>NC_141079.1:31455292-32655292 GCF_041138505.1 Cibotium barometz | reverse complement strand
GTTTGCGACTCCAACAGTTCGGTTGCGCTTCTGGCTCTCATGGCGAAGGAGAATTCCCAACGCTGCCCGTCGGTTAGCAGCGCATCCCCTTTTAGGTTCAAGGCTCGCCGGCCGAACTTCGTCTTCTTCAACAATCTCTTTCCCCCTTCTCGCCCTTTTCGTCAGGCTTTTAGAACTCCTCCCCCGGCCAGACATCACGCTGGCGCTGGAGACACCCGAGCTTCTTCACCATTGAAGCTTCTCTGTGGTTTTGCCTTTTGCGACGAGCACATGCCGACTGTGGACAACCTCTGAGGGCTTCTGCCTTTCTTAGGTTTTACCTCCTTTCTTCTAAAACGATGTTGGATTGCTACGGATGTTGTGAGATTTGGTTCCCCCTGGCCTGCCATCTGCTGCTGTATCACTGTAGCATTTGATCTTGCAGGGCAGCGTGCGTGCGTGTGCATGTATGTGTGTGTTTTCTGTCTATTCTGATGACATATCTTGGTGCAGGCTTGAATCAAGATTCCGCGGTCTGTTCTTCCTCAGAATACAGAAAGCCTACCTCTTCTCCACATATGTAGGCATTTCTATCTTACAACAGGACACAATTTTGACTGGGGCGCTTTTGCCGAATACCTCATTGTAGTTCATCAATGCAGACATTGATCAAGGTTGAAATAATAAAGCTTTCAAAATGCCCGAAGGTTTCCCTCATTGCAGCACCCTTGGCATGGAGGACCTTAGCAAGAATCATCATTTGCCAGCTCCTCAACAAGTCATGTCAGATGTCGAGTTTCAAAATCTGGTTAAAAGAAGCTCTAGTCCGGCTTTGAGGGTGTTTTCTCCTGTTTCTTCATTCCATATCCGCAAACATGCTAGTGGTAACGGCAACAACAACCAAGAGGTTGACTTGAATGCACTCAATTTCGACTGCAAAGGTCCAGATAACACGCTTGCATTCATAGACGATATTTTGAATGGGGAGCTTGCTGCTTATGATGCATTTGATGGTGATCTTACTAAAGATTCTTTTGCAATCTTCAGTTGCCCTTATGATATTGACTTCCTGGCGAATGCTTCATTGTCATCCTTCAGACTTGATCAGCTGAACATTCTAGTGGATGAAAGAGGAGCCCCGTTAAATACAGGAGCTTTTGAACAGCTCAAACCACTGCCTGGTTTGGAGCCAGATTGCCTCTCTGATGCAGAAGAGTTGCTACTCAACAGGACAGACAATGTGGCGTCCATACCTATGGGTGGTGAGCTTGTATCTTATCATGCAGATGCCCGAGTAGACTCGTATGTTCCAACAGAACGGACAAGTCCATGGCCCCTTATGCCACAACAGAGAACCCGCCAATGCAATCGGTGTGAAATCTTGCGCCAGATAGTCCACACAAATGGTGCCTCTCCATCTTTCAAACATGCGTGAAAATTTTTAAGTCTTTAAAAATTGGAAATGTTGTTTTCTTGTGTGTTGTCTTCATTAGGTGGTACATGTGAGTTGATTGGAATTTTGCTGCATTGTTCTGCTGTTTATCTTCCTCCATTGCCTCCTTTGCTGTCCCCAATCTTCTTTCAGGTGCACACATCTCTTTGCCATTAAAAAAGACACCTTGAAAAATTTGCTTCTCTTTGGGAATATTTCCCGACTGACCTTAGGCCCAAGATCCTCCTGTAGTTACCAATTTTTCACTGCTCGTAGGCACTTTTTATCTGCCCGTTGAGGCAATGCCGCCGAGGAAGCACCATGTGGGGTTTTGAACCCAGGACCTACTAGTCGTGTTATCGTATTCAAAGCATTATGTGGCTTAATATTGGAATGCAGTAGGGGTGCTGCAAATCTCACCCCCCCACCTCCAGCACACATGCACACACGCCCGCGCATCCACACATCATGCACATGTTTGCTCATGTTGCTGTTTTTTGTTTGGCATGCACTGCCTCTTGACTGTAGGAGTTGAATCCTTTGAGCCAAAGACTTGTCTACTGCGGGAACTGAATGGCAAATGCTGCTAAAACTGCTTGGAGATACTTGAGTCACCCCTGACTTGTCTGTGGAATCCTTTCACCCACCATCTTCGTCGTTCCTGAACCTCTGGAATCCCATCATCAAGTCTAGCAAAGGGGGATGCCATGTGCATGATAAATGCCATGGACATTCTCAAGTGCTGGTCTATGTAGGAGGTAGGAAGATGACTTGAGTGCTGAATATGCTGCCTATGGTGCTGAATATGCTGATTTGATGACTATATGCTGGGTGAACTGTTGTCCCACTGACTTCCCTTATCTCCTAGGAAGGAAACGCTGAAGAGAAGATGAGATAACCATGCTGAAATGATGCACAGCTTATATATAATAGCATGGTTGCTGGTCGGCCATGTGTGTTGCAGTCAGCCAGCCTACCTGGGACCTCATGACCTCATAAATGCATAATTGCTGCTGTCGGCTGCCCACAATATGCTATCGGCTGGTGCTAACAGCCCCGACCTGATGCAAATAAATGCCCTACGTGCTAATGAAGACTAAGGTACTGATGTTGGTATTGAAAACAGCCCCAATTATATGATTGCATATGCTGAAAATGCCTGAATAATGTTTAAATGTCGTGATTAATGCTTGAGGATGCCATTGCACTTGTACACCTGATGGGTGTGCACGTGACATTCCCCTTTGCTAAATTGTTGCTAGGTAGTATACTTGGCAACCTTTCGACTCCTCTGGTGATCCTTCTCCACTGAAACCACTGCCCCCTTCTGTCTTCTTCTGCCGGGATTGAGGTCGACTGTAGGAGTTGAATCCTTTGAGCCAAAGACTTGTCTACTGCAGGAACTGAATGGCAAATGCTGCTAAAACTGCTTGGAGATACCTGAGTCACCCCCCCGACTTGTCTGAGGAATCCTTTCACCCACCATCTCCGTCGTTCCTGAACCTCTGAACCTCCTGAGGCGATGTTGGAGCAAACTTTCGTCTTCTTATGTGGAAGAGAACCCCCTGCTGCTACCAGTCGAAGCCCAAAACTTTATTTACTCCTTTGATGATGGATGTCAATTCTTCCCCAGAGAACTCATGGGCAAAACATGTATGCCTTGCAGATGCAAGACTGACTGCTAGGATGTCTGCTATGCAAGCCATGTGCAACCCTATATGCTGTGCAAGAATGCAGATGGATGGGTTACTAATGCATGCGAGGGATAGGCTGAATGCTGATGATGAGGACTGTTCCTTGCTCCAATGTTGAGGTCCACCACTTGAATGCCGGTTTTCCTCTATGTAGGAGGTAGGAAGATGACTTGAGTGCTGAATATGCTGCCTATGGTGCTGAATATGCTGATTTGATGACTATATGCTGGGTGAACTGTTGTCCCACTGACTTCCCTTATCTCCTAGGAAGGAAACGCTGAAGAGAAGATGAGATAACCATGCTGAAATGATGCGCTGCTTATATATGAGAGCATGGCTGCTGGTCGGCCATGTGTGCTGCAGTCGGCCAGCCTATCTGGGACCTCACGACCTCATAAATGCATAATTGCTGCTGTCGGCTGCCCACAATATGCTATCGGCTGGTGCTAACAGCCCCGACCTGATGCAAATAAATGCCCTACATGCTAATGAAGACTAAGGTACTGATGTTGGTATTGAAAACAGCCCCAAACGTATGTTTGCATATGCTGAAAATGCCTGAATAATGTTTAAATGTCCTGATTAATGCTTGATGATGCCAGGCCACTTGTACACCTGATGGGTGTGCATGTGACATGGCCATACATCTCTAGACAGTTAGGAGCAGATTTAGTTGTTAAGCCTTTAAAAGTAATAGCTGCATTTTTGCTTATGTATATGGCGAAAGAGTTTAGTTACTTGAGTATGTTCCACCAAAATGTGTCCATGGGAGGATCAATTTGTTGAGCCAAACATGGAGTTCGTATGTTTTGGTAGTCTAAGCATGCAAATACAAGTAGATATAAGTCCAAGTCAGAGGTTCTCAGGAGTAGCTTGTACATTTCTCGATTCTTTGTTATCAAAAAAAAAAAATCTAGGTGCATAGGAGGATTCTCATTAGTTGGAGGTGCTCATGTTATTTGCGCTAGCATAATATTACTGGTTTAAGATGAATTTAACTTATAACTGCAGAGGATAGAGAGAGATGAGTACACAAGACACATGAATGGGTCGTCCAAAGACCTAACCCCCCTGCGTCTGGGTGTATTTTCTTGATTAATGGATACGAAAGAAGTACAAGCTTTTGATAAGAATGATTTGGCAACTTTTGGGGTCTGGACTGACCTTGGGCTGAGCTCTGGGTTGACTGATTTCTGGGGGTGAAGAGGTGGTGTCTATAATACTGGTGGGCTTCCTGCTGATCATCCAATCGCTGGTTGTTGGTTGCCTTATGCCTTGAGTTCTTGATGCTAGATGCCTGCTGTGTGCAAAAACACACACTTTGATACCATGTAAGAATATACAGTAGCAACAACACAATAATGAAGTGGGCAATCATCTTAGTAATGTACAAGTAGCAAAAGTTTTGGAATAAGAAATCTTGGACATCCTGTGCTTTTGAGTAGTGAGAAAGCACAACACACAATTCCATTGATGGAATTGAGTCTTGAGCTTTCTCTTGCGCTCTTGTGTTGAAGGTTGTGTTGGGTGGAGTGGACAACGGAAGCAACGGGAGACGGAGGCAAGAAGCAAAGCGTGCTGCAGAAGATCTATTGCTGAAGTGATGAAGAGTACAAAAGATACACCTAATATGATGAACCCCTAACTGGGTGTCATACATGTACTAGGTGTCCCAATTGGAACTAGTACTAACTGTACCATAGGTCCTAACTGATAATATCTAGGCCTACAAGGCACACACCAAGGAATGAGTGACACCTATGGATAGCCCATAGAGTGGCCTACAAACCCCCCTCGACGGTATGGGCTGAAGCCTGAAGTATCCTGGAAACGTCTCAAGATACCTGAAGACTAAAGGTTATGGTTGCACAAATTTGTCCAATATGGATATAGCAACCTATGACTGTCCAGAGTACGAGATCACGTAACAAATGGTACCAAGTGTAAAGCTTGTCGAAAAGCCTCAAACTTTGGTCGTGGGAGAGCCTTCGTGAAGAGATCTGCCAAGTTGTCTTCAGTGGGAATGTAAGATAACTGAAATGTCATCTGACCATCGCTCTCTGACATAGTGGTAATGAACCTCAATGTGTTTCGTGCGAGCATGAAACACAGGATTTCGTGCAATAGCCAAAGCACTCTGACTGTCAGTATGAATGACTGTAGGAGTAGTCTGACCAACTAGAAGATTTGCAAGTAGTTTCCGTAGCCAAACACACTCTATTGTAGCTGTGAAAGCTGCCCTGTACTCAGCCTCACAACTAGATGTGGCAACTGTCGCTTGCTTCTTGCTGAACCAAGAGATGCATGAAGAGCCAAGCATGAAACAATTGCCACTATGGGATCGGTGTGTATCATAGCAACCAGCCCAATCACTATCAGTGAATCCATGCATGATAAGTGAGGATCAAAATCAGCAAATCTGCCCCCCTCTTGCGGATATATAAAGTCACCTCTGTGGGACTATTCTGAAAACCAAGGCTGAGCAAATGAGTGTGAATCCTGTCATACCAAGCCCGAGGTGCCTGATTCAATCCATACAAGGCTTTCTTAAGCCGGCATACCTTTTTTTCAAAACCTACAACCTCAAAGCCAGGAGGTTGTGCAACATAGACTTCCTCTGCCAATAGACCATTGAGAAATGCTGTCTTGATATCCAACTGATGCACTTCCCAATTATTGTGGGCAGCCACGGCAATAACACATCTAATGGTGGTGATACGTGAAGTGGGAGCAAAGGTCTCTTCATAATCAATGCCCTCTTTCTGAGCATAGCCTTTGGCCACAAGACGGGCTTTGTACCTGTCAACTGAACCATCAGCTTTCCCTTTCACTTTGTAAACCCACTTAGTACCCACTGCATGTTTACTTGCAGGCAAGTCACATAACTCCCATGTTTGATTGGCATGAATGGAGTTCAATTCATCTTGCATGGCTTGCATCCACAACTTATTTGAAAAGGCATCTTTGTGACAAACAAGCTCCTCATCACATGCTGTAGTAATCAAAGCATGAGCAAGCGAGTTTGCCAAATCTCTTTTGGCTGCAGCTCTCGTACGGGTTGGCAAAGGAGCATCTAACTTGTTGTCCTTCAAAGTTTTAAAGAACCAACGAGGAGCTCTTTTAGGCTGTCTTATGTCAGCCAATTCTTGCTCTACTGCCTCTTCCACAACATCCTCAAGAGCATGTGGCATCTGTGTCACAACAGGTGGCTGTCCGGACTGCGTGATAGGCTGTAAATGAGCAGTATGTGGAGGAGTGTATCCCTGTGGTGCATCATCGGAGGCATCGGAACCAAGCAATGGCACAAGACTGTCAAAAATGTCCATTGCATTTTGCAATCCCGCAAAGGCATAGAGGATGTCTCATCAAAGATAACATCTCTACTGAGACAACCACCCTACGTGATGAGGGCTCATAAAGTCTATAACCTCTGCTCTTTGCACTGTATCCCAAAAATATGCATTTGATAGCCTTATCATCCAACTTTGTCCGTCTCTGTGAAGGCACATGTGCATAGGCCAAACACCTGAAAGTATGCATATGGGAAATGGATGGCTTGTGACCTTTCCAAGCCTCATAGGGTGTGACTGTTCTCAATGCTTTAGTTGGGCATCTGTTCAAGACATAATTTCCACACATCACTGCATCCAACCAAAACATATTATCTAATTCTTGCCCTTAAGTATACACCTAGCCATCTCCATAATGGTCCTATTTTTCCGCTCAGCAACTCCATTCTGTTGAGGAGTGTAAGGCATTGTGTACTCATGATGAATACCACGGGCTGCCAAGTAATCATTGAATTCCTTAGACATGTATTCCCCTCCTCTATCAGATTTCATATTGGCAATCTTCAAGCCTGCATCATTTTCAGCCAAGGCAATGAAGTGCTTGAAGCATGTGAACACCTCCGACTTGGACTTCAATGCAAATATCCAAGTGTACCTGGTAAAGTCATCAATGAAGGTGACAAAGTAGTAGAAGCCACCAATAGATGCGGTCTTCATGGGACCACACACATCACTGTGAACAAGAAATAACTTGCGAGATGCCCCAACTCTGCCATCTTTGGGGAGAGCAAAGCGGTGCATCTTGCCAAGTAGGCAAGCTTCACAGATATGTTTCTTAGTAGGCATGCGCATCTGTGGCATATCTTCAACCATTTGTGGCAACCGTACCAAGGCATTAAGATTGAGGTGACCAAACCTCTCATGCCATAAATATGTGTCAGGGAGTACATTTGCATCCACAGCATGGGCATCATTGGCTGAACTGTCACTGCATCTATTATATGCATCCAGGCTATACAAGCCCCCCTGAAGAGTACCAGTCAAAACAATAGCATCGGCATGACTCAAGTCATAGACTGCACACCTATGCCCATCAAAAACAATCTTATGTCCACAAGTAGCAAAAGCTGAAATGGAAATAAGATTTTTGCGTATGCCTAGCACATACAAAACATTCTCCAGAGTGACAACATTGCCTGCAACAACTGAAGTGACTGCAACCTACCTAACATCCTTAACCATACAGGATGCATTGTTGGCACATGTCACAGAATCCCCCTTTGGGGCATCAGCAAGGGAAGTGAACAATGTCCTGCAGGAAGTGATGTGCTTAGACGCACCACTATCAAAGAACCACGTGGAAGCTGAAACTGACATGCAGGCATCACCTGCATCATGTACAGAAGGATCAGAATGGCATTGGACTATGAAACTCCAAGACTGTTCCGTGGCAAAATGAGCATGCTCATTAGGAGTGGCATCATTGCGAGAGGCAGTGGAGACCGCAAGTCCCTTTTCTTTCTTCTTCTTCTCAGAAGCAATCCTTTTCCTGCATTTAGCTATATCATGGCCTGCAACCCTGCAGTAATTACACCTCTTCTTCTTCTTCTTCTTCTTCTGATCACCCTGGGATGATGAAGAAGAAGACTGATTTGCTGTATTTTTAGGGGCAGATTTCTGAAATTTTCCCTTATTCCTATATTGGCCGCAAATGCTTGATCAGAACGCATACTAGCATTTCTGTTAGAGCGACTCTGCTCCTCCTGTAATAAAAGTGCAACCAAACTGATCAAAGGAATAGTAGTTGGCATTGCCCATGGCAACCAACCTCAAGGTAGTAGCAAAACCTTGGTAAGAGTCAGGCAATCCATCCAATATCCTCATCAATGTTGGCCAATTGCTCTTTCAAATCTTTGATAGCTGTCAAATAGGCATCCATGCTATCACCCTCATTCATATGTTGATCCTTTAACTGCTTGCGGAGATAGGTAACACGGGCCTCGTTGCGTACCTAATACAAAGAGGCAAGCTTATCCCAAGACTCCCTAGCAGTAATGCATGATCTGATATGAGGTACAATACTCTTCTTAACAGAAAGAGCAATCAATGCCTGTGCCTTAGCATCACGGCCATCCCACTGAATCATCTCCTGAGTAGGAGGTACAAAGGCATCACGGGAAGAACCACTGGATGTGACATCACTAGTGGAAGATGTAGCCTGCCTGACAAGCCTAGGCTCATTGCCATTCACAATATTCCACAAATTCTTGGCCACCAAGACATGCTTCATCATAAATGACCACATAGGATAATTCACCCCATCAAGCTTGTCTTCAACACCGAAAGCCCCAAAAAGATCATCCTTGCCACTGGCCATTATGCAGACAAATGCACAAATCCAAATGTGACAAAGGCAAGATTAGGAGCCTCAAGCTCTCAACTGCAAATAAAGTGACCAAATGAGCCTCAAGGCTTTCAGGGGCCTTATCCAATGCCAAAGAAGCTTCAAATGAAAGGGGAAAAAAAAATTTGCAGAAATGAAATACCTCAATAAAAGAGCTTCCCGAACTTTTGAAAATGCTCGAGGGAGCTTCTAACAGCAAGAGGAAACTGTAAATTCAGAAAAACCCCAAATTTCTAGGGTTTGACAGTCAGAAAACTGTCAAAAATGCTTTTAGATGCTTCGAAATAGGGATTTGAGCTATTCCTTTCCGGAAATGTGTCCTCAAACTGGTCGCCTAGCTAAGAAATGAAGAAGCGACTGATTTTGAGGTATCCTTGCAGCCGTTTGAGGTGCCACGTGGCTGGATCTGACTGGAGGCTAGCTGAAAGTGCCACGAAATGACACAAATCTGCTTCGAAATGGCTGGAAACGGTCGTCTAGTGAGTCGCCCAGCTGGAAACAGCAAGAAGATGGAGCTCTCCGAGATGGAATGCCTCTGAACAGCTGTAGGAGCTCACACGTGTGGATTCGAGCAGTAGAAACCAGTCGACCAGCAAGAAATCAGCTCCAATGAGCAAGGGGGAGGCTCGGGAAGGCTGAAACTGGCGAGAACTGAAGGGCAAAACCTGCTCTGATACCACTGTTGGGTGGAGTGGACAACGGAAGCAACATGAGACGGAGGCAAGAAGCAAAGCGTGCTGCAGAAGATCTATTGCTGAAGTGATGAAGAGTACAAAAGATACACCTAATATGATGAACCCCTAACTGGGTGTCATACATGTACTAGGTGTCCCAATTGGAACTAGTACTAACTGTACCATAGGTCCTAACTGATAATATCTAGGCCTACAAGGCACATACCAAGGAATGAGTGACACCTATGGATAGCCCATAGAGTGGCCTACAGGTTGCATGCTTGCTTTCTATCTAATGTGCATGTGAGTGGGGTTATGGCTTGCCTCTTGAGAGTGATGTATGCTCTTCTTCTTCTTCTTCTTCTTCTTTCTTGCTTAGGAGAGGGGTGTCCTTATAGTGCACATATTTTTTGGAGACTGTATTGACAACATGTGGACTTTTTTGCTTCGGTGTATCAGTAGGTATTACTTGACTATATTCCCCATGACATTGGTGGTTTAGACTACAGGTGCTGAACAATACTGATGCATTTAGATTTGGTGCAGCACTTCTCAGCTGAGGAGTATTTTTCTTAGTTCTGCTTTCTTCCTTCAAGGTACATTGGAGTTGGAGAGAGAGGAGAGACACACATGAGTGGGTCACAAATGCCCTCTAAAGGGCCCCCACTACGTATGGTGTATTTACTTTATTGAATGAGTAGTTTGACAGACTGCTGGCTGTAAATAACCAGGACTGAATTGACTTGGATACCTTTACTTGGTTGAGATAGCATTCAGCCTAAAGATAACCCCTTGATCTACGCTTTCGACCTTGCCTTTAGCTTCTTCTTGGCTGTCTAAACCCTTGGACTTCATGCAAAAGGCTGACCATCGCTTATATAGCCTGCCCCATATGCAAGTTGGTCCTCATTGTTGCTATCGGCCTGCTCACGACTAGGAAAATCCAGCATTTAATGCACTGCTTTCACACATGTGTGAGTCTTGGGCAGCCCTTGCTGCTGGCTGATGGGATCCTATGGGCTTTTATAAGGCTGGCTTTATGGCCTAGGCTTGACCTATGGCTAGCCTTCACATCCATGGCCTCTTTGGTGGCTCTTGGACAAGCGTGCCTCTTTGTTATTGGCGATGTATAGCACAATGTAATGAAAGTAAGAGTGCAGAGAGAGAGGAGAGAAAAATACAAAGGATTGGGTTCCAAATACCCTTTGAAGGCCCCCCACCATGTATGGTGTATTTCCTTAGACTGACAGACTTCTGGCTGTAAATAACTAGGACTGAATCGACTTGGATACCTTCACTTGGCTGAGATAGCATTCAACTCAAAGATCACCCCTTGATCTACACTTTCCACCTTGCCCTTAGTCCCTTCTTGGCTGTCTAAGCACTTGGACTTCAGTTCTTGCAAAGAATATGAGATGAGATCTGCAAAAGGCTGACCATTGCTTATATAGCCTACCCCATATGCAAGTCGGTCCAGATTGCTGTTGTCGGCCTGCTCGCGACTAAGAGAATCCAGCATTTAATGCATCGGTTTCACACGTGTGAGGCTTGGGTAGCTGTTGTTGCTGGCCGTAAGCTTTTATAAGGCTGGCTTTAAGGCCTAGGCTTGGCCTATGGCTAGTCTTCACATCTATGGCCTCCTTGGTGGCTCTTGGACAAGCCTTACATGGCTTTCCATGAGATAGCCTTCTACAAAGCCAGCTCCTGACCTAGACTCATGCCCATGCATCTAATAAATGCCGGTACACCTCTACATCATTTCATGTGTGGGACATGCACATGTGACCATGACCCTCTATAGTGGATCCCTGGCTGTCTTAGACTCGTGCCCGTGCGGAAGCCTAATAAATGCCGGTACACCTCTACATCATTCCAAAGGGTTACACAGACGTGGGACATGCACTGATTTCATGTGGGACATGCACACGTGACCATGACCCTCTACAGTGGATCCCTGGCTGACTTGTCTCGGACAAGGGCTCACAAAGGGCCAGGTACCACTCTAAGACTTGCACCTACTGTATTGATGGCCACGTGGCATCCAATTGCAGGATGCACATGACACCCATGAAAAAGCAAAAGAAATCCTATTACCATCCAATAATGCAGATCACCTCTCTTAAAAGATTTTCATATATAGTCTGGATTGATTCAATATGCAGTCTCACCTACCCTACTTTTGTTATATGTAGATATTATTACCTATGTCATCAGGACAATGTAGGAAAATTGCATTTTTCCTTGATTTTTTAATGAGTTGTATGATGACTTGACATTCAAGGAAGGTTTATGTTGTTGCTGTGCTCGGATGTCATCACATATGTTACAGGGCTTCAAGCCACAAAGCTTGAAATCCATGGATGTGAAGGCCAAAACTATCATGCAGTTATGCAGACCAGGTTTTGGCTGAATGATGGATGTCCACCCACAGTTGAGCAGCAAATGGTTGAGTAAGTCTGCAGAAGTTTGACAAACATGTTTTATTTGCATAAGTTTGACATACATGTAAAAAAAAAAATCTTATGTATTTATTTATATTCTTCTTACTCAACATACCTTCACAGATTCCCAGTGGGAAATTCAGAATATGTAAAGCAATTCTTGCTGCAGTATAGTCTCTTACGAAGAAAGGAAGGGTTTGTGTTGCAGCAGGACTCTCTTTTACCAAATGCAGGCTACCGGATAGGTTCAGCTGATCGTGTTATGACAGCTGTTGGCTCGGGCTGCTTCCAGGAAGCCGGTGACTGCCCGTACCCTACCTTTTCTTCAGGTTTGTTGGTGTTTTTTGTTTCCCCATATTTTGTCTAGAAGGATTTTAGCTGCCTGGAAGTGTGTAGGTGTTAGCCAAGGATCTTGTAGGAGTGTTTAGGTGCTATCTAAGGACCATTGATCTCTTTAGGATGATGTTGGCCTTTGCGCCAGGTAGCCTTAAAGTATTGGTGGCATCTCTCATTAGGATCCTTGAATTGCAATCTAACAGTAGCAAGTTCTAGATGTAATCCAAGGATTGCAGGGATAGAGACCAAAAATCGTGTTTCGTGATCATGAAACCTACAAAATATTTCTCCTCTTCAATTACATGCTAAACATGGCAATCTATATATGTACATATGTATGAATATATGTTATGGATGCAATCTATGGATGTATGTATGTATGTGCATGCATGTATGTGTGTGTATATGGTTTTATGTATGTGTGCACGCATGTAGTGTATGAATGTATGTATGCATAAATGGATGTGTGTACATGCAAACATGTATGTGTGCATTTATGTACAAGCGTATGCATGCAGGCATGGATGTAGTGTATGGATGTATTGCATCTTTGCATTTATGCATACACATGTATGTAGTGTATGCATACATGTTTGCAATTTATGTATGCATGTGAGATTCGATGCAGTGTATGCATGTATGTAGTGTGTGTTTGCATGGCATGCATGTAAAAAAAAGTACTACTTTTTTCCTAAACTTCTTGTTTTCTTAAAATGTTCGGAAACAAAACATCCAAAAGCTTGAAACAGTAAAATCCTCGAAAGGTTTCTTGTTGGTGAGCTGAAGCTTATACAGGAATCGTTCTGAGCACATCATTTTGCCTTGGTGGTGGGTTTTGTCTAGATTATTGTTTGGGCTAAATGTAGCATTCAGATAGAGTACCTGCCATTAACTTGTTAGCAGATTTAAAAGGGTTTGAATTAGCATTTTTTGATGGAGGTAACAAAGCATACAGTTTTTCTGGTCCAGATCCTTCATATAACAGTTCCTGCAAAGAAAAATCCGATGTAGCTCAGCACAAGTACACTCCTGACGGTGCTATTAATGACGAGCTTTTGCATGTAAAGCCCATACGAAGTACTGCTGCTGCTCAGGTTTGCATTGTGCTAAATATACAAATTGTGTGTGCTCATCAGTAGCTATGATACATGTTGAAATTTGTGCATTTGGGGGCTTATGCACATTGTGCATGCTCGTTGGAAAAGCTCAAATCTTGCCTCACCTCGTTGCAGAGGGAGAGGACAGGAAAGCTGAAGATGTCTGATCTGGCAAAGCATTTCCATCTTCCCATCAATGCAGCAGCAAAAGAGCTTGGGATCTGCCCTACTGTTTTGAAGAAGATCTGTCGCCGTAATGGCATGCGTAGATGGCCCCATCGCAAGGTCAAGCTGAGTCTAGCTACACTAGTATTTCATGGGTCCCCTTGAGACATTTGGCTTTGACATTTTTGATCATTTCAGAATTGCTTCTGCTGACAGATTAAAAGCATTGAAAGGATAATAGCTACACTGGAACAGACCATTGCAGATGGAGCAGGGCAGGGTGATGAAGGAATTCGAAAGGAGATAGCTATGCTTAGAAATGAGAGGACCCAATTATGTGCTGGGCTGATGGGTCAAACTTGAACTCTTGCCTGGTGCTGCTAAATAGTCTTTTCAAAAAAAAAATTGAGTTTATTTTTCAGGCAGTCCCTAAATAGAGACTCGAGAGACTAAGAGGCAATTTCCAATACAGCTGTGTATGTGTGCACGTGTGGGTGAGCGAGTGCGATTAAGATTGCGGCTTGTGAGTGAGCATGTGGGGGTGGGTGCATGTTCATCTAGTTCAAATACAACTATTGAATTCCTAAATGTAACTCCTACCAGAGCTTTTCCAAGTTGATTTACAATGTCGTGGATCTATGAGTAAACTACTTTTTTCATACATTTGTGCGGTCTTCAAGTATTATTAATGGCTTTTCTCATACATGCATCTTATGCAAATCACATCACTTCGTATAGGCCATTCACACCCACCTACCATACCCATCACTTTTTTGTATGCCCTAGGGCCTAGACCTTACAATAACATATCATAGTGGGCAATGAACTACCATCTTGGCTATATTGGTTATGAGGATGAATATAATATAATGGGCTATGTAATGCTCATGATTGGTTATGGCCAAAAATTTATGCGAGTGTGATGAAAGAGGGACCATGGCATACAGTAGGTGTAAAGGGAGATAATAGAAGCAATGTGGTGCAACAGCATGTACTAGCATACGTGAGTATGTGAGAGCTGGGAAAGAAATAGTGATGAACTAGAAAGTGAAAGCAAAAGTACACCTGGAACCGGCCTCTGATAGAAAAACCAGAGTGCGGTAGGAGCAACCACCCGTCCACTTGTAGTCTAGATGAAAAACAAAACACAGATTGGAGCTAGAGTGCCCAAATCTGAATACACAACGACACCTGTTGGCCCCAAAGCTTGGCGCCCCTTGCGGTATTTCTTTATTCCATTAAAATAATATGTATGGCTGAGTACAACACAAAAACCAGCCAAGAGTTTACACCTGTAGTCCAATCTGACTGCCCACAAATCCTTCTCAGCACAGAGGATCTATGCACACAGATCTGTGTCCTCAAGCAACACACTGTGCCTCCCTCTGATCAGCCAAGTTCACAAAGCAGGCTAGCCATGGGCATACATCTGGCATAACTCATAAGCATGATACATCTTCTCAGCTCAACATACATAAGCTGTTCAATCCCTGTCTTAATCCCTTGTCAATCTGCCATACTCCTCCTCTCACAAGGAGCCAGATAACACATACCTGTAGCAGACATCAAGCAATAGAAAGAGAGATAGATGAACAGAGTCAAGGCTTACCAAGTTCAGCTCGTGAAACAACTCTGGAGGAAGCAACAGCACCAATCTGTGCCTGCAGGCACTTGAACCCACAATCCTGCTTCACACGTGTGCTTGCACTTGCCTGTATCTTCCTCCTGATGCTCACTCCTATGCTGTCCTTGAAAGTACAGATCTGAAAATCAGTACTGTACTTGATTGTACCGCCTCGGGATGCGTGCCAGGCGTTGTACTTGCAAAAACAGCCTGCTGTCCACTTCTGTACCTGCCTGAATCAGCATGCACAGGTCTGTCCAGCACCTGTAAACACTTCTGCAGCAACTGTACCTTCTGTACCCTGCTGCCCGTACACTGTACGGCAGCCGTACCAAGTGTACTTGCTGAAAAACAAGCTGTGCAGCCTGCACAGGCCTTCTGCGCAGCCCCAAACAGCAACTGTCCTGTGCGCCGCCAGCAGCAGAGGAGAAAGAGAGAAAGAGAGAGTGTCCAGCACTGGCCGTACAGTGCTGTACGGCTGGTTCCTTCAGAAAAACAGCAGCACCCTGCAGCAAAACAGCCGCCTTCTCCTCCTCTTCAGCTTTCCCACGATGGAACTCAAGCGCATGAAGGAAGGCTCCAATTTTGCTACACGACTCCCCAA
The DNA here is from genome assembly GCF_041138505.1 of Cibotium barometz. Lineage (NCBI taxonomy): Eukaryota > Viridiplantae > Streptophyta > Polypodiopsida > Cyatheales > Cibotiaceae > Cibotium > Cibotium barometz. Next base: position 32,639,552 of record NC_141079.1, on the reverse strand, counting down.
AAAGGGAGGAGAGAGAGTGAAGAGAGAGAAAACCTCCTTCCCAAGTTAATCCCTAGGGCCCCAACTTAATAAGTTCCCTAGGGCCACTAAGGCCTAGGGGCAACTTTAATAAACATTAAAAGTTAATGTTTTAATGTTCCCCCTTCACACCTAGGGTTGTCCACACATCTTTGTCCACACATCTTTAAACACTGTCCGGGCACCCCCCATGTGAATCATAAAATATTCTGACCCTGCAACCACCATGCCCACACTTGTCCTGCTCCATTTTCACAGGGCCATGACATACCCCCCTCTTGAAAGATGGCAAGCGTCCTCGATTGCATTCTGGTGATGCATCAAAATATCCAAAGTGAAATATACAATATGGCAAGATCAGCGTCCCAATCTCTCTGAGCCATACACATATATCAACATTCACTGCAAACCAATGGCATAGTAATAGTCCAAGTTGTATACCACTGTGAACCATACATATCCACAAAAATCTCCATGTGACTAGTACACATATATCATAGAAGTCCCATAAACAGATGTACTGTCAGCCTCAGTACCTTCGGATGAGATAAAATCTGCACCAAGCGACCTCTAGATGTCATCTGAGCCTGTCTGTATCAAGGGAGTGGAGGTGCTACCCCCCTCTTGAGCATCAGGTAATGCTCCAGACCCATGCTCTGCTGAACCTGAATGAGCCACAATAAGAGTCGGCTCTAACTCAAAGGCATCGAGATAAAGCTGCAAAACCTGAGGTGAATCTGTTAAGTCACCTTCCTCCATCCACTTCGCATCCATCGGTGAATAGTTCTTGAACTTCACAAGATAGCGACGGGAAACTTTACCTCGTACCTTCCTTTCTTTATGTGCCAGTATCTGCTCTGGAATCAGAACCTCATCAAGTTCCTCAACTTCCGGCTGAGCCTCATCTGATACATCCTCAGGCACATCCCCACGGAAAGGTCTAAGAAGACTCACGTGAAAAGCATTGTGAATCCTCCAGTGATCTGGTAACTTCAATCGATAGGTTACCTCACCAATCTTTTCCAAAACCTGAAAAGGCCCATAATATCGCATGCTCAACTTAGGGAATAAGCGCTCTTTACCCTTCATCTTCTTGAGTCTAGCCTTTTCAAAACGCAAAAGAACCCAATCACCCAGTGCAAACTGTAAATCACGTCTGTGACGGTCTGCGGCTTTCTTTTGCTTCTGCTGAGTTTTCTGGAGGGCCAACTTAACTCTCCGATAAGCTTCATCCAAGCTCTCCACATACTGATCAGCCTCAAAAATCTTATCCTTTGTATGCAAAATGGGTGGTACCTTCTTCCCTCCTTCTACAATCTCAAAAGGCGCCTTGCCTGTCGAGCTATGTACAGTGTTGTTATATGCAAACTCCACCAAAGGAAGATACTTTTCCCATTGTTGCTTGTGCTCTGACACATAACACTTGAGAAGATCCAACACTGTAGAGTTAGCCTCTTCTGACTGACCATCTGTCTGTGGATGAAATGACGATGAAAACTTGAGAGTTGTACCCATGTTGTCAAACAACCCTCTCCAAAACAAACTCGTCATCCGTGGATCACGGTCACTAATGATAGACGTAGGCATGCCATGATACTTGAAGATGTTCGCCATGAACAACTTCACCATATGATCCACTTTAATTGTCTTCCTCACGGGAATGAAATGAGCCTGCTTACTGAACCTGCATATGATAGTCCAGATGCCATCATTTCCCGTTTGTGTCCGTGGAAGATCAAATACAAAATCCATGGCAATGCTCTCCCAAGGTCTATCCGGAATAGGTAAAGGCTGTAATAACCCTGGTGTCTTCTGACGGTCAAACTTTACCTTCTGACATACGATGCATTGCCTCACAAAGGCATCAACATCTCTTCTCAAGGTTGGCCAATAAAAGAAAGTCTCCACTGCTTTGACCGTGGCGTCAATACCTCTATGACCTGCATACGGTGGAGCATGACTTTCAATCATAACCTTGAGTCGCAATGGCCTGGTAACACACAGTCTGCCATGCATCAATAGAAACCCATCTCTGAGAGTGTAATGCTCATGCCGCTGACCCTCAGACATCTGATCATACAACCTTTCAAAATCCTCATCATGGGCATACTGCTCTTTCATTTCATCAAGCTCATGATGATAAGCAAGTGAAACTGCAGAGACCTGTGGCTTGCGTGACAAAGCATCTGCCACTACATTCTTTTTGCCTTCCACATGCACAATCTGGAAGTGAAACATTGACAAAAAGTTTGCCCAACGCATATGCTTCTCTGAAAGCTTAGTCTGCGTGAGGAAATAACGCAAGGTCTGATGATCTGTCTGCACAGTGAAATCAGCCCCAAGCAAGTAGTGTTTCCATGTAGAAAGAGCGTGAATTACAGCCAACATCTCTTTCTCATACACCTGCAAATGCTTCTCGGCATCTTGCAAAACTCTACTCTCATAGGCTATCACATGTCCCTCTTGCATGAGAACTGCACCAATGCTACTTCCACATGCATCACACTGGACAACAAAAGCCTTTCGGAGGTCCGGTAACACCAATACTGGGTCCGAAGTAAGCTTTTCTTTGAGCTTTTTGAATGCTGTAATTTCCCGATCAGCCCATCTAAACGGAGTTGCTTTCTTCGTCAAAGCATGAAGAGGCGAAGCAATTTCAGCAAAGTGCCGTATGTAACGCCTGTAATAGGAACACAATCCTAAAAAGCTGCGTACATCATGCACGGTCCTCAAAGCTGGCCAATTAAGTATTGCTTCCACCTTTGCTGGATCCATACGGACTCCATGACCAGACACAATATGCCCCAAGAAATGTATCTCCTGCAAGAAAAACTCACTCTTCTTGCCATTAACCACCAATCTATGGTTTCTGAGTTCTGCAAACACAATGGCCAAATGCCTTCTATGCTCTTCCTCATTTTGTGAATGCACAATCATATCATCAAAGAATGTGCCCACAAACTCTCTATGAGGTCTGAAAATCCTGTCCATCATTCTGTTAAATGTGGCAGGCGCATTCGTTAAACCAAAGGGCATAACCAAGAACTCATACAACCCAAACGTGGTTCGGAATGCTGTCTTATGCACATCCTCGGGTCTAATGCGTATCTGATGATACCCGCTTTTCAAGTCAATACGACTAAAAACTGTGGAGCCCTGTAAGCGGTCCAATATGTCATCGATCCTCGGTATGGGGAATCGATTCTTGATGGTATTCTTATTCAGCGCCCTGTAATCAATACACATGCGCCAAGAACCATCCTTCTTCTGCACTAAGAGCACAGGTGAGCAAAAGGGTGATGAGCTAGGCTGAATCAACCCCTTATTCAAAAGCTCCTGCACCTGACTCATAATCTCTTCCTGTTGGGCTGCACTAACACGATACGGCGGTCTATTCGGTGGAGTACTACCAGGAATCAGATCTATGGCATGATCTTCTGGCCTCTCAGGAGGTAATTCTCCTGGCAATGACTCGGAAAAACAGTCTTGAAACTCACTTAAGAAATCAGCCCTGTCCTTATCTAACATTGACAAATTAGACTTAGACTCATCATCCTGTGCATCCTTTACATAAATCAAGTACGCGGAAAGATGCTTTTTCATTATTGATGAAATCGCCGAAGCGGATACAATAGGAACAGATTCCCCTTTGAGTTTTACATCCAAAACATGCTCTTTCCCTCTATGAGTCAGAGTAATTTTCCTATTGTAAGTATCCACCACCGCATGTACCCTGTGGCACCATGGCATCCCCAACAAAACATCACAGCCATCCAAAGGCATGATGAAGAACTCCTCGCTGTCCACATAACCCTGCAAATGAAGCCGAAGCTTCCCAATAATAGGAGTAACGGGTTCTGCATACCCTGGACAAGCCATATTTGCCTCATGTAACGGCCCCATCTCCTCTGCGCGAATCCCCAATCGGCCAGCCAAATCTGGTGAAATAAAGTTGGCTCTAGCACCTGTGTCAAAGAAGATCAAAGCATTCTGATCTCTCACTTTGCCCCATGCCCTGCACAACTCTGTAGCTTCACCACTTAGCTGCTCCCCCACAAGATCAGGAACTAAGCCTGCAGAAGGCTTTTGTTTCTTTGGCTTGGGCTCTCCTTTATTGTCAGGATCCTTCTTGGACGTTCTCTTGGGACAATTGAATGACATATGCCCCTCTTCAGTACAGTAAAAACACTTTTGAGCATCTCTCAAAGCCTGTCTTTCCTCAGAAGTCCTTTTGGGCATTGGCAACTTCTTATACTTTGTCTCTGAAGACCCTTTAGCATCACGAGAAGCATGCCCAAATTTTTCAGCTTTCTTGCCCAATTTCTTACTGCCTTTAAAACCGGATGAACCACCTGTGAGTAACGCATTAGCTGTCATAGCATTTTCAATCATCTGTGACATGTTCGTTACTCTTGTCTTTATACAGTAATCTCGTACCTCCTTGGGCAGCCCACAACAATACTTCTCAACCTGCTCAGATAATGGCACGGCACGATAAGAAGTCACTGGGAGTAGAGCTTCCCAAAACTTCTTGTTATAATCCTCCAAACTATCACACTTTGAAGCATCCAGCTTGTGCCATGCGGTCATAACATCCACCTCAAATGTAGATGTGAGCCATACGGAAGAGAAAACCTGTTTGAATTGGACCCATGTGGTGGGTGCTATGCCCTGCAAAAGAAGAGTAGACCACCACTGCAAAGCATTGCCTTTGAGAAAAGTGGCAGCTTTCCTCACCTTTGAGGACTCTGTGTAATTCCCACCAGAAAAAGCAGCATCAAACTGCTGTAAAAAGGTAAGTGCCTTCAATTTATCCTTGGCCCCACTGAAAGTGTCAAACTTCACTGCAGCTCCCCCTTCCTTGTAATCCTTCGCCTTGCCCATAGGCGTTAGATTATCATATGGAAGTGGTTTTGTGAGATTGCTGCCCCCAACATTCATACCCATCATTGGGTCAACATTTCCCATTCCAACACCAGGCATACCATACATCCCAGCCATGTTTCCATACATTCCACTATGCATACCTGGCTGCATGCCACCAAACATATTGCCTTGCATCCCAGGTTGCATGCTTCCAAACACATTTCCTTGCATACCGGACTGCATACCACCATACATATTCCCTTGCATGCCAGGCTGAAAATTGGCTCCAAAAGGCCCATACATACCCATGCCTCCCTGAGGATAACCCCCAGTCATGGATTGGAACACCGAGCCACCACCAAAGTACCCTGGATGCATGTTCTGCTGAGGAATAGGTGGCTGTCCATAGAAGGAACTCTGTGGGTTAGCACCAAAAGCATGCTGCATGTTCGGAAACTGGGCAGGAGATGGATCCTGTGGAGTGGTACCACTATGACCTTGAGAAAGATTCTTCGAACGAACCTTCTTCCTCTTTTTCTGGGGCTCTGTGCGGGGCTCTGAGCGAGATCTCAAAAATTCAGCAAATCTCTCACTCTGTGTGAGCTGCATAAAAGTATCCATAACACTAGCCAAGCGATCTTTGAACCGAGCATCATCATCTTCTTTACCAGGCACATCTTCTGGCTGTGTTACATCCTCATAAGGCTCAACATCTGCAGCCTGTTCTCCTGCAAAAATATCCTCAGATACATCTCTTTCAGGAGAAGTCTCTTGCTCTTCTTCTTCATGATAGAAGTACTCTTCCTCTGTATCAGACATGATTGCTGAATTTTCAGCGATGGCTTTCTCCAAAGCAACCACGAGCTCACCCCCTTCAGAAAGTTGATGATTGGTCCCGGCAACGGAACCTTGGAACCGGCCTCTGATAGAAAAACCAGAGTGCGGTAGGAGCAACCACCCGTCCACTTGTAGTCTAGATGAAAAACAAAACACAGATTGGAGCTAGAGTGCCCAAATCTGAATACACAACGACACCTGTTGGCCCCAAAGCTTGGCGCCCCTTGCGGTATTTCTTTATTCCATTAAAATAATATGTATGGCTGAGTACAACACAAAAACCAGCCAAGAGTTTACACCTGTAGTCCAATCTGACTGCCCACAAATCCTTCTCAGCACAGAGGATCTATGCACACAGATCTGTGTCCTCAAGCAACACACTGTGCCTCCCTCTGATCAGCCAAGTTCACAAAGCAGGCTAGCCATGGGCATACATCTGGCATAACTCATAAGCATGATACATCTTCTCAGCTCAACATACATAAGCTGTTCAATCCCTGTCTTAATCCCTTGTCAATCTGCCATACTCCTCCTCTCACAAGGAGCCAGATAACACATACCTGTAGCAGACATCAAGCAATAGAAAGAGAGATAGATGAACAGAGTCAAGGCTTACCAAGTTCAGCTCGTGAAACAACTCTGGAGGAAGCAATAGCACCAATCTGTGCCTGCAGGCACTTGAACCCACAATCCTGCTTCACACGTGTGCTTGCACTTGCCTGTATCTTCCTCCTGATGCTCACTCCTATGCTGTCCTTGAAAGTACAGATCTGAAAATCAGTACTGTACTTGATTGTACCGCCTCGGGATGCGTGCCAGGCGTTGTACTTGCAAAAACAGCCTGCTGTCCACTTCTGTACCTGCCTGAATCAGCATGCACAGGTCTGTCCAGCACCTGTAAACACTTCTGCAGCAACTGTACCTTCTGTACCCTGCTGCCCGTACACTGTACGGCAGCCGTACCAAGTGTACTTGCTGAAAAACAAGCTGTGCAGCCTGCACAGGCCTTCTGCGCAGCCCCAAACAGCAACTGTCCTGTGCGCCGCCAGCAGCAGAGGAGAAAGAGAGAAAGAGAGAGTGTCCAGCACTGGCCGTACAGTGCTGTACGGCTGGTTCCTTCAGAAAAACAGCAGCACCCTGCAGCAAAACAGCCGCCTTCTCCTCCTCTTCAGCTTTCCCACGATGGAACTCAAGCGCATGAAGGAAGGCTCCAATTTTGCTACACGACTCCCCAAAAAGGGAGGAGAGAGAGTGAAGAGAGAGAAAACCTCCTTCCCAAGTTAATCCCTAGGGCCCCAACTTAATAAGTTCCCTAGGGCCACTAAGGCCTAGGGGCAACTTTAATAAACATTAAAAGTTAATGTTTTAATGTTCCCCCTTCACACCTAGGGTTGTCCACACATTTTTGTCCACACATCTTTAAACACTGTCCGGGCACCCCCCATGTGAATCATAAAATATTCTGACCCTGCAACCACCATGCCCACACTTGTCCTGCTCCATTTTCACAGGGCCATGACAACACCACTGTTTCTTTTAAAAGTTTCAAGAGTTTGGTACTGAAGCATGCCAGGGTTTGAACCGAAGATGTGCATGTCGGCAACCTGGGTACACCACACCACAAACTGCATACAGCCTATGCTCATGTGCTTCTATGCAATTAGAGTTGGAATTAGGATCTTATGTGTCCACAAATTTTTATAAATTGATAGGTGCATGTGTTGCATTGCATCCATTTTTTCAGAACTCGTGTAGGTGGTTCCTAGCAGGTGTACTTGACTGATAAACTTGGAGGATGGTGATGCTCCTCTTCAATCTCTTCACTATCTGAAATACACCACTCTATGTTTGGTTAATAGTGTCTCTCACTCTCATCATCCTGTCATGTAATTGCATCATCTCCAGTTTTAAAAAAACAGTAAATCTGCAACATGATAGTAGCCCCCCATATGTAACATATGTAAAAATGACGAGTGAGCCTATGTGTCCACCTCATTGATCTCATGATGTTGCAAGTTGCTTATGTATGTCCTCTTGATTTGCTAATGGCATTCTAGCCTCTACTAATGAGGAGATTAACAGAATGGCCCTCTAGGGAGGCTAGGAGTCTGATGCTTGTGTATTGCCATACTAGGTGAATTGTGGTGATTTAGGATGTAATTATCAAATGAAAGAGGATTGTCCCATCTAGTGTTGAAATTGTGCTTTTTGCATAACAATTGGGAACATGAGTCAAAGAGCAAGCTTGATGAGTAAAAGTTGTTGAGCAAGTGTCAATTTTAAGGATGTGACAACACTTCTCTTTAGTGGTAAGAACTAGCAGAAGCATCGATTTTATAGTTTTGGGGTGTGTATAGAAAAGGAGGGACTAATTTGTGTTTGGAATTCACTTTGAGTTGATTTTTTTTCTTTTAAAATCTCCTCCTAATAAAAAACTATCAATGATATGGTCACTAGAATGTTCCCTTGATGCTCACAGTTGATACTCTAGTACTCATGGTTGATAAATTCTTTCTCAGACCTCAATTTTATTGAACTTTGTTCAACTTACAAAAACTCACTAACTTTGTTCATTATTATCAAATTATAAACACAAATTTGAGCAAAATTATGGTGACAAAGCACAAGGTCAATGCCCCTCAATGAGTGAGCATGATCAAACGTTTTGATGAGAACATCACAGCTTGTATTGATGCATTAACATGAAATTCATGCATGTATATTTTAAGAACAGTGGAGGAGTTAAATGGTAGTAAATGTGATCCATGCCTCTCTTTGTTTTTCCTCACCCCAACAAGTACATGAAATACATGACGAAAGAGAGTTCGATAAAAATGGATCAGTATAGAGAAATTTTCAGGTGAAAGGTCACGGAGGTATGGTAAGCTTCGTGAAAGAGAAGAGATGGTAAAGAAAGCTATGTGAGGGGCTTGAGAATCCTCAGAACAAGAAGAGGGTATGCACGATGGAATTGGGAGGCTATGGCATTGTGAGGAAGATACAATGGAACCAGGAAGCTATGTGGTAGGCTATCTCAATGTCATAAGGTTCAAAAGAAGAAGAGGGAAGATAGAATGCACAGAGATGGAAGCTTGTGAAGCTAAACACGCAAAGATGATAGCTTGAGAAGAGGGATTTTTAACTGCCCTTTAACTCCCTTTTGGGCTTTTAAACCTCGGCTCCTGAAACAAAAACTTTAATGCACACTTCTCCTTTTAGATCTCCACATAAGAATGTTATCTTTGCATCTATTTGATAATAAGGCCAATCAAAGTGTGTGTTGCAAGGTTCACAATCATCCTGAATCTTTTGGGCTTAGTTAAAAGAGCCAAAGTTCTCTCATAATAAATGGCTTCTTTTTGGGTGCAACCTTTTGCTACCAATCTTAGTTTGTATTTTTTAATACTTCCGTCACTTTAAGTTTTATCTTGTAAATCTTGTTATTCCTAGTGGCAGATTTACCCGTGGGTATGTCTCTGAACTCCCCAGTTTTGTCTTCTTTGAATATTTTTTATTCTTCTTACATGGCTTCTTCTTGATGCTTATTGTGCTTGACTGTTTCTACCCTTTTTAACATGGCTGGTTTTTAGCCATAAGTCTGGTTATGGCATTGACATGAAGAATTACTTAGTTGCTAAGAGAATTTGTGAAGATGTCTTCACAATTCTCTATCGCCATCTCGACCTCCCTAAACATGATGAGCTCACTCACAAAGTGATATTGAATCTCAATGTGATTTGTGTGAGCATGAAACATAAGATTTTGAGCAATGGACATGCAACTCTTGATGTCACATTGTATACAGCATTGTAGGCTGCTTCTGCACCACTCCCATATCTTGTAGAATCCTCCTCAGCTACAATACCTCACATGATGTAAAACATGCAACCAACGAGAGTGCAACAGTGGGTTGTTTCTTACCAATCTAGTAAATGCATCACAAACCAAGAGAAAAACAATATTGTGTTACTGAGCACCTGGTGTCTACAATCACCTACTCAATTTGAGTCATAAAAGCCGTTAAGGATCTTGCTCACAGCATAGGTGTACTTTGGATTATTGCAACACCTGCATACCTATTGTTAGAGAACCTACTCAAAACACCAATAGAAAAACTAATGTCTGGTCTAGTATTAAATAAGAAGTTACCAACCAGTTTCCTATGTAAGGTCTCATCCACAAGGTCTAAAGTCGACAACTTAGATCCACCTCCATTAGGGTATTGACTACCTTGCATTTGGTTATGCCAAATGCCTTGAGTATCTCACTTGCATATTTCTGTTGATAGATAAAAATGTTATTTGCCTTTTGCCAAACCTCAATCCCCAAACAATAATGTATGAGCCCAAGATCTATCATCGCAAACTCTACATTATGCATCTACTATGTTTGTGATATCTTTTTCTGGTAATACCTTGCCAAGATGCGGTCATCTACATAGAGAATAATGACCATATACTTTCCTTCTCACAAAAGATATACAAATTTACATCTAGAGGGCTGTGTAAGAGATCAATACTCGCAAAGTAAGCATCAATACTTTGGTACCATGCTAGTGGGGCTTGTTTCAGCTCTTTGTAACTTACAAACTTTACTTTCAAAATCAAGAACCACAAACCCAGGTGGCTATTCTACATATACCTCCTTCTTAAGGTTCCCATTAAGGAAAACAGATTTTACATCTATTTGGAGAACATGCCATCCCCCTTGCACTGTCAATGCAAGAATGGTGAGGATTGTGTTTAACTTGGCTGTAGGAGAAAATGTTTCTTGAAAGTCAAAACCTTCAATTTGTACAAAACCTTTGGTGATAGTAATCGTGCCTTATACTTTTTCAAACTATCATCAGATTTGTATTTTGCTTTATAAAACCACTTAATGCTCATTACCTTGCATCTTGGAGGATGATGGAGCCATATTCTGCTTGCATGTTTATTGCCATCCACTTCGGATCCCCTTGTGCTTCAACAAAAGTGGTAGGCTCGTGAATCTTGAGTACCTCTATCATGAGAGAAATATTCACAAGATTCTTCGTAGCCCTATTTTGCTCCTCGAACTTTGTGGATATGTGAACATCTTGAGGCGCATCCTCGATGGTTAGAGGCTTTACTCCATCTAAAAGTTACATGTAGTATCACTGAGAGAATGGCTTACTTTTTTGTGGCATATCATTTTTTTTTCCATCTTTAAAATCCGTGTCCAATTTTACTCCATCCAAAACTCACATATACCACTTAGGGAATGGCTTGCTTTTTTCTGGCATATCATATTTTTTTTCATCTTTAAAATCCATGTCCATAGGAAATAGTCCAGGCTGCTCTCCATCAGAATGTGAGGAAGCCCATGATGCATGTGGAGGTTGGGTTACTTTGGTTATCTCCTTGTTGTAGATGATGATGATGAAAGACATTCCTCTTCTACGAGTTATATTGTAACTATATATGGAACAGTCACACAAATATACATTAACCAGTAACCTACAAATCTCATATTCTCTACAGACTATCCTGTATAATCGAAGTACTTCTGTAACTTTTCTTCGACTAAAATTTGACATACATAGTCAAAATCAACACTTTCACACAGTGCTTTGCAAAGCCAAAACAGGGCCCAAAACGTGTCCAAAATACCCCGACCTGAAATGCCCCAAAACATGTAAAATTTGAGTTAACTAAGTTAACTAAACACAAGGGTGTCTTCTTTCTTCACCCAAGAGGATGCCTCAATCTGAGACAATGACTACCTTGTATGCATGTAGTTGTCATAGCTACCCAAATGTGTTGCTCTCATATTGAAGAGAGAGAAAAATATAAAATTGCCCTTACTTGTGTACTGCTTCCTTGCTTGTTTCTTACTTCTTAATCTCTTCATGCAAATTGGCACTTTGATACCATGAGAAGAATGCATGGAAGAGGATGAAATTGAGCTCCTTGTAAGCACACATACACAAGAGCAGACAAGCACACAATAGAGATGGATGGCTGGATGTTCTTTTATTCTCTTCTCTTCTCTAAAAACATAAACTAAAGAGATAAGAGTACAAACTATATGAGAAAGTACTCTTCTACTATAACATATAAAGGTCTGACCATAGTGTGAACCGGACTATATGAGGTGGCACTATAGCTATGCCATAACTTTAGTATACCAAAATGGCTATCACATAGCCTAGAAATCACTACAGCATATCACTGATAATCTCACCAACCATGCCAGTGGTGTAAGTGTGGAAGCTATCACCCACGTGGGTCACCAATGTCCACAACAGTAGGTGAGCTCGATATCTTAACATACTTTCCCCGAATCTCGCTCGTCGTTGTGTCTAGGAGTACATCTAGGAGTATTGTAGCCTAAGTATGAAAATTTTATTACATCTTTGAATGTTGGTGCCACACTTACTCCTCTTACATTTGAGGAGTTTAGCTCATTACTTCAAGATGAGGATGCAGAGACGCAATGGTCACTAACACAAACAAGAAGGGTAAGGATTCTAACTTTTTAAATCAGAAGAAAAAAATTAAATGTTTTTACTCTAATAAGAAATGACACATAGTCAAAGAATGTAAGAAAAAGCAAGCAGAGGTGCCAAGAATGGCCCAAGAATGAATCGCACTAAAGACCAAGAAACAATCTAGTCATACTATAGAAATAGAGTTGTTTATTACCATTGAAGAAGTGCGTAGTGAGACATCTAATGTTGAAGCACATGATGATTCCTAGATCTTTGATAATGGAGCTTCTAGAAACATGACCAATTGCTAGGATTGGTATTCCTCCCTAAAGAATGTGGGATAAAAAGTCTTTCAAATGTCCTGAAGAGAAACCTCCTTCCATATAGGATTGGTATTCCTCCTTAAAGCATGTGGGATAAAAAGTCTTTCAAATGTCCTTTGAATTCCATATATGAAGAGAAACCTCCTTCCATATAGGATTGGTATTCCTCCCTAAAGCAATGATGTAAAGTTCCCAATAAAAGTTTCAAGCACTATTTCACTTATGTCTAAAAAGAAGGTTGTACAAAAAGTTTTTCAAATGTCCTTCGGATTCCATATAAGAAGAGAAACCTCCTTCCATCTCGGCCATTATAGACCGTGACTTGTGGGTTTACTTCGACAAGAATGGCATAATCATTCTTGATGGAGATGATATGGTCATTGCAAAGGGCATTTAAAGGAACAAATTATATGAGCTTTCGGCATTTGCAATTCATGCATATTTGGATAGCAACAACAAAATTTGGTATGAGAGATATGGGCATCTCAAAAGACTCTTTCAAAGATATAAAAAGGTAAGCTAGGTGAGCGTTTGCCACCAATTTTTGATAGTTTGAATGTATGTGAAGCTTGCATAGGTAAAAGCAACACCGAAAACCCTCTCCACAAGCCAATATTAGTGCTAATACTCCCCTTTAGCTCTCATACATGCTGATCTCTGTAATAAAGATAAGTACAATTCCACTTGGAGGTTCTTCTTATTTTTTCCACATTGATAGATGATTATAGTTAAAAGATTTGGGTGTATTTTCTTAAGAAAAGTTCTTAGAATTTTGGAAAGTTTATGGGATAGCTTGCATTGGTTGAAATTAAGACACGAACAAACTTGAAACAATTTAGAGTAAATCAAGGAGGAGAATTTATGTTTGATTAATTCTTGGGTTTCTTCAAGGAATAGGTGTAAAAGTGATAGCTCCCTCTGCCACTCACACTCCATAATGAAATGGTGTTGCAAAATATAAGAATCATGCTATTGTTGAGATGACGAGTATGCTTAATTGGCATGAATCTACTTAAATCATTTTGGGTTGAGTCAGTTAACATGGATGTGTACATTCTTAGCAGGAGTGCAACAAAGGCCATCAAAGGGATGACTCCATTACATGCCTACTTGCACACTTGAAAGTTTTTGGTGTGAATGTTATATACTTGTTCAAGATGCTTAGATAGAAGTAAGCACTATTTGTTGATAAGTTGCTATTGGTAATCATGTCTATCCCAGATTGTGAGAAAGAATTCGGATATGGAAGTTCAAGGTAACCAATTTCCTTATGGGAAAAGGATATTGGGAGTTCATTTCAGGTGATGAAAAGGAGCTAGAGATTGTTGAAGAAAAACCCACCCCACCTCCAATGCATGCATATACAACATGGCATGAAAGAGCCATAAAAGTGCTCTATGATTATGCGTACACAGGATATATAAATACCTAAGGAGGCTTCAGATACCTTGGTGAAGATGTACAATAGAAATCAATACAAACACTCAAGCTCAAAAGATGTAGCTAAAGCAAGATTGCATAATGTGACTAGAGCAAAGATGAGTATAAATGATTACTCGATGAAGGTTTAAGGGCTTGTAGATGCCGTTGCTTCTATTGGATCCCTAGTAGATGAAGTGATATGGTTTCGACGACGGACTTGAATGGTCTTGGTAAGGAATATATCCAATTTTAGTATTGAATGGTCTTGGTGTAAGGAATATATCCAATTTCAGTATTGAATGGTCTTGGTAAGGTATATATCCAATTTTAGTATTGAATGGTCTTGGTAAGGATTTGTATCCTTTCCCGTTCTGACACCCTTCCATGATATGGATTTAGCCTGTATCCATTCACCAAACTCAGCCAGTTTGAGACCTCCATTAGAGTTTGAGAGACATTTCTTGATTTTTAGAATCCTTTGTGAATTCACATAAGCAGGCCTTCTACTCAGATATAAGTAGAGACTGAGGTGTAGGCATATCATCATCTAGAGACCGAGAGGCCAAGGTGTAGGCAATATTATCATTTAGAGACCGAGGTGTATGCCATTTTGAAAATAGAAATCATGGGTAACAACAACAGGAATCTAATATACAAATAGATGGAATATGCCACTCTAGAGGTAGAGGGAGCCAGAGATGTCAAGGTGGTTAGCAAAGAAATCAAAATGCAAATAGCAAGGAGTGCTATTACTATGACAAACTAGGGCACATTGCAAAGGGCTGCTATAAAAAGTAGAATCATATCAAAAGAAGAAAGTTTCAAAAAGGTAACTCTGCATCATCAAGTAAAATGGTGTGATGACAGGAGTGAGCAACAGTTTGTGATGCAACACCTGCTCAATTCCATGACAAGAGATATGTCAGGATTTGGAGAAATATTTGGTAAGTGGATTCTAGCACCAATCTCATGGTGAGTGGTTTAGAGATATGCAAAAAATGAAAAAACCACAGTATGTGGAAACAAGTGATAATACTATGTATCGCATTGTGCATGTTGGTAAAGTGCTATAGTCTATACAGGGGATAGCAAAATAAAGTACTTGTAGTACATGTACTCTCATGTACTTCATGTCCCTAGTATTACAAAAATCTGGTTTCTTTGGAATAGATGGTTGATCAGGGTTTGCAAGTGAGGTTCAATCCTCAAGGGTGATTTATGGAAGACTTCAAAAATCAGTGCTACAAATTAGTGCCACTTGGTTACAAAGGGTAACAAAAATGGCAGGATGCTTTCTTTGGGGATGTTAACATGCCTGAGGTAAAGACAACCATGTTTACGCACAACATGTATCATTACAGATATTGACATGTAGCAAAATCACATTGGTCATGTGAATATACAGTGGGCGGCGTGCCTGAAGTCTATGTAGGCCCAAAATATTATTGTAGGGTTGTTGAAGTTTAAGGTCAATTGTATGCACAAAGTATGTGAAGCATGCCAACTTGCTAAATAGGCAAAACATGATTTCTCACATAAGAATCATGGCAATCCAAGGCAATTGGATGCTATATATTCAAATGTATGGGGACTGGCCAAGACTACAACATTTATAGGTTATAGGTACTATGTTACATTCATTGATCACACTAGAAGAGTATGTTACATTCATTGATCACACTAGAAGAGTATGTTACATTCATTGATCACACTAGAAGAGTATGGGTTTACTTTATAAAGGATCAAAGTGAGGTGTTTGCTCACTTTTACAGATTTAAATCCTTGGTCAAGAAGGAAAAATATATGTAGATGGAATGCCTAAGATCAGATGATGGTGGAGATGGATATTTCACCATGAGTTTAGTGATTTAGTAAGAAAAACAGGGAATCAAGAGACAATTCACATGCATGTTCACTCCACAATAAAATGGTATTGCTACTGTCTCTTTAATCCAAAAATAACTTGGCATATTCTTTTAAAAAACCAGATGTGTCTCACTTGAAAGTGATCACACCCTTCCCAATGGTCTCTGTCATGCTCTCATTCCATAAGGCCACCTTTTTCTCTCCAAGATTAACGAATTTTGTTATCATTTTTCAATGAGGAAATAGGCATTGCCTTAACATAAGGGAGCATGGAGTCAATTTCTATAGTCTCTTCATCCATGGCCTCATCCAAAGCTACATTAACACATTAGAGAGAGGTCTTAGGCCATTTGAAAATACTCCAAATTGCTTCACCAATTGTCATTGTATCCGTAGCGAAGAAAGATAATAGCACATCATTATTAATACCCTTTTCCATTATCATCGATACATCATCTATCCCTATTTTCACACCACTGCAATAGCCCTCTGGGTCAGTTACACATACTGCATCAACCGCAACAACTTCATTACCCACTAGCATCTTTATTTTGTCCCCAACTCTAAAAGCCATGGTCCCTATTTATTTTGTGAGGAAAACTAAAATCAGATAAAGCACTCATATATCCCAAAAAATTCAATAAACATTCTCAAGACAAGAATTCATTAAATTAAAAGGGATAATGGTAGTGGTGTCATTCTCTTCATAATCAAATTGATGTAAGGGGGGAGAGAGGCACCACTTCCATTTCCCTTGTATATATTTCTTGGAGGGGAGAATGGCACCACTACCTTGAGGAGACTGGGAGTAGTGCCACTCTCCCTTGATAAGGGAGAATGGTAGTGGTGCCATTCCCAAGGGAGAAAGGTAGTGGGGCCATTCTCTCCTTCAATCAAGGTGATGGAAGGCCTTGACAATGGCACCACTTCCATTATTCCTTGAATGTAAGGGAGAATGGCAGTGGTGCCATTCTTCCTTCAATGTAAGGAAGATTGGCAGCACTTCCATTCCTCCTTGAACGTAAGGGAGAATGCAAGGGTTTCCCTCGACCATTTCAAGGTGATGGGATGGGAGGTTTTGAGAATGGTAGTGATGCCATTCTCCCCTTTAAGGTGATGGGAGGCCTTGATAATAGAAGTGGTGCAATTCTTCCTTAAATATAAGGGAGAATAGTAGTGGTGCCATTTCCCTCTTAAATGTGATGGGATGCCTTGAGAATGGCACCACTACCATTCTTCTTTGAATGTAAGGGAGAATGGCAGTGATGCCATTCTACTTTACATAAATCAAGTTTGGTGGGAGAATGCACCACTGTCATTCATTCTTGAATGTGATGGGAGCCTTTGAGAATGGCACCACTCAAATACATGAATTTGATTATGAGGAGAATGGCATTATTACTATTCTACTCTCCAAATAATGTAAGCAAGGAGAATGGTAGCAGTGCCATTCTCCCAGACTAGAAAGATGAATGTTGGGGGAGAATGGTAATGGTGTAATTCTTCTTATATTACTTGAAAGGCAGTGGCATTCTCCCTTGCTTTCATTATAATGCACAACTTCCATTCTCTCTCTCAAATTTGAGGGAGAATGGTAGTGGTGCCATTTTTCTTTTCATCGTAGATCAAGCAAGAACGACACCACTACCATTCTTGCTCGAATGTAAGGGAGAATGGCAGTGGCACCATTCTCCCCTTCAATCAAGGTGATGTGAGGCATTGAAAATGGCACCACTGTCATTCCCCCTTACATTTGCCATTCTCCCTTAGAATGTTAGTTGTACATGGCCCTCTAAAAGGTTCTGTACAAGGCATTAATAAATAATACATCCTCAACACCATTCAGAGCATATCAGAGCGCAGACTCTGATTCATCACAATAGCAAAATGATTGCACAAACATCAAGAAAGACATAATAAAACACTGTGCAAAGACATAGCAGATCTTCTCCTTCATTCATTAGCTATCAGAATCAACGTTCCATTCTCTCATCCCTAGATACAACTATCAGGGTAATAACTACTCGGTTCAGATCCCAAAGGGTACATCCACACGTAACTAACCCCCAAGCCCTTTGACTAAGGTCTAAGAATTACATAATAAAGCCTTAACACTTGGCACAGCCTGGTGGCTAAATTTTTCCTAAAAATTTGACCTGAACCCATCAATCCCTGATCAGCAAAATCTGAGTTCTGCAGTAGACCTCTGATCATGTAAAGAGAGTGTCTAGAACAAAATAGAATTTCCCTAAAAAGATAATGCCTAGCGTTTGTATGTTTTTTTTTTAAAGTAGTAGTGTTGAAAAACACTGTGGAAACATTCTGAGCATCACTAAGCCTGACCCAGTTGGTCAGTTTGAATCTCTAAGACCTGCTCCTACTGTGCTTCCACATCCATTTGAACCTCCTTTGCAATGTTGATCACCGCCTCAGGGTCTTCATCATCTGGTAAAGCTTTATCCATACCCATCAGCAAGCCCACGTGCTCATTAGAGCTCTTTGTCTGAACAGCTCCAGATGTTTGTCCTTCAGCAGCACCTACTCCTTCTTCATGTGTCTGAAAAAGGGCTCTAATCTTCTTCAGCTTCCCTGCAGACGATTTCAACTTAACAAGCTTAAAAGGATTAGAACTTGGACTTTCTATCCCCATCATATGAGACTCCTCTGGTCTGATTGTGCTTTTCAGAGCAAAACCACTCGGCATCTTGTATTCCAGCATATCCTCTGTTTCATCCACCTTGCTCTGAAATTTGGACCTTTCAGCTACAAGCTGTACCACCTCAGCTTCCAGTTGAGCAATGCGCTTCAAATTCACCTCTTGCTCCATTGTGTTCACAACGCCTTTGAGGTTCTGATAAGGCTTGAAAACAAATTGCCCAATTCTTTCTCTGATCTCTTTCCATATCACTGATCCCTGTTGAATCATTTCTGATTTGATTCTCCCCACATCTGCTTCAGAGACCAGAACACCTCCTATAGACAGTTCTTCATGCTCACTTAATATTTGCTCCTTCATCTGTTCTAAGGGTTCCAATCTATTTAGAAGCATCCTATTCTCTATTTCAAGCTCCACCTGTCTTTCAAGAAGTCTTTGCATCTCTGACTCTACACTATCCTTCAAAGATGTTGTCCATTCTTCAAACAACTTCAGAGAATCTATTCTTCAGAGATCTCCTTAGCTGAAGAAACTTTCAACTCAGCCATGTCAGCATTTAGAGTTTTAATCTGATTCTGCAACAATTCAACTTCTTGAGCTTTTTCTACAAGCATATGTCTAAATTGATCATTAGCCTTCTGCAACTGCTCTTCCACATAAGCTCTATTTTGATATTCCCTAATCTTTTCAACTTGCTGCTGCTGCAGACAAAACTTCTTCAGAACTTCAAGAGTATCTCCTACATTTTTTGAAGTGACAGTCCAAGACTGCTCTGAACCAGGTTTAGCTGCCAAAACAGAGTCACCTTCGGAGGCATCCCTTGCATCTTCAAAAGATGAGCTCTTTTGCTACCTCCTGCCACATGTTCCTTTTCACTCAATTGCATCTTCTTCGCCAACTTGGTTTGAGAAAGAGTCAGAGATTGCCCTATCCCAGAGACTTTTGTACCTAAAAATGGTTCATCATCATCATCTATCTCAGACTGCAACACAGAAGTTGTAGCCTCTTCCAAACTATAACCTGTCTCCAAGAGACCCCCTACTGTTTTCTGCTCCTCCTCTATCAACTGTCTATCCCTAAGTTTCCTCTTCAGAGTCAGAGCCACCGTATGTGAAGATAGTCTAGGGTCCACAGGCTTTGCAGGTATAGCTGTTTGAAAAGAATCATAATCAAATAAGGCCTTAAGGAAAGGGCCTAACATGCTCTTACTAATTGCTCTCCTTTTATCCTTCTCTCCCACTTCAATCATAATCCTCTGATGTACCACAGTGGCCTAATCCACATCTACTCCTGCCTCTGCTCTGCAGCTAAAGGGGTATAAGATTCTTTTGACATATAATCAACCTTCTGGAGTAAAAGAACATGCTCCATAAACCAACACAATTGCTGCTTCCTGGCGGCTTCTACTATCTTCAAATGATAATAATGCCTGGAGCCCACAGGATTCCCAAATTCTCTCTCCATATCCTCATCAGAAACTAAATTCAAAGCTTCCAAACCTGGGTTAAAAGGTAATTCAAATACCTGAGAAATCAGAGCTGGGGTTATCCTTGTACCTCCTTTGAGTACTCCCTCTGTCTTTCTCAGCAAAGCTAGCTGTGTGGGAGCATATATATTGTCTTGCCACTCAGCCCAGGCTAACTTTGCATACCCGATCAACCCAATTGAAGTAAGCCACTGAACGTTTGCGTTATTCTCCAAATCCATGCTGTACTTAAAAGGCTGTACTTAAAAGGTGCAAAGTTCTCCATCAGGCTACCCACAGCAGTAGAAATATCCTTCATGGAAGTCTCCTCCTGTTGCTTCGTCTCTTCAGAATTCGAGCTAAAACACTGCTCCACTTCTTTGCTTGGCGCTGATGAATGCTCACGCAGGGACCGTCGAACTGATGTGGTCTCCGCCTTAGGTCGCCCTTACTGCATAGGCTGCTTACCCTTCACCATGGCTAACCTCTGCCTAACTGTATTCAGAGCAAGAAGGTCCGGCCTAGTGGTAGAACTACGGGGCATGTGAGCAGGGAAATAAGGAGAACAAAGAGAAGGAAAATGAGGCACACAGTACACAGCACAATGAGGCTTCTGGAATGGATGCCTCTGAAATGCAGATGTCACCTCTCGCAATCTTCCCTTCCATACACTGCTAGAACGGATAGGATGAATTCGTGCATTCCGTCCCCTCACTGGTGCGAGTTTATAGGGATTCTCATGCATCACGTCGGCCATTAGCGCAAATAATGTCGAACAAAAAGTTAAATCAAGCCAATTGACAGCCGACTCGTGCGAAATATATTCCCCCACCGTTCAAATTTAAAAATCCAAGCGGACTCTGATCCACACACAAGCTCTGAATTTCCTCTGTTCTCTGATCTTTTACTCCACCCTGATCTGAACATGTACTTTGAACTATAGGGGGAGTGCCCACAAATGGCTTAAGTCTAAACCCATTTACCCCCTTTGGTACCAATGTTCCAAAGGCATCTGAAAGCATGAAAGTTCCTTGCCCTAAGTCTTTTTCAATTCTGTAGGGCCCAATGTACCTGAGCCTCAACTTTCCTGGGTGTGGCCCTAACTTGGAATTGTAAAGCATGACCCAATCTCCCACTTTGAAGACTTTGAACTTGACATTCCTATTTACCCAAGCTTGTCTCCTTTTTTGAATAATCTCTGAAACATAAGCACTCATTGCTATGTCTTCCTCCAACTGATTCAGATTGTGCTGTCTATAGATCAGAGATTCTTTGAGTGGGAGTCTGCTTTCTGCAGTAACTCTCAAGCTAGGCACCACAAACTCCATGGGTACTATTGCTTCTAACCCATAAACAAGCCTAAAAGGAGTCATTCTAGTGGTTACTTTAAAAGCTGTTCGAAATGACCATAAAGCTGAGTCCAATTTCATATCCCAATCAGACTTGTTGTCCTGAACAATCTTCTTGATGATTTTAAGCAGGATTTTGTTTGAACTCTTAGCCTGTCCATTTGCCTGAGGATGATAGGGAGTGGACTTCTTATGCAAAATCATATGGGTTTGAGTCAGCTCTCTGATAACATCATTCAAGAAGTGTGTTCCCTGATCACTGACAAGCTCAATGGGACATCCAAACCTTGTCATGATGTTACTATACAAGAATTTGGCCACACTAGCTGCTTTATTGTCTCTGAGAGCCACTGCTTCCACCCATTTAGTACAGTAATCTGTAGCCACCAGAACATAACTCTTACCTGTCTTGCTTTTTGGCTTAATAGGACCCACAAAATCTAATCCCCATTTCTGAAATGGATCTAAAGGTAGCACAGGGTGGTCTGACATCCTATCTTTAGAATTGGGTTGGCCCACTTGCTGACAAACCAAACATTCCTTGGCATATGTGTGAGCATCGTTCAAAACTGTTGGCCACCATAGACCTGAGTGTAAAATCTTCTTGCCTATTATTTCCCCTGAGAAATGACCTCCAGACAACCCTGCATGTGCCTCTTGTACCACTACTGCTTGTTCAAAATCAGGAACAAATCTTCTTATTATCTGATCTATCCCCTTTCTATACAATGCTCCAGCAATGACTAAAAATGGTTTGCTTTTTAGCACAAACTTCCTTTTCTGGTCCACACTCATCTCTTCTGGTAACAATCCATCAGTGAAACAGCAACATTTGATCATAAAAGGAGTCAGAGCTCCAGCTCTGAACAACAAACAGATCAGAGTCAGGGAAATAATCATTAACTCCTGTAGCATCTTCTTTACTTTCAAGTCTGCTTAAATAATCTGCCACAGCATGTTGATTCCCTGGAGTATGTACTATCACAAAGTCAAATTCTTGCAACAACAACATCCATCTTGCTAACCTTCCTGTCAACTGTGGTTTCTTCACAAGAAATAACAGAGCTTGATGGTCAACATGGAAGAAGACTTTGTTAGCCAAGAGATAATGTCGGAATTTCTGTAAAGAGAACACCATGCCTAAAGCTTCTCTCTCTGTAACTGAGTAATTCCTCTCAGATGAAGTAAGCATTCTACTTGCATAGTAGACAGGTCTGAACCAATTCTTGATTTTTGCCTGCATAAGAACAGCTCCTACTGCAATGTCTGAAGCATCAACAAATACATGGAATGGTAAAGACCAATCAAGAGGCTGCAAAATTGGAGCTACCATCATCATCTTCTTTAAAGTCTGAAATGCCTTTTCTTGGGCCTCTGACCACCTGAATTCTACTCCTTTCTTGGTTAAATGTGACAAGGGTGCACATACATCTGACAAATATCTTAAATGTCTGCTGTGCCACTTGATCTGACCCACAAACCTAGATGTTTCCTTCAGATTCACTGGGCTCTTGGACTTTATGATGCTCTGAATTTTTCTTGGATCCACCTGTATACCTTCCTCTGAAATTATGTGGCCCAACAAAACTCCTCTTTTAACTGCAATTGTACATTTGTATGGATTCAATGACATACCATACTTCCTGTATCTCTCAAAACCTTTCCTCAAGTGCTCCAAATGCATCTCTTTGGATCCAAACACACAGAAATCATCATAAATACTCTCATAAAAGAAGACAAATAGGGCTCAAACACTCTACTTGCCACCTCTGAGAAAGCTGGTGGTCCATTTTTTAATCCAAAGCTCATTACTGTGAACACAAATGCTCCCCACTCTGTAATGAAGGCTGTTTTGTGTTCATCATTAGGATGCATCCTGATTTGATTATATCCTGAGAACCCATCCAGAAAACTATACATTTGATGCCCTGTAACTAAATCTAGCAGAGTATCTGCAAAAGGTAATGGAAAAGGATCTGTGATAGTGGCTGCATTGAGCTTTCTATAATCCACACAAACTCTGATTCTTCCATTTTTCTTGGGGACTACTACAATTGGAGATAGCCATGTTGCTTCATGTACAGGCTCAATGAATCCCACAAGTCAATATTACGTAATTTGGGAAAAATCTCACATTTTGGGAATCAATTACTCCATATAGTTTTGGACATATCTTAAACATACTAACTCCAAATTTGTCAGAGATCATAGATTTAGATTCTACTCTTCAAGATCTTTCCGATGATATGTCACATGAGGGGGTTTTGACAAACTCTTGGACAAGTTCACCATGCTCCCATTTTTCAAATGGGAATGGGATTTTTCCCAAATTATCCAATATGGTGTTCCACCCTGAGCAGCTTGTCAATTTCATCATTATATTCTGAATTATCATCAGAGCTCTCTGAGTCTGTGTCTCCATCAGAGTCAGATTCCAGGTCTGAATCAGACCTCTTTTTCTTTTGCTTCTTCTTAGTAACACCCAACCTCTTTTCTACTCTTACTGCTGCTTGCACCAAAGCATCAAAACCTGCAGCAATGTCTACATTAGCCACTGCTGATCTGATTGTCTTCCTTAATCCATTCAGGAAATAAGAAGCTAACATCTCATTGGAAAGCCTATCTGCTCCTTCCAATCTTCGAGAGAGAACCCTGAACTTCTGAGCATAGTCCTCTACTAGCATTTCTTTTTGTTGAAGATCTTTAATTTTATTTATGATGTCATTGGCTGTTTTCTCCCTTCTGAACTTGGCAGGAAAACTATCCCTCAAGGCATCAAAGTTTCCAAAATGTCCCAAACCATACTGGCTAAACCAATCCATTGCTGAGCCTTCTAAGGTAGCAGCAAACTGCCTCTTCTTCACCTCTCCCCCATAAAGTGTGTCATAGCCACTAGCCTCCCACCTTGTTTGGAATTGGGCTACATGGCAGTGAGGGTCCTCCTTGGGTTTTCCCTTGAACTTTGCTGATCTCACCTTTGGGTTCTGTGCTGGTGGATTTTGAGGATTCATTGCTGCCCCTCTAACTCGCCTCCTTGCTAAGACTGGTAATGGTTCAAACTGCAACCTTCTCCTACTACTTCCCCTAATAACTCTATTCAACAAGGTTTCCCCAAGAAATGTCCTGAAAGTGCTAGAGAATACTGGTGGATTTTGAGCATCCTCAACACTTTCTGCTTCTGCATTAGCATTTGAATCATTATTTAAAATTGGAATACCCAAATCAGATTCTTCAGATTGTACCGAACCTATCAGAATCCCTTCTCCTTGAATAGCATCCACAAACTGATCATGTACTTCTTCCTCATCATCAATATCCTCTGCTTCTTGATCCAATGTTTCCTCCTCTACATCTTCTTCCCAAACGGTTTCCAATGCTACACTTGCTCCCGGAGGAACTTCATAATCTGAATCATAATCATCACCTTCTTCATCATCATTTCTACCTGTTAAAGCAACGTCAGCATCTCTGGCCCTTGACCTTGTATAATATCTTCTTGAATTCCTCGAATTATCTTCAGACATCCAAGGCTAGCGGTCCTCTGAATAAGTCGTATCCTCCCAGAACTCAGGGCATTCGAACTCGCAGGATCGCCAATGTGTACATGGCCCTCTAAAAGGTTCTGTACAAGGCATTAATAAATAATACATCCTCAACACCATTCAAAGCATATCAGAGCGCAGACTCTGATTCATCACAATAGCAAAATGATTGCACAAACATCAAGAAAGACATAATAAAACACTGCGCAAAGACATAGCAGATCTTCTCCTTCATTCATTAGCTATCAGAATTAACGTTCCATTCTCTCATCCCTAGATACAACTGTCAGGGTAATAACTACTCGGTTCAGATCCCAAAGGGTACATCCACACGTACCTAACCCCCAAGCCCTTTGACTAAGGTCTAAGAATTACATAATAAAGCCTTAACATTAGTGGTGCCATTTACCCCTTCAATCATGGTGATGGGAGGCATTGAGAATGGCACCACTACCATTCTTCCTCGAGTGCAAGGGAGAATGGTGATGGTGCCATTCTCCCCTTCAATCAAGGTGTTGGGAGGCCTTGAGAATGACACCACTGCCATTCTCCCCTTCAATCAAGGTGTTGGGAGGCCTTGAGAATGACACCACTGCCACTCTTCCTCTAATGCGAAGGAGAATGGCAATGGTGCCATTCGCCCCTTCAATCAAAGTGATGGGAGGCCTTGAGAAGGGCACCACTGCCATTCTTCCTTGAATGCAAGGGAGAATGGCAGTGGTGCCATTCCCCCCTTTACTCAAGGTGATGGGAGGCCTTGAGGATTGCACCACTGCCATTTTTCCTCGAATGCAAGGGAGAATGGGAGTGGTGCCCTTCCCCCTTTCAATGAAAGTGATGGGAGGCCTTGAGACTGTCACCACTGTCATTCTTCCTCAAATACAAGGGAGAATGGCAATGGTACCATTCTCCCCTTCAATCAACGTGATGGGAGGCCTTGAGAATGGCATGACTGCCATTCTTCCTTGAAGGTAAGGGAGAATGCCAATGATGTCGTTCCCCCCTTAAGAGTGATGGGATGCCTTGAGAATGGCACCACTGCTTAATCCCAAGATAATTCCTAGTGGTGGTGGGCAGCAGATAAATATTAGATTAGGGCACTAGCTAGGCTTAAATATTTGCAAAAGAAGCCCAATTTGATCAGGATCCTATCAATTAGGTGTAGGAGGTCGTGCTTGATTTGATCAGGACCCTATCGATCATATGTAGGATGCCATGTACTTCCAGTCGGCATCATATATGTGGTTTCTTAGTCCATTGAAGCTGGCCAATGGCGGCCAGTTGGCTTGGATGCCAAGAGCCTCATTGTTTGTTATCTCCCCCTAAGGTGGGGAAGCTCTAGATTTAGATATTATGTTTCCTTTTTGGGAAGGCCAAAGGACATATAATGATGTACCTTTTCTCTTGGTCTATTCTCTTTCTATGCTGATTATTCTTGCATCAAGAGTTCCTATATGAGCACTTAGGGTTGAAAGAAGACTACCCAGAGCTTCCGCATACTACACCTATGAAGGCTCCTCTCTTGCTCTCAAAATATCATGAGTCTATTCTAGGTTTCTCTTTGTAAGGAGAGAACTGATCTCTCTAAGCCCCAAGTCTACATCCGCTATACAACTTTAAAGGCAAGAGTGTCCTAGATCTCCACAATTTGTGTCCCAAATCTTTGTGTATTGGACCAAGCTCTTTGGGGTGTAGACACTACTGTGTCTCTAAGGCCACCACTTGAGTCCTCTAAATAAAGGAGGATGGGGGTGGTTTGATAACATGGTACCTATAATGATACCAATCATGCCCCCAAACCAAGATGCTATGGAGGAGGCCCACCAAACCAAGATTCTATGGATGGATCTTGTATTATACATAAGTGACTAAGTCAGTTACAAAAGTTTTTGGAGGTCAACTGTATAGTAGTAAATATGGGACCAAAATATTTCATTGCTATTAATTAATTAGTAGAGGTGGTATAACTTGCAGTTAGAACCTTAGTTTAAAATTTTGTAGCAACCTTAGCATGGAAAGTCCTGGGGGAATATGCGAGTTTAAATTGTTTTTTTACACTTCACGCGCATTCTCGAGCTTTCTTTTCTGGATGCTTCCATGATAGCTTTATAAGCCCGCTGAGGGCCATTTCGATGCTCGGGCTAAGTCCCGCGAGAGAGAGAGAGAGAGAGAGAGAGAGAGACGACATCCGTGGCGATATGTAGGATAAAAGCATGAAAGAGGAGGATGGCGGTGGTGACCTTCAAATTGTACTAGCAATAGCTCTCGCCGAGGACATTCATTTCACCTTGGAACCAGATCCGTAGCGCTCCTTCCGTACAGAGAATCACACCACCTTCAACGCTCTCGCATTCTTCCCTCTCTCCTGTTGCAACTGCATCTCAGGTAGTGGAACATCACAGACCTTGCGTGTGAAGCGTTGTGCGCTTTTGCCGCACAGGTCGTAGCTGGTGGGGACTTGCCGGACACCGTATGCGAGCCACGAATGGCTGCAAGCATACAACCAGGGAAGGAAGCTCAAACAGAATGCAAAGGGTGTGTCACTCACCGCTCAACCGCTGCCTTGAAGGATTCCCGCGTCGCCGCTCTACCGCCTCTCTGTCGCCGTGCCGCTACACAGTGCTCGATCGCTCTCTCACTCTCTCTCTCTCTCTCTCTCTCACTCTCTCTCTCTCTCTCACACACGCAGGAGAAGGAAACCAAGGAGATAAGGCAAGAGCACTCTTGTATTCACAACACATGAGAATGAAGATTTTAGGGTTACATTTGACTCTTATAGGTGACTTGGCCGTTCACACTTGGGCGCCCATACATGGCCGGCCGATCCTAACCCTTATCCTACTAATATTCAAGGTGTGCCTCTCATCGACGATCACCCAATCCCTTCATCCTTAACATATGGTGCCGACAAGCCCGGCCCATGACTCAGAATATTTAAATTAATGACGTAAAACATAGTACGTCTCAATGTCCGTCATAGGTTAACATGCCCCCCTTCCTGATGTAGACTCCGTCCTCGGAAGCTATGGTATGGTAAGCTCGAGAGGGTTGTTGTTGACCGTCTGCAAAACAGGGAAGTAGAGTGAAAGTATGCTGGAATTCAAAAGATATAAAGTGTATAAATTCAAGCATGTTAGACCACAATGGATGTTGCTATGAGAACTTAGTTTAAGGGTCACATGAATGAGCTAGTGTAGCAAATTAACAGGAGTTTAAAATTATTGAAAGTAAATCAAGAGTAAGCAAGGTGTCAAAGGTTAATCAAGGTTTATAACTGGCCTAAGTCAAGGAAAATAACCAAGCTTAATAAATAAACAGATGACCACACTGTGTCTACTCTAAGAACAAGTTAATACCACAAGCCTAGGGACACAAGAAACATCAGAGTTACAGGAGCTTTTTGCCTTTATTTTTTTTAAAAATGCATGTGACAATTTTTACACACAATGGCGACCTTCCTAAGGCAAAACTAACATCGATCCTGGTACCATGTTTAACACAAGGCATTATCCAAGAATCTATTAGCTCACTTTAGGCAAGGCTACCCTCTACCAACCAAGGCATCGGTCTGGAGTAGAATACTCCTCGCCTACCAAGTATCAATAAGGCGATAGGCCAACATTAAAGCACATCATAGACTTGTATTGCCATTTATTGTAGGTTTTTTTTAAAAAAAAAATCTATTTCTTTTGATCTTTGCTCCTGAACTATAATTTGTCTTGCATCCTTTCGACAAAGGGGTAATAGCTATGTCCTAGAGGTCAACACACACATGGCCAGGTGTCAAACATTAAGATGGTTTGACCCTAGACCTAAGACAATCGTATTCCAAGGTTAACTAAAGACGTCATGCTGCCTAGGAATATTTCCAATAAAGTTAAGCTCATTAATGATTTACACTAGCATGCAAGCAACTTCAAAAACTAAGTAGTACATTGACAATTTCCATGTGGTCATGCATTATAGTTTATGCAATTAATTGAACAGTAAAAACGAAAGAAAGAGAGTGGGTATGGAAGAATTACACTTGTAATTGGAGATCTCCTTGATTTGACGAGACAGCTTGCAATTTGATGTAGATATATTTTGATGAACGTTGTGGCAGTCTCAGGACTTGAAAGCGAACCCACCTCAAAACTTTTCAACCTGTACAATCAACTAACAAGCACTATACCTCGAGAGGCACATCAGTGTGAAAATTTCAAGACTTGTTTAAGGAATCTAAACTAGAAAAAACTTGAAAACACTAACCTACCTACCAGTCACCACACTACTACTGAGGATACGGTAAGAGGATGTTGTAGAGTCCTGGCTCTAGCCCTAAGGCTAAGCCTCTATCCGCATCATCCAAATAAATAAAGTCAACCTCAGTAGTGCCATGAGTTTCATCCGTCCATTCATCATTGTCAGATATTTCCTTTTCATTTTCCCATCCACATAAACTCATCAAAAATGTAACCATGCGAGGATAGTCATCTTGTGGAAAAGGAAAGCATTGGGCTATCGGGGATATGTCCTCTACGGAGTAGGGGTCAGTCATGGTGGTCAATAGGCGAATTAGCCATTCTAATTCCTCAACATTTTCCTCTCTGGCTAGTACATCTATATGATCCCATTCAGTTTCAATTACAGGATAGCACATGTGGAATATCTGAGAAAGGTACAGATGATACCTCTCACCAAAGGTAGGAGTGGATGAAGTGTATGATGATCGGGCATCTGCCATATCTGCAAACACAGATATAGCATCAGTAGGTTTATGATAACAGGTCAATCTAGTTCTTGATTGTATACGGATATTTCTCTTGTTTTTGTGCTCTTGCTCTTTTTACTATTTTTTGTTTTTCTTTTCTTTGTGTTAAAAAAAATGTATGAAGCTATATATATACATCCCCTTGAATTTGGCAATTACATGGTCAGGGGAGAAGGTTAAGGAGGAGGCATTAGAATGTCGAGCGTGAGTACATGCTCCCCCTTTCCTTGGGTAGATCATATTATTTGCAATGATGTTGCAGCCTCTTGGAACCAATTTGTCCAGCGGGTCATAGGTTGTGATGTGGGCAGATAGCTTTTTATGACCCTTGTGGCCACATCCAATTGCAGAGATGGTAGTGTACGCTCCCATTGACGAATGGAGGAAATGGTTTCCGATGATACTATTACAAGGGGAGACGTAGACTCATCGGTTTTTTGTTGGGTGTTGACAAGAGTAGGTGTAGAGCATGTAGAAACTTCTATATGAGTGTGTGTCTGGCATGAGGAGCTAGAAGCTTCATGTGGCTCCCCCTTCCTGAGGTAGGTGGTAATGATCAATATCGTTTGGGAATCCAAACTAACTCTGGAAGAAGTGGTGCGGAGCACTCTATTACGTTTCCCTTACCACGGTCTTGAATTGTCATTGGGGTGGCAACAATTGGTTTGCAAGGTTTTACAGGTGATGTAGAGGGATTCAACTTAGGGACCCAAATCTGGTCATTCCCCTCGTAGTACCCTTGGGCTACTAATAATTTTTTAGGGATCCATCATGATGTTACATTGCCCTTTCTCGGGTGGGTAGCTGTTTTCTTCCTACGAGGCTTCTTGGTGGCTGAACGAGATTGAGCAGGGGAAGTAGCTGTTAACGAAGCTTTTGGGACCCATTTGTATATACTCTTTGGCATAGTAAGCGGAGCTTTAGAGACCACCCTGCATGTTTCCACTCTTGGCGTTGAAACGTTAGAGGAATGGCAAACAATCAAAGATGGTTTTGCCATTGGACTTTGTGAATTTTCATTATCTAATATTTGAGTGGATGACTTAGGTGCGGGATTTTGAGCAATCAGACCTAGTGTTGGTTCTTGCGTCGTGACTCGTCTGGTTGCCCAATCGATATTGCATTTGGTGGCCATCATCCATTTGCGCCCTAAGTTTACAGTCCCTTCCATTGTACCAGCAGGCATAACCAAAAAGCTTTGAATTATGGTTCCCTTGTCATTAGCAACCGGAGTGTGCAGAATTCCTGAGACAGGGGTTTTCTTCTTGTTGATTCCTTGAACTTGGATAGAACTCTTGGATAAAGGTGGTTTTCCCAGTTGACACCACACGCCATATGATAGCAAATTGTGTTGAGCTCCTGTATCCAATAATGCATTATACAGCACCTCCCCGTAAGGACTCTGTAACTCAATTGAGTATCTTAGAGGTGGGTCAGATTCCAGTGAATCCTCGTCTGCCTCCTCGAAAAATGCTTGTGTAATCCCCAAGTTGGCTTCTCGTTGTCCCCTAGCACGCTGTTGACGTTCTTTGGCTTCGACTCTCGCTTGTATCTTTTTAAGCTCAGCTTGTTCTTTAGCTGCCTTCTTTTGATGGATTGCATGTAACTCCTCCTAGCTTAGGGGGTCATAGTATCTTTTGAATTTACTCCCATTAAGGAATCCAATGGTTTCAACTCCGTCGAGAGTCTCCACTCTGATGGTACCTTGCGGGGTAATTTCACATACTCTATATGGTCCCTTACCAGCATATTTGAGCTTCTTCTTTTCGTTTCGCACTCCATACATCAGGACTTTATCCCCAACCTTGATGTCCTTGTCCTTTAGATGGCGATCAAACCATTTTTTCCTTCTATCCTTCTCCACAAGGGCATTGTATACAGCCAATTGTCTTTCTTCGTTTAGCCGCTCAAGGATATATAGACGCTCTACTAAGGGATTACCATCCCAACCCTCTTGAGTAGCAACACGAAGACTAGGAATGACAAATTCCCATGGCATGACTACTTCTTGGCCATATACCATTTTGAATAGTGTGCAATTAATAGCCACTTTGTATGCAGTACGATAGGCCCATAAAGCTGTCGTAAGCTTTAGATCCCAATCCGTGCGATGAGCTTCAACTGTCTTTGTCAAAATAGAGATTAAAGTCTTGTTGGTACTCTCGGCTTGGCCATTCGCTTGCGGATAGTAAGGAGTAGATTTATGATGGGATATCATGAAATTTGTTGTGAGCTCCTTAATCACTTCATTTATAAAATGCGTACCATTGTCGCTCACAAGTTCAAAAGGACAACCGAATCGTGTGATTATATTTTCAAAGAGGAACTTGGCTGTTGTCCTCGCATCTGCCTTACGTGTCGCTTTCGCTTCAGCCCATTTGGTCATATAGTCAGTGGCCACAATAATATAGCGAGATTGTGTGTTTCGGGCCGCTGGACTAATTGGACCTACAAAGTCTAAACCCCACTTTTCAAATGGTTGGTTTACTTTGATCGGATGTAGGGGCATCTGATCTTTCCTCTGGGGTTTCTTATATCATTGGCATTCATCGCAACCCTTCACAAAGAGTGATGCCTCTTGGAACATAGTGGGCCACCAATACCCTGATTGTAAGATTTTTCGCGCAGTTAAGTCTCCTGAGAAGTGACCACCGGCTACGCCCATATGTGCCTCTTGCAAAATGTATAGATACTCATCCTCTCTCGGGCACAATGCCTAAGAACGTCATCCTTTCCTCTTTTATAAAGAGTCCCGGCTATCAGGCAATAGGGTTCGCATTCTTTGATTAGCTTTCGAGCTAGATCTTTACGAAGCTCCTTGGGTGGAAAGCCATTAACCAAAAAGTTAACAATCTTCTCACTCCATTCAGGCATTGTCTCCACCATGAACAGGGAAGTGTCTGGTAAGTCATCATCAACCCCCGTAGGAGCCTCACCATTAGGTATGCGAGACAAATGATCAGCCATAACATGTTTTTTGCTAGGTCTCATAACAACAGTGAAATCAAACTCAAGAAGAATCAATAGCCATCGTGTGATTCTTCCTGTGGAGCATGGTTTGTTTACCAGATACAACAATGCTTGATGATCTACATAGAAAACAAACTTGGTGGCAAGGAGGTAATAACGAAATTTCCTTACTGCATATATCATTGCCAACCCTTCTCGCTCCGTAGTGTTGTAGTTCATCTCAGCATCGTTCAACTGGCGACTGGCAAAGCTAATGGGGTAGTCTAGCTTGTGTTCTCCAGGTTGAGTTAACACACACCCAATAGCAAAGTTTGATGCATCAATATGCACATGGAAGAGTAAATCCCAGTTAGGCATTCTCAAGATTGGAGCACTCGCCAAGGCCTTCTTTAATAGCTCATAGGCACGGTCACATTCTTCGGTCCAAATAAACTCGATGAGAAGCTTATACAATGGTCGAGCTATCTCGGCGAAGAATAGAATAAACCTTCGATAATAACCAACATGGCCCATAAACCGTTGGACTCCCTTGTAGTTGGTGGGTGGGGGTAATTCCAGAATGACCTTGATTTTACTCTCGTCAGTGGAAATCCCATTTTTGGACACTATATGCCCTAAGATAACTCCGTGTTTAACCCAGAATTGGCATTTGAAAGGATTCAAGGAGATGCGATATAATCTATACCTTTCAAATATTTTTCGTAAACACATCAAGTGCTCGTCCCAAGAGGAATGAACACAAAGATCATCTAAGAAAGCTTCACAGAAGTCCCTTAGATATTCCTTAAAGGCCGTGTTTATCAATTGTTGGAATGTTGCAGGTGCATTGGTCAAGCCAAAAGCCATGACGCGAAAGGCAAACACTCCAAACTCCGTGATAAATGCTGTTTTAGCTTGGTCCTCGACTGCAATTGTGATCTGATTGTAACCCGAGTACCCATCTAAAAAGCTATATGCCTCCTTGCCTGCCACTCTTTCAAGCACATGTTCAGAATATGGCAAGGGGTAATGATCCCTTCTGGTGGCTGCATTAACCTTTTTGAGATCAACGCACACTCTGAGTTTCCCATTCTTCTTTGGCACGATGACTGTCGGAGAAACCCATTTTGAGTGCTCAATTGGGTATATGAATCCACATTTTACCAGCTTTTCAATTTCCTCTTGTACAATCTTTGCATACTTAGGATTCATTGGGTAGGGACGTTGCTGGACTGGTTTAGCAGTGCTAATCATTGGAATCGTGTGTTGCACCACCGAGGGTGGAACACCCTTCATATCATGATATGTCCAAGTAAATATGTCCTTGAATTCTTTAAGAAGCTTCGTAAGTGCAGCTTCTTCCGCCTTGGTGAGGTCTTGAGCAATAAAAACTGGTTTAGAATCCTCACCTGGATCTGCTAAGTCTATCTCCTTAACTACCGCAGGGCCATCGTAGACACCACTACTCCCATTGGTAAGCGTTTGTTGGGCTTTTGTGTAGACTACTTTACGTTCCCCTGTGGTGGTGAATGATTTGAAATGCTCGGGTGCGGGGTGTAAGTCTACTGGTTCTTGTTGTGCCAGGCTTTTTTCTTTCAATTCCGCTTCCTTTTGTTGTTGAGCCAACTCTTGGTTTTGCCGCCTTCTTGCAGTACGACTTAGTTTCGGCTTCTCTTCGATTTCTAATTGGGCGACGTCATGAGGTTGCAGAATACACCACATGACACTTTGGAGGTATTGTCCCCAATTATCCGTTATCTTTCGATGAGCATCAATGGCTCCTACATAACTAAGCCATTCTGCAGTGGATCTTTCCTTGTTTGTTGCAGTGCGTACATTAGCTCGATAGCGTTGGCGCTTATGTCTCGTTTTCTTCTTACCAAGTTTTTGATTTTTGTTTCTATCAGATTCAGACTCACTTGGTCGATCTTCACTTGTGTCCCCCTCACTTTTGGATGAACTGCAAGAGGTCACTGTCCTAGGCCTTGAGCACCTTGCTTCCACATTTGGGTGAATATTTGATTCATTTTTCCCATCAGGCTTAGGGTCAGTTTCTTCTTGAGATTCATACTCAGAGTTGCATTGATCAGAGTCTTCGCTACTTTCAGTGTCGGTGGAGTTTGCCACTTTCTCGCCATCTCAGGGGTCAAGTGCATAACACCTATCATGTTTATTGGCACTAACGGTGGCATATCTTGCCCCTCAGGTGTTACCCAGCTTATGCCTCTATTCCCCCATGTGTCTATGGTTGCCGCTAGGTGTACCCAATCCACGTTATCCGACTCAATCATACCCGGTAGGACATCCATATAAGGAGAATCTTTCCCATCATCAGTCTCTTTTTTGCATGTATAGCAATACCTTAATGGGGTGGAGTGAATAGTGGTATCCGATCGATTATCAATGATAACCTTGCTTCCTAAAGGATGTGCACGACCATTCTCAAGATCAACTCGAATGACAGAGTCCTGGAATTATAGGTAGACATGGTTTTTCGACCAGTCATGCACCATTTGTGCTTCCCTCATGTAAGGACGTCCTAAGATCATTTGATATGACATAGGATGCTTGGAGAAATCCATTACAATGAAGGTATGTCTTACCTTGTACCCCAGAACCTTGATCTTAAGGTCCCTTAACATTCCAATAGGCTTAGCAATAGTTCCGTTTGCCATCTTAACCACTATGTTTGTGACTTCGAGGTGAGATCTTCCCATAGATTCCCAGCAGTTTTTAGTCACAATGCTCACGCCAGCACCACCATCAAGGATTCCCTTTAGAGTTAACCCCTTGGTAGTAATGGGGAGGGTTGCATTAGATCGTCCCCTTCAAAGTACTGTCCCAACTTGTTAACAGGTATTTCCACGACCGAGTTTTCATCTAGGCCCGGGTTGTAGATCCCAATGTTCCTCCTCATCTTGAAGCGTGTCGGCTCTATCCATATTTGCAAATTGTGGTAGCCCCGCCTTTAGTTCTCCATTGAGAAATGCCCGAAGAACTAAGAATAGCTCAGGATCTCCGTATAATTTGGATATGATCGTGGTTCTGATTTCAGAGGACATGAAATCCATTAGCTTAGACACATTCAACGGTACTTTTCGAGACATCGCCCCTTGACTAGGGACTGGTGAAGATGGAATCACTTCCTCTTCAATGGGGTCAGGCATTCCCTCACTAAACATTCTTTCCAGCAAGAAGGGTGTTTGCCCACTTCCGGATGTCCTGTCCTCACCTTCTTCCCGAATGATACTAGGTATAGCTAACGGTTTATGGTTCCGGTGAGGCTGAACTTGCATAGGAAAAACTGTGTCTGGAATTTTGATTTTTCTCGGGTTTGGCTCCAGTTCTCTTTGTGTTTCTTCCACCAAACCCCTTAAGTGTTGCACTTGTTCAATCTCCTCAACTGGGTTTGGGTAAGTTTCAATCTTTTTCTTGAGGGTTTTTGGCCCACGTGGCTTGTCTTGGGGAGTCTCAGTTTGGGTGGTCGAGAGGGCATTAACTGACTTGGTTGTGGGGCCGAGGAAGTTTCCTTATGTTTTCCCTTATTTATGTACTCGCTTGATTCTCCTTCATTGAGCTCCCGAGTGGATTCCTCCCTTAAGATAGTGGCTTTGGTCCCCATGGTTTCTATTGAATTAGAATCATCTTCAGGATCATTCATATACACGGGGTCGTCTCCTGTCCCTATGTTAGTCTTTGAACTGGGCTTGGAGCTCGTGGCATTAAGCGATCTTTTTCGTCGTGTTTTCTTTTTCTTTGCCTGAGCGATTGATGCAGTATCCCTCTCTTCAAGAATGTAGTTTTGATTTTGAAGCATTGACCGTGTAACTACATTCGCAGGTACAACAGGTGTGGTTCCTCGTGCTTGGTTGGTGACCTCAACCAAATTCAATGGCGTAATCTTGGGTGCATTAGGATTATGTGGACATTGAGCGATCAAATGATCTATGCCACAATGATTACATGTAAGTACCGGCATTCCCGATGTGCTCCCTTGATTTGGTTGCATTTGAGTAGCGATCTTCTGTAGCCTATTAGGGCACTCCGCTACACGATGCGGTCCACCACACTTATAGCATTGAAGAGGTGGTCTCCTCGCCAAGGTATTAAGGTTTTGCCCTCTTGTGGCGAGAGCAGCCACTTGATATACAGGCTTAACTTGCCCGAAATGATCCTCCATGTAGTACTGGGGAATTATTTCAAACGTATCAATCCCGTATGGAGCAGTGGGGTCTATCTCCTCTTCATAATCCCCACATGCACTATGTGACTCACAACCCATCTGGTTTACAGGGGTAATCCTTGGATGTGGAGGTTGTGGTCCTAGCACTGGCGGTGGTAACGGCACAGACTGGACTATATTCGGATTCCTTGGAACTATGTGCTGTGAGACGGAGGTTGTGCAGGCATTAGCGCGGGTACTTGAGGTGTGTTTGACTAGGCTAGTGGTGCCTGATTTGCCAACATTCGCTTAAGTACTAGGCAATCTTTAGATTGATGGCCATACTTACCACATGCATTGCAATTCCCATTGAATTTGACTCTGAATGTGGGACATTCACTCGTGCTATGTGGTCCTAAGCACACCGAACACCATTGTTGCTCTCTCCTTGGGTACATATGGCTATTCTGAGGAGCTCGATTACCCCTAAAGTATTCTTGGAGAGCCTTAGTAAGGTCGGTCATAGACATTTCAGATATCTTGGGCTCCTTGGCAATAGGTTTTACCGTCATTGGCTCGTGCCCAGATACTTGCGAACTAACGGATTTTGTTTCTGAAGACACCTTTTTACCTGCAATCATCAAGTTGTCTTCTAACTGGATTGCATTGGCAGTGACTGCTTCCCACGTTGTAAGACCTCTAATGACTAGGCCATTGTAAATGTCCTCGTGGCGCAATCCTTGGATGAATCTATCGAGGAGTTGGTTGTTATTGAAGCGTTCATCGGGAGTGCAGCGAGAATTTAGATGCTTCAATCGACTTATAAAGTCTCTCACTGACTCCCCTTCCTCGCGTTCAGCTTTTTGGAGTTGAGATGCTACCCCCCAAAGCACACCCTCGCGTATGTATTCTTTCAAGAACAATCTCTTGAGAGTGGGGTAGTGAGTGCGCTCTTCAACCCTTAAGGTTCGATACCAATCTCCGGCCTTCCCACTCAAGGTTAAGTCTAAGGCTTTACACTTATGCAGCTCATTGTGCTCTTCCAAAGAATCACACACGTGTTCAAAGACTTCAATGTGCTTCCTAACATCCTCGTTACCACTGAAGTTTTGAGTGAGCTTAGCCACTTGTATTGCCTTGCTTCTAGGTTCTCTCTCAGGCATACCCCGCATGTTTTCCGCAATAGATCGTCCGATCGTCTGAGCAAACGCTGCGAGATCACCTAGGTGAGCAGGCATAGCTGGTGGAGGCACTTCTGGGATAGCCTGGCTGATAGGAGTTGGCGTTGGTCTGAGTATGTTGGCAAACGACGTAGGATATGATATGTGACTAGGCCTAGCTCCCCTTGGATAATGGTTATGATAAGGTGGTCGTGGAGCATACGCCATTGGCATACTAAGAGGCGTAGGAGCTACATGAGCATGAGTAACGATAGGTACATATGGTTGATAGGCACTGGCACACACTCCACTGTTGTAGGTACTGTTCCACTAGGTAGCGGTGTCGTACTAACTACAGCGGTAACAAGTGCATTTTCCGCTATGCTCATCATTGGGGTAGGCATTGTGGATTCCTGAATGGAAAGTTGAGCCAAGGTTGGAAAGCTAAAGTTACTACTCGTGGGCTCAACCTGCATTGAGACTCCAGGCGAAACAACATACGAAGGGTCTATGGGACTCACCGAGGGAGTCTCCAATTGTGATAGGGTTGGTTGTTTGGCCTTGCCCGTATCCAAAAATCTCATAGGGCCAGTGGAAACTAGGTTCACTCCCCTATTTTGCCTCTCAAATTGGATAATTCTATGAATGACCTCACATATCATTTGTTGTTGCTCTTCTAGATTAGTGGCGCTAGATGTAGATCGTAGGACTTCTAACCAACCCACATGGTATGTGTAACCCGTGTATAGGTCCGTTAGAGTCTCTGTGTGTAGATCATATTCCCAATTTTCATTGAGAAATATCCCATCTAGACTTGGTGTGCCAAACGGTTCTCTTGAAGTGGACGCAATGTCACTTCTTATGGATTGGCTTCTAGGGACCTCTACTTTAGGAAGAGCATCGGAATGTGGTAGCTCAGTAGGGCCCTCATTAAACGAAGTGGGTAGAATATCCACATGGACACTCTTTGGGAGGGTAGGGTCTACATGAGATGTGAATGGCGAATCCACTACCCCACCTTCTTCATTTACTTCGCTTGTCGCATGTTCAGAGCGTGTAGCTCTACTAAAGGTCTCTATTAGACGACTAAACATGCTAGATCCGGGTTGTGGGGCCCAACCTGGCATGTTTTGGCTTGTCTCCTCAGGGTTCTTGGTAGGGTGCCCTTCCATGGCTTCTGAGTCAGAGGACGAGTCACTATCCACTATTCGTGGATCTTGGGTTGCACTCCCTTGGGTTCCAGCCGAAGGCCAAGATGCTAACGTGGAGGGATGGTGTGAGCCTACGTAAACTGAAACACTTTCTAGTGGTTCAGGCTCTAGCACCCGACCAGAACGTAGATGCATGTGACGTGGGTACCCTACGTGCGTTGGTAACTACCCTTGAAACTCACACAAGTGGTTTCTTAGGTGTTTTGCACCCCGTTTTTACTTGTTTTTAGATTGTTTTTAACCCGTTTTTGACCCCCTTACTTATGGTCGAACCTGGACTAGGGTGTGTGATAGCTCGAAACGAGCGTATCGTTCAAAAGGTCCTAGTGTGCTTTACAGCACCGTGTTCGCCTATCTAGAGCTCCTGTAGTCCTCAAAACAGTCCGTTTCCTTTGGGGGGAAGGGGCGAAAGCCTATTTGCTTGTGGAGGGAAGGGTGAGGGCTTTATCCCACATGCTCACTTTACTCCTTGGGGAGTGGGCTACATATAGGGTACAACTTCCCATAAGCTCTCACTTGAAAGAAAGCTATGGAGGCTCACTCTCCTATATATATATATCAAAAGACCGAGACCGGGGCCGTGGGTCGTGGGTCAATTGGGGTTCTTTCTTTTCAAAATTTTTTTCTCCAAATGAAAAATCTTTTCTCTCCACACGTTTGGTTTTTTTCTTTTTAAAAAAATTTAATTTTTTATTTTTATTTTTTTAATTTTTTTTCAAAATTAATTTTTCCTTTTTTCTTTTTTCTTTTTTTTTTTTGTTTGGGATAAGTTTTCTAGGGTTTCTATCTAGGGTTCAGCCTTGGGGCCGCGGTGCAGTTCGCACACAGCGCAGGTCTAGGGATTCAAAAATCCCCCCTCACACGCAGAAAACCAGATAACAGAATGCACGCCCACACGCGGAGCGGAAAAATAACAAAAGAAACAGAAATGCATAAGACAGATTGCAGAAACATAGATTGAAAACCACAGAAACACCTCAACAGCAACACAGACGCCTTTCCTACAGTGTAAATTAAACTTCACGCAGCAGCCCGAGCTACAAACTGGAGCTTGGTGCAGGGCAACTCCCCGGCAGCGGCGCCAAAAATGTGCGCTTTTGCCGCACAGGTCGTAGCTGGGGACTTGTCGGACACCGTATGCGAGCCATGAATGGCTGCAAGCATACAACCAGGGAAGGAAGCTCAAGCAGAATGCAAAGGGTGTGTCACTCACCGCTCAACCGCTACCTTGAAGGATTCCCGCGTCGCAGTGAAGAAGGAGCCGCCGTCGCCGCTCTACCGCCTCTCCGCCGTCGCCGTGCCGCTACACAGTGCTCGATCGCTCTCTCACTCTCTCACACACACAGGAGAAGGAAACCAAGGAGATAAGGCAAGAGCACTCTTGTATTCACAACACATGAGAATGAAGATTTTAGGGTTACATTTGACTCTTATAGGTGACTTGGTCGTTCACACTTGGGCGCCATACATGGTCGGCCGATCCTAACCCTTATCCTACTAATATTCAAGGTGCGCCTCTCATCGACGATCACCCAATCCCTTC
This sequence comes from Cibotium barometz, assembly GCF_041138505.1. Classification (NCBI taxonomy): domain Eukaryota; kingdom Viridiplantae; phylum Streptophyta; class Polypodiopsida; order Cyatheales; family Cibotiaceae; genus Cibotium; species Cibotium barometz. The sequence goes on along the minus strand of NC_141079.1, from coordinate 32,598,979 downwards.
ATCCTTAACATATGGTGCCGACAAGCGCAGCCCATGACTCAGAATATTTAAATTAATGACGTAAAACATAGTACGTCTCAATGTCCGTCCATAGGTTAACAAGCGTAAAAAAAAACAATTTAAACTCGCGTATTCCCCCAGGGCTTTCCACGCTAAGGTTGCTACAAAATTTTAAACTAAGGTTCTAACTACAAGTTATACCACCTCTACTAATTAATTAATAGCAAAGACATATTTTGGTCCCATATTTACTACTATGCAGTTGACCTCCAAAAACTTTTGTAACTGACTTAGTCACTTATGTATAATACAAGATCCATCCATAGAATCTTGGTTTGGTGGGCCTCCTCCATAGCATCTTGGTTTGGGGGCATGATTGGTATCATTATAGGTACCATGTTATCAAACCACCCCCATCCTCCTTTATTTAGAGGACTCAAGTGGTGGCCGTAGAGACACAGTAGTGTCTACACCCCAAAGAGCTTGGTCCAATACACAAAGATTTGGCACACAAATTGTGGAGATCTAGGACACTCTTGCCTTTATAGTTGTAGCGGATGTAGACTTGGGGCTTAGAGAGATCAGTTCTCTCCTTCAAAGAGCAACCTAGGATAGACTCATGATATTTTCAGAGCAAGAGAGGAGCCTTCGTAAGTGTAACATGCGAAAGCTCTGGGTAGTCTACTTTTAGCCCTAAGCACTCATATAGGAACTCTTGATGCAAGAATAAATAGCATAGAAAGAGAATAGACCAAGAGAAAATGTACATCATTATATGTCCTTTGGCCTTCCCAAAAAGGAAACATAATATCTAAATCTAGAGCTGCCCCACCTTAGGGGGAGATAACAAACAATGAGGCTCTTGGCATCCAAGCCAATTGGCTGCCATCGGCCATCTTCAATGGACTAAGAAACCACATATATGATGCCGATTGGAAGTACATGGCATCCTACTTATGGTCGATAGGGTCCTGATCAAATCGGGCTTCTTTTGCAAATATTTGAGCCTAGCTGGCCGCCATCGACTAGCTTCAATGGACTAATAAATCACATATACGATGTCGACTAGAAGTACATGACCTCCTACACCTAATTGACAGGATCCTGATCAAATTGGGCTTCTTTTGCAAATATTTAAGCCTAGCTAGTGCCCTAATCTAATATTTATCTGCTGCCACCACTAGGAATTATCTTGGGAGGATTAAGCAGTGGTGCCATTCTCAAGGCATCCCATTACTTTTAAGGGGGGAATGACACCACTGGCATTGTCCCTTACATTCAAGGAAGAATGGCAGTGGTGCCATTTTCAAGGCCTCCCATTACCTTGATTATTGAAGGGGGGAATGGCACCATTGCCATTCTCCCTTGCATTCGAGGAAGATGACAGTGGTGATATTCTCAAGGCCTCCCATCACCTTCATTATTGAAGGGGGGAAGGGCACCACTGCCATTCTCCCTTGCATTCGCGAGGAAGAATGGCAGTGGTGCAATTCTCAAGGCCTCCCATCACCTTGAGTGAAGGGGGGAATGGCACCATTGCCATTCTCCCTTGCATTCGAGGAAGGATGGCAGTGGTGCCATTCTCAAGGCCTCCCATCACCTTTATTGAAGGGGGGAATGACACCATTACCATTCTCCTTTGCATTTGAGGACGAGTGGCAGTGGTGCCATTCTCAAGGCCTCCCACACCTTGATTGAAGGGGGGGAGAATGGCACCATTACCATTCTCCCTTGCACTCAAGGAAGAATGGTAGTGGTGCCATTCTCAATGCCTCCCATCACCATGATTGAAGGGGAGAATGGCACCACTAACATTCTAAGGGAGAATGCCTCCCATCACCATGATTGAAGGGGAGAATGGCACCACTAACATTCTAAGGGAGAATGGTAGTGGTGCCATTCTCAATGCCTCACATCACCTTGATTGAAGAGGAGAATGGTGCCACTGCCATTCTCCCTTACATTCGAGCAAGAATGGTAGTGGTGCCGTTCTCGCACAAGCTTGATCTATGAAAAGAAAAATGTTACCACTGCCATTCTTCCTCAAATTTGAGAGAGAGAATGGAAGTTGTGCCATTATCCCTAATATATCATAATGAAAGCAAGGGAGAATGCCAGTGCCTTTCAAGCAATATAAGAAGAATAATACCATTACCATTCTCCCCCAGCATTAGTCTTTCTAGTCTAGGAGAATAGCACTGCTACCACTCTCCTTGCTTACATTATTTGGAGGGTAGAGTAGCAATAGTGCCATTCTCCTCATAATCAAATTCATGTATTTGAGTGGTGCCATTCTCAAGGGCTCCCATCACATTCAAGAATGAATGAGTGGTGCATTTCTCCTACCAAACTTGATTTATATAAAGTAGAATGGCATCACTCCCATTCTCCCTTACATTCAAAGAAGAATGGTAGTGGTGCCATTCTCAAGGCATCCCATCACCTTTAAGGGGGGAATGGCACCACTACTATTCTCCCTTATATGTAAGGAAGAATTGCACCACTGCCATTGTCATGTCCGCCCATCACCTTAAAGGGGAGAATGGCACCACTACCATTCTCCCTTACATTCAAGGAAGAATGGAAGTGGTGCCATTATTAAGGCCTTCCATCACCTTGATTGAAGGAGAGAATGGCCCCACTACCTTTCTCCCTTGGGAATGGCACCACTGCCATTCTCCCTTATAAAGGGAGAGTGGCACTACTCCCATTCTCCTCAAGGTAGTGGTGCCATTCTCCCCTCCAAGAAATATATACAAGGGAAATGGAAGTGGTGCCTCTCTCCCCCCTTACATCAATTTGATTATGAGAAGAATGACACCACTACCATTATCCCTTTTAATTTAATGAATTCTTGTCTTGAGAATGTTTATTGATTTTTTTTGGGATATATGAGTGCTTTATCTGATTTTAGTTTTCCTTACAAAATAAATAGGGACCATGGCTTTTAGAATTGGGGACAAAATAAAGATGCTAGTGGGTAATGAAGTTGTTTGGTTGGTGTAGTATGTGTAACTGACCCAGAGGGCTATTGCAGTGGTGTGAAAACAGGGATAGATAATGTATCGGATGATAATGGAAAAGGGTATTAATAATGATGTGCTATTACCTTTCTTCGCTATGGATGCAATGACAATTGGTGAAGTAATTTGGAGTATTGTCAAATGGCCTAAGACCTCTCTCCAATGTGTTAATGCAGCTTTGGATGAGGCCATGAATGAAGAGACTATAGAAATTGACTCCATGCTCCCTTATGTGTTGAGGCAATGCCTATTTCCTCATTGGAAAATGATAACAAAATTTGTGTCTTGGAGAGAAAAAGTTGGCCTTATGGAATGAGAGCATGATAGAGACCATTGGGAAGGGTGTGATCTTATATGTTTATCCCTATTATTCTGTGAAATTTGTTGTCTTGGGAGAGGATTGTTTAGGTGTGGGAATAGAGAAGAATAACCAGAACATAAGTGAAGGAACAAGAGAGCAAATTTTCTCTAGGTGCAAAAAGGAAAGATGGCAAACATAATGAAATGGAAATGAAAGCAACGAACAAGTACTTACATGTAGAACAAGATAGCTTGATTTGATTGATGTGACACACAAGAAAGTACATCACTCTTATAGAGTGAACACACACTCAATTGCCACATGCTTATGGGATAACTCCCAAAGTGACACGTGGCACTCTCACACACAAAGAGTCATAAACTATTTCCTAGTTCCTAGTACACACTTTGGGATAACTCCCAAAGTGACACGTGGCACTCTCTCACACAAAGAGTCATAAACTAGTTCCTAGTACACACTAGAACACACTCTTTGACTATGATTTCTCCAACATCCCCCCTCAGAGCAAAGAGTGTGAGACCCAATACGCAAGGAGTAAACTGATCGCCCCTCCACTCGCAATACTGCAAAGAGCCAATCCAACTGACCAACACCTCCCGTGTGTTAGTGACTACTCAGTCAGCTCTTGCGAGACCGACAGTGAGAACCATCACTCGTCACCCCCCCTTACTCTGAAATGGGTGTCAATACTTCATATCAAAGTAAAAAACAATACACATTTTTGGGGGACAACCCATGGCAGAGGACCCTTATTGACCACCATCACACATCACACTATTTATTTCATCCATTTTATGCATAATGCAAGGGCAGAGCACCCATACACATAGAAGAAATCATAAACATCAAACCTTGTCATCCTCATCGAGGGTCACATGGGCAGAAAGTGCATGATCTTTGGGAAGCTCGTCTAGTGGTTCATCAGCAACAAGATAAGCATGGTGTTGTTCTTGTTCTTTCTCCTTCTTCTTGAAGCAATTGGCTTCAATATGACCTTTTCGCTTACAGTATCTGCATATGATGTTCTTGTTGGCTTTCCATGTGTTGGTGGAGATAAGCGCCTCTTCAGTGCTTGAGGGCAAGGATGTAGAAGTGGTTTCCTTGTTCCAGCAGTCTTTCTCAACAATGAGAAGAGCAACCAAGTCATCATATGTAGTAGGGGCCACGCATAATGTATGACATGTTATCTATGGCTTTGCATCGTGACATGCATGGAAAGGCAAGCTACAAATTTAGAGTGAATGGTGTGGAGGTATGTTGCAAAGCATGGTATGAGATACATGGAGTACCAAAAACATCATTTTACAAATATAGGGAGCAATTTGAGAATGGTGCACAAAAATACATATATATGGAAATACAGGAATCGTGAGGAGGACTAGGGAGCACACATGTATGTAAAGGGCTCTTATGCAAGAGTTTGTGGAAAATAACTCAGAGCGTATGTCCCACAAAAGTAGAACCATGTTGGATGGTTCTAGAGAGACTCAATTGGTAATACCCAAAGAATATAAAAAGGTAGATATACAACATGAGATAAACAAAGGCCTATTCCATTTGGGTTTAGAAAATATTTCCAAATCTTCTTTTGGTAGGATATGGAATGAGGACTTCATGAATGTCTCCTTGGTCAAGAGTAGTGAATTCTCCAAATGCGGTTTGTGTAGTGGGATAAATGCATAGCTGGCAGCCACAAAGTGTCGAGAGGAGCGCAACATACTGATGGAGGAAAGAAATAAGCATATGATATACGAACAAAGTTGTAGGAACCTTTATTATATACATGGCGCACAAGTACTCTGAGATGGATCCTAGTAAATACTTATGCATAATTTATGACAAGATGGACAAAAAAACAGCAATCCCAAGACTTCGGGTGAAGTTAAGGATTGATTTTTCTTGGCAATTACAAGTGTCTCTAATTGGAATGATTACTCATGGGCATGGGCATGGTTTTCTGGCCCTCAGATCCAAATCTCACAGTTGCATTGTGTTTGTGCAACTTAGAAAGGATGGACATGCGTGCAATTTGGGACCTAGCTACTAATGGGGTCCAAGAAAGCAACGATGTTCCATTACTAAATGCTTTAAACTCAAGAAGTGCCTTGGATTGTCATTATGCTTCAGAAGGTAAGAAACCTATCCAGAGTTGTGGGTCTATAGATCTATTACAGGAAAGTGTCACTAATGCAAACTCAGGGGGTATAAATGCCATGACTTCTACTACAGAGACTACAACAAGCACTGCCTCCTCATTTCATAAATTGCCAGAGAACTTGCTACTACAACTAGATAATTATGCATCAGAGAACAAAAATCGGTACTTATTTGCATACCTTTCTTTGCTTGTTGCAAGAGATGTCTTCAAGATAGTTTAATTAGGCTTCTTGATGGTAGGGCACACACATGAGGACATTGATGTAATGTTTAGCAAGTTTTCTGAGAAATTGAGAGTGGGTCAAACATTCACTTTTCCACATTTAATGGGTACATTTAGATGCTCTTCCAAATCCAAACCAACACCATTTCTTCTTAAAAGGACCCCAACTTCAAGAGTTTTATTGATGGTTATCTTAATTATGGACATGATATGCTTGTGCGTCATTCTAAACCATTGCAATTTTGTTTCTTCATGCTTGAAGAAAAACTGATGATGCAATACAAAGTGCATCCCAACCTGATTGGATGCCTAGGGAAGGAGGCATTGAGTTGTGGAAGAAAGATTCTGATGGATGGCCACTTCTTCCAACAGGGTTTCTAAACATGCTACCAATGGTTGAATTTGTAAGGGATCACTTACAAGTAATGGTAGGTAGTATAAAGGACTACATTAGGTTGTGGGGGAAGTGTGTAGATAGAAGGGGTGAGACAACATCATATGAACCCTATATTAGACTAGTCATAGATTACTGGAAAAATATGCTAGAGAAACTTGAGCATCCAATTTTATCAGAGAAAAAAGTATACTCAGATTTTTGGCCAAAGACATAATTACCAGATCATGTGGATAACTTCGATAGGCATAGTAATGAGTTCATAGGCTATGAGGAATGGAACAATCACTATTGTAGCCCTTTAAGTGGTAAGACAAGGGAAGAGTTTAGCCTGATGATAGATATTAAGAAAGGAAACTTTATCTTGGTGAGGTCATTTGATCCAATTTATCCTATATGGCTTGGTGTTGCCCAATTAGAAATCAAGATAGATAAAATATCACCTAATTTCAATAAGGTACTAATTTTTCAGTATTGGGCACCTTGTGCTAAGAAAAAAGGACTAAGTGATGTAGAAGTCTATGAGAATTGTTGGAGCAAGTTTTGGGTAGAGAACAAGAAGGATCCACAAGTTTGGGAATGTGTTGATGCAGTTGTATGGTCATGGATGTCAAAAGTCACAAATACTAAGAGGATTAAGATTCCGTAGAAGTGTGTACAAAAGCACAAGAAGGTTTGCTTAGCAATGGGGTGGAGACTTGCGAATCTCCTAACTTATCTAGTAATGTGTTCTTACATTTACATTTCTCAAATTCTACATAATATCTTGTACATATTTTGAAAAAAGTTCTTTCATTGATTTTATTGATGGTGCAAGAAAGCATTGTAAAACCCTGGAACATATATTAAAAGGTGTTTATAAACACCACCCATTTGTGTGATTGTCAACTTGTATTAAAATCCATTGTACCCCTAAATGGTGTGAAGAAAACCATCTGATGTTTGATCATCCAATTTACCAAAGTTGTAAAAATTTACCAAAGTTTGATCATCCAATTTACCAAAGTTGTAAATTTTTTCCCAAATTTCATGAAATTCATCCAATTTTAAATTTTTAGAATGTCTCCATTCGCCCAATTTATCAAATACGTAATCTCCTTATTATTTGGGCCACTAGGTGTCAGACTTGATTGGCTGATCACATTTGAAGCATGCAAGCTTTTACGCCACTAGAAAAAGTCCAAAAGCCTATTAATACCCATTTTGGGTAAGTTTTGAGTGGCTAGAGGCATTTAATGTGTGCAGGCCGAAGGCAAAGATTTTGAGAATACTCTTTTTTGGTGGGTAAACGTAAATTGTAAATAATAAACATAAAAAGTTAAAAGTAAAAAAAAAGAGAAGGTAAAAGGGAAAGGAAAAAGGTAAGGTCCAGAAAATAGAAATTTTTCAAAGTGCATGTACAAGTCAGCCAACCTAATATATGTTTTAGCCTGCTGCAATCGTGTTGACACAACTTGTGTAACACCCCAAAAATTTTCATTTTTCCATAGTTAAGGAGTTTCCTTAACTATGAGAGCTAGTGTACTTTTTTCGTTTACATCTCGAGGAAAGAGCTAGGCTTGCAAATCTAGGATCAACGTCTTCTCACAAATGATTAGGAGTATGACCCATTAACAAAGACTCTTGTGGATTTTGGTATAGGCCAAGCTTATGGTGTTAGTTGGGAAGGGATTGTCCAATCAATATTTGAGGCCACAATAGAGGAGGAATGATTGTAGGGTATTTGCAATTGCATATATAGGATCATTGAACATGGAAGTATCCAAAGACCTATGGTACAAGTCAGGACATCCAAAGCAAGAATGACCACAATGAGCGAAAGGTAACACCTCCTATGAGCCCAACGGATCCTACCAGTGAGATTATGGTTGATATGTTGATAGGCTATGTGATAGCCACTTTGGAGTACTAGAGTTATGGCATAGATATAGCGCCAGCTCATATAGTGAGGTTCACAGTATGGACCGACCATTAATGCTATTGTAGGAGAGTACTTTCCCTTTATGTATGTACTCTTATCTTTTAGTTATATGGTTATAGAGAAGACAAGAAGATAGAAGAAAATTCAGCCATCCATCTCTCTCTTGTGTCTTGCACTCTCTTGTGTGTGTGTGTGTGTGTGTGTATGTGTTTGCTTACAAGGAACTCAAGCTATCCTTCTCCCCTTGCATTCTCTTTATGGTATCAGATCTCTGGTTTGTGTGAGAGCTAAGTAGGCAAGTAAGAGGCAAGAACAAGCAAGCAAGGAAGCGGTACACCAGTAAGAGTATCATCATCTCTTTCCCTTCTTGTTTAGGTACAACAGTCCCTCGGTAGCTCAAGGAGCTACACATCTCCGATTTAGGAGCTATCTTTGTAAGCTTGGAGGTGCCTGTGTGGTACAGAGTACTTTGTACTAAAGTTTTGCAACTAGATTCACATTTTTGGCACATTTCGGTCTCCGTTCGGTGATTGCAATCCAATTTTAGGAAGTTCTGGTAGAGAACTATCTCTGGTCAAAATCTGGTTATTGCAGTGTAGCAGTGCATTTTGACAGTGCAGACAGTGTTTACACATGTATTGTTGATATTAGGTGTATGTTCATGTTCATCTCTCTCTTGTGTCTTGCACTCTCTTGTGTGTTCCATCTCTCTCTTGTGTCTTGCACTCTTTTGTTTGTTCCATCTCTCTCTTGTGTGTGTGTGTGTTTGCTTACAAGGAACTCAAGCTATTCTTCTCCCCTTGCATTCTCTTTATGGTATCAGATCTCCGGTTTGTGTGAGAGATAAGTAGGCAAACAAGAGGCAAGAATAAGCAAGCAAGGAAGTGGTACACGGGTAAGAGCATCATCATCTCTTCTCCTTCTTGTTTAGGTACAACAGTCCCTTGGTAGCTCAAGGAGCTACATATCTCCAATTCAGGAGCTTTCTTTGTAAGCTTGGAGGTGCTTGTGTGGTACAAAGTACTTTGTACTAAAGTTTTACAGCTAGATTCGCATTTTGGGCACATTTTGGTCACCGTTCTATGATTGCAAAGTATTTTTGGTAGTTTCAGGAAGTTCTGGTAGAGAATTGTCTCTGGTCGAAATCTAGTTATTACAGTGCAGCAGTGCATTTTGAGAGTGGAGAGTGTTTACTCATGTATTATTGATATTAGGTGTATGTTCATGTCCTCTCGTTACATGTAGGTTGTGCTAAAGTACCATGTACCACTGTTAGCAGTCATATAAGAAACCACATATAGAAATTATATGTTTATAAGCTGCATACATAAATTATATGTTTATAGGCTTTGATTATTGTAGGCAAACATTGTATGTTTATAGACTCTAATTGTTGTATGCAAACGTATCTGATGGACTCAATTAGATTGTTAGTGAGAAGCTAGACAAGAATATATTCCATGCTTGGAAGTTCACAAATGACTAATTTCCTGATGGGTAAAGGACTTTGGGACTATGTCAAAGGAGACAATGAGGAGCCTCTAGAGTTTTCTGAAGAGAATGCCACTCTAGCAAATATAAAGGTATTCAAGGATTGGAATTAGGGTGCAATAATGAAAGTCATATATTGGCGTTTGATCAGCGTCACAAACACAATGATAAGACACATATAGAATGCTAACACTAGAGCAGTTTCATGGAAAAACTTGGGGCAGATGTTCTAAACCAATACAAAGGCAAGAAAACTGCAACAACTAAAACAAGAGCTGCACACCATGGAAAAGAAAAACATGTCTATCAAGAGTATGCTTTAAAGATCAAGGGTATTATTTAATTCCTTAGGTCTATCAACATATCGGTGGAAGATGATTATTTAGTGAGTGTCTATTTGAATGGGCTTGGCAAAGAGTACACGCTATTCAAGACTTCCATTACAATGAAAGAGAATGTTCCCAACTTTCGGGACTTGGTGTTTATGCTGATCATATAAGGAAAGTCTCTAGGTGAGGAATCTTCTTCACAAAGCAAGAACACATTAGAATAGGCCTTTTACTCAAATTCATGTAGAGAACAGGCAGAGGTAGAGGTCGTGGTTGAGGCTAAGGTCGTGGCCCAACAAGGAAACCAAAATTTTGGACAACAATAGTCTGATGATTCGTAACCGTGCAATCATACACAGGTGGAAGAGGCCAGGGGGAGCCAAAAGGGTGGAGGTGGTTGGAAAAGAAATCAAAGTGCAAATAGCATAGAGTGCTATTATTGTGGCAAACCAGGGCACATGGCAAAGGACTGCTTTAAAAAGAAGAATGACATTAAAAGTGGAAAGTTGCAGCAAGGCAACTATGTATCATCCACATGTGTTGTTGGTGATAACAGAAGTTAGCAGCAGCTGTTTGCAATGCAACACATGCTGAGTTCCACAATAAGAGATGTGTCAAGATCTTGAGATATATGGTATGTGGATTTTGGCACCTCTAACCACATGATTAGTCATGGTGGTGAGTGGTCTAGAGACATGTATAGAATGAAAAAATTAGGTCATGTAGAAACAGGTGATGATACCGCACATCCCATGGTGCATGTTAGTAAAGTGGAGGTAAAGTGCCATTGTTTATGCATGATGGTAAAATAAAGTACTTGGTAAATATACTTCATATTTCAAATATTACAAAAGGCCTGGCTTTTATTGTACAAATGGTCGAGCAGGGTATGCAAGTGAGGTTTAATCCTAAAGGATGTTTTGTCAAAAATCAGTATTGCTTGTTGCAAAAGGTAACAATAATGATGAGATGTTTACTTTGGATGTGAATATGCCATAGATAAAGGTAACCATGTTTGCGCATGGAATAGGTGTCATTGCATATATAGACATATGGAACAAGCACATTGGTCATGTGAATATACAACGGTTGAAGTCTATGTAGGTCCAAAAATTTGTTGTAGGTTTGCCAAAGTTTAAGGTTGATGGTATGCATAGAGTATGTGAAGTATGCTAACTTGGTAAGCAGGCCAAACATGATTTTCCACATGAAAAGTATGTCAGTGCAAGGCCATTAGATGCTATATATTTAGATGTATGGGGACTGACCAAGAAAATAATAATTTCAAGTTGTAGGTATTATGTTACATTCATTGATGAGCACACTAAGAAAGTGTGGGTTTACTTCATGAAGGAGAAAAGTGAGGTGTTTGCTTGTTTTAGAGATTTTAAGTCTTGATTGAGAAGGAAAAAGGCATGTAAATAAAATGTATGAGATCGAATGGTGGGGGAGAGTATTTCTCCAATGAGTTTAGTGATTTCTTAAGAAAGTAGGGAATCAAGAGATAATTTTCTTGTTGTAGGTACACTCCACAAAGAATGATGTTACAGAAAGAAAAAATAGAAACATTGTAGAAGTGGCATGTGCCTTAATGGCTAAAAAGAATATGCCACACTATTTTTGGGCAAATACAGTAGCAACTGTTGTGTACATTATGAGCAAGACACCTAACTGTTGTGTACATTTTGAATAGGACATCCACGACAGTTTTTCATGATATGACACTTGAATAGAAGTTTATAGGCATAAAATCGGATGTGTCTCACTTGAAAGTGTTTGGGTCTATTGCATATGTGCATGTTCTTGATGAAGTAAGAAAAAATTTGGATCCAAAGGTAGAGAAATGTATCTTTATTGGTTATTCTTTGGATTAGAAAGGTTATAGATGTTATAACCCTACCTCTCGCGAGATGCGAGTGAGTAGAGATGTTGTGCTTGATAAGATGAGTAGCTAGTATGCACCAGGAAGATGCAGATGTAACAAGTGCTGATGCTACACCACATTTAGAGAAACAATCACAGGTGCTTAGTGGACCTGGAGAGTTCTCTAGCAATGGATCCAATGTTAGTCCATGATCAGGTAGGTTGAGGATAGATGTAGGTACACATGTGTCACACAAAGGGAAGAAAAAGGTAGATCAACCTTTTGTGCCTAATATGTCAACAGGTCACTTATATGTGGATGGTGAATCTAGCAGCTTTGAGCAAAGCCTTGATGAGGAGCTTGGATTCTATTTGTGGTTACTCCTAGTGTAAGGAGAACCAAGGTTGTTTTAAGGACACCTAGCAATGATCCAGATGTATGACGTAGGTCTACGAGGGTTAGGTACCCTAAAAGGTTGAGATATGATGGATATCCAATCCATCATTATTCTTACATGGTTAACGAAATACAAGAGTTGGAGCCCACTTGTTTTGAGTAATAAGTAATGGGAAGATGCCATGAATGAGGAGATGACAACATTGGATGCAGATGCAACATGGAAATTAGTGGCTTTGCCTAAGGAAAAGAAGGCAATTTGATGTAAGGGGGTGTATAAGGTCAAGATAACATTGACGGTTCAGTGAGTAGGTATAAGGCAAGATTGGTTGCCAAGGGCTATGAACAGACTTATGGCATTGACTATGAGGAGAAATTCAGCTCGACTACAAGAATGGCAAGTGTAAGAGTGTCGTTGCTATGGTTACAGAGCAAAGGGTTAGTCTTTACATCAAATGGATTTAAACAATGCTTTTTTTCATGGTGATTTGCAAGAAGTGGTATACATGGTGTAGCCCACCAGGTTATGAGAGTGATGCACACCCAAATTTTGTGTGCACGTTATGAAAAGCCTTGTATGGTTTGAAGGAGGCACCTACAACATGATCAAACAAGATTGGGGAGTATCTTGTTACCATTGGATTTCAAATGTCCAGTGTAGATTTTTCAATTTATGTGGAAAAGATAGATAGAGAGATCATGCTATTAGTCATCTATGTAGATGACTTGATTATCATTAGTGATATTGATGTTGACATACATGATATCAGGAGGCTTTTGAAGCAGAAGTTTGTGAGATCACCTCATTGCATTTTCTTATTTGAAGAGGCAATATGGCTTGGACATGTCCAAGTATGGTATGACACGCTGTAAGCCTATTTTAGTACCATTGGAGTAGAACACAAAGCTTTTTGCAGATAGAGGTGAGCTTTTGGAGGACCCCACTATGTACAAGTGCATAGTGGGTAGCTTGATCTACATGCCTATTACTAGGCTAGACTTGAACTATGTTGTTGGACTTGTGAGTCAGCTTATGCAAGGTCTTAGGAAGCCACAATTGGATACGGCTAGATGGATTCTTAGGTACATAAAGTCCACATTTGATTATGGACTTTTCTATGAGGCTAGTATAGAGATACAACTACATGGGTACACAGATGCTGGTTGGGCTGGTAGTGTCATAGATAGGAGATCTACAACTACATGGGTACACAGATGTTGGTTGGGCTGGTAGTGTCATAGATAGGAGATCTACAACTACATGGGTACATAGACGTTGGTTGGGCTGGTAGTGTCATAGATAGGAGATCTACAAGTGGTTTTATGTTTTTATTTGGGAGTGCTGCTATGAGTTAGAATAGTAAGAAGGATCCAATAGTTGCCTTTTCGAGTACAGAGGAAGAGTACAAGGGCACTGCTAGGATGCTTGTGAGGTAGCTTGGTTTCAAATGATACTTAGTGATATGGGCGAGCTTGTGGATATATCACTTGTCATTTATTATGACAACATGAGTATCATACAAATGGCCCCAGTAACCTCATATACCATGCTAGAATGAAGCACATTGGGGTGCATTATTGCTTTGTGAGTGAGAAGTTCTAGCAGGTCATATAGAAGATTTGGTATATGTTACCACAGAGGATTAGGTGGCTGACATCTTCACAAAGGCATTGGGCACAGAGAAGCTCCATAGGTTTAGGATCTTACTTGGAGTGTAATGTGTGGAGTTAAGCTCTAGAGGGAGTCTTGAGATATCAAGATCAACGGTCTCCCTCTAGAGCAGACATTGATGACCCACCTAGGTGATAGCTTCCACATGGTTGGAGTACTAGAGTTATGACATAGTTATAGCACCAGATCATATAGTTGGATTCACACTATGGACTAACCATTGTATGTTATTGTAGAATAGTACTTTCCCTTTATGTATGTTCTCTTATCTTTTATGTATGTTCCCTTTATGTTCTCTTATCTTTAGTTATAGCACCAGATCATATAGTTGGATTCACACTATGGACTGACCATTGTATGTTATTGTAGAATAGTACTTTTCCTTTATGTATGTTCTCTATCTTTTATGTATGTTCCCTTTATGTTTGTTCTCTTATCTTTTAGTTAATATGTTCTCTCTTGTGTCTTGCATTCTCTTGTGTGTGTGTGTGTGTTTGCGCGTGTAAGGAACTCAAGCTCTCTTTCTGCCCCACATTCTCTTTATATACCATGGACCAACCCACATCTTCTAATCCACAAGGGCATACAAGGACTTAAGAGAATACTAGCATGAGCTTGACCTTCTTAGATCCTAGAGTTTCCCCCACCCAAGACACTACTAGTACACTACCTCATCCAGTGGTAATAAGCACCACACACTCTACTAGTACACTACCTCATCCAGTGGTAATAAGCACCACACATCCACAACTATGGCACCTATGACTGACACATTATTACAAACATTCTCACTTTCTCCAAGTAGGTGCACACACCATTAGTGTGGCATAAAGGGGGTGATGGTGGCGGCTATGCGTTGGCACTCCATTTCTTGATTTGAGGCTCAGGTTTAGAACACACACACACACACACACATGAGTATTTACACATATAAAGACACACCTATATACCACGGTCTACACACACATACACGTGTTTATACACACACACAGTGGCTCAATGTGCTCTTCACACACACACCTTGACATAATGCACCAAAAAGGCAATGGCATCTCCCTAAAGTACTTAAATAGAGTTCCTTAGCAATGGCATCATGGGCTCAAAATTTGATTACACACAAACTTCATGTGTTTGGGTATGTAGTGTGAAATGGGTTGTGTGATGTCCATTCAAGAGTTTTGCATGCACATTGAACTTGTAGCCTGCATGCTTGCTTTTCATTATGCAACACAAGTTGTACATAATTATTTAATCATGGTATTGATTTAGCTTGCAGGGAAATGTACTTTGCAAAAATGGAGCTATCTCCTTATAAGAAGAAACCCCCTCCTATAATAAAAAGTCAATTTACATTTCAAGTTGGCAACTGGAGGGTGTGTCATCAATCAACGGTTCGAAGATAAACATCCATATGCTTGACTTTATGTTTCCCTGGAATTAGAAGGGATAACATAAGATGTCCCTGCTCGAGCAACATCGAGAAGGTGTACAAAGAATGAGCATATAAGGTATGTGGCTTGTGATGGTATTATGCAGCGTGTTTTATGGGGTGGGTATTTTCGAGCTATTTTCTTTTAAAGATGTGCATTGCAAATCCAAAAAATGGTCAAGGGTTTTTCTCGTTGCTATTCAATCATAATTAGGTTAAAGACAAAGACATGGTGGGGTTAACCAAGGCATAATTCACTCATTGGATATGGCCAAGATTACTCCCAAAAGGTGGGATTAAAATCAAATATTTCTTTTTGTTTATGTTGGTAAAGCTTGAGTAGTCATAAGCTTCTTGTTCTTACATGCAACCACAAGAAGAAGGATTTTCTCTATTGTAGATTGGATGACCCTATTTTTGAGTGGTATAGAAGCACTCAAAAATTTAGAACGCATCTAAGGAAGGAGTGGTATTGGGGGCATATTCTCAAACAGTACCACAAATTGAGATTGAATGTGGTGGAGGAGCTGCCCAAAGGTTTTGACAAATCGTTCTCTAACCAAAGAAGATACCATATAGATAATGCTTTTTGTGAGTTTTGGGGCCACCTCAACACAAAGGAGTCAGATGAGAAAATTACCGAGCTCATGGAGTTCAAAAAGAGTTTTCTATAGGTATGCTTGTTCTTCTCTATCCCTAATTCTTGTTCGTGTCTCTTTGTAATTTATCTGGCATGATAATTTTGTATACTCACTTGTGGATGGATGGCTTATTGAGGATATGCCAGATTTTGTGGAGGAGTGGACATATTCTTTTAGGAAGGGATGCATTTTCCTCTCTGGGATGCAAGATCATGGTCTTAGTGATTGGGAGAAAGAATATTTTCCTTGGTGGTTGGATTATCTCATTGGGGAGGAGTATCCCAAAAATGAGGCATGTCATTATAAGGGTAATATGTCCAATTATACCTCCCATTCATAGTTTGTGCATTATCAAAAACTTATGTTTGCTTCATTAATGACACATATTTATTTGGTAAAGAACATGCATTCATGAGGCCCTAAGATGTAATGGATGAGGTGGGGTGTGCCTCCAAGAAGTTTTCACTCCAAAAAGACAGCCAAGCATAGGCAACAATGCTCAGAAGCTATGGCATCATCAATTAAGAAATGATTAGAGTATATGAGTACAAAGCCTTCAAAGAAGGCAAGCATGAAAACTTCCTCTAAGAAGAAGGAAGTTGTAGAGGCTTCTACATCAAAGGGTATAGTGTCACAATGTTTCTTTGTGTGAAAATAAAATGGTGTGCCTTTTAATTCTTGAAACAGCACTTTTGGAAAGATTATAAGGTCGTGAATTGCCACACCACTATTGCTTTCTCCTTCCTCAACATCTTGGATCTCTCTTTCAACGAGGAGGCAAGGTAATTGTTTGACTTAAGTTAGAAATTGCTTGGCATAAGTTTCATATGGTGTTTATTTGTCTTCATTGGTGGCAGGATTGTGCATTTTCTATGTAGAGTAGATGTCAAAGGTCTACTTCTTAACGGTGAGGAGAGCACATATGTTGTCTCTCTATTCTTTGCAGATTTTCCAACGGGTTTCTTAGTTGAAAACATTTATGTAGATTGGTAAGTTTATTGATGTATGTTGTTTTATGATGGTTTCAAGTATGGAATGTGGTCAATATATAAGGACAAAGTGTTGCATTAGGTGTCTATATGGAATGATTTCTCTCATAAGTTGAGTAAGAAAGTTGCTACACATTGGCTAGCTACTATGTGGCCAATGATGGTGGGTTTATTAGCTTATGTTCTTTGGACCACTTTGGTATTGTGAGTGGGCATGCCACACGTGCAGGTTTCAAGTTAAACTAAACAATTCACATAACAATCTCGCAAGGCAATGTGTAAAAGAGTGCTCACGAGAGGTTACATTGCAAAATTTTAATGTCATTAACCACCCCTGGTACATGCTCCGTGGATTCTTGTTGTGTAAAATACAAATAACGATTATGTTATGGAATCTATTGTTGTAGGTAGAGGTCCTAGTGATGGGTATTGCTTGTGTATCAATAATGATACACAAGTTTATGAGAGCCATCTCAAGCATTTTGAGGATATGAGGCTAGTACTGACCCCTCATGCATAGCCTAGCATGGCAACTAGTGGCAGTGCAGAGACCAATTGGGACCTCTATGAGCCCGGGTCCCCACCTCCATGATTTTGCTATAATAGCCTACTTTTTGGTGGTCTCATCTTGATATGTAGTGGACTCTCACTTATGGTTATTTTGGTGGTGGCCACACCATATTAGAGAATTTGGAAAAATCCAAATTCCCAGCAGTCTGGTTTTCAGCCCACCATCACACACACACTCTCTCTCTCTTTGTGGCTCTCTCACACCAGTGGCAACAGTACAACAAGCAACACACCTCTGCTCGCCATCAGCAATAGCAATACTAGTAAAAGACAAAACACCCTTTGGCTACGAGCTGCTCACAAACATGATGACTAATCCCTCTCTCACCTCTTCTCAGAACATCATCACCTCAGCCCATGAGCTGGCCTCAGACACTAGCGCAGCTAGACAGACAAAATCAATCACACAGAAAAAAACTCTGCAACTGCGGCAGCTATACACTCACTCTCCTTGCCACCAGCCGGCGGCGGCAAGCAAACAAAGCAACGTTCAAAAAAACTCTCCTTCTCCTCCAAAGTTGGCCAGCTGCAGTCGGCAAAACAAACACAGAAAACACACGATTTCTGCAGCAGCTATCCAAACAAAGAAACACGCCAGGAGCAACCAGCCACACACGGCAAAAAAAACAAAAGAAACACGTCCCTCTACGCCCGAGGCGGCTATAAAAAAAAACAATATACCTCACAGTAGAGAAGCTGCGGCAGCAAATACTAAACAACACCCACTCTCTCTCTGGCATCACCAACCACCTCAGTGGAATGGCGGCCACAAATACAAAGAATACACACATCAAAAGACTCTCTAAACAGCCGCCGCGCACCTCTTCTTTATACTGTCAGCGTGTTGAAGAAGTCCTCTGGCGATATTGGGCGATTTTTGGGTCCTCGTTTTGCATTTGGCAACCACCTGCATGTCCGCCATGCTTTTGCATCCGCTAGCTTCTGTTTGAACCTTTCTTCACTTGCTATTTTATTTCCGCCACCATTTTTAAAAGAAAATGGTATTGCATTATTGCCTTAGGTATTAAGGCCTTTATATACTAAGGCCCTAATACCATGCACACCTTTGATGTTGGTGATGAAGATCTCTGACCGCGTGTGTGCCCTCAACAAGAAACCTCACCCCCTTGGTTTGGTCATCATTATTGATGAAAATTATCTCAGAACTCTATTATTTTGTATGTACCCTCTGCACCATGCCTCAAGCTCAACCTATGCACTATTCAACACTTCCTTCATACAAGTGGGAGAACCTCATTTTCCACTGTGCCTTCTATGTACAAAAAAAATGGTTCTTGTCAATGTGAAAGAATGGATGTGGATGTGTATGTGAAGGAATGGATGTGGATGTGTATGTGTATATGAAAGAATGGATGTGGATGTGTATGTGAAAGAATGGATAACCACACTCAAAAAACTCCTAACAATGTGTTCATAGAAAATAACCAATGGAAGTCAACCTAGCATCCAAAGCCCGTGATGACTCGATTAGAGCTCGTTTTAGTCGATTATTAGGCCACTTAAAGCTCAAAGGAGCTGACATCTATGGATCTAATGAAGGAACATTCTTTGGTCCTTCAATAGAGCAGAGCCATGACAACATGGTAGATCAGCAAAAGGTAGTCAACAGAGCCATGACAGCATTGTAAATCAGCTGTGAGACAATCCTTCAATAGAGCCATGACAGCATGATAGATCAGATAACAATCTTCAGGATGGCCTAGAAAGAAGTAGTCAAAAGCATTTTTAGTGGAGATTAGGGATCTTAAGACGAAGCTAGCTGAACAATGAAGTGATCTTATATGAAGAAGTTAGCTGAGCAAGAGAAGTGAAATTCTAGAGTTGTGACCAATGAAGGCAGTAGATTAGGGAGGCAGGTAATACCATAGTGTTTAACTTCAAGTTGATGAGCACCAATTTGACCGAGATTTTATGATAAGCATGTTCGTATGTTCAGAGGCGGCACAACAGACAGCTCAGGTGTGGTTGTTCAGACCAATTTTGCAAAGCCTCATCTTGGAAAAACATATGGATTTAGTTTTACGTCAACATGCCCTGAACTACTAGACTCTCGCTCCTCTCCTCTATGACAAGTCTCTCTCTAGGAGTGATTCTATGCCCTATTCTGATGGGTGCGGTGGGTGGGTGTGGCTGAAGCTATGGTTCTGGTTGTTGTACCAGCTCCTGTTGTTGCAACTGGTGTTTCTTAAGATGGTGCAGCCACGGACGGGGAGGGCGGCATGGAGGAGATGAAGCTTAAAGTGGGTTCAGGTCTTTGGATTGGAAATCTGTTCCACTGGGTGTGCCATGTGTTGATTGGGGAGCTTGCGTCTGAACCCAAGTCTTATTGAGAATAATAACCACCTTGGATAGAGAATCTAGAAGGCGTTAATGTCTGTTGACATCTCTCGAAATGTAACTATCATACCTGCTAATTAGGGATGATCAATACCTATAATTTTCTTGGCAAACAGATGTCTTTTCTTTGTAATATTGTGTAGTGTTTTAACCTATATTACCGTCTTTGTGTTTTCTCTATTAATTCTTACATATACATAATGTTTTTAGTAAAATCATGCAACAACATACTTTATAGACCCACTTGCATTGCCTTCTTCTCCTTATGAAAAGGCAGCAATTACCATGTCTCATTTGCATTCAATGGAGCTAGAGCTATCAATGCTTATTTATGGATTGGGCGGCAAAGAATGTGATCACATATGGGATCCTACACATTCTTTATGACTATGAAGCATTCAAGCACATTGATAAAACATGGCCAGAATTTAGTCAAGAACCTCGTCACTTAAAACTTGGTGTTGGTCTCGATGGAATCAATCCATTTTCACATAGATCAAGAAAGTGCTCAACTTGGACGGTAGTGCTGATCAATTGCAACCTACCACCATTCATGTTCATAAAGAAGGAGCGTCTAATATTGAGTTTATTAATTCCAGGTACATGCATAAGCAACATGATATGAAATTCTATCCACCCGATATGTTTATACTTGAAAACTCTGACTTGATATAGCACTTCGATGTAGGAAAACAACAAGTCAAAGACATCAATGTGTACCTGGCACCCCTCATTGGAGATCTACAAACAATTATGTAAAGGGATAAAAGTGCTTGAAATGTCCTAGTCTGCTTTGAGGTTTGTGGCATTCTAACAAGGACTATTCATGACTATCCTGCCTATGGTTATTCTTCAGGTACATGATTAGAGTTACTTTGGATTTGAAAGTGACGTGGAATAACAATTGCACTAAGACTTTGATTATTTGTAGGTCTATCAACAAAGGGTTACAAGGTATGTCCACCATGCAGAGATTAGCTACAATCGAAATATAGCAAGAATCTCAACAATAATATATATCTCTGACATATAATATTTTTTTCTTGAAGGACACATTACGATAGAAAAAGAATAAGCAAGACATTTCAATACAAGGACTGTGTGCCCTATGTGAACGACTCTTATGGACTGGTATAGAAAATGGACAATTGGGCCTATTAGAGATCGAAATGCAGAGGTCACAAGCGATGAGGAAGACAAGGATTGTCGCAAAGACATAGGGAAAAAATTGATGACACCCAAGATTTCAATATGGTATAGTTTGGAATTGAAAATCACACATATTCTTGAGTCCATGCATATTTTTGAAAATGTTGGATACTCGCTTTGGAAACATCTTGTGGGTATCAAAGATACAGAGGTTGCGAGGGTGGATTTAAAGGAACAAAACTATAAACCATCTTTATGGCCTATTGTAAGTCCTAAAATAGGAAAGACAGCTTATCATCACACACCATGGATACTGACAAAGGACGAGATGAACATGATCAATGATAGAATGAGATCAATACATACACCTATAGGCTATGGTGCATCATACAAACATGTTTACTATGGATGATAACAGTCTTTCTAGATTAAAGACACGTGACTGGCATAACTTCCTAAAGGTAGGCCATGGCTCTATCTTATTCTTAACATTTGTTAATTTGTGTGAATACTAACGTCAAATGTGAACTATTTGTAGTATATCTTGCCACTTGTAATTGATGGATGCTTAACTGAGGGCATTTGAGATATCGTATATCGTTTGGGGGTCGCTTGCAAGGTATTGCTCCTTGAAAAAAGTGTCTAGGGTTCTTCTTTGCAATTGAAGTTAGTTATCGATTGGTGTTTTATCATATGCCAGGTGGATCACATCAAAGAAAATAGACACTCAGGAGATTCCACAAAAAAACGTTAGAGTGCTCCTATGCTTGATGGAAAAAGAGTTTCATACGTCCTTCTTTGACATCCAAGTCCATGTGCTTATCCACCTTGTTGAGGAGGTAGATCTTATTGGAGTTGTAAGCACACAATGGATATTTTAGGTTGAAAGATTTATGGGAATCTTGAAGGGCATCAAAGGGAAAGGCCCAAAGGATCTATGGCAGAGGGATGGTTGCATCATGAGTGCATATACTATCTCTCTAAGTACTTGAAGCTTGTTGATGAGGAGGCTCCCCATATTTGGATGGCAGAAGTATCCAGTAAATTATCCAAAAGACTTTTTATGTGGAAAGGGACTCATAGTACATCTTGATCATGATGAATGAGAGAAAATAAGTATTTTCATGATCTATAATTCAAAATGTACGTAAAAATGTATCGAAGATCACGACAAAAAATGGCAACAAAATATGCGAAGAACATCCAAGAGGCAACGGGTGACCCCACCATGTCAATGACATGATACAAGAGTGAATAAAAAAGACGCAAGAAGAAGGTGCGCAAATTACGTGTGAGGAGTTTGAGCTTAATCTCGGGTGTGACGAGGTAAGATATGGCATGGCCTATACTTCCAGTATTCTATGTGCGTGCTTTTTTTTAATGTTTATATTCTCTATGCTTGTGATTTTAGGTTCAGGCATATAGGAGCATGTGGGCCTATGGACAATGTCTTCGAGTCAAAAGGATTGATGATATGTGTCTTACTCAAGACTCGTGCATTGTTGCATCATTTCAGACATTCTCATGCAAGTTCCCGTGACACGAACCTTGTCAATGATGAGCTAGGTTACGTTGGGGATCTAGAGAGAATATATGAAGTTAATTATTGTTTTATGAAACATGTATAGTTCAACTAGAAATTGATTCATTCTCTCACATGGTGGTGTATTTGGTGCTAATTCGAGAGCATGTTTATTATAGGTCATTTTGAAGGTTCATTGGTTTCGTACATAATACAGAGACAAAGATGCTACTATGAAAAGAGAGCCCATGGGTTTTTGGTCTATCGACTCCTCCAAGTTGCTACAAGCAAGAAAAGAATCTTACCTTCTTCCAATGTAGTGTGAATATGCATTCTTTTACAACAATCCAGATGTCAGTCCATGGTGGCAAATTGTGCAAGTCAATCCTTGAGGTCAAAATTTTTTTGATTACATACTGGCCTCCTTGCTCAAGGATAACAACCATATTGATATCCAGGAAGATACATCATTAGCCAGGGAGGAGTGTACACATCCCAACCTCACCATGATGGTGATTACTCACGGAGATAGACCAGTACCATCTAGTGTGAATGAGGAATGGGAGGAGGAAGATGAGGATGAGGGGGACAAAGACCTCCTTGAGTTTGGCATTGAGTAGGTAATTGAACGTGTAACGTTAAATTTACCTATACCACCTAGGCAGGACCTAAGAGAAGAGGAACTACAAGAATCTAGCAAGGACAACGATGAACTGCTCTTTTACATTGACATGTTTTCCGAGTCTAGTCCTTGAAGCGCAGGTATAATCCTACTTCTCAAATAATTCCCCTAGTTTCAATCTGTCACATGCTTTGAAAGCTTTCAAACATCATACATATATTTATTTGCTCAGTCTTTCGAACAAGGTTGTGTAGTATTATCGTGTGTTATCTCTCTGGTGCCTGAGTAAAATTACACACTCCTGTAGAACACCCTTATGGCTCCAACCGACCTCGAACTCTTGCTCTAGCTATGCGATGATAAATTTCTTGTTGACCTGGTCCTGTCCTTGCATTTAAATGAAAACTCTATGTTTATTAAGCAGTTTAATTACAATTTACAACCATCTCATATTACAATCAAAGATCTCTTACCTCCATTCTAAATGCACATTCTTCGATAACTTTTGAGATTGTATGCTTAAGACATACCAAAAAGTAGATTGAAAAGAAAATTCCCAAATTCTCCAATATGGCAGTGGGGCTTTTGCATGTACTCTTTCATGGTTATTTTGGTTCTATGCCATGTTTAGTGGTCTAGGGTGTTTTGGATACATTTTGGATGGACAGATACTTCTAGAGAGGGATGCATTTTCCCCTCTTGGTTTTGGATATATTTTGGATTGATAGGGAGGGATGAAATATCTTCTTTTGGTTTTGGTCTATTGAAAAGATTTTTGGTGTTCGCATTATGTTATACTACGGATTTTCATTTATGGAATTTATCTATTTATGTTTCCATCGTAAAAGTGAGAGGAGAGACCATTCATCAACATCTGTGTGAAATGGATGGTGTTTATTTTTTTGTGAGCATTTCCATGCAAGCTTTTTTGGCATTCGGGAGGATTTTGTGAGATTTTTTGGCTTCCAAGAGGATTTTAACATGTTTTTTTGGCATGCGGGATGAATCTTCAAGCTTTTTCCCAAAATTGTTTCATGAGTGTTGAAATGACTAATTATGGCCCAATTTGTGGTATCAAGGCCGCTTTTGGCACTTGCACAAACAGTATTGGTCATATCTCTTGGGTGGGCTACAAAGTCTCAAGGATGTATCCTCCACATGCCTATGAAGCCTCATATTAATTGAATTCTATTTGCTCCCACTACCCCTCCCAGAATGTCGTCTAACCACCAAGAGAATTCGCTTGGGCATCCTTGCTCAGGAGCCAAATTGAGAAGTGCATCATTTGAAGAGCTTAACAGATTTTGTCATGCCGTCTAGGTAGGGACGTAGACCATATAAATGACTACTCTTGCGCGGAACATTGTCCTCATCAAACTATTTCCCAATAGCCCAAAAATGGCTATAGGCCACTTTTTCCAACGTGTCGCTCTCGTGAAGGGATAATGGTCGAGCATCATAAACGATGTCATACTGCACCCATCTAAAAAGGTAAATGCCTGGTTTTTTGTGAGGATCATAGTTGTGCAATCTGATTTGACATAAACATCAAGGATTATCCATGGCCAGAGGGTCTTGGTGGCCCAAAATTGGTAGATTCTCTAATTAGGGCCTGATTTGACATGTCCATGTCCATGTCCAAACCCAAAGTGGCCTAACACATGCACTAGTCGTGGTATGTTCATATAGGATCTATGGCTTTGTCCCATCCCACATCATTTGTTTGGTTTTCGAATTAGGGCATAATTTGACATGTCCATGTCCAAACCCAAAGTGTTCAACACATGCACTAGTCATGGTATGTTCATATAGGATCTATGGCTTTGTCCCATCCCACAGATTCATTTGTTTGGTTTTCGAAGGGCCAAAAATGACTTTTGGATCAGAATCGCTTTTGGCACCTGCGTGGACACAATATCAGCCATATCTCTTGGGTGGGTGGTATAACATGATATCTAGTGGGCATGAAAGCCTCGAGGAGGTCTCCTCCACATGCCTACAAAGCCCCATCTTAATTGGAGTCCATTTTCTCCAAATACCCCCTCGACACATCATCCGACCACCAAGAGAATCTGCTTGGGCATTCTTGTTGAAGAGCCAAATCTGGTAGCACACCATTTAAAGAGCTTAAAAGATAAGCCTTATAGGCAACAACATACACCATACAAAGGACTACTCTCGTGCAGAGCATTGGCCTCATTGGACCTTTCCTTCATGGTTTCCTTGCAGCCCAAAAATAGCTCCAAGCCACTTTTTCCAACATGTCGCCCACTCGAAGGGAATGGAGAATGGTCGAACGTCATAAACGATGTTGGACTGCACCCATCCATGAAGTTAAAATGCTTGGTTTTTTGTGAAGATCACAATGGTGCAATTTGATTTGAATAAACAATGAGGATTATCTGTGGGGCTGGAGGATCTTTTCTTCAGAGGCGTAGTTTCTGGAAGCCCAAAATTGGCAAATTCTCTAATCAAGGCCTAATTTGACCTGTCCATGTCCAAACCCAAAATGGTATGGCACATGCACTAGTCATGGTGTGTTCATACAGGATCTAAGGCTCTGTCCCCATCTGACATCGTTAGATTGGTTTTCAAAGGGCCCCAATGACTTTTGAATCAAAGCTACTTTGGCCACTTGCGTGGACACAGTATAGGCCATATCTCTTGGATGGATGGTCCAAAGTTAGATATAGTGGGCCATAAAGTCTCAAGGAGGTATCCTCCACATGCTTGCAAAGAGCCATAATAATCGGAGTCCATTTTGTGTAAGTACCTCCGCGCAACACGTCATCCCACCACCAAGAGAATCCACTTGGGCAAAAAGCCATAATAATCGGAGTCCATTTTGTGTAAGTACCTCCGCGCAACACGTCATCCCACCACCAAGAGAATCCACTTGGGCAAAAAGTCTCAAGGAGGTATCCTCTGCATGCCTACAAAGCCCCATATTAATTGGAGTCTATTTGATCCAAGTATTCCCTCGACACGTCATCCGACCACCACTAAAAGAGAATCCACTCGGGCATCCTTGCTCAGCAAACCAAATATGGCAATGCACCATTTGAAGAGATTAAAAGCTTTTTATTGGCCTTCTAGGCAAGGACAGAGATCATACAAAGAACTATCTTACACGAAGTGTCGACTCATCCGAAATTTCCTTCATGGTTTCTTTATAGCCCAAATATGGCTCCATTCCACTTTTTCCAATGTGTCGCTCGTGAAGGGAATGGATAATGGTCGAGCATCGAAGTCGGACTGCACCCATCCATAATGGTAAAATGTCTATTTTTTTTGAAGATCACAGTTGTGAAATCTGATTCGACATAAACATGGAGGATTATCCATGGCCGAAGGGTCTTTGCTTATGCGGTGCAATTCTTGGTGGCCCAAAATTGGCAGATTCTCTAATCAATTTGTAATTTGACCTTTCCATGTCCAACCCGAAATGGCTTGGCACATGCACTCGTCATGGCATGTTCATATAGGATCTAAGGCTTCGTCCCCATCCCACATCATTTTTTTGGTTTTCAAAGGGACAATGACTTTTGGATCATAGCCGCTTTTGGCACCTACACGGACATAATATCGGCCATATCGCTTGGGTGGATGGTGGCAAGTGAGATATAGTGGGCTAGAAAGTCTCAAGGGGGTATCATCTACATGCCTGCAGAGCCCCATCTTAATTGGAGTCCATTTTCTCCAAGTACCCCTTGGAACCAAGAGAATTCGCCTCTCTAGGAAAAGATGTAGACCATACAAAGGAATAATCTCGTGTGGAGTGCATTCCTTATCGGACGTTTCCTTCATGGTCTCTCGATAGCCCAAAAAGGGCTCCAAGCCACTTTTTCCAATGTGTTGCCCATGAAGGGAATGGATAATGGTCGTGTATCATAACATTGTGGGACTGGATCTATCAAAAAAGGTAAAAGGCTTGGTTTTTTGTGAGGATCACAGCCATGCAATTGGATTTGACATAAACATCAAGGATTATCCATAGCCAAAGGGTCTTTTCTTCGGTGGCATAATTCCCAAAATTGACAGATTCTCTAATCAAGGCCTAATTTGAGTTGTTTGTGTCTACACCCAAAATGGATTGGCCATGTATGATCGTACAAGATATAGGGCTCTATCTCCATCTAACATCTTTTATTTGATTTTCGAAGGGCCAATGTCTTTTGGATCAGAGCCGTTTTTGCACCTACGTGGTATCAACCATATCTTTTGGGTGGATGGTCCAAAGTGAGATCTAGTGGGCTAACAAGTTTCAAGGAGGTTTCCTCTACATGCCTGGAAAGCCCCATCTTAATCGGATTCCATTTGCTCCAAGTCCCCCACCCCCCCCCCCCCCCCCGCGCACGTTGTCCCACCAAGAGAATATGCTTGGGCATCTTTGCTTACGAGCCAAATCTAGGAGCGCACCATTTGAAGAGCTTAAAATATTTTGATAGGCTGTCTATGCAAAGATATAGACCATACAAAGAACTCCTCTCGTATAGAGTGTTTGCCTCATCGAACCCTTCCTTCATGGTTTCTTGACACCCAAATATGGATCTAGCCTACTCTTTCCAACATGTTGCCCCCCCGAAGGGAATGGATAATAACAATGTTGGACTGCACCCATCTAAAAATGTAAATGCTTGCTTTTTAGTGAGGATCATAGCCGTGCAATCCAATTTGACATAAACATGTAGGATTATTCATGGGGCTGGAGGGTCTTTGCTTACGGCACTTCCTCATGGCCCAAAATTGGCAGATTCTCTAATCAAGGCCTAATTTGAAATGTCAACCGTATCGAAACCCAGAACACCCTAGCACATGCATTGGTCATGGTATGTTTGTACAGGATCTAGGGCTCTATCCCCATCTGACATCATTTGTTTTATTTTTGAAGAGCCTCAATGACTTTTGGATCATAGTCGCTTTTGGCACCTGCGTGGACACAATATCGGCCATATCTCTTAGGTGAATGTTCCAAAGTGAGATCTAGTGGGCTAGAAAGTCTCAAGGAGATGTTCTTAACATTCTTGCAAAGCCCCACCTTAATTGGAGTCCATTTGGTCCAAGTACCCATAGCACGACATCCGACACTAAGAGAATCCTCTTGGGCATCATTGCTGAGGAGCCCTCCAGCAGCACACAATTTGAAGAGAGTAAAAGATTTTAACAAAGGGTCTAGGCAAAGACGTAGACCATACAAACGACTACTCTTGCCGCAAGCGTTGGCCTCATCAAACCTTTACTTCATGGTTTCTCAACAACCCAAATATGGCTCCAAGCCACTTTTTCCAATGTGTCGCCCACCATGAAAGAAATGGATAATGGTCATGATGTTGGATTGCACCCATCTAAATGGAAAAATGCCTAGTGTTTTTGTAAGGATCATAGCTATGCATTCCAATTTGACATAAACATCAAGGATTATCCACAACCGAAGGGTATTTTCTTCTACGGTGCAGTTCATGGTGGTGGCCCAAAATTGGTAGATTCTCTAATCAGGACCTAATTTGAAGTGTCCGTGTGTCCAAACCCAAAATAGCCTGGCACATGAATTGGTCATCCTATGTTCGTATAGGATATATGGTTTTGTCCCCATCCGACATTGTTTGTTTGGTTTTCGAAGGGTTGCAAAAGGACTTTTTGATCAGAGCTGCTTTTGGCACCTGCACGAACACAGTATCAGCCATATCTCTTGGGTGGATGGTGCAAAATGAGATCTAGTGGGTCTCCCAATAGCCCAAAGATGGCTCTAGGACAATTTTTCCAACATGTCACCCCAAGAAGGGAATGGATAATGTCCCAGCATCGTAAAACGATGTCAGACAATGCACCCATCCAAAAAGGTAAAAGTATTGGTTTTTTGTGAGGATCACAGTCGTGCAATCCGATTTTATATAAACATTGAGATTATCCATGGCTGGAGGGTCTTTTCTTCAGAGGCGTAGTTTCTTGTGGCCCAAAATTGGCAGATTCTCTAATCAAGGCCTAATTTGACCTATCTATTTCAAAACCCAAAATGGTCTCGCACATGCACTGATCATGGTATGTTTGTATAGGGTCTAGGGTTGCGTCCCCATCGCACATTGTTTGTTTGGTTTTTGAAGGGCCACAATAACTTTTGGCAGTTGCGCAAACCTAGTATTGACCATATCTCTTGGGTGGATGGTAAAAAATGAGATCTAGTGGGCTAGAAAGTCTCAAGGAGGATCCTTTGCATGCTTGCGAACCTCCATCTTAATTGGAGTCCATTTTCTCCAAGTACCCCCGCACGACAGGTTATCTGACCACCACGAGAATCCGCTTGGGCATCCTTGCTCAGGAGCCAAATCCAGTAGCATACCATTTGAACAACTTAAGAGATTCTGATAAGTTGTCTAGGCAAGAACCTAGACCATACAAAGGGCTATTCTTGTGCAGAGCATCTACATCATGGGACGTTTCCTTCATGGTTTTGTGATAGCCCAAAAAAAGGTCATGGCCACTTTTTCCAATGTGTCACTTGCGAAGGGAATGGATAATGGTCGTGCATCCTGACTACACCTATCCAAAAAGGTAAAAATGCCCAATGTTTTGTGAGGATCACAGCTGTACAATCCAATTTGACATAAATATCAAGGATTATTCATGGTCAGAGGTTCTTTGCTTCAGTAGCACAGTTCTTGGTGGGCCAAAATTGGAAGATTCGCTAAATAGGGGGCCTAATTTAACCTGTCCGTGTCCAAACCCAACATGGCCTGGCACATGCAGTGGTCATGGTATGTTTATATAGGATCTAGGGCTCCATGCCCATCCGACATCATTTGTTTTGGTTTCAAAGGGCTGCATAACATTTGGATCAGAGCCTCTTTTGGCACTTGCGCACAGACACAATATCGGCCATATCTCTTCGGAGGATGGTACAAAGTGAGATCAAGTTGCTAGAAAGTCTCAAGGAGGTATGCTCTGCATGCTTGAAAATCCCCATCTTAATCGGATTCCATTTGCTCCAAGTACCCTTTGACATGTCGTCCGACCAAGAGAATCCGCTTGGGTATCCTCGCTCATGAGCCAAATCTAGTCAGTAAATAGATGGGCTTTCCATTTCCGTAAGGAAAATCGAAAGAACTCTGATTGATTTAGTAGTGCACCATTTGAAGAGATTAAAAGTTTTTGACAGGTTGTCTAAGAAACAACGTAGATTATACAAAGGACTACCCTCATGCAGAGCGTTGGTCTCATTGGACCTTTCCTTCATGGTTTCTTGACAGCCCAAAGATGGCTCCATGCCCTTTTTCCAATGTGTCGCCTGCACGAAGGGAATGGATAATGGTCAAGCATCATCATAACGATGTTGGACTGCACTCATCCATCAAGGTAAAATTCTTAGTTTCTTGTGAAGATCACAGTTGTACAATCTAATTTGACATAAACATCGAGGATTATCCCCACGGTCAAAGGGTCTTTGCTTTGGCGGGGCAATTCCTAGTCCAAAATTGGTAAATTCTCTAATCAGGGCCTAATTTGACTTGTTCATGTCCAAACCTATAACTCATCCAAAATGACATGGTATGTTCATACGGGCTCTGTCCCCATTTGACATTGTTTGTTTGGTTCTTGAAGGGCCGTAAAATGACTTTTGGATCAGAGCTGCTTTTGGCACCTGTGTGAATACAGTATTGGCCATATCTCTTGGGTGGATGGCCCAAAGCAAGATCTAGTGGACTAAAGAGGTCTCAGGAGGTATTTTGTGCATGGTGAAAAGCCTCATCTTAATTGGATTCCATTTTCTCCAAGTACCTCCTTGGCACGTTGTCCGACTAGCAAAGTCCGACTAGCAAGAGAATCCGCTTGGGCTTCCCTACTCACATGAGCCAACTCCAACACACATCGTACAATTTGAAGAGCTTAAAAGATTCTAACAGGCCGTCTAGGTAGGGATGTAGACCATACAAAGGACTACTCTCGTGCGGATGTTAAGAATTATGTTTCAATCTCTCCTAATGACAAAATATCTACCTAATGATATATTAATCCTACACTAATCATAACACTAATCTAAGGTGGATAGAAATGAAGAAAACTCATAATGAGTGTGCGCTAATTAACATGTACTCAAGTATAATAAGATGCCAAGATGAATTAGTTTGGATCCATAAAGAGACTTGACATTTGTGCAAGTGATATGATTCATTGCTTGAAATGGGACCCTTTTATATAAGGAGATACACCCTTGGGCTTGTACATCAATGTGGGATAAATCCCTTTGCTCATATGGCTTCATGCTAGGCTTTACACTTTCTCTTGGCTACTTATTCTCACTCCCTATCTCTTCCTTGTGCTCTTTGGCACCACATTTCTCAACACCCTTCCTTGGTGCCAAATCTTTGGGCTACTCAAGGTGGTTGGATGTTGGTTTTTACAATATATTTTCACCCTCCCCCCCTCATTTCTAACTTGGCTAGGTAACTCAAAGTCTCTTTGGCTTAGTAACTTTAGAGGTGGTCGCGCTGATTTTCATGCCCCCAAGGTGCTACTTTGGCTCCTCTTTGGTGGGCGAGTGTTCTCAAAACATACAAATTTAGCTACTTATTTGGTAGCTTTTAAGCTACTTATTTGGTAGCTTTTACAACATATGATTTTAAGTTGGGATAGTGGTTGGTAGCTCATGTTGATGTCGATGTCGTGGTAGCCTCTTGGTTGCTATGACCTTGATTCCACTTCTTATTTTTTTCGAGAAAAAAATCCTTCTATTAGTTACTGAAAAAATAGCAACGAAGGGCTAAAAACAGTCGTAAGGGGCTAGATACAAACTCGCCCCATGTATAGGATAGAAATCAAGTAATCAAAAGAGGGGAAAGAGATGATTCTCTTCTCGCTGGACGCTTTCTGAGGAGAAGGCTATGTCATACATGGGGGGTACGGGGAAAAAACCGCATAGGTGGTCTATAATGCCAAGTGGGGTCACCACCTCTATTAGTAAGAAAAGGGCCAGGCTGCTAGAGACTGAAGAAAGCTTCCGGCCTGCTGCTTCCGTATGCGGTCAGATCCACCCTGCAACTTCCCCCACTCACCATAGAGGGTATGTATGATATTGCAAAAAATTCTCCTGATAGACTTAGCTGGTGGATTGTGGGTACCTCTCAATGAATTCATTGCATCTAGCTCACCATATGTGCTGCGCTGCAATGCTACCACAACTCTACTATCTCTGGCGCATGAGTCTAGTCGTCACCATAGTGATGTATAGGTGGGGCTATGATTGGTACTACCGAAATGCGGTGATGAGAGACTTGAAGGGCTAGCCCTCCCCCATCCTCCTCATAATACCTAACCACCTCAACCTTTGTGGCCCAAGCGGAAATTCCCCATGCAATGATCCGAGTTGATGCCCTGTCCATAGTGAAAATGCAAAGAATTCACTGCCAAACTTCCTGAGCCTTTAGGCAATCCCAAAGAAAATGTCGCTGAGACTCCTGGGGGTGGCCACACCTCGAGCAAGCTACTGGTCTATGTCCAACGGCCAACCAAGTGCCAACTACCAAGATTCTATGTATATCCAAAGAAAGAGGGTAATATTCCTACGTTGAAAACTATCCCAAAGCCTTTTTCAAAAATCTGAGAGGAAGCGCTATGAGAGGCCCTATGACTGCCAGTGTGCTGCTATGCTACCGGGGTGTCATCAATCTCTGGCATTTGGATCTTACGGTCTAGCAGCGCTATATATGTAAAGAAGGGGGGATATAGAGTCTCCTCTCAATCAGTGGTATCATGCCAAGTCCACTTGACGGATCCCACTAAAGATAGCTAGATGTAGCCACTAAAATCCTCTAAGGGGGGCTTGGATATCTCTAATTTTCCATGGAATCCAATAGAAAATGTGAGTAGACCACTACCCTCATCCGCTGCATGGACTACCGCAAGAATATCATGTCCACCTAGCAAGATAGGGGGAGTCGGTTCTGGGATAGGAGTTAGCCACTCCTGAGAGGGATAGCTGTGAGTCAATGTCAAAGATGAGTGTCTCTACCCTGAATCCTTGTTAGGTCTCTCACCTGCACCTTTGGGGGTAACTATCTATGTGTGAGCCAGTCTCCAAGTGACATGGCAGGTCCTATGCTCAACGCTCCCCATGATACATGAGGTTTAGGCCCCCCCAACATGTGGCCATTGGGTAAACAGACTAGGGGGTTCCATACCAATCGCTACCGAAGCTCGCTCCTTTGAGGCTACCGGAGCTATCTACCTAAGGACACGATCCCAAGCATGAAAAGTGAACTGGCTGCAAATTTGTCCTCAAAAGGTGGACTAAAACCGCGGGCTTGTATCTCTATGGAGATCCATCTAGTACTCTGCAGCCAAGGGCCCCTTAGAAGTGGGGTGCAGGAGGCTAAAACTTGCGCCAAGAGGAAGTCCTTCCAAGGCTCACCACCAGGAAGGAGTCCTTGAACAATCAGCTTGCCTAGCAGGGCATGGCTCTGAATAGTAGGGTCAATGAGGCCTAGCTCCTCTCTACGTCATGAGGGTGAATGATCACTATCCATGCCACCTTGGCTGCCCTGGTAGGACACACTGCTGGCGGCCCATAAGAAGTTTTGGATAGATCACTAGACATGGACAATACAAGCTCAAGAGAAGGCCCGAGCACAAAGTGATGTACCACATAGTGGCAAGAAGAACCTGCCAGCACTCTACCTACTGCTAGGGAGAGTCTCGTAGAACTCTAGTATAAAAGTTTCTTCTAAATACTCAGAAGAAATGCTTATAAGAAATATTAATGCCCACCTGGCATCCAAGATAACGAACTGGAGTGCCCCTCCAAATCCACTAGAAAGCCTGAACAACTGGGTGCCAATTCGGGGTAGGTGCAAAGCCTACCACCATAAAACCAAACGACTTGTGCTAGTTGATCAGTGCTCTTAATGCATGACAAAAGATCTCGATTGCATCCACAAAACTCTGGGATTCCCCACATCTCTTGAAAGCAAAGCTACTATGTCATCTATAAACTGTGAGTCAAGTAGCTCCTCCTAAGGGTGGAGGGGGATATGCAATCCCTGAAGCCCGCAGGTATCCTGGGCTAAGAGAAAATTACTCATAGCCTTGACAACAAATAGGAAGAGGTAAGGTGCCAAATAATAGCCCTGCATACTAAGCCAACAAAGGGAAAATCTATTGACATTGGCTCCCTAAATGAGAACCTGGCCGTGTGAGGCTGAATTGAGTCTTGAAACCCCATGAATACACTCCATGGGGGGAATCCCATTTGACCCATTGTGCCCTCCAGAAAGCAACAATCCACCCTATCATAAGCTTTCTCAAAATCTATTAGTAGCAGTATGAGATCCTGTTGTCACATCCTGGCCATGCTATTGCCTCCCAAAAGGTGAAGATGTTGTCCAGGATGCATGATTCTGAACAAAGCCAAGACGAGTTTCATGAATCAAGTCAAGGAGAAAAGGTTGGAGTCTCTTGATGATGGCCTTGGTCAAGATCTTATAGGCGGTCCCTAGAAGAGGGATGGGTCTCCACTGTCGGATCTCCAATCTGCCACCACCCTCCTTGGGGAATAAAATGTATCAAACCCTCTGAAAGCCTCTCTAGCATGGCACTTGTGAGAATAATCTCATTGAAGGTAGCTCGAAGGCCGCCTTCCATGAGGTCCTAGGAAAAATAAAGAAAGAGATTGGAAGCCCATCTGCCTCCAGGCATTTGCCCCTAGGTAGTGCCATCACAATGCCTTTGCCAACTCCTCTGTATAGTGAATGGAGTCAATAAGAAGGACTAAAGAGAGGGGGGAACCACCTCTCTCATGTGCCACCAGACCCTCTCACGCATATCCATTACTTGTGGGATAATGGGGCACCAGTGGTGGGGAGAGATCCAAAGAAATGAATGTGGGTGATGGCTCTCACATGGGGGGATCTTAAATAATAGCTCCATCTTGGCCAGGTAACCTATGAATACCATCTCTCCTTTTGTGGGGGTTGACTATGTCAAAGAAATCTCTTGTGACTATCCCACTGGCCTAAGTCTAGAATGAAGCTCCGACATGGTACCTGTACTCCACCCTCCTCTCCTCAATGGATCTAATCTCCATGTGGGATAGCAGCAAGATGACTCTCAATCCACGGGGTATTTGAGGAACTCTCCTAAAGCCGTTGTAAAAAGGCCAGACCCCTCCTCAGACTTCTCTTCCAATCCTGAAATCCCTCCAATTTGCTCTAGGATAGCTCTTGCAAAAGAAGCCACTAATGTCCCCTAGGCCCACATCACATGTGCACGCACCAGAGCCTGAGATAAAGTGTAGTCCTACCCATATCTGCTCTATCCTACTGCAGATCTTGGGTTCCTCAATGAGGCTGTCCAGAATCCTAGAGGTCACATGCCTGTCATGTCTCTAGGGGTCCTCTAGGGATAGAATAACCGGGGCGTGATATGAAAAAGTAGTGCCTCCCAAGATACCGATCATGCCTCCACGGTGGTTGCAAGCCCACTCATCAACATAAAACCTATCAAGTCTTGAGAGTTTGGGATGGTTCTCCTCCTATCCGATCATGAGAAGCTAAGGCTCCCAAGGCTGCGTCAAAACTCTTGAAGACGCCAAGGGTCCTATTCCCTAAGTATTAGTATCATCTCCTCCTAGGCAGAGTACTCTGCTCTCTTGATACTATGGTCTTGCCTTCTCCAAGTTTGTCCTCTCTTGCCTCTATCATGTTAAAGTAACCACCCATGTGAAAAGATAAAGGAAAGAAGAGAGCTTGGACTCTTGCAACAAGCACACACACTCACACAGACCCTAGAAGAGAACACACAAGATGAGAGGCTGAAAATTTGTTGTTCTTCTTCTTCTCAACAAAAGAGTTCTACCAAAAAAAAGGGAAATACAACATAAGTACTGAAGTATTATGTACATGTGGTCCATAATGTGAACATGCTAAGTGAGTGAGCTGGTAAGATAAGTATGCCATAACATAGGGGTGGACTGGCTAGTGTAGTCCAGTTGTAGAATCACTGGCAAAGATCTATCATGCCAGCATCCTACCGACAACACTTGTGATGTAAGTGGAAGAAACAATCACCTAGGCATATCATAAGTGTCAGCTCGTGTTGAGCTTGACATCTCAACACTACCCCTCAAGCTCAATTCCATCTCTAGGACTCCAAGTATAGTCTGGAATTTGTGAAGCTTCTCCACTCCCAGGGCTTTCGTGAAAATGTCAGCTACTTGCTCCTCTGTGCTAACATACATGAGATCAATGTCTCTTGTTAAGACTGTCTCTTTGATGAAGTGATAGTGGACTTGTATGTGTTTTGGTATACGCATGAAAAATAAGGTTCCTTGCCAACTGTATACTACTAAGGTTGTCACAATAGATGGCAACTTGTTTTTCTACCTGTAGCCCTAAATCACCAAGTAGCTTGCGTAACCAAGCTACCTCACATGTTGCCATTGTAGCACCCCTATACTCTACCTCTGTAATTAACAAGGCACCTTTTGGGGCTGCTTCTTGCTACTCCAATGTCACAACACCACTCTCAAAGGAAAACATAAATCCATTGGTAGATCTCCTATCTATGATACTACCAGCCCAATCTGCATATCGGTGTATCTAAACAACTCTACAACTCTATACTAGCCTCATAAAAGAGACCATAGTCTAATGTAGACTTCACATAGCACAATGTGTGCCTCACACCATCCAAGTGTGGTTCTGAGGAACCTGCATAAAAAACTAACTCTACAATCGAATTGTAGGCTTCACATAACGCAATGTCACACCATCCAAGTGTGGCTTCCAAGGAGACTACATAAACTAACTCTCAAATCCAACTGTATAGTTCAAATCTGGCCTAGTGATCATCACATAGATCAAGCTACCCACTATCTTCTTGTACATAGTGGGGTTCTCCAAAATCTCACTCGCAACTCAATTGCACTTAACTTGCCATTTGAATCTAATGGCATAGAAATTAGCTTATAGCCACCCCATACCATATTTGAATAGCATGTCCAATGCATACTGCCTATGTGTGTGTGACAACCATATGCTCTTGGCCATCCTAATAACCTCAATGCCAAGAAATTATCTCAGCTCACCCAAATCCTTCATGTTAAATTTTTGCTTGAGGAGACATTTCACACTCTTAACTTTGTCTCCACTGTCACCCCCAACAATCAAGTCATCCACATAGATTGCTTGTGATGAGACCACAAGGCCCTTATCACTCTTTCGCACATAAAGTGAATAATTAGCATTTCCCTTATGAAGCCAATGGTGATAAGATATTGTGCTATCTTATCATGCCATGCTCTCGGTGTCTATTTCAAGCCATATAAGGCTTTATGCAACTTGCATACAAAATCAGGTTGACCCACATCTTCATAACCTGGTGGACTGATCAATATACACTTCTTCTTGCAAATAACCATGCAAGAACGCATTCTTAGGATCCATTTGATTTAAAACCCATCCTTTTGATGCAGCCACCATAATAACAACTCTCACGGTTGTCATCTTGGCAATGGGGTTGAACGTCTCGTCATAATCAATTCTATAAGTTTGAGCATAACCTTTGGCAGTCAATCTTGCTGTATACATGCTAATACTTCCATCTGAGCTGTGCTTTATTTTGTATACCCACTTACATCCAATAGTGTTCTTGTCCTCAAGCAATGACACCAAGTCACAAGTCTCATTTGCATCGAATGTAGCCATTTCTTCATCCATGGCTTTCTCCCAATCTACATTCCCAATAGCTTCTTCAAGACATGTGGGTTTAACATCTTGCACAACTTTAGCCATATATGCATAATGATGAGCCACATAACCATCATATGTCAACTTGTTAATAGGTTTTCTAAATCTCCTTGACTTGTGTTGTCCCTGATTACTACCTAGCATTTTTGTAGCTTCTCTTGCCTTTCTTACACTAGGTGTTCTAATAGCTAGAATCCCAAGCTCATCATAGGGTCTGATCCAAGCCACTAGACTCTCTATCAACAATAGGATTCCTTGTAGAAATGCCAGGCATACCAAGAGGCTCACCAACCTTTTCTTTAACTTTATGTGATGTACCAACTGCACTTTCAGGACTGGTATTTTGATGCAGCCTGCCACTCCATGGTCTATCAAA
Organism: Cibotium barometz; assembly: GCF_041138505.1. Lineage (NCBI taxonomy): Eukaryota > Viridiplantae > Streptophyta > Polypodiopsida > Cyatheales > Cibotiaceae > Cibotium > Cibotium barometz. The sequence goes on along the minus strand of NC_141079.1, from coordinate 32,560,796 downwards.
AGACCCAACACAAGAGGACTCTCTATGTGATGTACCAACTGCACTTTCAGGACTGGTATTTTGATGCAGCTTGCCACTCCATGGTCTATCAAAAGACCCAACACAAGAGGACTCTCTAGGTTGACTCACTGACTATGATTGCTGACTTTCATTCTGTGCAATCACAATTTCCAATTACATCAACCCCAACAATGACATCTTTTTCAGCAACATACCAGCTACTCATTTCATCAAACATAACATCTGTACTTACCCTTAACTCATGTGTAGTAGGGTTATAGCATCTATATCTCTTTTGCTTAATAGAATATCCAATATACACACATTTTTCCACCTTTGGATGCAGTTTTGTACGCAACTCATCTGGAACACGCATATAGGCAATGCATCCAAAAACTTTCAAGTGAGACAAATTAGGTTTCTTGCTAGTGAATTTCTCCTCTGGTGTTACATCATGTATGGATGTAGTAGTAGTCATGTTCATGATATAAATTGCTGTAGAAACTTCTTCAACACAATATCTACGTGGCATATTCTTCTCTGTTTCATCAATGCTTGTGTATCTCTGCAATGTGCTTATTTTTTTCCTCAGGAACTAGAAGTACTCTCCGCCTCCATCCGACCTTAGGAACTTCACATGCTTTCCTGTCTATTTTCAGCCATCACTCTCAAATCATGAAAATGAGTGAAAACTTCACTCTTCTCCTTCATGAAATACACCCACGCATTCCTCGTGTGATCATTAATGAATGTTACATAATACCTGTAGCCACCCATAGCCGTAGCATTTGCAGGACCCCATACATCTGAATGCACAATATCTAGTACATTCTTGCTCACATTTCATGATTTGTCTGCTTTCCAAATTGACATGCTTCACATACTTTCTACATACTATTAACCTTAAACTTAGGCAGCCCTATCGCAATTTCTTTAGTTTACATAGACTTCATTATTTGCACATTTACACGCCCAATTGTTTTATGCCAAATGTCTATATCTACAACAACTTTTGATCCCTGTGCAAACATTGCAACTTTCACTTTAAGCATATTTACACCTAGCTTAAACATTCTGCTCACTCTATTTCCTTTTGCATTGACTTTAAAGTCTTTGTCTTTAAAGTCTTTGACATAACAATCATTAAGGTTAAAGCGCACTTGCAAACCCTGGTCAATCATCTGGCCAACAAAAACGAGATTCTTTGTAATATTTGTAATGTGAAGTACATCTGCAAGATACTTCACCTTACGATCTTGCATAGACAATGGCACATTTTCAACATGGGAAATTGGATGAGTAGTATCATCACTTGTTTCAACAAAACCTATCTTTTTAGGATTTTTCATATCCTTGAACCACTTGCTATGACTGGTCATGTGGTTTGAAGCACCTGAATCCATATATCATACATCATCATTTCATGTGGATACATCATTTTTTGACACAACATTAAGCACATGCCACATGACAAATCTTTTCCATTTCTCATGTCATTTTGCTTCTTATAGCAATTTGCCTGCACATGCCTAGGTTTTTCATAATAAAAATAGCATCGTGTATCGTTTTTGCTATCTTTGGCAATTTCCAAGACCTCTTTGACTTTGCCTACCTCTGAACTAGCCTCTTCCACTTGTGTGTTATAGTTGTGATTCATGGTACTGTTCTCATTTGCTGACCATAATTTTGATTACTATTTGGCTCCACCACTGAAAGATCCATGTCCCCACCGTGCAACGAATTCAGGGGTGCTAGCAGCGGAAGTAGCACTTCTTGCGCGGGACAGGGTCCTTTCACTCGGGGCCCCGCCCACGGATATCCGGACAAGAGACTAATCCATCGGTTCTTCCAAAACCGAACCCGAAAAAACTTCCCTTGCTCGGAAAGCACGAGCGATTCCTCAGGATAAATTTTCTCTAACATAGTCAAAAAGTCTTAACTAATTGAACTGATCTAACCGAATCTGAAAGTCCCATAGTCAGGTCAGGGAAAAGATTGCACTTGGATCATAGAGACCAATGCTTTTTTCCTCATTGAGAGGCATAGTTGTTGATTCTTTTCCATAAAACAATTTTTGTCCGGGATTTACTTCATCTATCGTACCATAACAGAATTGAGTCTCAATTCAGGGATCCATCAGTCCAGCCTAACCCCATCCAGTCCCATAGGGTAGCCAACCACAAGAGAGTGAAATTTCTCCAATTAATGAAGAAAGTGATGTAATTAGTTGTTTTGATGCATCTAGATGCTCTCAAAACACTCAAAAACACCAATTTTGACTACTCATATGATCAATTTAGACCCCAATTAATACATTTTCTAAATTTTTTACCTCTTGAGTAAGATTAATCACCCTTAATGACAAAAACCAGTCCATTAAGAGAAATTAGTCAAATTCAAGGATTTTTTGATGGTTTTAAGAAAATTTTTAAAAGATTACGCTTCTCCTAATGCTTGCTAACACTCTAATCCAAATAATTTCAACAACAAACACACAATTAAACTAAAATTGATGATCTTAGTTCTATGTTTAATACTAAGGAGAGCTAACATTCACTAAAAATTGCATTCTATTGCATTGTTTGATGCAATAGATGCAAACTAAACCTAATACAAACTATGTGCAAGCCGTAAGAACGTGAAAAACCATACAAACAACAAATTAATCTAAAAATTAGGTAAAAAACATTCTTTTCAAAAACAAAAAAGAGAGCTATTCTGTACAAAATCTCACATAAATTACCATCCAATCCACATATTTTGCATGGGAAACCATTAATCAAGATAATGGGCAATGGGTGATGCGTAGATTAGAGGAAAAACAATGGAAAAAGCCAAGGGATGGTTCCCCAGCATAGCGGCGTCAAAAATGTTATGGGTCACCCTAACCCTCCTTGAAACACATCCAAAAGAGATTACCTGGTGAACTGAAACTGTCGTGAGGATCTTTCCAATGGGCAACATCGTAACCCTTGAGGTGTCCAAGCTCTACAACTCCTTGAGAAGCAATTCCACCGTGCCTCCCGTAAACATTGTCACACCGTCGGGTTGCACTACAGGTCCTCGTCTCTCCTCTCACCTCACTTCACTCACACACACTCACTAGCATGCATTAGGTGTAAGATTCCTCCCCAGTCCCTCAAGATTCCTTCCCAGCCCCTCAAGATGTCCAATTTCTTCCCCTGTAATCAATCCCCTTTTCAGAATAATAAAAGATCTTGTTTCTACCTATTTTGGCCTAGAGAGAGAAAATATTCTAGAGACAGGTAACTCAATTTTTAGATATCTTTGGATAGAAAAATATCCTTTCTTATTAAAATAAATTTTTCCGAAATAGAAGTTTAAAAAATAAAGTTTATTTTTATGTTATTTTAAAAGAGTAATTCCCACCGTTTGTGCATTCTAAAAGAAGTATTTTTATTTACTCCATGTACATATTCACCTATGAATATGCATGGATATCATTGATATTAATTATTGAAATTAATTTCTATGCATAGAAAGATGCATATTGAAAATTCTCTTAATTATAAAAGTGTTATTTTCATTGAATTTAATTTCTATGCATAGAAAGATGCATAATGAAAAATTTTTTATTATAAAAATGTTATTTTCATTGAATTTAATTTCTATGCATGGAAAAATGCATATTGAATTTTTTTTAATTATAAAAGTATTATTTTCATTGAATTTAATTTCTATGCATGAGAAGATTCATATTGAAAATTTTTTTATTTAAAAGTGTTATTCTCATTGAATTTGATTTCTATGCATGGAAAGATGCATAATGGAAATTTTTTAATTATAAAAGTGTTATTTTCATTGAATTTAATTTCTATGCATGGAAAGATACATATTGGAAATTGTTTTATTATAAAAGTGTTATTTTCATTGAATTTGATTTCTATGCATGGAAAGATGCATAACAGAATTTTTTTAATTATAAAAGTGTTATTTTCATTGAATTTAATTTCTATGAATTGAAAGATGCATATTGGAAATTTTTTTATTATAAAAGTGTTATTTTTATTGAATTTAAATTCTATGCCTAGAAAGATGCATATTGGAATTTTTTTAATTATGAAAGTGTTATTTTTATTGAATTTAATTTCTATGCATAGAAAGATGCATAATGATTTTTTTAATTATAAAAGTGTTATTTTCAATGAATTTAACTTCTATGCATAGAAAGATGTATATTGGAATTTTTTTTATTTTCATTGAATTTAATTTCTATGCATGGAAAGATGCATAATGGAAATTTTTTTATTATAAAAGTTTTATTTTCATTGAATTTGATTTCTATGAATAAAAAGATGTATAAAGAAATTCTTTTTATTTTAAAGGTGTTATTCCCATTGACGTTGAATTTTATGCATAAATAGATGCATAAAGAATTTTTATATTAGAATTCTCTTTAATTCTATGTTTAATTTCTATGAGTATTTGATAAATGAATAAGTAAATACTCTGAGAGAGAAATTTCTATTGTTTTATATTCACTCGGATTGTAAAGAGAAAATTTAGAAAATCTATCGAAGTCGAAATATTAAGATAAATGATTAATTTATTCCTCATAGGAATTCGTGATTAATTTAAAAAGCAGTAAAGTGAATATTCAATGAATGAAACTTAGTAAAATAGTAACTGAAATGTCACCCCCTTTTTGAGAAAGATAGTTCAAGAAGAACCTTATCAGACTATGACCAAGACCAAACTCTTTCGTCAGTTTCCAGGAAAGAAGATGTGACCAGTTCAAGAAAATACACTCAAATCTCCCACCAAATCTGAAACTAAGTTGAGACCCTTCGAATTGATATGAGAATCAAGGTTACAGAATTCGAGGAATTCTGTTTTGAAATTCAGAATTCAATTATGAAGTTTTGGGGATACTGATTTAAGATATACTCATTGTATTCAAAAGAAAATCAAACTGAAAACTTGCATAGAAACCCTGTTTTCTTAAAGGACTGTCTTATGCCAGAATGTTGGAAGGAGCATTTGGTATGTGTTTTTCTAAGGGAAGTTCGGTTGCAACAGCAGCTGGCGGGGAGTGCTCAAAGGATAGCTCAAAGCCTGCCTAGGTCTTTGTTGGAATTAGGGTTATAGGAAAGCACACAAAGCTTGGAGAAGAAGAAGCAAGAATGCACACAACACACAGTGTATTAGATTGTGTCAATGTACAAAAGATAAGTTAGCCCTAGAATGATGGGCGTATATACAAGCCGGGGAAAAAAACCTCCTAAAGAGAGAAAAAGTTCCCCGGCGGTCCTAAGTGTGTTCACACACATCACTGCCTATATATATGAATGAGAGCTGGCACTCATGTATAGGGAAGTGCCATGCCCGAAGTAGATCAGTCCACAAAGGGGAGCAACCCAAAGCTTTGCGGAAAGCTTCAAGCTTCTCACAAGGAAGCACCTTTGTGAAAAGATCGGCGAGGTTGTCCTGTGTTGGCACATATGCCAAGTTGATCTCTCCTGTTGTTGCTGAGAGTCTCTCCCTGACATAGTGATAATGCACCTCAATGTGCTTTGTGCAAGCATGAAAAACTGGGTTTCTCGCAACTGTCAATGCACTTTGACTGTCAGTGTAGATAGAGGTGACACCCAAGTCAGCCACCATAAGCCATCTAAGCCACACACACTCAATCGTTAGCTGCCCTGTACTCAGCTTCACAACTAGAACTGGCCACAATAGGTTGCTTCTTGCTTAACCAAGATATGCATGAGCAGCATGAAACAAAAACCACTTGTGGACACTCTTATGTCATAGCAACTAGCCTAATCTGAGTTCGAAAAATAGCACACAAAGCTTGGAGAAGAAGAAGCAAGAATGCACACAACACACAGTGTATTAGATTGTGTTAATGTACAAAAGATAAGTTAGCCCTAGAATGATGGGCGTATATACAAGCCGGGGGAAAAAACCTCCTAAAGAGGGAAAAAGTGCCCCGGCGGTCCTAAGTGTGTTCACACACATCACTGCCTATATATATGGCAACAAATCCCCTCTGGGAGTGATGGTGTGAATGAGAGCTGGCACTCATGTATAGGGAAGTGCCTTGCCCGAAGTAGATCAGGTCACAAAGGGGAGCAAGCCCAAAGCTTTGCGAAAAGCTTCAAACTTCTCACGAGGAAGCGCCTTTGTGAAAAGATCGGCGAGGTTGTCCTGTGTTGGCACATATGCCAAGCTGATCTCTCCTGCTGAGAGTCTCTCCCTGACATAGTGATAATGCACCTCAATGTGCTTTGTGCGAGCATGAAAAACTGGGTTTCTCGCAAACTGCCAATGCACTTTGACTGTCAGTGTAGATAGAGGTGGCAGACTCCTGTCCAACACCCAAGTCAGCCACATAAGCCGTCTGAGGCACACACACTCAACTGTAGTTGTGAAAGCTGCCCTGTACTCAGCTTCACAACTAGAAGTGGCCACAGTACGTTGCTTCTTGCTCAACCAAGATATGCATGAGCTACCGAGCATGAAACAAAAACCACTTGTGGACACTCTTGTGTCATAGCAACCAGCCCAATCTGAGTCCGAAAAAGCATGTAAATCTGGCGGCAACGATCCCCCCTTGGAATAAAACAACCCAAGATGTATGGTGCCACTCAAGTACCAAAAGATGCGTTTAACTGCCTTCCAATGTGCTGAGACCCTGGGCTATGCATAAACCTGCTCACCTGTGAGACTCTAAACTGAATGTCCGGCCTCGTAATCCATACATAAATGAGGCAACCAACAGTTGTCTGATAGAGTGTGACATCAAAGTGATCTCCAGCATCAAGAAGACTCAACTTCAAACCTGTCTCCATTGGAGTAGCAATAGTCTTGCAATCTTCAAGGCCAAATCTCTGCAACAATGTCTCAATATACTTTGTCTGACACAAAGCAATACCTCCATCACATTGCTTAAATTGTATCCCCAAATAATGATGCAAATGCCCCAAATCTGACATCTCAAAAGAGGCATTCAAATCAACCTTAAAATCACATTGCTTAAATTGTATCCCCAAATAATGATGCAAATGCGCCAAATCTGACATCTCAAAAGAGGCATTCAAATCAGCCTTAAAATCAGCAATATGACTCTCATTTGGTCCTGTGAGCAGCATGTCATCGACATAGAGAGCAATGATTAGATGTACATCATCCACACGTTTAACATACAAAGTGCTTTCTGTTGGACTATTCTGAAAACCATGTGCAGTCAAATATGCATGTATCTTTTCATACCAAGCTCGTGGAGCTTGCTTTAAACCATATAAAGCCTTTTTCAACTTGCACACTTTGTTTTCTTGCCCTCTTACAAAACCACGAGGCTGCGATACATACATCTCCTCATGCAAATCTCCATTCAAGAATGCAGTCTTTATGTCCAACTGATGTACATTCCAACCATTATGAGCTGCCAATGCACAAATGCTACGAATGGTAGTCATACGACAAGTGGGAGCAAAGGTCTCATCAAAATCAATGCCCTTTTCTTGAGCATAACCCTTTGCAACAATTCTAGCCTTATAGCGATCAACACTGCCATTTGACTTTCGTTTCAACTTAAAAACCTACTTACATCCAATGACCTTTTTACCAATAGGCAAATCACACAAAGACCATGTACCATTCTTCATTATAGCATCATATTCACTTTGCATTGCAGCCAACCAATTTTTTGATTTTTGCGCTTCATCAAGTGAAAGAGGTTCTTCCTCTTCACACATACTACACATAGCCAAAGCATAACAATCTGATGCATAAGAGGCATGCTGAAAACCTGAATGATTACGACTAGACATAGGTGCATCAATTTTACTATCACGTAAGGTTTGCGATAGCCATTTAGGCATACCTTTAGCCTGCTCATTTTCAGCCCTATCCTCATAAATTACATCTTGTAAATCTGCATCAGAAATAGGCTGATCTATGATGTCGTTTGAAATCTGCATAGGCTGAATATTTGCCTCATTAGGACTTACATTTGAATTCCCACTTGTAAACAGAGGCAACAATGTATCAAATACATCCCGTGAGCTCACACCTGTCTCTTTGGTACATGATAACAAAGGTTGCATAGCATCTTCCACAAAAACAACATCTCGACTAATCAAGATACGCTTTGACTGCGGATGATACAATCTATAACCCTTGCTCTCAGCATTGTAACCAACAAAAAAGCATTTGACAGCCTTATCATCCAATTTTCTACGTTGTTGCACAGGCACTAAAGCATAGGCCAAGCAACCAAAGACACGCAAGTGACCAATAGAAGGCTTCTTGCCATGCCAAGCTTCGTATGGAGTAACAGACTGCAAGGCCTTAGTGGGACACCTGTTGAGTACATATGCAGCACACATGACATCCTCAAGCCAAAACGCATGTGGCAAAGCTTGGTTCTTGACCATACATCGTGCCATCTCCATAAGTGACCTGTTTCTCCTCTCAGCAACAACATTTTGCTGAGGGGTATACGGCACTGTACATTGGTGTTTTATCCCATGACTAGCCAGAAATGCGTCAAACTCTTTAGACATATACTCCCCCCCTCGATCAGAACGGAGGTGCCCACAGTACAATTGGATACATTTTCAACCATAAGCAAAAATTGTTTGAAGCACAAAAACACTTAGAACTTTGTCTTCAGTGGATATACCCATGCATGCCTTGAGTAATCATCAATGAAAGTCATGAAGTACAAGTGTTTACCAAATGACGGAGTTTGCATAGGCCCACATACATCACTATGTACAAGTTGCAATTTGCGAGTGGCCCGCACAGAACCATCCTTTGGAAATGCAAAACGCCACATTTTGCCCAAAATACAGCCTTCACAAACATGTTTCAATGGTGCATCAAGAGGGGGCAATGAAGCAACCATATCAAATTTCTGAAAACGCAGCAAACTAGCAAAGTTTAGATGACCAAAATGAGCATGCCATAGTTTTGCATCTGAAACTGCCTTTTCATTAGAAACTACATTTGCTAAATCTTCCACACACTTGTTCATAAGAATTGAGCCTATATAGCTCATGAAACAAGGTGCCAGATACAATAATCGTATCACTAGAAGTCAAATCATGAACAGTACATCTGTCATCCACAAATTTGACTACAAGTCCAAGTCTAGCAAGCGCAGAGACAGACAATAGATTCTTCTTTATCCCTGGCACATACAAAGCATCTGAAAGTGTGAAAGCGCTGCCATTTGCAACAGTAAGCATAATTTTACCAACGCCCTTCACTGGGTAAGAAGCATTATTGGCACATGTGACAGTATTCCCATTAGGGATAGCCTCAAGACAAGTAAACATATCACGATGCGAGGTAATGTGCTTTGTAGCACCACTGTCAAAATACCATACATCAGAGTCAACAGAAACTGCCAAACAAGCATCATGTACAGATGGGTCATATTGGCAATACACGCTAAACGCCCATTTTGTATCCTGCACAACATTTGCAGAATCTGCATTTGTAGAAGCATCCGCTATTGTGGCTGCATTTGACTCTTTCTTCTTTGCCTCTTTAGCCTTTAACTTAGGGCAATTCTTAATGACATGATCAGTTGCCTTATAATAGTTGCACCTGATTTTTTTCTTGCCTTTATCAAGAGCCTTCTCAGACCTATTGTTGCTACCTGTGGAAGGAGAAGAAGTTACAGGCAGCAACAACAAATGCCTGATCAACTGCACGCTGCCTAGCCCTGTTTTGCCTGGACTGTGCTTCTTGCAAGAGCTTGTTGACTAAAGTATCATACTTGACAACATTAGGTCTGTCCTCAGTAACAAGTCTCCACGTGGAAGCAAAAGACTAATATGACTCAAGTAAAGCATCAAGAATAGTCTGCACAAGAGAATGATCAAGAATATTCTCACCTGCAGAAATCAACTGTTCCTTGAGATCTTTAATCTCAGCAAGAAAAACATTCATGTCATCATCTTCCTGCATAATCTTCAATTCTATCTCTTTATGCAGGTAAGAGATTTTTGCCTCGTTATTACGACCTGCATACAAACCAACTAGAATATCCCAAGCCTATTTTGCTGTTTTAGCTGAACGAATATGTGGAGTGATATTATGTTTGACAGAAAGTGCAATCAAGGCATGATCCTGTGCATCTTTACCATCCCAACGAGCTTGTTCAGCAGCAATAGTAGAGCTGCTAGAACCTGCAACATCAACAGATCCTATATCCACAGAACCTGGACGTACATCCATACCCTGCACAATGTTCCACACTCCTTTTGCAACCAAAACATGCTGCATCATGTATGCCCAAAGTGGGTAGTTGCTGTCTCCATCCAATTTGTCATCAGCACGTAAAATACATCATTGCTGTTATCAGCCATGGCCACTGACTGGTAAAAGCTACCTGTAATGAAGCAAAGACTGAATAGAAAACAACTCGTGCTATGTAGCACGGTCCACAATAGAATACGTATGCCTGTTTTGCAAGCAAAAAACTGCACTGTCAAAATTTCTGCACAAAGTGACGAAAACACCTGACAGAACTTGTAATATGCAAAAACGAAGCCCGAAACGACCTCAGATGCAATTTTTGAGAATGCTAAGCCCTATGGGCTTATCTGCAGAGTATAGGGACCTACAAGCGCTCATGAAAGCTCACCTCAATCGGAGAACGTGAGTCAGAGAACGTGAGTCGGAGAGTGCTAGCGGCGTAGCCCTGGGAGCCGATCCTGCTCTGATACCAATTGTTGGAATTAGGGTTGCAGGAAAGCACACAAAGCTTGGAGAAGAAGAAGCAAGAATGCACACAACACAGTGTATTAGATTGTGTCAATGTACAAAAGATAAGTTAGCCCTAGAATGATGGGCGTATATACAAGCCGGGGGAAAAAACCTCCTAAAGAGGGAAAAAGTACCTCGGCGGTCCTAAGTGTGTTCACACACATCACTGCCTATATATATGGCAACAGTCTTGACCGGCCTCGGTACGGTTAAAATGGTGCGCTTCCGGTATGATGGACGAGGGCCGATGAAGCGGTCCCTGAGTGAAGTGCTAGGACACCTAAGGAGGATCCTGGAGGGTTTTGACCAGGCGATGCAAGGGCTCGCGGTGCCTAGGACACCCATGCATATGTTGTGGAAGATTGTATGATGGACCAATGATTATTGTAATCTGTTATTACTGGATCTCGTTGTTGCTGACCAGCTGGTCTCAATAACGGAGAGTCCAAAGTGATACTGTTTTTTTGAGAAACAAGGATTGGATGGAAATTTTGAGTTATGACATCTGTAACCAATAATTATTTGTCAATGGATTATTTTATAAGTTAAGTTTTAAAGAGGAGTGTGTGCGTATCTGTATTCAAAAGCAAAAGTTAAGAAAGGCATTCAATTATGGGTGGGTGAGTAATTGTCTGGTTCTACCGATTCCAGTGGTTGGGTGGTGGTTAAAACCCATGGGTCGGATGGGGTTAGGCTGGAATCAGTGGAGTTTTAATAATGGAATTGAAAAATAGGAATACGCTTAGAACACAAGTAGTTAAATAAAAATATGAAGACTTCTCAAATGAATAGATCAACGGTTGTGCCTGATTTCAGTTTAGGAAAAAAGCGTTGATTTCTTCAAGTTAAGTCTGTAATAGTTTTCCTTCTATCTGGTTTATTAAGGTGAAGGATAGTTTAGTCTCTTGACCCCATTAGAAAATTCGTTAAGAAAATAAAAAAGGTGGAATCGCCCTCGTTTTTCGGGCAAGGGAAATTTTCTCCGGTTTCGGTTTTGGAATGACCACCAAATTAGTCTCGTGTCCGGACATTCGAGGGCGAGGCCCTGTGGGAAACCCTGCCTCGCGCAAGTAAGAGGAAGTTACTTCCGCTGCTATCAATCAGGATTCCTGTGCACGAAGGGGGCAGTTGGTTGGGATCTCACAGCTGGTATCAGAGCGCCGTTGTAAACTTATGAAACAGCAGTAGAAATTGCATAAAATTTTAAAGTAAATCTATGAAAAACATATTTTCACTTGCTAAGATTATGTTTGAGATGAATTCATAAATTGAAAACTCATACATTGAATTGGATTTTTAGATGGATACCCCAAATCTGTCTAACATTCTTGGACTTTCCCAGAGTCAGGATATGATTGCCTTTGCCTTCGAAAATCTCATCAACTCTGCTACAACAACCCGAGAAAGCAGAGTGAGGCTCCCTCGTCACTTTGAGGATCTATACTTCCCTGATCCAGTTAGAGTGATGTCAGCACATGTGGTTCTCTGGAGGGCAATGTATTAATGTCAATACCAATCAGCGTCAAAGACTCAAGCAGAATATCTCACTAGCCATGATCTTGATAAGGCTAGGAGTTATTCATTATGTCTAACTCTTTAATCATTCGCCCCGGAATTTTAGAAATTCTTGCCGAATTTTTACACTTTTAAGTCGCTTTATTCATAGAAGTAGAATTACTGCACCCTTATCAGTGATGAATCGTGCATATCATAGCATGTCTCCATCGCCGTATCGCCTTTTTATGCATACACGATTGAGGCAGTGAATTTTGGAATCGAGACGCTCTATGTATATATAAAAAACTTTTGATAATAAATGATGTTTTGCAAAAGATTCCAAATTGATTTCGTGGTTGTGAATATTGGTTAATAAAATTATCAGAGTGAATCTTGTTATCAAGAATTATGATGGAATGTTTAATTATTTAAGAGATAAATCTCAAAAAAATTAAATAGTCATAAATCTAATGTGACAAAAATCTCATTTTGTTAGAATCATGAGAGGTGCCCGGCCTGTGCTAGGCAGTCGGATCCTCTTACACCGATGATGAAGAGTTAGATCCGGACATTCGTAAAGCCCTGCACCTGTTCTTGTTTTCTTTGATGATATTCTGATTTACTCAAAGAATGCAGCTGACCATGAAGCTTACGTCCAAAAAGTTCTTGAAATTCTAAGGAAGCACCAACTCCAAAAAGTTCTTGAAATTCTAAGGAAGCTCACGTCCAAAAAGTTCTTGAAATTCTAAGTGCATTTGCAAAAAAGAGCAAATGCACTTTCTCTATCGACCATGTTGAATACTTGGGATTTCTTTGTCAACCATGTTGAATACTTGGGCTTTTTGGTAACCAAAGATGGAATTTCTCCAGACTTCGCAAAAGTTCAAGCAGTCATAGATTGGCCTTAACCAAAGACAGTGTGAAAGAAGTCAGGGGATTCTTGGGATTAACTGGTTGGTATAGAATTTTTATACCTAATTATGCTCTCATAGCTTCCCCCCTGACTAATCTTCTCAAGAAGAATATCCTGTTCCAATGGTCTACCAGGTGTCAGCGCTTTTGATAAGCTGAAGACCGCCTTGGTAAACCAATCCCATTCTGAAATTGCCAAATTTCCCTCTACCCTTTGAGGTAGTAAAATTGATGCCAGTGGTTTTGCCCTGGGAGGTGCACTCATGCAGGAAGGTCATGAAGTGGCTTATGAATCCCGAAAACTCAGAATGCATGAGAGAAATTATGCTATCCATGACCTGGAGCTACTTTCAATAGTATATGCCCTGAAGTTGTGGAGACATTACCTACTGGGTCAAAGATTCACTTTGATACAGATCATTAGAGCTTAAAAAGGATCTTCACTGAGAAGGATCTCAACATGCGCCAAAGAAGGTGGATGCAGACCCTGCAGAAATTTGATTTTGAAATCAAGTACCGCCCAGGCAAAGAAAATTGGCAGTAGATGCCCTCAATAGAAAAGCCTCCTTGCTTGCAATCACAGTGGTGTCAAATCCATTTATTAATGAAGCAAGAGAGAAGATCATGCAGGATAGATTCTTTGGCCCTATTGCTACTCTACTTATGCAGGAAAGCAAAACTCCTCAGGAGTTGAATCGAGTTCAAGGGTACAACCTAGATGATGGAATTATGTATTATAATAGCAGGCCATGCATTCCCAATGATGAGGGAACTAAGGGTCAAATTCTGAATGAAGCCCATGACAGCCTTATTGCAGGACATCCAGTTTCATCAAGACCTACATGTCTGTAAAGAATAGCTACTTTTGGCCTAGACTAAAAAAGGATGTACTTAATCATGTACGTCAATGCCTGATTTGTTAGAAAGTCAAAGCAAAGAGAGTAAAAATGCTTGCAGATAAGAAGAGTTCAGTTAGGAAATTCGAAGAAGCAGATATGGTCTTCATTCGAGTATGCCCCAAAAGAAGTTCTCTATCTCTCTTGGGAAGTACAAGAATTTATCCCCCAGATACCGTGGGCCATATCTGATTACAAAGAAAGTAGGTGACTTAGCCTATGAACTTCTTCTACCTCCTCATCTCAAAGTACATAATGTATTTCATGTCAGTCTACTTAAAAAGTATGTACCGAGCCCGAATCATGTGCTTAATGATGAACTCTTAACTTCTTCACCCAAGGACTGATGGAACTCCAACCTGAACAAATCCTTAATGTTCAAGAGAAGATTCTTAAGAACAGAATTCTAAGAGAATTATTAGTCAAATGGAAGTTCTATCCTTTTGAAGATGCCACCTAGGAGAAAGAAATCGAACTATTGCGAGATTACCCCCAGTTTGCGAGATGAGTCCATATCTCGCATTTTTCAAGTGGGAGAGAATGTAAGATTCCTCCTCCCTAGCCCCTCAAGATGTCCAATTTCTTCCTCTGTAATCAATCCCCTTTTCAGAATAATAAAAGATCTTGTTTCTACCTATTTTGGCTTAGAGAGAGAAAATATTCTAGAGAGAGGTAACTCAGTTTTTAGATATCTTTGGATGGAAAAATATCCTTTCTTTGTGTATTCTAAAAGAAATATTTTTATTTACTCAATGTACATATTCACCTATGAATATGCATGGATATCATTGATATTAATTATTGAAATTAATTTCTATGCATAGAAAGATGCATATTGGAAATTATTTTTATTATAAAAATGTTATTTTGATTGAATTTAATTTCTATGCATAGAAAGATGCATAATGGAATTTTTTTAACACAATTGAGCACATCATTAGATAGAGCAAGGGGATGCTAATCTTTGTGCATCAAAAAATGTGTAGATTAATCTAAAATAAGAGATTAATTACTCTTAATTATGGTCTCCTCTTTTAAGGCAAAATTAAGCAAAGAGAGTGAAAGTAAATTTCTCCAATTAATGAAGAAAGTGATGTAATTAGGTGTTTTGATGCATCTAGATGCTCTCAAAACACTCAAAAACACCAATTTCGACTACTCGTATGATTAGAGCCCAATTAAGACATTTTCTAAAATTTTTTGCCTCTTGAGCAAGATTAATCACCCTTAATGACAAAAACCAGTCTATTAAGAGAAATTAGTCAAATTCAAGGAATTTTTGATAGTTTTTAGAAAAGTTTTAAAAGATTACGCTTCTCCTAATGCTTGCTAACACTCTAATCCAAATGACGTCAACAACAAACACACAATAAAACTAAAATTGATGATCTTAGTTCTATGTTTAACACTAAGGAGAGTTAACATTCACTAAAAATTGCATTCTATTGCATTGTTTGATGCAATGGATGCAAACTAAGCCTAATACAAACTATTTGCAAGCCCTAAGAACGTGAAAAACCACACAAACAACAAATTAATCTAAAAATTAAGCAAAAAACATTCTTTTCAAAAACAAAAAAGAGTGCTATTCTGTACCAAATCTCACACAAATCACCATCCAATCCACATTTTTTTCATGGGAAACCATTAATCAAGATAATGGGCAATGGGTGATGCATAGATAATTAGAGGAAAAACAATGGAAAAAGCCAAGGGATGGTTCCCCAACAGCGGTGCCAAAAATGTTATGGCTCACCCTAACCTTCCTTGAAACACATCCAAAAGAGATTACCTGGTGAACCGAAACTATCGTGAGGATATTTCCAATGGGCGAGATCATAACCCTTGAGGTCTCCAAGCTCTACAACTCCTTAAGAAGCAATTCCATTGTGCCTCCCGCGAACATTGTCACACCGTCGGGTTGCACTACAGGTCCTCGTCTCTCCTCTCACCTCACTTCACTCACACACACTCACTAGCATGCATTAGGTGTAAGATTCCTCCCTAGCCCCTCAAGATGTCCAGTTTCTTCCCTTGTCAATCCCCTTTTCAGAATAATAAAAGATCTTGTTTCTACCTGTTTTGGCCGCCTAGAGAGAGAAAATATTCTAGAGAGAGGTAACTCTATTTTTAGATACCTTTGAATGGAAAAATTTCCTTTCTTATTAAAATAAATTTCCCTGAAACAGAAGTTTAAAAAGAAGTTCCTAAGGTGCATTAGAAATAAATTATAATCTGCTCAAAAGACCTTAGCCTAAGGGTCCAGATTTTCTGTGAAAATTTTAAATTAAGGTTCTGAGAGCCCAATAAGATTAATCCAAATTTAGGGAAGAGATAAATTGAAGAAATAAAGAAAAATCTCCCAAAAATGAGTAAATACTCACATAAGATGAAGAGTGGACTAAGGACCAAAGGAAACATTAAAAAAATAAATTTTTGACACCTCAGAGTGGGGATTCCCCCTCATGAAGGAGGTGCTTTTTTTCTCATCATTTCTCCCCATTTTAAATCAATAAAATGGTATATTTCATCTCTCCTCTCTCCTATTTCAAGTCTAGTTCCAAAAAGTAAGCTAAACTAATCCAAAAATTGACCAAACTGATCTGGAAAATTCTAGAATCAATTTGCTTAGTTTGAGGCTCACTTTTTCCTATAAATAGAACCTCCCCCTTTGTAAAAGCTTAATAGTGTTTATGCACTGTTACTCTACTCCTACTACCCAGAGCCAATTACATTGAATTCTCTTGATAATTCAATTATTTTTGACTAAATCCTTTCCAAAGAAATTGGTGGCCACTCTTGATCCAAACAAGAGTAGAACCCTAAATCCCTTAAGCCAAAGGAAAGGTTACAAAACTCCATGTAAGCTAAAATTTCTACTTTTTAATTTCAAATCTATGGTTTTTTGATTTTCTTATTTTTTTTTATAGTTGATTTAAGTGAATCCTGATGTTATGCCTTGATGAAAAGGCTACCCCCTTCTCTTCCTTAAGAATTCAGCCTTTCTTTATCCTAGAATGAGTAACAAATAAATTGATTAAACTTTTCTTATTGTTTACTTTCTAGAAAGTGAAAATTGAGTAGATTAGAGTACTTTACTTCAAATTGGGGTTAATTATAAATTGAAAATAGAATGTTAAAAATTGAGAAATGGTCAGCCATACAAAGGAGGTAAAATTTTCTTGAATTTTGTGGAAAATAAAGTTTATTTTTATGTTATTCTAAAAGAGTAATTCCCACCGTTTGTGCATTCTAAAAGAAATATTTTTATTTACTCCATGTACATATTCACTTATGAATATGCATGGATATCATTGATATTAATTATTGAAATTAATTTCTATGCATAGAAAGATGCATATTGAAAATTTTTTATTATAAAAGTGTTATTTTCATTGAATTTAATTTCTATGCATAATGTAAAATTTTTAATTATAATAGTGTTATTTTTATTGAATCTAATCTCTATGCATAGAAAGATGCATATTGGAATTTTTTTAAATTATAAAAGTGTTATTTTCATTGAATTTAATTTCTATAAATGAAAAGATACATATTGGAATTTTTTTATTATAAAAGTGTTATTTTCATTGAATTTAATTTCTATGCATGGAAAGATGCATAATGGAAATTTGTTTATTATAAAAGTGTTATTTTCATTGAATTTAATTTCTATGCATGGAAAGATGCATATTGAAAATTGTTTTATTATAAAAGTGTTATTTTCATTGAAATTAATTTCTATGCATGGAAAGATGCATAATGGAATTTTTTAATTTTAAAAATATTATTTTCATGGAATTTAATTTCTATGAATGGAAAGATGCATATTGGATTTTTTTATATAAAAGTGTTATTTTCATTGAGTTCAAATTCTATGCATAGAAAGATGCATATTGGAAATTTTATTATTATAAAAGTGTTGTTTTCATTGAATTTAATTTCTATGCATAGAAAGATGCATAATGGATTTTTGTTTAATTATAAAAGTGTTATTTTCATTGAATTTAATTTCTATGCATAGAAAGATGTATATTGGAAATTTTCTTATTTTCATTGAATTTAATTTCTATGCATGGAAAGATGCATAATGGAAATTTTTCTATTATAAAAGTTTTATTTTCATTGAATTTAATTTCTATGCATAGAAAGATGTATAAAGAAATTCTTTTTATTTTAAAAGTGTTATTCCCACATTGACGTTGAATTTTATGCATAAATAGATGCATAAAGAATTTTTACATTAGAATTCTTTTTAATTCTATGTTTAATTTCTATGAGTGTTTGATAAATGAATAAGTAAATACTCTGAGATAGAAATTTCTATCGTTTTATATATTCACTCGGATTGTAAAGAGAAAATTTAGAAAATCTATTGAAGTCAAAATATTCAGATAAATGATTAATTTATTCCTTGTCAAAATTCGTGATTAGTTTAGAAATCAGTTAAGTGAATATTCAATGAATGAAACTCAGTAAAATAGTAACTGAAATATTACCTCCTTTTTGAGAAAGATAGTTCAGGAAGAACCTTATCAGACTATGACCAAGACCAAACTCTTTCGTCAGTTTCCAGGAAAGAAGATGTGACCAGTTCAAGAAAATACACTCAAATCTCCCACCAAATCTGAAACTAAGTTGAGACCCTTCGAATTGATCTGAGGATCAAGGTTACAGAATTCGAGGAATTCTGTTTTGAAATTCAGAATTCAATTATGAAGTTTTGGGGATATTGATTTAAGATATACTCATTGTATTCAAAAGAAAATCAAATTGAAAACTTGCATAGAAACCCTGTTTTCTTAAAGGACTGTCTTACGCCAGAATGTTGGAGGGAGCATTTGGTATGTGTTTTTCTAAGGGAAGTTTTGTTGCAACAGCTGGCGGGGAGTGCTTAAAGGACAGCTCAAAGTTAGCCCAGGTCTTGACCAGTCTCGGTACGATTAAAATGGTACGCTTCCGGCATGATGGATGAGGGCCGACAAAGCGGTCCTTGAGTGAAGTGCCAGGATAGCTAAGGAGGATCCTGGAGGATTCTTATCAGGCGCATGGTCTTGCGGTGCCTAGGACACCGATGCGTATGTCGTGGAAGATTGTATGATGGACCAATGATTATTGTAATCTGTTACTGGATCTCGTTTGCTGACGAGCTGGTCTCAACAACGGAGAGACCAGAGTGATACTGTTTTTTTGAGAAAAAAGGATTGGATGGAAATTTTGAGTTATGACATCTGTAACCAATAATTATTTGTCAATGGATTGTTTTATAAGTTAAGTTTTAAAGAGGAGTGTGTGCGTATCTATATTCGAAAGAAAAAGTTAAGAAAGGCATTTAATTATGGGTGGGTAAGTAATTGTCTGGTTCTACCGATTCCAGTGGTGGTTGGGTGGTGGTTAACCCATGGGCCGGATGGGGTTAGGCTGGAATCAGTGGAGTTTTAATAATGGAATTGAAAAATAGGAATATGCTCAGAACACAAGTAGTTAAATAAAAATCAGAAGACTTCTCAAATGAATAGATCAACGGTTGTGCCTGATTTCAGTTATGAAAAAAGCGTTGATTTTTTCAAGTTAAGTCTGTAATAGTTTTCCTTCTATCTGGTTTATTCAGATGAAGGACAGTTTAGTCTCTTGACCCCGTTAGAAAATTCATTAAGAAAATAAAAAAGGTGGAATCGTCCCCGTTTTTCGAGCAAGGAAAATTTTCCCGGGTTTCGGTTTTGGAATGACCATCAGATTAGTCTCGTGTTCGGACATTCAAGGTCGAGGCCTCGAGTGGGAAACCCTGCCCCGCTTAAGAGGAAGTTACTTCTGCTGCTATCAATTGGGATTCCGATGGTGTGCGGAGGGGGCAGTGGGATCTCACAGCAGCTGGTATCAGAGCGCCATTGTAAACTTATGAAAGAGCAGTAGAAATTGCCTAAAATTTTAAAGTAAATCTACGAAAAAAATGTTTTCACTTGCTAAGATTATGTTTGAGATGAATTCATAAATTGAAAACTCATAAATTGAATTGGATTTTTAGATGGATACCCCAAATCTGTCTGGCATTCTTGGACTTTCCCAGAGTCAGGATATAATCACCTTTGCCTTTGAAAATCTCATCAACTCTGCTACAACCCGAGAAAGCAGAGTGAGGCTCGCTCGTCACTTTGAGGATCTATACTTCCCTAATCCAGTAGAGTGACATCAACATATGTGGTTCTCTGGAGGGCGATGTATTAATGTCAATACCATAATCAACGTCAAAGACTCAGGCAGAATATCTCACTAGCCATGATCTTGATAAGGCTAGGAGTTATTCATTATGTCCAACTCTTTAATCATTCGCCCTGGAATTTTAGAAATTCTTGCCGAATTTTTACACTTCTAAGCCGCTTTATTCCTAGAAGTAGAATTACTGCACCCTTATCAGTGATGAATCGTGTATATCATAGCATCTCTCCATCTTAGTATCGCCTTTTTATGCGTACGTGATTGAGGCAGTGACTTTTGGAATCGAGACGCTCTATGTATATATAAAAAACTTTTGATAAATAAATGATGTTTTGCAAAAGATTCCAAATTGATTTCGTGGTTGTGAATAATGGTTATTAAAATTATCAGAGTGAATCTTGTTTTCAAGAATTATGATGGAATTTTTAATTTTTTAAGAGATAAATCTCAAAAAAAAATAAATAGTCATAAATTTGATGATAAAGTTAAGTTGACAAAAATCTCATTTTGTTAGAATCATGAGGCGTGCGGCCCGTGCTAGGCAGCCGGATCCTCTTACACCGATGATGAAGAGTTAGATCCGGACATTCGTAAAGCCCTGCACCGATCCCAACCTAGTCCATTTAAGGGTGAAGGGGAATAGTTTAGGAGAAACAGTGGAAAAATGGATTGAGGCAATGGAAGAGTACTTTGATGTAACCGGTTATAATGAGAGGAGCAAGATGGCTCTCGCCAGATTAAAAGTTGTGGAAACGGCTAGGGTCACATGGAGGAACCATTGCGAGACAAACCGTCTCAAAACCGAAATACCTAGACCTAGTTAGATCTTAAAGCTTACCTCAGGAAGAGGTTCTGCCCTCTGGGCTTCCTAGAAACCAAAATGAATGAGTTCTTGGAATTGAAGCAGGATAGCCGCACAATTGAAGAATACCATCAAGCATTTGCCCTTCTCCTCAAATATTCTCCACTTTTGGATGAATAGCAGCTGATGTGGGTGGCCAGATTCATTCGAGGAATGAACGAGCCATTGGACACTTTAGTGAAAAATGCCAAACCAGTCTCAATGGCGGAAGCTGTCAGAATGGCAAAGGACTTTTCCAAGGCATTTGTTGTCAAGGTCCCGCCAAAGCCTGCACCCTCAAACTTTAAAAGGTTCCAAACCCCGGGAAGTGCTTCAAACTTTCCTCCCCCCAAAGAGGCAACAAGGCCCCAATCAGAATCAAGATGCTGGGAAATTCACAAGTGAAGGAAGACCCTTCACTCAGAACACTTTCTCAGGAGCCCCACCTTTCTCAAGGATTCAGAGGGATGAGCTTAGAAGTGAGAACAGGTGTTTTGGGTGTCAGGGTTTCGGTCACCAGCTTAAAGATTGCCCGAATCCTGCCATGTCAAGAGGAGAGGGAAGTCAAGGACCCAGAGTGTAGAGACCAGTCCCTTCATATCAGTCCACGTCTCGTCAAAATCAGGGCAATCCTAGGAGGAATCCAGCTCAGCCATCTACCTCTGTTCAGAGTAATCTCAGAACTCCCTCCCAGAACTGGGGTAACTAAAGAGAAAGAGTTTCGCCCCAAGCTCTGCAGCCAGAGCAGTTATAATAGCAGAAGTAGTGGAAGAGGAAAGAGGTGAGATTTATGCTGCAATTGAAAACCAAGGGCCAAATCGTCAATTCTCTATCATCCATACTCCAGCTAAGTATAAGGGTGTCATTCAAACTTTTGATTGATTCAGGCAATACTTATTCATTTATTTCCCCTGGATGCTTGCGTAAGCTAGTCTTAGAATAGAAATCAGGGAAACCTATGCAAGTTGAATTGGCCAATGGGAAGAGCCTTTAGGATTTTTCAAACGAAATCCTTGGAATGGATTGGCTCCACAAAAATCAAGCTGACATTCATTTTATCACAATGGAACCATTTCCTTCCGTGACCTTCACGAAAACAAAGTTCAAGGAACCAGAATTTCAGGATCCCCAGGTCTGCAATTAGTAAAAGCTTCTAAGTTATTGAAAGGACTTAGAAAGAAGCAGCTCATTTATGTTGTCAAAATGAATCACAAAGTTAAAGGCTAAAGAACCTGAATGGTTAAGTGAGTATGATGATTTATTCCTAGTAGAGCTAACACGGATGCCTCTGATTCGAGAAGTAGATCATGTGATAGAATTGACCCCCGGAGCTCAGCTACCAATAGCCCAGCGCACGTACAGAATGCCCTCCCTTGAAGCCATTAAACTCAAGGAACACCTTAGGCAGCTCTTAGAACAAGGGTTTGTAAGACCCAGTGTTTCACCTTGGGGAGCAGAAAAAGAAAGATGGAACACTAAGACTCTCTGTGGATTACAAAGGTCTCAATCAGCTACAGTTAAGAATAAGTATCCTATCCCCAGAATTGATAAGCTTCTGGATAGGCTAAGTGGAGCCCAGATCTTCACACAAAGATAGATCTCAAATCAGGGTATTACCGGATCAGGATTAATGAGCAAGATATCCCGAAGACAGCCATCAATACTCGATATGGACACTATGAATTTACAGTCATGCCGTTTGGATTGAAAAATACCCCAGCTACATTCAATGGCCTAATGTAGGACATTCTCAGAGAATACTTGGATGATTCTGTTCTTGTTTTCTTTGATGATATTCTGATTTACTCAAAGAATGCAGCTGACCATGAAGCTCACATCCGAAAAGTTCTTGAGATTCTAAGGAAGCACCAACTCTTTGTAAAAAAGAGCAAATGCACTTTCTCTGTCGACCATGTTGAATACTTGGGCTTTCTGGTATTTCCAAAGATGGAATTTCTCCAGACTCCGCAAAAGTCCAAGCAGTCATAGATTGGCGTGAACCAAAGACACCGAAAGAAGTTAGGGGATTCTTGGGATTAACTGGTGGGTATAGAATTTTTATACCTAAGTATACTCTCATTGCTTTCCCCTCTGACTAATCTTCTCCAGAAGAATATCCCGTTCCAATGGTCTGCTAGGTGTCAGAGCGCTTTTGATAAGCTGAAGACCGCCTTGGTAACCAATCCCGTTTTGAAATTGCCAAATTTCTCTCTACCCTTTGAGGTAGTAACTGATGCCAGTGGTTTTGCCCTGGGAGGTGCACTCATGCAGGAAGGTCATGCAGTGGCCTATGAATCCCGAAAACTCAGAACACATGAGAAAAATTATACTGTCCATGACTTGGAGCTACTTTCAGTAGTATATGCCCTGAAGTTGTGGAGGCATTACCTACTGGGTCAAAGATTCACTTTGATGACAGATCATCAGAGCTTAAAGTGGATCTTCATTGAAAAGGATCTTAACATGCGCCAAAGAAGGTGGATGCAGACCCTGCAGGAATTTGATTTTGAAATCAAGTACCGCCTAGGCAAAGAAATTGTGGTAGTAGATGCCCTCAGTAGAAAAGCCTCCTTGCTTGCAATCACAGTGGTGTCAAATCCATTGATTAATAAAGGAAGAGAGAAGATCATGTAGGATAGATTCTTTGGCCCTATTGCTACCCTACTTATGCACGAAAGCAAAACTCCACAGGAGCTGAACCAAGTTCAAGGGTACAACCTGGATGATGGAATTATGTATTATAATAGCAGGCTATGCATTCCCAATGATGAGGGAACTAAGGGTCAAATTCTGAATGAAGCCCATGATAGCCGTATTTCAGGACATCCAGGTTTCATCAAGACCTACATGTCTGTAAAGAAAAGCTTCTTTTGGCCTGGACTAAAAAAGGATGTACTTCATCATGCACGTCAATCATCAGAAAGTCAAAGCAAAGAGAGTAAAAATGCATGGGAAGTTACATCCATTAGACATCCCCTAGATGAAGTGGGAATGTATTAGTATGGATTTTATTACTGGACTACCTTCAGTGCAATCAGGTTACAACTCCATCTTCGTGGTAGTTGATAGACTAACCAAAGTTGCCCATCTGATTCCAGTAAAAGAAACCTACACTGCAGCAGTGGATGTGCCTAGAGTGTTCCTCAAGGAAATCTTCAGATTGCATGGCCTATCCCCTAGGAGAATAGTAAGTGATCGAGATCCCAAGTTCACATCAAGATTCTGGACTGCATTTTTTGAAGCAGTAGGAACTTTCTTGGATCTTAGCACAGCTTACCACCCCGAGACCGATGGTCAAACAGAAAGGGTGAACCAAGCAATCGAAGATATACTTCGGTCATGCTGTGGCAGGGAACCCAAGATATCTGCACCTAGTCGAGTTTGCCTACAATGCTTCTTATCACTGAAGCATCGGGATGAGCCCTTTCAAAGCTCTGTATGGACAAGACTGCCTAACACCATTAACTTGGTCAGACCCATTGATTAGAGGGTCGCGATGTTTAGACAGATGCTTGACGACATGGAGCAGTAGATGCAGCCAATCCACAAAGATTTAAGAGCTACACAGGACAGACACAAGCAGTATGCAGATAAGAAGAGGTCAGTCAGAAAATTTGAAGAAGTAGATATGGTCTTCATTTCGAGTACGCCCCAAAAGAAGTTCTCTATCTCTTGGGAAGTACAAGAATTTATCCCCCAGATACTGTGGACCATATCTGATTACTCACTACAAGAGTAGAAGCCTGTAGCGACCCTTACGGGGGTCGCTACAGAAGTCATTCCAAAGGTTGCTTTTGAACATCGTTTAAAAGACCTCTATAGCGACATTTTTGCGATGCATAAACGACGCTATTTGGGTGGCATAAACCACGTTTTTAGGGTGGCATATGCATCGCATTTGGGTGGCATAAACGACGTTTCGAGGGTGGCATAAACCACGTTGTTTGGTGGCATAAACGACCCTTTTTTGAGTGGCATAAACACCTAAGTTTGGGTGGCATAAGCGACCTTTTTTGAGTGGCATAAACGACCCTTTGAAGGTGGCATAAACGACCCTATTTTGGGTGGCATAAACGACCCTGTTTGGGTGGCATAAACGACCCTATTTTGGGTGGCATAAACGACCCTGTTTGGGTGGCATAAACGACGTTACGAAGGTGGCATAAGCGACCCTATTTGTATTATTTTTTTTAGCCGTTGGGGTCGCTTAAAAGACCTTTGTTCTAACGTTTTTTTTAGCCGATGCGCATTCTCTCTCGCTCTCTCTCTCATACACATTATCTCCACTTGTGTCTCTTGCACACACATTCTCTCTCTCTTTCTCCCTCTCTCTCTCTCTCTCACACACACACACTTCACATAAACATTAGTCTCTCTCTCTCTCTCTCTTTCTCCCTCTCTCTCTCTCTCTCACACACACACACTTCACATAAACATTGGTCTCTCTCTCTCTCTCTCTCTCTCTCTCTCTCTCTCTCTCTCTCTCTCATACACACTTGCCTCTTTATCACACACACATCGTACGTATACAAACATCATAAAAAATCTCTCTTTCTCTCTCTCTCTCTCTCTCTCACACACACACATACGCACGCGCATTCGTGTACGACAAAAGACCCAAGAATCGACATACATCGACTTTTGAAAAAGCAATCGCCGACATCGATTACGGTAAGTATAAATTAATTTTTGCAATCAATTAACATTTAAATCTATAGATTTGGGAGGTAGACACTTCAAGAAACTCTTGATAGATATAACACATGTGCATCATGGCCAAAAACACACATACATAAAGAAAATGTTAATGAGAGAGCGCCATCATTCTGAATGAGCGACTATATGTATCAAAAAATTATGTCTACAAACTCAGCACTAAATGGCTCTATCATTAATCGGAGTCATCGGAGGAAGAGTCCTCCTCTTGTACATTCTTGGGTGGTTGCGATGATAACCCTGCTGCTACCTGTCGAGCAACCTCGTCCATGTCGTTCTCACCATGTTGCTCCTGCAATTAAAAATGTCTATTGGCTATTTGAGTATAAAAAAAACCATATAACATATAACACATGCAGATCTTGATTGGCATAAAATAATATTTGATAGAATTACTTACAAAAGCATCGGGTGTCGGCATCTCCTTCTGTAGCGCTCTGTAGCCGTAAATTGTGGCTCTCCGTATCTCGTCTGCAGATGGTGCTCGACCATAATCCTTTCTCTGTCATTTAAACATTGCATATATATAAGTAAGAAGTGAATTGAATGCATATGAGATCATAGATACATGGATACATATATATATATGTATGTATGTATATACAAATACCTATAGATAGTCGAACAAAAAATTTGTGCACTTACAAAGAGTGCTCGAAAGCCATTAGAGCCCATCCGGCCAAGCCGAGAGGTGTGCCCTGACTGGACACGAGCCTGTGCTGCCTCCTGCAAATTAAATGCGCTTTTATATGAATATATAATTAATGCTATTCGAGAAGTACCTATCATATGCATTGAGTGAATTAACTTTGTGTACCTTCTGTTGAGGCCATGTCACTCTCAAGCGAATCTCTTTCCTGAAGTGCCGCCAAGAATCTTTGCACATCGCAGGTGGGCGTGTATGCTCAGGGACGACCGCAAATTTCCTAAGCATTTAACAACAGTGTGTTATTACAAGGTTTCACAATTTACGATCAATAAACATATAGATGGATATATAAACACATATACATAGGTAGGTGGATAGATAAATAGATAAATGTAGCGGTCAGTATGCGCTATGGATGCTCAATTGGGTGCATTTGGAGAGCGTACTAGCTCTCCGAATGGACCAATTGCACATCCATAGTGCATATGGACCGGCTGACGGTCCGTATATGCTATGCTAATGCATTTGGGTGCATGTCAATTACACCTTGAAGAACTATTTTGTGCAAGGTTACTGTAAGTCTCTAATATGGACATAAGTACAGTAAGAAGGTATGATTACAAATTAACTAGTTTCTGCTGAGGGAAGAACATTATTCCTAACCTGGGGATAAGCAAATATGCATTGTGCGCTACCATAGCATTTACAAACACTTCTAGGATGATTTTTTATGTGTATTATTTTTGTTCAAGTTTTCTTTGATTTTTAATGATATTAATATGACATTAATATTTTATGAATGCAGATTCCGGATCATCCTCTGGGACACCGCCTCCTCCCACTCTTCCTGTGCGTCCATCTGTAGTTGCGAGAGGAGATGGTTCCTCTTCTTCCACATCATCTACGACACTAGGCGACTCACAAACATATTACGTTGAAAGAATCCCATGTTGGTTTGTAGCTTGCCATGGCACTCATCGACGAATGCGACGCATATGTTTTGCCCATATGGAGCAGTATGGTCCATGTCCTGATATGCCACCACAAGAGGAACGGGAGCATCCCATTGTAAGTGATGTCATTTTAGAACTATGTATAAATTTATATCCAAGTTTACTCCGCACTATTAATCGTGTTCCATGTGTGTCTCACCCTTCATATAATCAACAATGATGCATTATTCAGCACGTACCAGTTCTACATCCTCGATTTCATGAGGATTGTGAAGACCATGGAATTGATCCTTCATTCCTTCCACGCACACGATATGGTCAAGCCGTTTTTCAGTTGCAAATGGAGGCATCATCAACTTCTTTGCCCCTCGGTGCCCAATCAGAGACATTGGGTGATCATCCACCATTGCCTGATCGTCTTCTATCTCTCATTCAAACGTACGATCGTAGATGCTATGGAGGATGGTTGGGAGCAGCCCTTCCAACAGACGGAGAGGTTTTCAGCTTTTGGGGTGCTCGATATGTGATTGCACCATCTACCATTCCCAATGGCGGACAAGGTCTCTTTATTGCACAGGATTTACGCGTGCCCGCAAACTCAGAGGTGACTCTTATGTCATTTTGTGGGCCCATTTATGGTTGGGGTGCATGGCATGCACTTGTTCGCTTTATCAGAAGTATGACAACATATGGGCTTTGTGCTAATGCGGCCTCACTCACCGAAAGAAACATTAGATATAATTGTGGATCGCGGCTTTATATTGATGAAAGACCCTATGCTCAAGGAAATATAGCAGGGCTAATCAATAGTAGTAGAGGGAGAAATGAGAGAACAAATTGTAACTTTATGGAGTGTGAGAATAGTCACGAGCCATGTTATATGATTAGAGATGTACCCATATATATAGTAGTGTGTGCTACAAGATCATTACAAGCTGGCGAGGAATTATTTGTAAATTATGGATGGCGTCGGCCATCACTAGCCCCTCTTTGAGAATGAAATTTGAGATAAAGTGTCGGCCTCTTAAATTATGTATGTTTCAAATAATGTATCCAGCTTTGTAGCCCAATCAGCATTTAATTTTGACAAATATTTGATGATATATTTCATTGTCTCGTCAGTAATACAACTAAGGGTATTTTAGTGTCTTGTCTAAGGTTATCTTGAGTATAGATTTTTGCTGCTAATATGCTTGAATTGTGTTGTAAAAAGGGTTTTAATGTTATGATTATATCACTTAATAATTCGATTGTTGTTACTTTAAATCATTTCTTCATGTAGACTATGTTTATACATGCAGTGTCCAGATGTTGAGGGTGTATCTAGCTCTCACCGAAGTCACCATATCTTGCCAGAGGAGTACATGAGGCTTTTATGTACACAAGATCCAAGTACATATCAACGACTTAGAGATGAGTACAATGCAAAATGCACAGAAAAGGCGACCAATGAGGGACATGTTGATGATGACATCAATGAGTTTATCGACGATTGGTTCCAAGCAAGTAGTGAAGAAGAAACTTGTCCGCATGAAAAAATTCTACGAGAAGAAGCTTCAAGGCCCATCTACGATGGTGCATCCATATCAAGATTGAGTGTGACCTTACTCATCTTGAATCTCCAAACACGCTACCAATGGAGTAATGCATCAGTTTCTGCATTACTATCGTAAGTTATATTTGTATTTTGTTTGCATAAAAATAATGGCTCTCAATCACTTTTGTGCTCATTAAATATTTACAATTGAGTGGTAGGCTTCTTTCGAACAAGATTCTACCATCAAACAATGTGATCCCAAAGTCGAGGGACGAGGCAAAGAAAATGATCGCATCCCTTGGACTCGAATACAACACAATTCATGCATGTGTCAATGATTGCATTTTGTATTGTGGAGAGTATGAAAATGCAACCACTTGTCCCAAATGCGGTATTGCTCGTTTCAAGGCAGGAACCTTGAATGTCCCTATAAAAGTTCTGCGACACTTTCCCTTGGCACCACGAGTTGAACACATCTTCCGCAGCCCCGAAATAGCCAAGCTTATGGATTGGAGTTCGAGAAATGCAAGTATAGACGGAGTCATGAGGATTCCAAGCGATAGCAAAGCATTTAAGCATATCGATGCTACATGGCCAGAGTTTCATTGGGAGCCTCGCCATATAAAATTTGGAGTTGGCTTGGATGGAATCAATCCCTTTTCCATGCGATCGAGCAAGTGGTCAACTTGGCCCGTAGTTCTTATCAACTACAACATCCCACCATTCATGTCAATTAAGAAAGAGCATTTAATATTGTCTTTGTTGATTCCTGGTATGTGACAAATATTCTCATTTCTAAATAGCACACTCATTTCTATTTGAAAAATGTCAAATTTAAATGATGCATCAATGTAGGGAAGCGGCAAGTTAAAGACATCAACGTATATCTTGCACCGCTCATTGATGACTTGCAACAAATATGGAAAGGAGTAAATGTTATTGATATGTCAAAACCTGTGGGTAATAGAAGTTTCAAGGTTCGTGGCATTTTAGCATATGGACAATACATGACTATCCTGCCTATGGCTTTGCATCAGGTATAGCAGGGCTCTTTAGTTGTTTGTTTGTTTATACAATCAAAAAATTTGGATGTTGAAAACATAAAAATAGTTTTTGTTTCTCTCAGGCCTATCAACAAAGGGTTACAAAGCATGTCCACCATGTGGTGATTGGCTACGCTCCAAATATAGTCGAAGTTTGAGTAAAAATATATACCTTCGACATCGACGATTTCTGCCTCCAGATCATGTGCTACATTCCAAAGCGAATGCGAGACATTTTAATGGCAAAGTGGAGAATGGACGTTGTCCAACGCGAATGACTCCAAGAGATTGGTACGTCAAGTGGACAAACGGACCTCTAATAGATCCGGAGGCAGAACTTGCAAGCGATAATGATGACGAATATGATTTGCGGCAGTCGTCGAGAGGCAAGAAATCAATGACACAAAATTCATCCATATGGTATACGTTGGAGTATTGGAAAGATCTAAAAATAACTCATTTGCTTGATCCCATGCACATATTTAAAAATGTTGCACACTCGCTTTGGAATCATCTTATGGGCTTCAAGGATACAGAGGCTGCAAGGGCAGACCTAAAGATTTGCAACTGCAAACAATCACTATGGCCTATAATCAATGAGGAGACAGGAAATATTACTTATTCACAGGCACCATGGGTACTCACAAAGCAAGAGATAAGCATCATCAATGAGCGGATACGATGCATACGTACTCCTACGGGCTATGGTGCTTCATTGCAAAACATGTTTACCATGGATGATAACTCTCTTTCGGGTCTAAAGACACACGACTGGCATAACTTCATTAAGGTATGGTGCCTCTCTAACATGTATCGTCAATTTCTAATGAAGGTGCCATTACATTATCATTTGTTAACACTAGAGCTAATCTGTGTGCAGCACGTCTTGCCACTTGTTATCGACGGTTGTTTGACTGAGGGTATTAGGGATGTTATATATCGATTGGGATCATTGACAAGGTATTGACAGTGGAACATCATATTGTTCTTACTTCTTTGTCACAAAAATCTTATGCTAATCACATTGTTTCTCTTTATAGATGGATTACATCCAAAGAGATCGACTCACGTGATATCCCGCAACGAAAGCTAGAGTGTATTGAGCTCCTTTGTCTGATGGAGAAGGAGTTACCTACCTCCTTTTTTGACATTCAAGTCCATGTTATGATCCATCTCGTTGAAGAGATAGAGATTGCTGGGACCGTGAGTACACGATGGATGTTCTGGGTTGAAAGGTACATGGGGGTATTGAAAGGATTTGTGCGCCAGCGAGCAAGACCCGATGGATCCATGGCAGAGGGATGGTTGCTTCACGAGTGCATGTATTATCTATCCGAGTACTTGCAACATGTGGATAACGAAGCTCCTCCTGGTTGGAGAGAAGAACAATCAGACAACGAAACCACAGAGATGTTATGTGGGCAAGGGGTCCCACTAAAGATAAGTGCTGAGGAGAGGGAAGCGCTTAGTACTTTTGTGGTGTATAACTCAGATTGCATGCAAAAATGGATTGACAAGCATGACAAAGAATGCAAAGAGAGAAACAGGAGAAGTAGGGCATCCAAAAAGGGTCGGAGTGCACCTCCAACGATGAGCCTAGAATGGTTGAATACACATATCAGAGAGATGCGAGGGCAGGGGTTTGAAATCTCACGAGAAGAGTTTGAGCTTAGCCTAGGATGCGACACCATGGTAAGTTACTCCAATGTTATATTTTAATTTGAATAATACTACATGTTTTTCTGGATTCTAACCATACATGTTCATGTGGTTCCCATGTGGTTTTAGGTCCGAGCTCACAGTAACATGTGGGTGTGTGGTCAGCATCTCCGCGTCAAGAGGATTGATGATCTTCGTGTTACTCAGGACTCTTGCATCGTTGCGTCCTTTCATCAACTCTCTCGTGCAAGTGCTTGTGACACAAATTTGATTGAGGATGAGCTCGGCTACATAGGGGATCTGGAGGGCATATACGAAATTAACTATCGTGTTATGAAACAGGTACGCATGATTCGTTTCAAAATATTATGCAAACCAAATGATTGAAATATTCAGCATCTTTGAGTAACAAGTTTATATACATTATAATATTGCAGGTAATTTTGAAGGTGCGTTGGTTTCGAGCGGAGTACAAAGGAAAAAGGGCCACCTTGAGGCACGAACAAAGTGGCTTCTGGTCCGTTGACTCATCGAAGCTCCTACGAGCAACCAAAGAGCCCTATCTCTTCCCGATGCATGTGCAACAAGCTTTCTTTTACAAAAATCCAAATGGCAATCCATGGTGGCAAATTGTTCATGTGAACCCTAGAAGCCGAAGATTGTTTGATACCACCTTTTCTACTGAGCGTGAAAATACACCACACACAACAATGACCTCTACAGAGCCCGACAATACACCAGACACAACATTAGAGAAGCAAATTTGATTTCACAACACCTAGATCATCCGATACCACCTTTTCGAGGGATGATGAAGGGGATGATCTGGGTAAAGATTTATCGGATGATCTAGGAGAAGATCTACTAGAGGCTGACATTGAGCAAATCTCAGAATCCACCTCGAACAATGCTCCACTCCCTGATGGACTCGGCATATGCCTAACAGAGATGGAACTTCAAGAGGCTATGGCTGACAACGACGAGGTGTTCTTAGAGATTGATATCTTTGGCAAGGCATAGTTTCCAATTGTTCATAAACAGCTTGGCTCATCAATTCAAAAGAAAATGGTAATGTGTTTCTACCTCGATATCCTTTTTTTTCATCGCTTGTTTTGATTGTACATGATACTAACTATAGGGTGGGGTGGCAGGGGGAGCCTCTTGGTCTTAGAGTGGCCTTATGCTGCTACTTAGGGGTTCGATTCCCCTTAGGCTCGTGTTCTATAGTCATGAGTCCATGTACTATGCGTGTGTGTGTAAGTGCGAGAGTATGTGAACTTTCTAGAGAAGGTTTCAGGTGTTTGACGTTCCAAACTTTCTTTATTTAATTTAACAATAATTTAACCATATTACTCAAAGAAAGAAGTAGACTTGAATAACATAGCAAAGCAAATATTTGTACCGTGCATTGTTCCGTCGATGCTTTAGAAGCGTTTGCATCTCATGCAATACAGCGGTCTCGTCCCAACCAACGCTGAACTCCTGTGCGAGGATTGCCAACACATATTTCTTGTCATTATCATCTTGATCCCTACAATTTGAAAAAAAAAGTCACTTTAGTTAGATTTATCATTTGATATCAATGTATACAGAGATTTTAAAAAATACATGAAAGAATTGGACTTACCGCCAGTGGATGTGTATCTTGGGCATGTATGTGTGCACGAGCTCTCTCAAGCGGCGACGGAAAAGTGCCCCACCGTCTACATACTGCACTCGCCCACTCTGATCCACCTGAATGCTAATGGGCATCGTGCCCGATAGCATGCGAAGCTCCGAGGTGGCAGGTGGAGGTGCAGAAGGAGGCACACATGGTGAAGAGACTGGTGATGGTGATGGCTGACTACTACTACTGCACAAAAAACACATAATTTTTAAGATTCATTTTGGATGGTTTCATGAAAATTACACCTAGACATGGAGTAGATTAATGCATACCTCGAACGGCGGCGCCTCTGTGCCAAGGGAGTGCCCTCGGCCTGTGTCAAAACACTGGGGCCCGGCGTCTGCTGCACCTGCGTCTGCACCAAAAGCGTATGCACGGGTTGGGGTGTGCCGCTACCTCCGGGAATAGGATCCCTCGAAGAGCCCTCCCCAAAGGCTACTGGTCGTACTAGTGTCGAGAGGTGAGTGATGATTAACTCAAGCTGGGGTACAGTCATGGCAGCGTACTCAATCATATCCTCCTGGATGGACTCTCTGTCTACCGCCATTTGTCTCAAGATCCTCTTGATGACCATCAAGAGGGGAGCCTTTTCTTGCTCAGCCATAGCTATTTCAAGGAAAAAAAATTGTAGTCAACTCATGAGAAAGAGAGAGCCAATAGAGATCATGCGTAAAGGACAACACAGTTATGTGCTTGGGCAAGAACTAAGGAAGTGCTAAAAAAGCAAGCAAGTACACCACACATTTTTCTCGGAGGAAAAGTCGTGAAACCAAGGTGCACATAGGCTAGCCAAAAGCTACTCTGCCCCCAGGTTATGCTCAACAAGTGATGCGTGGACTGCCCCTTTTATGTTCCCCTGCTACTCTCGCTTTTGTTTACAATATGCTCTAAAAATAACAAGCATGTATTCTAAAAAAAACGCAACTCTTTAGATCCCCAGCTGCCATGGTTGAGCCTGATGCTCATCATGTACATGATGTACATAGACTTCATGTTTACCATGTCCAAGAAGTACATGGTCTTCTTCCTCGCGCTCCAGCACTATAGCTGCTCTAGGTTCCAATTGTGCAAGATGCACCATGTGTACATGCTCTCTCTCAGTTCCATGTGTGCTGGCCCTTCATCCTGTATAAAAGATGTCACCAACCTATATTAATCAAATTTAATACATACTAATGTGACATGTAAAGGTCTTCGACCGTAGTAATCACAACCTTAGTCTAACTAAACTGTACTTAATGATGTTTAAGAGATAGACAAATATGTGTCAATGCAATGCAGCTATATTATATGATGAATGCGGTTACAATGAGATCCAAATGGATCTATACTGCTGAATATGCTGCCTATATGCTGAATATTCTGATATGATGAATGAACTGTTGTCCACTATCTTTCCCTTGTCTCCTGGGAAGGAAATGCTGAAGGGATGCTTTGGAACAGATGCTATGCTGACCTGATGATGAAACGCAGATGTGCTCCTGTTACCTGGGAAGGAAACGCTGAGGAGAATAGATGCGTTTGCTGAAGATGAAGTACTGAATGCTGATGATGATGCGTTGCTGAATGTGCTGATGCGTTGGTTGGATATGCTGCTCCCAAAGCTTCTAGAGGAGATGCGTTGGAGAACACCCTGCTGAATGCTGCTATCTGAGATGCGTTGAGATGCGCTGATGACAGATGATGATGATGTGCTGAACTGAATGCTGAGGTCTCTATATATATGGGTGAGGGGGGCTGGTCGGCCAGCCTGGCTGCAATCGGCCAGATGCAAAAGCCCACGACTGAATATATTATGCCAAAAATAGCATAAATGTTGGTCGGCTGAAGTAGCATCCTGTCGGCTGATGTAAACAAGCTGTTGGCTGCCTCCACAAGCCCTAAATGCTGGTCTATATGGCTAATGTGATGCTACCATGCTGAATCCCAACTCATACCATGTGGTACATGCTGAAAACATTCATTTAAATGCCTGAATAATGCCTGATAAATCCTGATGATACTTATGATGCTAAAATGATGCCATGTCACTGTACACCTGAATGGTGTGCACGTGACATTCCCCGCTGCTAAACTATTGCTGGGTGATATACCTGGCAACCTTCGACTCCTCTGTGATCCTTCTCCTCCGAACCACTGCCCCTTCTGTCTTCTGCTACCCGGACTGAGGTCGTCTGCAGGAGTGAAATCCTTCGAGCCCAGACTCTATGTACTGCGAGAACTGAATGGCAAATGCTGCTAAACTGCCTGGAAATACCTGAGTCACCGCTGACCTGTCTCTGGAAACCTTTCATCTACCATCTCTGTCGTTCCTGAAGCTCTGAACCTCCTAAGGCAATGTTGGAGCAAACTTCCGTCTTCTGTGGAAGAGAAACCCCCTGCATCAAGTTGAAGCCCAAAACTTATGTCCTCCTTTGATGATGGATGTCATTCTTTCCCAGAGAGTTCATGGGCAACATGTATGCCTTGCAAATGCAAGATGGACTGCTAAGATGACTGCTAAGATATCTGATATCTGATAAATCCTGATGATACTTATGATGCTAAAATGATGCCATGTCACTGTACACCTGAATGGTGTGCACGTGACACCTAAGCTATTTAGTGAGAGGTAGTCCTAAAGATATTGTAAGGCTCTGATATGAGCACAAGTACAGCGAGATGGTATGGCTACAAGTAGCTAGTGAAGGATAGATAAGTTTAATACCAGCCAGCTGTGGATTGCTGTGGATTAACTCCTCGCAGCTTGCTGTGGATTAACTCTTCTACAATTTCCTAAGTATGGAAACCTAAAGGCCACTAGGGCAGCCCATGTCCCTAAGGCATATGATAGAGAGAGAGAGAGAGAGAGAGAGAGAGAGAGAGCATAAGGGCTGGGGGTGCGTGTTAGAGCTAGATCTAGCCTACAAAGGAAATCGCACACCAAAACTGGCTAAGGTCATTTATATCAGCAGAAAGGCATATGCCAAAAGTGAATCGCAGCTCTAAAAGTGAGGAGAAAGGCTCCTTTTGCTCAGCGCAAAAGGAAGGAGGCCAGCCAAGCTGAGAATCACCTTTAGACACCCCCCGGCCGGCCCCCCAGAGCCATGCCCTCACGCCCCCCCCGGCCGGCCCCCCGGGGAGCCGTGCCCGAACACCCCCCGGCCAGCCCCCCGGAGCCGTGCCCAAACACCCTCCCCGGCCGTTCCCCCCGGAGCCGTGCCCGAACACCCCCCGGCCGGCCCCTCGGAGCCGTGCCCTCATGCCCCCCGGCCCCCGCGGTGCCGTGACCAAACACCCTCCCTCGGCCCCCGCGGTGCCGTGCCCTGAACACCCTCCCCTGGCCCCCACGGAGCCGTGCCGTGCCGTCACCCCGGTGAGCCCGAACACCCTCCCTGGCCCCCGCGGTGCCATGCCCGACCACCCTCCCCGGCCCCCGCGGTGCCGTGCCTGCCCGAACACCCCCCGGAGCCGTGCCCTCACGCCCCCCCCTCGGTCGGCCCCCCCGGAGCTGTGCCCTCGCACCCCGGTGCCGTGCCCTCATGCCCCCCCGACCGGCCCCCCCGAGCCGTGCCCTCACGCCCCCGGTCCCCGCGGTGCCGTGCCCGAACACCCTCCCCGGCCCTCGCCGGAGCCATGCCCTCATGCCTCCGGCCCCCGCGGTGCCGTGCCCGAACACCCTCTCCGGCCACCGCGGTGCTGTGCTTTAAAGGCTGGTCGGCTGACTTGAATGCTGTCTGCTGCCTCCACAATCTATGGTACAAAAAGGTACATGTCTGCAGCCCTTGGCTGCCTTCTTGAAAAGGTGATAACACCCCAAAATTCAGTCCCAAACTAGGACTCCTACTGACTCAAACCCCTAGTGGGCTGAATGATTAAAAACAAGGAGCACTTGGGCTATTTATAGCCCCTTTAAATGCATGGGGAACTGGCCGACTGCTGGTCGGCCCGTTCATAAATTTTTTAATGCTCTTTTAAACACAGTCGACTGGATCACTCCTCCGCATGCTGCTGCCCGACTGCTTTCCAGTCCATACACACCCTAGCGCCTGCCTGCTGCCTCTATGTACTGGTTCAGCCGACCATGGCTATGGGCAGCCGACACCTTCTGCAACCAGCCTACTCAGCTCTTGTCCTGCTGATGTCAGCCGACAGTCCTTTCTGGAACCAACCGACTGCTTCTTGCTCCAAGTCCTGCTCCATGTCCACCTCAGATGTTACACCTGAAGCTCCTACACTCTAGTTCTACCTATCTTCTACTGGTTCATACTCTTTATCTGGTTGCCTTTTCTGGATCTAGCCCTGAGAATGTCCATGGCATCTATGATGCACATGACATCCCCCTCTGCTAAACTTGATGACGGGAATCCAACCTGCTCTTGGATGACTGTCATCATCCCAATCCTGTCCCGAAGTCCATCTGTCATCATCCATTCCTCGCAAACCTTTTTCTTTGAAAACCCGGCCTGTTCTCCAAACCACTCTGTCTCTGATGAAGATCTATGCATCTGGTCTTCCTCTAGTCCACAATCCATTCCTGCCCTGACTCTGAACACGGTCTTGGTCTTCATTCCTGGAACTGAGTCTGGCACTCTCACATCACCCTTGGAGGATCAACCTCCCTTGGGACCGTTACCTGAGAACCTATCTGGCTCACGGAACTGCCATCCCCATCTGGCACTGTGGAACACCACCAACAAACCTCCTGGGAGTTCTTCCCGATCTGTGTTCTTGCCTTGGGCTTCGAATCCGTGTACTTTCCTGTACCTTGGACCTGTACACCATCATCTGGGACTGATTCAGTTTTTAGCTTTGCTGAGCTTGATGCTCTGATACCAATGTAACACGCGGAAGCTCTGGGTAGTCTTCTTTCAGCCCTAAACACTCTTGGAAACCATCTGATGCAAAAACGCACCATCTGATGCAAAAACGCAGATATAGAGAGAGAGTAGAGAGCGAGAGAAGTGCTGGAAATTCAGTATAATCTATGGTACAAAAAGGTACATGTCTGCAGCCCTTGGCTGCCTTCTTGAAAAGGTGATAACACCCCAAAATTCAGTCCCAAACTAGGACTCCTACTGACTCAAACCCCTAGTGGGCTGAATGATTAAAAACAAGGAGCACTTGGGCTATTTATAGCCCCTTTAAATGCATGGGGAACTGGCCGACTGCTGGTCGGCCAGTTCATAAATTTATTAATGCTCTTTTAAACACAGTCGACTGGATCACTCCTGCGCATGCTGCTACCCGATTGCTTTCCAGTCCACACACACCCTAGCACCTGCTGCTGCCTCTATGTACTGGTTCAGCCGACCATGGCTATGGGCAGCCGACACCTTCTGCAACCAGCCTACTCATCTCTTGTCCTGCTGATGTCAACCGACAGTCCTTTCTGGAACCAGCCGACTGCTTCTTGCTCCAAGTCCTGCTCCATGTCCACCTCAGATGTTACACCTGAAGCTCCTACACTCTGGTTCTACCTATCTTCTACTGGTTCATACTCTTTATCTGGTTGCCTTTTCTGGATCTAGCCCTGAGAATGTCCATGGCATCTATGATGCACATGACAAGTGGTAGCAGGGGGTGCAAACAGTTTCTGAGAATAAGAAAAGCATTCATGTTGGAGCTCTGAGAAAGACGGAGTCCATTCACCATCCAGTTTACGGACTCTGAGGCAAGAGGTCTTCCTCCTGTAAGCATGTAACCCT
This sequence comes from Cibotium barometz, assembly GCF_041138505.1. Classification (NCBI taxonomy): domain Eukaryota; kingdom Viridiplantae; phylum Streptophyta; class Polypodiopsida; order Cyatheales; family Cibotiaceae; genus Cibotium; species Cibotium barometz. The sequence goes on along the minus strand of NC_141079.1, from coordinate 32,521,778 downwards.
TGAAAGAAAGATTTTGAAGAGCAGCCTTTATCCATGAATTGAGTCATCCTTGCCCGAACCTGCCACTTGGCCAATTTCCGTCGGTCAATAGCTTGCAAGAGAGCTGTTGACTGAGAGAGAGTGTCCATTTGTTGAGAGGAGAGGGGCTGCAATTGGGAATGTGTAGTCAAGGATTGAACTACTACTTTGGCATGCTGAACTTTAGCTCTCCAGTCAGGCATGAAATTACTCCCATATTCCTGAATAGCATGTTGAAGCCTGTCCACAAGGCGTTGCCATGCAAAATTACAGTCATAATGGACATGGGCTGCAAGAGGAATTATGGCATATCAGATCAATTGTTGAAATTGTGCATGCTGCAGGTATCCTTTATTGATATGTTTCACCCTATATGCTGTGCAAGAATGCAGATGGATGGGTTACTAATGCATCCCTAAGGGAAAATCCCTAAGGGTGGCCTGCAAGATTTTGAGAACTAGGTTTAACTGTACAGAAGCAATTAACATGATGTCTGACTGAATGACTGATGGAATGAACATGATCTAAGGCTGGTTACCCTGTAACGCTCTGATACCAATGTGGCATGTGAGGCTTCGACCGTAGTAATCACAACCTTAGTCTAACTAAACTACACTTAATGATGTTTAAGAGATAGACAAATATGTGTCAATGCAATGCAGCTATATTAGATGATGAATGCGGTTACAATGAGATCCAAAGGGATGTATGCTGTCCTAGATGATGTCTACCCCTGGAAGAGAGGGAAACATGCTAAATAATGATGAAGGATGGCTGAAAGATGGCTGTCCTGACTCCAATGCTGAGTTCCACCACTTGTATGCTGGTATCCCTCTATGTAGGAGTTGGGAAGATGGCTGAATATGCTGATGCGTGGATGCGCTATTGTTCCCAGCCCTCTTGGTGTAGAAACGCTGAAGGAACACACTAATGGATGCTGAATTGTATCCCCCTTTGCTCCTAGGAAGGAAAACACTGAAGAGATCCAGATGTCTATGCTGAAATGATGCGTTTCTTTATATATGGGGAATTGGTGCTGGTCGGCCAGCTTGGCTGCAGTCGGCCAGCTCTGAATATGCTCACGACTGCCATTTAAATGCCATAAATGCTTTAAAGGCTGGTCGGCTGACTTGAATGCTGTCGGCTGCCTCCACAAGCCCCAATGCTTTTGTCTAGATGGTTAATATGATGCTACAATGCTGAATCCAACCCATACCATGTGGTACATGCTGAAAACATTCATTTAAATGTCCATAAAATGCTTGATAAATCCTGATTAAATGCCTGATGATGCCATGCCATAAAATAATGCCATGTCACTGTACACCTGAATGGTGTGCACGTGACAGCAATGGCATGCCACATGGAAGCTCTGGAAGTAGAAGTTTGCGAGGCATAAACAGAGGCAAACTCCCAAATATCACCATTGACATCACATTGAATCACCATCCATCTGCCATCACAATCATTGAAGGCAAGCTGGGGCTGGAGGCATGAGGGCATGGCTCCGGCGAGGGCCGGGGAGGGTGTTTGGGCACGGCACCGCGGGGGCCGGGGGCGTGAGGGCACGGCTCGGGGGGGCCGGTCGGGGGGGCGTGAGGGCACGGCACCGGGGTGCGAGGGCACGGCTCCGGGGGGGCCGGCCGAGGGGGGGCGTGAGGGCACGGCTCCGGGGGGTGTTCGGGCGGGCACGGCACCGCGGGGGCCAGGGAGGGTGGTCGGGCACAGCACCGCGGGGGCCGGGGAGGGTGTTCGGGCTCACCGGGGTGACGGCACGGCACGGCTCCGTGGGGGCCGGGGGAGGGTGTTCAGGGCACGGCACCGCGGGGGCCGAGGGAGGGTGTTCGGTCACGGCACCGCGGGGGCCGGGGGGCGTGAGGGCACGGCTCCGGGGGGCCGGCCGGGGGGTGTTCGGGCACGGCTCCGGGGGAACGGCCGGGGAGGGTGTTTGGGCACGGCTCCGGGGGGGCTGGCCGGGGGGTGTTCGGGCACGTTATCTTCAGCTTTTTCATCCTCTGAACCCACATTCTCATCAAGGCTTTCCTGACTGGTTGAATTTCCTATATTGATCATCCTGCTCATAAGAAGCCTATTTTCAAGGGTTGTTAAAACTCCATCTCCATTCTCTTTGCCAGCTAATGCAACTTGCACAAGTGTTGGTTTGGCATCCCCCTAGTTGAAATTCTCACAGCTTTTACTTTCATAAGATACAGTTTGATTGTTCTCAGAGCAGTCCACAACTGTGTTTCTAGATTCCCCATGCGTGTCGAGAATATCTGCAAAAGATAGCATTGCATCGTAGTATTGCCCATCTTGCATGGTTAAGCCAACATCATCCTCGTTCAAACCTTCTAGTGATAATGGGGTTGAACCCCCATTGACATTAACCTTCCCTGTTGTCTCAGAGGCAGGTGCCTTACGCTCAGGGTAGTCCATATCTCTTATCTTTGATATGCCAAGTTTTGAACACCCTGGCTGCACTCTCCAGACTCCCACATTTCGTATACATATTGATAAGGGCAATCCCAACCACTGCATCTAACTCAAAGCCACTAGCCATCAAGCGAGCATGGACTAGCTTGCCTTGGGAAAGGGCAGCTATACTTGAACATGCATTCAAGGCACTGATAAGAGTAACATTATTGGGCATTTGCCTCTCCTGTTGCATTTTGTTCAAAAAGTCCTGCTTGTCCATGTCCATGTCGAGAATATCCTGCAATCATAGTAGTCCATGGCACCACACCTTCTTGTCCTAAACTGTCAAACACTCTCTGAGCTTCCTCAAGAGACCCAAGTTTTGCAAGCATATCAATTAGCATACTACTGACGCATGCATCCAAATCATAACCACTTTCGACAACATATCCATGAATGAAATTACCCCTATGATCAGCTGATGTACTGGCGCAAGCTTTCAAAGCACTAACAAAAATGGTATCCTTTGGCTCCATCCCTTCCCGCAGCATTTGCTCAAAAAGATGGAGAGCCTCCTCACCCCGCCCATGCTGAACATACCCTGTAACCATTGCACTCCATGTCACCCGGTCATGTTTTGGTAGCTTTTCAAACACACTCTGTACATCTGCAGGCCTTCCACATCTGGCATACATGCCAATAAGGATACTCCCTACAAATACATCAGTTTCAAACCCACTCTCAGCTACATAGGCATGAGTAAGCTTGCCCTGCCCTAAACTTGCCATATAGGAACATGCTTTCAAAACACACACGAACGTAATTGCGTTGGCTTCATGCCATGTTGTTGCATTTCCTGAAAGAGAAGGAGAGCCTGGTGACCATGCCCATGCTGAGCGTAACCTCCAATTATTGCATTCCATGTCACCGCACTTGAAATGGGCAATCTCTTAAACACTTTATATGCATCATACAGGCTACGACATATGGCATACATGCTAATAAGGGTATTGAAAACAGTAATGTTTGAGTCATGACCACTCTCAAGTAAGTGTCCATGGACCAGCTTACCCTCATGAAGAGTTTCCATACTTGAACATGCTTTTAAAACAGCAACATACATGTAATTCCCTGGAATTACACTTGTCTGTTGCAATTTGTTGAACAAATGAATCACATTTCCACCATATCCAAGCTTTGCATGTGCTAGAATCACAGCAGTTCATGCTAAGACATTCGGATTCGAAAGCTTAGAGAACACATCATTTGCTTCCGGTAAACTACCACACAACGCATACATTCTAATGAGATTCTAATCAAGTGGCTTCCCAAGAAAGTGTTGAGCTCATATCTTCTTCTCCTTATAAGAGAATGCATTGTTCTGCCAGTATCCAGGTCCCTTTTGTCAATGCACCCTTGTAAGAGATAGTAAAACATAGTGGTAGAAACATGAGAGCTGTGCCCGTCCACTGTCAGGTTGTCCACAGTCTGTATGGCTTCATGAAGGCTACCCTGATTACAAAGCTTTTTCAATCCTTCAACAAATTGCTGTGGGTTATCATGCTTTGCCATCTTGCATCACATATGAAGCCTAGCCTGCCTTCCCCTTCCACCGATGCCCTGTACTGCTTCAAATCACCATGAGCTTCTTTTCAAAGACTCTAACTGGTTGCAGCCATTAACTGGCACATAGTTTATTCATGTATTACAAATGAGCATTCCATGTGTACATATAATGCCATCATATATGGCTTTCCTGAACAACGAGTAGAGCTTTAATCTCCATGTTCATACACTCAATTCTATAGCATTCTGCATTGGCATTCCTTTTATCCTTCTGATGTTTTGGGCTTTCTCTATGTCGAACCATTCATTCAGATTATCATTGCATACATTTAGCCCTGTTTTTCAAGAGTTTCTTTCAGATATTCCGACAATTAGAGTACAAAGAAGTGTCCACCTTTCCGGCATTCATAAGTTCTTGAGCATTCTAACTGTTTTGCAACTTGTAGGGAAGACCTCAAGTCAATACAAGCTCCTCACCTTCCTCAGCTATCAAAAAGGTCGAGTGTCGTAAGCCCTTGAGACAAAGGTTTAGCTTCAAGTCACTACAAGCTCCTCTCTATCCTTGGTTATTGGAATAGATGAGTGTCATAGGCCCTTGAAGTGGCAGGAACGGATCAAGTCATTGCAAGCTCCTCTCCTTCCTCAGCTGTCGAGAAGGATGAGTGTCACAAGCCCTTGTTGCCCATTCTACAGTCCTAAGAGAGAACTACAAGTCTATACAAGCTCCTTGTTACCCCCTTCTCTTGAGGTGAACAAGTGTCATAAGCCCTTGTAATCCTTCTTCTTCCCTAATCCACCTGGGTCAAATGGTACCAACAAATCATACAGGCTCTGCTGCCTGTACCCTTAAGGAATACCCTCTAGATCATAGGCCATCAAGGTTTTCTACCTCATACATATGCTGAAATCATCACATACATAGTTCACGGGGATTTCACCACACTCTCACCCCAGCAATTTCACGTCGGGTTCACCAAAGAATGTCGTGATGTGGCGGTGTCGCTGGGAAAGCGCGGGACTTCTGGCTGTGAGAGTAGCTTCCAAAATCCCAGGAAGGAAACAGAATAGATAGCTCCTCAAGGAGCATAAGACATTAACATTTTTGTTGACATGTACAAATGCCAATTCACTTCAATTCTCGAAGGTTTGAGATTAGTATCATTCTCCCTTTCTCTTCCTTGGTTACAAGTTCATCATCACACATGCACTCCCAAAATCACACATACAATTACCATCATAATCATAGCACACATACTAGCAGAGAATATCCGAGCTCCGGATCAAGAGGTAGAAATCAGCTCAACAACAAATGCACAGCCTATTGGAGCATACCCCAAAGAAGAGGCTAATCAAAGAGTAGTAGAAAATCTATGAATTGGTTTCACTGCTGAGAAAGATCTTAGATGCTGCATACGATACTGAAGCAGTGCTATGATGATTTAGTTTAAGAAAAAAAAGAAAAGAGGATGGCAACAACTCGAACAGATATCTTGGAAATAACCACTTGACCTGCATGTTCCTTTCATCAGATCACAAGCCTCTAGAAGCATTTTGCCAAACCTTAAGTCCTCATCTGTGAGATTGATACCATTGGCTTAGAGAGCTTGGAGTGTAACCCAGCAGCAGTTAAGTGCACAATGCTAATTTCTCAAGTGGTGGCATGATCGTCAAGCTTGTAGCCAAGACAGCAGACGACAAAGCTGATTGGGTTTTCTTAGAACATGTCTGAAGACAGCAAAAACTTTGGGGATACTATCTTCTCATGAGTGATGCAGTGTCCAAGAAAAGCAGATTCATACCCACAAAAATCGATTCGTTGTCTTTGTTGACGGCTGACTCCTCTAGCCTTCGCTTCCACGCTTATTTTCCTTCGCTGTCAGCCCGACCTGCCTCAGCTGCAGTTCACCACACGTCAAAAGGCACCCCTTCGTCTTCCGCTCCTGAGGCCCCTTCCCCGAGGCCCCCCCCCATCCACACACAGCTACTCTTTGTACATTCTACAGAGAGCCCCCGGTTCCCTCCGAAAAGCTCCCTGCTTATTCTTCCATACCCTTTCGAAGCGCCCCCCCCAACTCTGGTTATTTCTGGATCCTGCCGGCAAATCGGGCCTCTCCACACCTTTTTCAGCTGAAAACACGTTTATTCCGTTTTGAAATTCCACACTGCCCTCATTTTTCTCCCATTTTTCTTGGATTGATAAGTATCACATTCTTTATGGCTCCTTTACACCATATCTTTGCTTAGGGACTGTTCCCATGCATAACATCAAAAAGACTCATTTGGCCTCATTTAACATTTGCTATCCCCGCATTATTTTCACTGCCATCAATACTCATTTAGTCAGGACCATGGCCATGACCTTGACTAATCATACTGCCTTCATGCCCATGCATCTGAGTTCATATGGGATGGTCTGTGAGCTTCTTTCACTACATGGATGTGCCACAGCACGACAGCGGTAAGATGATCCAAGTATCTGAGAAGTGGGTGAGTGGTAATGGCATATAAGAGGGCACTGAGTGGACACCCTTGTCTGACCGAACAACCCAAGGACCAAGATTGAGAAAGATGATTACCAAGGATGCATTGGGCTGTAGAGTCAGCATACAAGCAGTAGATGACATTAGCCATTTTTGGCCCGAATCCCATCTGAGCCATTGTCTGTGAGATAAAATCCCAGTTGACCGTGTCAAAAGCTTTAGCAAAGTCCACTTGCATAATAAAAACATCTTGGTCAGAATATTTTGCATATTCAATAGCCATGAGAGCATTGCCAATATTATCATGGGTCTGCCGCCTAGGAACAAAGCCATATTGCAAGGGATGCAGACCCTCATAAAGCACTTGCAACAGGCATCAATGTGATGGGCCTCCAATCCATGAGATGCTCACACAAATTCCGCTTGGGGATGAGTTTACCTATGCCATGCTTCCATGATTGGGGGAGTACTCCTATATGCCAAGCCTCATTAATCATTTGCAGGATAACACCTTTAAGGTCTTCCCAAAAGTGTAAGAAAAATTCCACCGTGAGGCCATCATATCCTAGTGCCTTACCAGTGCTGAGATGGGACAAGGCATCATCAAGCTCCACATCAGTGAAAGGCATATCAAGTTTGAGAGCTTCCTGTGGGTTGAGAATGGGAAGAACATGCTGTAAAAGAGTATCCCGAGCTTGTAATTCGTGCAAAGAAGTGGTAGCAGGGGGTGCAAACAGTTTCTAAAAATAAGAAAAGCATTCATGTTGGAGCTCTGAGAAAGACCGAGTCCATTCACCATCCAGTTTACGGACTCTGAGGCAAGAGGTCTTCCTCCTGGAAGCATGTAACCCTTGAAAGAAAGATTTTGAAGAGCAGCCTTTATCCATGAATTGAGTCATCCTTGCCCGAACCTGCCACTTGACCAATTTCCATCGGTCATTAGCTTGCAAGAGAGCTGTTGTGACTGAGAGAGAGTGTCCATTTGTTGAGAGGAGAGGGGCTGCAATTGGGAATGTGCAGTCAAGGACTGAACTACTGCTTTGGCATGCTGAACTTTAGCTCTCCAGTCAGGCATGAAATTACTCCCATATTCATGAATAGCATGCTGAAGCCTGTCCACAAGGCGTTGCCATGCAAAATTACAGTCATAATGGACATGGGCTGTAAGAGGAATTATGGCATATCGGATCAATTGTTGAAATTGTGCATGCTGCAGGTATTCTTTATTGTTATGTTTCATCCGAATGGAATGTAAAGGCATGTCATCCCAGGGCTGCCAAACTGAATATTCAGCCATAAAGGAGCATGGTCAGAGAGACCAAGAGAGTGATCAACCTCAATATGAAGACTGAAATCTGTATATTGTTGAGCATACAGTAAATACCATCTATCCAAGTGAGCCCAGTAGTTAGTAAAGGCATTATGATGATAGGTGTAGCCCACTATTCCAGTGTGCATGGTTGTCCATAAATCTTGTGCATGTGTCGTGGTAAGTAACTCCTCCCATGATCGCTTTTCAGAAGGGATCATATGAGATCTATGAGTAGTGTTGTCTGATGGCATGGGAGAGTTATTAAAGTCTCCGCCAAGAAGAGCACAAGATCGCCATGGGTAAGAAGCAATGGCATGCCACATGGAAGCTCTGGAAGCAGAAGTTTGCAAGGCATAAATAGAGGCAAATTCCCAAATATCACCATTGACATCACATTGAATCACCATCCATCTGCCATCACAATCATTGAAGGCAAGCTGGGGCTGCAGTTCATGTCTGACCAATATGCAAAGACCCGAGAAATGCTTAGTACCTGCATAGTGGATATCATAGCCCCCAAAATAGCCAGCTTGGCCAGCCATAGAATGTTGGTTATGTTCTTGCAAACAGAGAATGTCCGGCTGCCTAGTTAAAACATAATTCCACACTAGCCTCCACTTTAGAAGGATTGCAGAGGCCCTGTACATTAAGAGTGACACAATGGAGTTTGTCAAGCATGAGGATATATACAAAGGAGGAGACCAAGAATATACAACCAAAGAGTGCTTAAGCATCAGCCATCATGGGCTGCAGCCCTTCCTTCCCTGGGTCAAAGGATAGCCCTTCCTCAGACTCACAAACAGGAATGTGTTTTTTGAGAACTCCAACCCAATTGAGAAGAACCGGGGGAGTGGCTGAGGTAGAGGCTTGGCCTGGAGTAGGAGTAGATGCATCCTAGTGGCGAGATTGAAGGGGTCTTTGCCTCAACACCCTCTTGGGCTGTAAAAAACCATCATTATCAGGGGCCTTCTCTTTCTCTTTACCTTTGTCCTTGCCTTTATCTATGGCTAGCATTTGCGAAGCCACTTTCCCAACTTTGGAGGCATTTTTATCCAAATTCTTGGACCCAGTAGTCTCTTGCTTATGAGTGGGCTGAACCAGGGGAGAAGGTATAGCAGTGGCTGGAGGGGGATGCAAGACAGTAGGGCATGCAGAGGCCAGATGCCCGTACTTATGGCATGAAAAACAAGCACCTGCAAAAATTTCCCATTTCAATTCAAAGTACTTTTGGCCCATTGGCAAACCTTCAACCTCGACTGCAATGGAGGGGAGGGTAGGGGTATCTGTGTCCCACAAAACAAAATCTATTACGATTCCCAGCAGGGCGAGGGGGGCAGATAACTTGGCCCAGTGCAGCGGCCAATCTTGGCAATTCTTCTCGCATATAGTCTGGGAAATTAACCACCTCCACCCAGACAGGACAATGATGTCGTATGAGACTTTGATAGTCCTTATTGGGGAACCATGGCATAGCATGTACCATTTTCCTGCCATAAAATAAAGGAGAAAATTCAAGCACACGCTGCTTCTGCAAGGCATCGGTGAGGTGAACTTCATAAAACCCACGGGAGGCAAAGTACACCCCCTCCACAAAAGAGCCACCAAGGATAGACTGGTTGTACCAAAGATGGTAGCTGCAATTTATAAGTAACTTGAGGAATAGGCTTGCTCCAATCCTGGCGAGATTGATGGAAGTCCTCTTTCAGAGTATCAAAAACATATTGAGCCTCTTATGGTGCGACATTGTATAACCTATGAGAGAGGGTTGAATCCATCTTGAGACAATGGAATCTCCCTTGAATCAAATAATAGGGTGGGCATCTGAACATATAATGCTTCTCAATCTGCACCTCCCTAACTGTGTACCTTGCATAACTATGCCTCTCAAGTAATGCCCTTTGCTCTACCAAATTCAATCTGATTCAATCTACACATAGTGGGATGATACTCTTTATTGGCCGATGATAATATGGCATGTGATCTTCCGATGAGGGTATCTAGGGCTGACAATGAATCCATCCTCAAAAACTTGCAGGAAGTGCTCTTTATAAAATTAGAGTTTTATAGGGAGATATAGTGGTAAAAGGAATCAAAAGATATTGATATCTAGATTACCTATCATCTTCTTGGAGATTTCAATTGTGTGCCTCAAGGCCACATGATCTACTTGCAAGGCTGCCAGAATGTGAGGAAGGGAGCTGGTCGGCCAGTCCAGAAGGCTGTTGGCTGGAGAACACCTTGAGATATTTAAAGAAGATGAAGAACTCCTTAAGCTTAGGGTTCCCAATACAATAGAGGATGAAATGATGGGCTCTTAAAGCGAATGTTGAAATATAGTGTTGCATGGATGATGACCTATAGGAAGCCTAATCAATGCATAACCAGCTAGATTCATCTCATTCATAGATGTACAAGCCATTGGAAATCCTAAAGCTTCATTCCATTGTCAGTGGTCACCTACTTTATCTAGCTCAGAATCCTAATTCTAATGGTCACTTCATAGAGAGGGACATGTTAGCTACCCACAAATAATAGTGGAAGAGGAACTCATTGGAGGACCTATCTAATTAGAAAGTCACATCATGTGTGGCCTAAAGAATGGGATATGATAGATGCACAAATTGTGTTGACCACACTGACTGTCCCACCATAAACTTTGCATTCATTATTTTACTTGCAAATAAATAAGGATGTTGAGGATCTTCAAAGGTAGTTGCTGCTAGAGAATATAGATTACATTAACATATTTCACAGATGCATGGTGGTACATCATCTTGAAGATAATATCTTTGACAGCCTAGAATCTTGGGAATATGACTTCATCACATGAGGCAAGATCCATCAAAGGCCAGATCTTTTGTATAGGGTTGTAAGCGCATATAAATAAGTGTGACAGGTTCATTCTTGACTAATACAATGCTTATTATTGAAGCAGTGCTGAGACTGATACAGTGCTTATTAAAGCAATGTTGATAGAAGGAGGGAGAGTTAGGCTCAGTACTGTCTGAATCGGATCATATTGGAGGAAGAAGAGTCCAGATAGGAGTCGACAAATTTAAAGCTGGTCAGGAGCTATCAGATTTGAGTCTACTTGAGTCAGATACAGATTTGAGTCTGTTTGAGTCAAATACATATAATTTGGGAGCTAGTTAAGATTTAAGTGTCTTGATCTGTGCTGCTAATTGAAACGATGCTGACTAAATCAGTGTTGTCTAAACCACAACTGAATGGAGAAAGAAAAGGAACGAAGCTAACAGGTTGAGAGCTGTGTTTGATTGAGAAACTGTCTGAATAAGAGCTGATAGAAATAAGTGCTGACAAACCTAGCCGCCGTGAGCGTGGATTGAGAGACGAACTGCGCGCAGTGTGGAAAAATTTGCAGATGCTACAAATCGCGCGAAACGGGGAAGAAAATGAACACTTTTAGTTTTTTTAAAAAATTGCGATGCATAAACGACTCCAAAAAAAAAGGTGGCTTATGCATCGCAAATCCGATGCATAAACCACTCAATTCGTCATTTAATGCATAAACCACTCAATTCGTCATTTAGAAGGAAGCTCCTATTAATGGTTCGAGAGGTATGCCGCCGCAGAGTCCCATGCATTCGCAGTAGTGTCGACCAGCTTCTGGTCCTCATACCCAGTCGATGCGCCTGGAGTACCCAGTCGAGTATTCACATTTTATTTTTTAAAAAATTTCGGGTGGCATAAACGACCCAAAAACAAAAGGTGGCTTATGCATCGCAAGTCCGATGCATAAACCACTCAATTCCAGTTTGCAAGGGTCGCTACAATGGTGGCATAAACAACTGCAATTTAAACGTCGCATAAGCATCCACAAAAGCGACCCCCACTATTTTCTTCATATTTATATGAGGGTCGCTATGTATAGACCATTCTTGTAGTGACTGTGGGCCATATCTGATTACAAAGAAAGTAGGTGACTTAGCCTATGAACTTCTTCTGTCTCCTCATCTCAAAGTATATAATGTATTTCATGTCGGCATACTTAAAAAGTATGTACCGAGCCCGAATCATGTACTTAATGATGAACTCTTAACTTCTTCAACCCAAGGGCTGATGGAACTCCAACCTAAAGAAATCCTTGATGTTCGAGAGAAAGTTTTTAGGAACAAAATTCTAAGAGAATTATTAGTCAAATGGAACTTCTATCCTTTTGAAGGCGCCACCTGGGAGGAGAAAGAAATCGAATTGTTGTGGGATTACCCCTAGTTTGCGAGATGAGGACATCTTGCATTTTTCAAGTGGGAGAGAATATAAGATTCCTCCTCCCTAGCCCCTTAAGATGTCCAGTTTCTTCCCCTGTTAATCAATCCCCTTTTCAGAATAATAAAAGATCTTGTTTCTACTTGTTTTGGCCTAGAGAGAGAAAATGTTCTAGAGGGAAGTAACTCAGTTTTTAGATATCTTTGGATGGAAAAATATCATTTCTTATTAAAATAAATTCCCTCGAAATAGAAGTTTGAAAAGAAGTTCCTAAGGTGCATTAGAAATAAATTATAATCTCAAAAGACCTTAGCCTAAGGGTTCAAATTTTCTAAAAATTTTGGATTAAGGTTTTGAGGGACCAATAAGATTAATCCAAATGTAGGGAGGAGATAAATTGAAGAAATAAAGAAAAACCCCCCAAAAATGAGTAATTACTCACATAAGATGAAGAGTGGACTAAGGACCAAAGGAAACATTAAAAAAAATAAAATTTTGACGAATCAGAGTGGGGATTCCCCCTCATGAAGGAGGCACCTTTTTTCTCATCATTACTCCCCATTTTAAATCAATAAAATGAGATATTTCATCTCTCCTATTTCAAGTCTAGCTCCAAAAAGTAAGCTGAACTGACGTAAAAATGGTGAAAAATTGACCAAACTGATCTGGAAAATTCTAGAATCAGTTTGCTTGGTTTGAGGCTCACTTTTTCCTACAAATAGAAGCCTACCCCTTTGTAAAAGCTTAATAGTGTTTATGCACTGTTACTCTACTCCTACTGCCCAGAGCCAATTACATTGAATTCTCTTGATAATTCAATTGTTTTTGACTAAATCCTCTCCAAAGAAATTGGTGGCCACTCTTGATCCAAACAAGAGTAGAACCCTCAATTCCTCAAGCCAAAGGAAAGCTTACAAAACTCCATGTAAGCTAAAATTTCTACTTTTTAATTTCAAATCTATGGTTTTTTGATTTTCTTGTTTTTTTATATTGATTAAAGTGAATCCTGATGTTATGCCTTGATGAAAAGGCTACCCCCTTCTCTTCCTTAAGAATTGAGTAACAAATAAATTGATTAAACTTTTCTTATTGTTTACTTAGAAAGTGAAAATTGAGTAGATTAGAGTACTTTACTTCAAATTGGGGTTAATTTTAAATTGAAAATAGAATGTTAAAAATTGAGAAACGGTCAGCCATACAAAGGAGGTTATGGTAAAATTTTCTTGAATTTTATGAAAAATAAAGTTTATTTTTATGTTATTCTAAAAGAATAATTCCCACCGTTTGTGCATTCTAAAAGAAATATTTTTATTTACTCCATGTACATATTCACCTATGAATATGCATGGATATCATTGATATTAATTATTAAAATTAATTTCTATGCATAGAAAGATGCATATTGGAAATTGTTTTTATTATAAAAGTGTTATTTTCAGTGAATTTGATTTCTATGCATAGAAAGATGCATAATGGAAATTTTCTTATTATAAAAGTATTATTTTCATTGAATTTAATTTCTATGCATGGAAAGATGCATATTGCAAAAGTTTTTTATTATAAAAGTGTTATTTTCATTGAATTTAATTTCTATGCATGGAAAGATGCATATTGGAAATTCTTTTATTATAAAAGTGTTAATTCATTGACTTTAATTTCTATGCATGGAAAGATGCATAATGGAAATTTTTTTATTATAAGAGTGTTATTTTCATTGAATTTAATTTCTATGCATGGAAAGATGCATATTGGAAATGTTTTTATTATAGAAGTGTTATTTTCATTGAATTTAATTTCTATGCATGGAAAGATGCATAATGGAAATTTTTTTACTATAAAAGTGTTATTTTCATTGAATTTAATTTCTATGGATGGAAAGATGTATATTGGAAATTTTTTTATTATAAAAGTGTTATTTTCATTGAATTTAAATTCTATGCATAGAAAGATGCATATTGAAAATTTATTATTATAAAAGTGTTCTTTTCATTGAATTTAATTTCTATGCATAGAAAGATGGGATTATTTTAATATAAAAGTGTTATTTTCATTGAATTTAATTTCTATGCATAGAAGATGCATATTGAAATTTTTTTTTATTATAAAAGTGTTATTTTCATTGAATTTAATTTCTATGCATGGAAAGATGCATAATGGAAAGTTTTTTATTATTAAAGTGTTATTTTCATTGAATTTAATTTCTATGCATAAAAAGAGACCAACCTTGGTACGGTTAAAATGGTGCGCTTCCGGTATGATGGACGAGGGTCGACGAAGTGGTCCCTGAAGAGTGAAGTGCCAGGACACTTAAGGAGGATCCTGGAGGGTTCTGACCAGGCGATGCACGGGCTCGTGATGCCTAGGACACCCATGCGTATGTCGTGGAAGATTGTATGATGGACCAATGATTATTGTAATCTGTTACTGGATCTCGTTGTTTGTTGATGACCAGCTGGTCTCAACGGAGAGTCCAAAGTGATACTGTTTTTTTGAGAAACAAGGATTGGATGGAAATTTTGAGTTATGACATCTGTAACCAATAATTGTTTGTCAATGGATTGTTTTATAAGTTAAGTTTTAAAGAGGAGTGTGTGCGTATTTGTATTCGAAAGCAAAAGTTAAGACTTCATCCTAGCTTGCTACCACATGCTCTTGAAAGTGGGAATCGCCATAAATACTCCGTCACACCATTACGGGCGCTCGTCCAAGTTGTAGCTGTGGATACCATTGCTTCATATCTTGAATGTATGACCCTTTGTTTGGTGTACCTATCGTGACTCCTTGATGTAAGATAATGGAAGTAGCTCTTGTTAACCCTAGAATTTGGTTAACAATGAGAAGCTCATATGCTACTGAAAAAGATGCCGTTGGGGTTGATGTAAGTGGAAATGTGGTTGCACAGAATGCAAGTAAGCAAACAATCACAGTCATTGAGTGGACCAGGAGAGTCCTCATCCAGCGGTTCTATTGATAGACCATGGAGTGGTAGGCTGCATCAAAATACCAGTCTTGAAAATGTAGTTGGTACATCACATAGAGGCAAATAGAAAGTGGTTGAGTCCCTTGGTATGCTTGATATTTGTGCAGGGCATTCTCTTGTTGATGGAGATTCTAGACGAGCCTTGATTGAGGAGCCTGAGATTTCAGCAATGAGGACACCTGGTGTGAAGAAGGTTATGGAAGCCATGAATACAAAGTTACGAAGATCTGGAAGAGTCAAAAACCATGTGCAAAGGTTGACTTATGATGGTTATGTGGCACATCACTATGCTTATATGGCAAAAGTTGTGCAGGTTGTAGAACCCACAAGTTTTGACTAGGCTATTGGAAATGTGTGTTGGAGAAAAGCTATGGATGAGGAGATGGATGCATTGTATGGAAATGAGACTTGAGATTTGGTGCCATTGCCTGAAGCAAGAAATCTATTGGCTATAAGTGGGTGTATAAGGTGAAACATAACAGTGATGGTAGCATAAGTAGGTACAAGGGTAGATTGGTAGCTAAAGGATATGCGTAGAGACATGGGATTGATTATGAGGAGACATTTGACCTAGTTGGAAAGATGGCAACTGTGAGAGTTGTGATTGCAGTGGCTGTAGCTAAAGGCTGGTTTTTAGATCAGATGGATATAAAAAATGTGTTCTTTCATGGTGACTTGCAAGAAGAGGTGTATATGGATCAACCACCAGGTTTTGAGCATACAGGTCATCCAGAGTATGTGTGTAAGATTTGTAAGGCCTTGTATGGGCTAAAAGGAAGATCCATGAGCATGCCAATGACAAGATTGCTGAGTATCTTGTCACTATTGGTTTTCATATGGCAAATGCATATCACTCTTTGTATGTGCGCAAGAGTGATAAGGGTATTGTGATCATCACCATATATGTAGATGATCTTATTGTTGGGGATGACAACTTGGATGAGATTGAGCATGTGAAAAGTCTTCTGAAAAGGAAGTTTGAGATGAAGGATTTAGGAGATTTGGGCTACCTCTTCAGTGCTTGAGGTCAAGGATGTAGAAGTGGTTTCCTTGTTCCGACGGTCTTTCTCGATGAGAAGAGTGGGTATTTGGCTGTCACAGAGACAGTATGCATGTTGTCCAAATATGGGGGGGATGGCTGATTGTAAGCCGATCTCAGTGCCATTAGATCAAAATGGCAAGCTTAGTGCGGGTGCAGGTTATGTTTTGGAGGATCCCACTATGTATAGGAAATTGTGGGGAGTTTGATCTATGTGACGATCAGCACGCCAGATTTGAGCTACAGTGTTGGCTTAGAGAGCCAGTTTATGCAGGTTCCGCGCAAACCACATTTTGATAGTGTGTGACACACACTTCGATACTTGAGGGCCACTATTGATTATGCATTGTTTTATGTAGCAGGTGTACCATTAGAGCTATATGGGTACACAGATGCAGATTGGGTAGGTAGAATCTCAGACATGAGATCTACCAGTGGATTTATGTTTTCATTGGGGAGTGCTGTTGTGACTATGAGCAGCAAGAAGCAGCTCATAGTTGCCTTGTCGAGTACAGAGGAGCTGTGTTTGTAGCATGTGAGGTAGCTTGGTTACGCAAGTTACTTATTGCTAATTTGGGGTTGCACGTGGAGAGAAAGGTTATCATATATTGTGACAATCTTAGCAGTATACAGTTGGCCAGGAACCCAATTTTTCATGCACGGATGAAACACATTGAGGTACATTACCACTTCATTAGGGAGAGAGTCTTGGTAGGCGATATCGAGTTGGCCTACGCCAGCACACAGGATTAGGTTGCTCACATCTTCACAAAGGCCTTGGGAGCTAAGAAGCTCCACAGATTTTGAGATATGCTTGGAGTTTATGAGCTGGAGTTGAGCTTGAGGGGGAGTGTTGAGATGTCAAGCTCAACATGAGCTGACACTCATGAGGCGTCTGCATGATCGTTTGACATTTGTATCACTGGGGTAGGTTTGGTAGCTGGCATCGACATATCTTTGCTTGAGATTCTATAGCTGGACTACACTGACTAGTGCACACCTATCCACTCCTCTTAGTGTGTTCACATTATGGATCGCTTGTATATACTCTATTAAATGTGTTAGTCACTTTATCTTCTTGGTAGACCTCTTTTGTTGTGTGAAGAAAAAGAAGAAGTTTCAGTCTCTCACCTTGTCTGTTCTCTTATAGGGTTTGTGTGAGTGTGTGTGTGCTTGCAAGAGCTCAAGCTCTCTTCTCCCCTAAGCCTAAATCCTATGGTCATATCAAACAACTCGTCGATGTGAATAGTGACACAAATTCTGACAGCAACTCACGAGGTCCGCACACCAAATTTGTTGACTTATTGTATCCTCCTACTGCAACCAGATCTTGATCTCCACACCTGTCAAATAAGGACCAAATTGAACTTCCATATAATATTGCTGGTCCACCCTATGATCAAGGCCCTGACCCTCAAGAAGCCCCTACTCATCAATGCGACCTGGCCAACCTTTCTCCCTTCCTTTCCTCCCAAATCCAGATGTTCCGCCCCTCAAGAAGCCCCTACTCATCAACGCGACCTGGCCAGCCCCTCTGCCTTCCTTTCTCCTAAATCCAAATGCCCATAGGAATTTCGTTAAAAGATAGTCCAAATTTATGGAATGATCTTTGAGATTAGATGGAACACAAACTACATGCTTCTATGGAAGAGGGCGCTACCTCAAGTTCCTTAGATGAATTTGAGCCCCATCATCCAGATATACTCCATCATCACAACCCACAACCCAAAGGCACACCCACAATTCATGTCAATGCATTGGGATAATACTTTGAAGGTGATGACACAAACACAACATTTCCGGACATGTCGTCAAAGGTATCCTGGATGGAGGTGCTAGTGTAAGCATCCTCACACAAACATGTTGGGAAAATTGGGGCTAACCACACATTGATCCCACCACATTGGTGATTAAGCTTGTGGATGGGAAATTTGCAAAACCCTTGGCCTAGTGCATGACCTCAAGGTCAAAGTCTGTGACATGACATTCCACCTCACATTTGTGGTCATTGAATTTCATAATGTGGCCTATGATGCCATCTTGGGTCGACCCTTCATGAGACAAACCTGACTTATCCATGACTGGGACATGCATCATGTCTACCTCTATAAAGGGTCTCAAACGCTTAAGGTCAATTTATATACCTGGCACTCACATCCCATGGCCAATGCTCCCTTTGCTGAAAACCCTGTGACAAATGCCAAGATCAAGATCTCTTGGTTTGCAATGCTTGTCATTATCAAGTCCTTGATGACGTGTGGGTGCCATGCATGGTCGCTTCTGTCAATAGTGATGATGTCGACCATGATTGGCTTAAAATCCTTGCTACACTTGACACCCTTGTAGGTCGCAAACTCAACACACAATTCGTACTCCCAAATGGCTAGACCCTTCATGAACCCTACAAATTTATTGCCTCACTTAACACCCTGAGTGTAAGTGTAGCTCCACAATCGAAAACAACCATCCTTTGGGTCTAGATAGATTTCCCCTTTGGTAGAAACATGCAAAGCAAACATGCTGTCTCCCACAGCTAGCCACAATCTTTTTCCATGGGAAACATGGGTCTCTCTGGGCAAACCATCTCTTAAAACTGCACATGGCAAAGTTCAATTACCTAGTAGACAATGCATACAAAGCCTTGGGTTCTTTACACAAACTATACATACTGTATCTAACCCATTGGTTGGTAGGTTCTATGTGGTTCCCACAGGTAATATGAAAGAAGCAATCATCCTTGGAGGAAGATGGGTCTAGAATGCTACAAGTACAATCAGCTCCACTGACAACACATCTACACTCAAGCTTACTGAGGGCAAGGTAACAATGATCCTTTGGGATGGGGAGTGCATCGACTCATATCCTCTGCTCCCACCAACTGCTTCCACAAAGGGTATTCTCACTCCACCCACACTACCTAGTAAGTCTTCTACTACCCCTGAACTACCACCAGAACTCAACCCACCAAGAATATGGATTGGACTCTCGACTGAGAATGGTCTACAACGGTGGCAAGCCCACATATATCCTATGATCCACACCAATCTCATATTCTTGGAGGTGTGGAAAGCTCTTGGAAAACCCACACTAGTAAAAGAAAACACTTACATTCAAATGTCACACGAAATGCATTTAATGGGTGTCCACAGCATTTCATTCCTAAAACATCCATCATAAATAACCATTTGGAGTGTAGATTTCATGTCATTAATGCAGGGGAACTCCAAGGCCGGATTATCATTGGAAAAGAGTGGATTGATTCCACTCACTACCAAATCAATTGGCTCAAAGAAATGGCCACAATGGAAATCAATGGCAAAAAGCCACCGGCCTCTTATGTCCCCAAGAGGAAAACATATACACACTCTCACTCCTTAACTTTCCTTACCCCTTAAGTCCCATCCTCATCACCAAGAGCCGATCGAAAACTACAATGTCAACACCCTCCACCAATGACCATCAAGCTTTGTTCGTCGACATTGCCCCCTGTGTTCATCCACCACAACAACTCCCCACCAGGAAGCTGCGAGACAAAAGGCCCCATGACTGCCAGTTCGTCAACCCCAAGCACAACACAACCAATAACACTGGGTGTCTACCAACATGCTCAAATCTCAAGGCTTCCATGAAGGCAACACACACCTGAGGCTCACAAAGCCACAATCAAAAACCTCTTCGCCACATCATCGCGACAAACACATCATAGCTCAAAGCCTCGTTGACAAAAAAGCCAGAAGCGTCGACGACCACAAGCCTTCATCACTCGGTAGCATTGGGTACCCAAATGTCTCTCAGAAGACCAAGGCTTCCATGATGACAATTCCATCATTTGGCTCCCAAGGCATAGCCCTCAGTATGTTTCCCAAACCACACCCACCATGTTAGTACATGTCCAATCGACAAAGATATTTTGGTGACCAATGGGAGGCAAGTCCCCTCATCCTCGACAAAATCCTATGGACTTGCCCTCACCCAAACCATGGCCACTCAAAAGCTCAATTTTCCCACCCCTTTTCTCCAACCACAGGATAAACTTAAAGGTAAGCTCACAAATCTAGCCACATGGGCTGCTCAGTATAAAAACCTCTTTAGTAGTGCGACCAATAAACACATGTAAAAAAAAGAACAAAATGAAAAAACAGGAAAAAAAGAAAAAACAGAGTGTTTCTAGGTGATTAGGACCACGAGCACACCTTTTGCCCTCGCCCATGCACAACACTTGCAAATCTCACTGGGCTTTGTCCTCTGCGCACACATCTGCATACATCGCACTAAGCTTCATCATCAAGAGCCATCCAGGTACATCTCTAGATAGGGGTACCATGGTGGGTGCAAGCTTGGTCAATGGTACAACCCATCGCCTGGATCTTCTTAATCACCCCTGCTTCACCCCAATAAACGTGCTTCATTGCCTAATCAATCCTACCCAAAACAACTTCTTCGGCTCAACACCTATGGATCCTCGCCATCAACTACCACTTCTATCCACACAGGATCTCATCACTTCAATGACAGAAGAAGAAGACAACACACCAAAAAAAGAGAGAGAATACCACAACTTGATGACTCAACATCCATGGGAGCCAAGATACCCATCACGATGTCTTGACAAAGATGCTAGAGCTTCATGAACATCACCATCGACATCTATGCGTGTTGCCTCCTTGTCTCTCTGAAATTCCCCCCTCGCCACTTGCTTACTAATCCCATTGTTTTACTAACTTCTCTTTCTACCACTTGGATACTGGTCATTAAGTATTCCATGCTAGTCTACTCATTCAAGTACTCTGACTTCTTTAATGAGGATGTCCCACCACAAAGGTAATTTTTAAAAAAATATAAAAAATAAAATAAAGAGTACTACTGGGCACATCCAACAAAGCAAATTGATAAGATCCCATCAGCCTAGTTGGATACTTAATCGGTCAGTACTCCTCTGACTTCTTTCCAACATACTAACACCCCCGCCCCCTCTTATTTTTGGAGAGATAGGAGAACCAACCAAGTGCGACACTTCCCCAGATGCCTTGAAAACCCCTCACTGATCATAAGCTTTAGGAAGGGGAGTATGTTAATTACATATTGGTTAACACATTCCTATGACAACTATGTTCGCACACTTATGTAATGAGTGCCAACACTAGATATATTGTGAATCCCATCATTTGATGAGAGAAACACCCTAAAGACACTCCCAAGTATTGAGCTTCAAAGGACAGACAAGAGGATCTTGGTCAGTTGGCCAAACCATAGAGAAAAGCCTTGTAACTATGTTTTGGGTGGTCCAAGTCACTTACTCGTGGGTGGCCTAGTGGGAAAAGGCTTGGAACTATAAAAGCCAATTTCTCTTGTTTGTAACTCATTCTCCTATTTGTGCAATAGAAGTGGAGTGTTCTCTCTCTCCCTCTCTCTTGCAACTCTAATCTAGCATGTGTAGTGTGCTTAGGGTTAGGGTTTGGGAGTGATTAGTGCTAATTACTTGTTCTCTCTTGCTTACTCTCTCTCTCTCTTTCTTGAGTGATTAGGCTAACCAACACGATCCTCTTCCATGGAGATCCCACACGATCTTCGCGGCGGGTAGAGCTTACATCACCCGTTGGATTAGAGCAACCGCTTCGGTGTGACAACATGTAGGAGGACGGTGGTGACGAGTGGCTACGATGGAACTCTTAAGCCTATCGGCGCGAATAGGTAGCATCCCACGACACGTTAAGGTAATTTACCTAGTAGGAGAATTGACCTATACATGGTACACCAAATTTGATGTAGTAACAAGAAGAAGAACAAAAAATTAACCTAAAGAGGTTTTAGGAATGTACCTAGAGAGGTTTGAGGAATCAGTTGAAGGGAAAAGGGAAGTAAGGAAGATAACCATGAAGGAAGCATGAGAAATAACAAAAATCATGGGTAGTACCAAGCAACCAAGAAACTTGGGAGCTAAATCATGGGTAGTACCTGAAAAGATGCAGGGAGGAAGAGAGCTTGAGGCGGAAAATTTGTTATTCTTCTTCTACTCAACAAAAGAGTTCTACTAAGAGATAAGGGAAAAAAAACATAAGTACTAAAGTATTATGTACATGCGGTCCATAATGTGAACACACTAAGTGAGTGAGATGGCAAGATAAGTATGCCATAACTTAGTGTGGTGGTAGACTATTAGCTAGTGTAGTCCAGTTGTAGAATCACTGGCGAAGATCTATCATGTTAGTTGCTTGATTAAGCTCAAGGTGGATCAAAGCATATGAGAAACATGATTAAGCATATTTATTAAGATAATATAAAATATAATTAAGCTAATAAAAATATAATGACAAGTGATTAATCATAAACCCACATAATCTCATTGTATTAGAGTTGATCCAAGTTCATGCTTATATAGCTCTCATCCACATGCTCAATGCACCCTTGTGCCATCCTTGTGTTTATAAATGTTCACACTACATGTGCTACCTTGCATTTTCCATGTGCTACCTTTTTGACCTTTGATTTCACCTTTTCCAAATGGCCATACAAATCAACCTTTGCCAATGTACCCTTAGTCTATTCCTCTTTCTAATGTGCATGCTCCTCCCCTTCCTCTATTCATGTTGCACCCTCACACATTGTTTTTCTTAACACCTCCCCTCAATGTGATGAGGGTCTTACACCTAACATGTATTGACCTAACCCACACTCCATACTCATATGGTTGGAGCGGTCTATCTAGGTTTCTCTATGAGTTACAATGTATTGACCTAACCTACACTCCATACTCATATGGTTGGAGCGGTCCATCTAGGTTGCTCTATGAGCTATAATGTTGGTTTTTTCTTAGCACTTTTTACACATCGGGAGAGTGGGATTACAACAAGGAGTTAGGAGCCATACTCCTCATATCATCTATAAGAGATGATCGGTGTTGCCTCCATCCTGCGAGGCCACATCACTGTCTTCTTTCTTTGACATTAAATTGGCTACTTCGGCTCTCTCTTTATGCCATCAATCCTATATGTGAGCAATCTTGCCACAATGATGACAGGTTATCTTTGTCCTTGGTCCTTCTTTGGTTCTCGGTCCTGGTCCTGTCCTCTTGAGAACCTCTTGAGAAGAGTGCTTTCTCCTCACTTGATGTAGCTTGAATTGTCTTCCCTCAAATCCGCTTCTCTTCTTCTTTGAGTGCTGCTTTAACTTCTGCAATGGTTGGATCTGGGAGATTCTTTAAGGTAGCCACCAAGGGCCCATACTCCTCAAGTGTTATTTTTAAAAATATGGCTATGGCATCCTCTTCTTCTACTTGTGCCCCAATGCTAGCTAATTGTTGAGTTATACTCTTCATTTTGTTAAGGTATGCTGAAAGTGATTCACTATCCTTAATGTCCAAGCCAAAGAATTATATTTTCAAGATTATTTTTGAATTCATTTGCTTTTCCCCAAACAATTTCTCTAGCTCATCCCAAGCACCCTTAGATGTATCTTGTGATGCAATGCGATGAATAAATCTATCACCCAATCCTAATGCAATGATAGCTAATCTATTTTCATTTCGGCTCAACCATTTGTTCTTTTCATCCCCTTTATCCTCCGGATATTTTTTCCTTCCATTTTCAATGTCCCAAACCCATCCTTCATTAACATGAATTTGATTTTGACTTGCCACCATATGTGGAAGGACTCCCCTTTGAACTTATCAAGCACAAATGAAGTAGTCATTTTAAGGTTGAGAAGGTCTTAACACTTGAGTACTACTCAAGGTCAGTGTCTAATTTCAATACAAAAGAGATTTGAACGCAAAGATTAGTGCTAATGCAAGGAATCAATCATGAACCTCAAAACAAGCTCACTATTTTTATGCAAAAAACTTGCGAGTGTTCAAGTGAACAATTGACCCTTCGAATTGAGTGGAAAGCTGAATGTGATGGTGTAAACTTGTAGAGAAACTCCCGAGTGATGATTGGAGCCCTTACTTGCCCATAGCAATATTTCCTTTCCTTTCCATGTGAACACCCCTTTAGAGAAAAAAAAGCCTTTTATATATATTTTGGGGTTATTTTTTTTGAAAGGAAAACACATTAAGGTTTTGAAACCTTATCGATTGTTGATTGGTGGCCGTTGACGCGAGCAGCAATGGATGCCTTATCGCTTGTGAGTCATGGTCGTTTAAAGCAGAAGAACAATGTTAAACCTACAGTGTGAGCAATAGCAAATGGTGGTTGTGGGCAATAGATGATGCAACACACGGCCCACTGTGAGGGATTGGTACAGTGTTGACAACACACGGACTGCTCTGAACTGTTCAGAAAAAAAAAACGCCTTCTTTTTTGTAAGCAGAACAAGGGTATAAAAAATATTCCCAGTGCAATGATTGCCAATGCCTTAAAGGCGTCCTTAGCTTCACATATCTTAAATGAGCTTTGAATGAATTTATTTGATGATGCTCTTCAATCAATGAGTGTGATAGGAGGTAGGATTCGTAGTGGCTTAATACAAGATTAATAGTGTCTATTTGCCTACTAGTGTCTATTTGCCTACTAGCTTGAGATAAAATGAATGACGAGGCATGGCTCCGATACCATGTTGAGAAATCAATCTTGGTTAAGCTCAAGGTGGATCAAAGCATATGAGAAACACGATTAAGCATATTGATTAAGATAATACAAAATATGATTAAGCTAATAATAAGATAATGACAAGTGATTAATCACAAACCCACATCATCTCATTGCATTAGAGTTTATCCAAGTATATGCTTATATAGCCCTCATCCACATGCTCCATGCACCCTTGTGCCATCCTTGTGTTCACAAATGTCACGTTACATGTGCCGCCTTGCACTTTCCATGTGCTACCTTTTTGACCTTTGACTTCACCTTTTACAAATGACCTTACAAATCGACCTTTGCCAATGTACCCTTAGTCTATTCTGCTTTCTAATTTACATGCTCCTCCCCTTGCTCTATTCATGTTACACCCTCACGCATTGTTTTTCTCAACACAGCATCCTACCAAACACGCCAATGATGTAAGTGGCGAAAACGATCACCCAGGCATATCATAAGTGTTAGCTCATGTTGAGCTTAACATCTTAACACTCCTCCTTAAGCTCAACTCTATCTCTAGGACTTCAAGCATAGTCCGGAATCTGCGAAGCTTCTTGGTTCACAGGGCTTTTGTGAAGATGTCACCTACTTGCTCCTTTGTGCTAACATACATGAGATCAATGTCTCCTAATATACGACCCTCTCTCTGATGAAGTGATATTGGACCTCTATGTGTTTGGTCTATGCATGAAAAATTGGGTTCCTTGCTAATTGTATACTACTAAGATTTCCATAATTATAGATGATAACCTGTCTGTCAACCTGTAGCCCTAAATCACCAGGTAGCTTGCACAACCAAGCTACCTCACATGCTGCCATTGTAACACCCCTATACTTTGCCTCCGTACTTGACAAGGCAACTGTTGGCTGCTTTTTGGTGCTCCATCTCATAGCACCACTCCCAAAGGAGAACATAAATCGACTGTAGATCTACCTATAACTTCGCACACCAGCCTCATAAAAGAGACCATAGTCTAATGTAGACTTCACATAGTGCAATGTGTGCATCATACCATCCAAATGTGGCTTCCGAGGAACTTGCATCAAAACTGACTCTCCAATCTAACTATATACTTCAAATCTGGCTTGGTGATCATCATATAGATCAAGCTACCCACTATCTTCTTGTACATAATGGGTTTCTCCAAGATCTCACCCACAAGTACAGTCAACTTGCCATTTGAATCTAATGGCATGGAAATTGGCTTACAACTTGCCATACCATATTTGGATAGCATATCCAATGTATACTATCTTTGTGACAACCATATGCCCTTGGCCATTTTAATAATCTCAATGCCAAGAAAGTATCTAAGCTCACCCAAATCCTTCATGTCAAATTTCTACTTGAGGAGACATTTCACACTCTCAACTTCCTCTCCACACCCCCAACAATCAAGTCATCTGCATAGATTGTGATGAACACAAGGCCCTTATCACTCTTCTGTACATAGAGTGAATGATCACATGAAAGCCGATGGCGGCGATAAGATATTGTGCTATCTTATCATGCCATGCTCGTTGGTGCTTGTTTAAAGACATATAGGGTTCTACACAACTTGCATACAAAATCAGGGTGACCCACATCTTCATAACCTGGTGGCTGATCCATATATATGAATTACCTTGATCCTTGATTCCAATCCTCATATTCTTTTACATTTGTAGCAGTTGGATTAATCCCAGGTATCTCTGGTTCCTCCTTATGTTCGCCTTGAATGTGGTCCGAGTAGCCTTTTCCCATCAGAAATTTGTTAATCTAAACCTCCAAGCATGGAAGTTATTCTTGACAAGATTCTCTGCAACAATCTAGTTAATTCCATCATTTGACATCTTGTCTGTAACACAAACTCACCAAAACTAGCACTCTTGTTCGACCTGCACAAACTATTATATTCTCTACATAGTTGTACTATACTTCATGTAAACTGTCACAACCAGTGACCTCAATTTGCATACATATACCCAATAACACATGTAAGACCTCTTTGCAGTGATGTCCTTCTTGTAGCTCCAAAAATAGAATTTTGTAGAAAATCAAAACTTACCCATAGTGCACATGAATGCTTGTTGGTAACTCAAAAATAGAGGTCAAGACACGCCCAAAACCCATTTTCGGTCATGAAAACTCTATCCAAAGGACCTTATGGTTGTTTTGTAGAGCTCCGCTCCCACAAAGACATCTCCTCAATTGGAATTTGTTGTCGCTGCCTCCCGAGATGAAGAGCTCCTGACAAGGGTGTAGTAGCCAACACAAAGGGAGAAGAGTATGTGAAGATCTTACCCTTGTACCGCTTCCTATACTTCTCCTACTTGCCGCTCATCTTCTTAGCATGAACCAAGATCTCATACCATGAAAAGATGTAGGGAGGAAGAGAGCTGGAGCTCTTGCAAGCACACACACACCCACACAAACCCTAGAGGAGAACACACAATATGAGAGGCTGAAAATTTATTATTCTTCTTCTTCTCAACAAAAGAGTTCCACCAAGAGATAAGGAAAAAGAAACATAATTACTAAAGTACTATGTACATGTGGTCCATAATGTGAACACCATAGTGGTTTACTAGTAGTTAGTGTAGTCTAGTTGTAGAATCATTGGCGAAGATCTATCATGTCAGCATCCTACCAAACATGCCGCTGATGTAAGTGGTAAAAAATATCACCCATGAATATCATAAGTGTCAGCTCGTGTTGATCTTAACATCTTGACATTATTAAGTGACTAAGAAAATCATGGGTAGTATCTAGGCGACCAAGAACTAAACTTAGGTTCCAAGGATGAGCAAAAAATAATAATTGTAAACAAAGATATACTAGCAGAATTTGAGAAATAAATGATAATTTTGTTCAACGAGTTCATGAACATCTTTGCTTTTGGCAACACACATACCACCTCAAGGGTGTAGACCTCGAGGTGTGCTAACACCAGATTCCCTCAAAGCTAGATACAAGATTGGTGAGAATCCAACACTACCAAATGAATCCCAACTATGCTAAAAGGGTGAGGGAAGAACTAGATAATCTCATAAAAAAGAGGAGTTCATCTCATAATAAGTAGTGATTCCTATAGTGATAGTACTCAAGAAGTATTTTAGTAGTGATCAAGGAATGCAATGCTACCAAATGAGAAGAACTAGTTCATATCATAAGTAGTGATTCCTATAGTGATAGTACTCAAGAAGTATTTAGTAGTGATCAAGGAATGCAACGCTACCAAATGAACCCCAACTATGCTAAAAGGGTGAAGGAAGAAATAGATAATCTCATAAAAGAGGAGTTCATTTCATAAGTATCTAGTAGTGATTCCTATAGTGGTAGTACTCAAGAATTATCTAGTAGTGATTCCTATAGTGGTAGTAGTAAATAAAAATGGAGAACTTAGTATATGTGTAGATTATTATAGGAAACTAGATTATAGGGGCTCATTTCATAAGTATTAGTGGTAGTATCCAAAAAAACTTGAAAACTTAGGGAATGTGTATATTATAGGAAACTAAATTCCCAAATAGTCAAGGATCCATTTCCTTTACGATTCATTGATAAGGTAGCCAAGAATGAGTTGTATAGTTTTATGGATGGATATAGTGGATATAATCAATTATTCGATAGCCCTAGAAGACAGAGAGCAGACCACATTCATCACATAGAATGGGGGGCACACATGTACCAACAAGTGATGCGTTTCTCAAACTTTCTACATAAACTTATGCATATGTTTATGGATGACTTAATGACATACTCAAAGATGGGGCATCATCTTTGAGGTATCTAAGGAAGATATTCCTAGATGCTAAGCAAAAAGGATATCCCTAAATTAATTCAAGTGTGGCTTCTATGTGTACAAGGGGAAATTACTTGGTCATATAATATGTCAAGATGGTATTCTCACATCCCTAAGCAAGATCCAAGTCATAGAAAAGGTGAGTTGCCTGACAATAGTCACCTAGGTTAGGTCATTTTTAGGTTATGTGAGCTTTTATAGGATATTTATCCAAAATTTTACAAAAATAGCTACTCCCTTACATGAGATCACAAAATAAGATGGCAAGTTAACCTAGGGAGAGTGAGGAATTTGTATTCCAAACACTCGAGGAAATTATCAATGTGCCAATACTTAGGCAACCTAGATGGGATGTGATTTTCCATGTTCATGAATATGCATTAGGGCTGGCCATAGGGATAATACTAACTTAGCATGCGGAAAAGGTTGATTTCCTAGCATATTTTACAAGTAGGAAGTTCGTGAATAGTAAGAAGGCCTATACCACCATAGAGCGAGAGGCTTTGGGGATGGTTTATAGTGTCCAAAAATTTAGGCACTACTTTTGCGAAATAACTTCTTGTTCTATGTTGATTACCAAGAATTATTATACATAATCAACAAAGTGGTGATCCAAGGAAGGCTACTGAGATGGGTGCTGCTTCTACAAAGCTTCTACAAGAATTCAGCACTTCAAAATCATCTCCATAGGCCTAAAAGAACACATTGTGGCACTGACTACCTCTCTCGAGGTCATTCAAAATAGAGACCAAGGAAGGGTAAGTGAAGGGGTGACTTCTAGATAATATGGAGCTATTCTGAGTCTTGAATGTCAAATCTCGGTGGTGATAGAACTAGAGTGGCAAGAAGTCATAGACTATTTAACCGCTACAAGAGAAATGTCAAAAGAGCTAACTCTAAATCAATTGAGAGAATTAGTGCTAAAGTCAATAAAATTCTTGATAATCGAGGGACACTTTTTTGAATCAAAGTTAACATGGTGTTATGAAGATGTGTTCTGACATAAGCTTAATCAACTAATTTTAGAAGTGTTGAAATATACAAGTGAATAGGGTGTGTGCGGGAACAAGCCCTTAGCAAGAGGCTATAAAAGAGAATCTGTAAATGAGTGAGAAGCTATGAAAAGATGAGAAGTATCTATTGGGAGAGAATAAAGGGTAGCATGAGAAGATTTAGGATGTGTGGAGATATTCTGGGAAGAGGTGGAGAGAATCAAGCAAAAGAGGTGGAGTCAATCAAGGAGAGATCAGTGGGATTAGATGCTTGGATGTAAACTCTATAAATTGAGGCATTGGCCTAATGAGAATTTGCTGGTTTTTGATTATCCATGCCTACATTAAGCTATCAGTTAATTGCTCACTAATCATATCTTAATCCATGCCTACATTAAGCTATCAGTTAATTGCTCACTAATCATATCTTAATCATCTAATCTCTTTGTTTTAATGATGTTGATTCTAGCATTTGATCCACCATAGCTCATCACATTGCTACAAATTTAACATGGTATGAGAGCCTAGCTTAGAATCCATCAAATTTATGAGCCTATTATCTTGCTAATCACCTAGTTAATCAAGATTAGGGAGAAAAATCAAAATTTTAGCTCTTTTTCAATTAACCTATGTACCCCTAGTTGGTGGAGGAGTTTTCTCTCCCTTCACACATAAAATCAGCCCAAAACCTCTTAGCCACATGTAGCCATACTCCCTATGCTTTAGCCTGTCAAAACAAAACGCCAAACCGCCATCGCATGCTGTCGATTTTTGCTAAAAAGCTAGCACCATTTTTTTAAAGAAAAATGGAGATCTTGTCTTCCACAGATACAATGGGTCTAATTCCTCTTGGCCCTAGGGGTTTTCAAGGGTTCTCTACAAGCTAGTGAAGACAGTTTTTGATTTCATCAAGTCTACAGTGAGATCCAAGCTCTGTATCAAATCGACAGGGTGACTTTGGTAAATTAAGCATTCAATGTTTGGTCAAATCTTATGTTTCTTGGCTTAATCCTCTACTAGACTAATTGCTATTGATGGCTTTGAAAGGAGTTGAGCTCATTTAAACTCTAAGGCCCTAGATTTGGACTCCCCACGTACTCTGTTTTCTGCACACAAAACAGAGGTTTGTTTTGCTAATCAATGGTTAATCAGTACTAATCACTATATTTTGGTGCAATTTAGGGTTCAAATTAACCATTGGACATGAATGATGGTAGGTTGTAATTGATCAGCACTACCGACCAAGTTGACCACTTGCCTGATCTATGTGAAAATGGATGGATTCCATCGAGACCAACACCAAGTTTTAAGTGATGAGGTTCTTGACTAAATTCTGGCCATTAATTCCTTGTGGGGCTCCCCTTTAGGCTCGTTGTTGTGCACGTCTCTCAAGCGGATATTTTGGTACTTTCATGAAGAAGCCATTTTCCACCTTCTTGTAGCCCACATTTTTGTGAATCTAACCCTTCAGTTAGATCATAAATCAGAGCTCGTTTGCTCAAGTTACGAGCCAAAAACTCCTAGGTGTGAACCACCTCTAAGAGCAAAAAAACCCTTACTAAAGTCACTGTCTGCTGCTAGGGGGGGGGAGGAGAGCAGCTAAGGACACTCCACCCACAAGGGTGAGATGAGGCAAAAAATATGCAAAGGGCTTACTTGGAGATAGGAAAAAAGGGCTTGCTGGAAGAGGGGTGCAGAGGGCTATCAGGTACAGTCCTACACAGTCCCGAACTGTCGGGTATAGTCACTGTGTAGAGTGTTGAGCATGGGCACATCAAGGTTTTGGGTGTCTCGACCATGTGGGGGATTTATATAGGTACAGGTGGAGGGAAAGGAAGAGCAAAGCATGGGTGAAAAGGATGGTGTACGATGAAAGTACACCGATGTGTGGCTTGCATGGGTATGGGCAAAGGAATGGTACCTGTGCGTGGGCAAAATCTATGGTTTGCATGTACCTTTCGGGTCAGCAGAGGCAGCATGGGCATCCATGTGGTGGTCTGTGTGGACCGTACGCTAAGGCCGTCAGCTTTTGGCCCTTACACAGGCATTCTATGGGTGCCTAGGTATGTGTACGATATCTTTTTGGGGAGGGGATCCCAGTTTGGGACATCGGCCTCCTTGATATGCGTGCCAGAGTGCCAGGTGGTGCGAAAATATTTTTTTTGCAAAAAAACCGAGGTGTCTCCTTGGTCGTAGTAGGGGTGCAGTCTCTCCATCATCAAACACCCGATGGTGCATTTATTAAGGTTTAAGTTTACCGTATTTTAATTGAAAATAACTAAAAATTTACGTATAGGCTCGATCTAGTGTAGGTCTTTGATGCTATAAAATCCTATATTAGGGTAAAATTGCATGCAAATTCTAAATTTGGGCTCAGAGTTTTAAGATTCTAAGTGAAAAAAACTCATTGATTAAAATTGTTAATTTTTATACCACAAAGGACCATAAATTCATCAATTAAATGGGCATAAATTATTATTGAAGATGGGCATGTTATATCCTTCTCCCCTTAAGGAAATTGAGATGTCCTCATCTCATCATGAATTCGGGGTAATCCTTCAATAATGTCGCTTCATCTTCCCAAGTTGCATCCTCTTCAGGAGGGTAATCTTTCCATGTACTAGATGTTATACAACAAGAGTTCTATTATGAAGTTGCCTTTCTCTAGAATCTATGATCCTACTAGGCTGCAACTCAAGGACTCCATAAGTTGGGATTACAACTTTCTCATCATCAAGAATATGATTGAGACTAGGTACATAAGGCTTTAACAAACTTACATGAAATACATTATGGACTTTGATATGGGCTGGGCGCTGGAGCTTATAGTGAAAAAGAGCTATGCGTGGGTCGCACTCATAGAAGAACTTTGAAGTGAAATCATAATTCTGATCACTGACTATCCTTTTCGTTGGGAGACCATGAAGCTTGAAGACCTCCTTGACAAATAATCGGGTAAAATCATAGGCTTTAAAGGTTTTCTTTGCTAGTATAAGATGAGCTACTTTAGTAAGCAAGTCCACCAAC
The DNA here is from genome assembly GCF_041138505.1 of Cibotium barometz. Classification (NCBI taxonomy): domain Eukaryota; kingdom Viridiplantae; phylum Streptophyta; class Polypodiopsida; order Cyatheales; family Cibotiaceae; genus Cibotium; species Cibotium barometz. Next base: position 32,489,361 of record NC_141079.1, on the reverse strand, counting down.
ACTAAAATGGAATCATATCCTCCTTGTATAGTGGAGAGACTTCTGACAAAATCCATTCTAATTCATTCCCACTTCATCTAGGGGATATCCAAGGGTTGAAGCTTCCCACGCATCTTGAATCTTTTAGCTTTGATCCTTTAAGCCCGCCTAATGATAGATCCTCCTTTTACAGCATTCAATGTTTTTGCATAGCCTGGATGCCCTACAGTGGGGCTATCATGAGCTTCATGAAGAATTAACTTCTTTAGAGTAGGATCCTTAGGAATACATAGCCTGTGATTGAAGTATAGGATCCCATCATGGATGAGGTACCCCTTGATTAGATTTTTCTCTTTCTCTGAAGTTTCCCCTTCTTCTACTAGCTTCACCATCCTTTGGTAATCCGGATCGTGAGATGAGACTTCTTTGACCTTGTCTAGTATGGGATCATGTGGCATTGAAATTGCACTCAAGAAATATTTGCGAAGACTGAGTGCATCCACTACCACATTCTCCTTCTAGGGTGGAACTTGATGTCGGTCATGTTCTTGTGGGATTTCAATCCATCTTCTCTGCCTCATGTTGAGGTTAGGCTAGGTAAAGATCCGCTTCAGACTCTTGTGGTCAGTTACAAGTTGGAATTTGCCCCCCAAGAGGTTATGTCTCCATAATTTGAGGCAATGAACAACTGCTAAGAGCTCCAAATCATGGGTGGCATAATTTGCTTCATATTGCTTCAGCTTGCGAGAGAAGTATAAGCCATTGGTCTTCCTTCTTGTCCAAAGACACCACCAAGTTCTAGACTACTGGCATCAACAACCACCACAAATTCCCTGGTGAAATTAAGAAGTTTCAGGCTTGGCACTGAGGTAATGATGGCTTTGAGCTGATCAAAGCTGACTTGATGGATTGGAAACCATACTATTTTTAAATTCTTCTTAAGAAGATCCGTCAGGGGTGCAGCTACCAGGATATAATATTTGATGAAAACTCTATACCGTCCCGTGATTCCCAAAAATCCACAAACTTCATGGATTGATTTAGGGGGTGGCCATCCCAGTATATCCTTGACCTTGGTGGGATCCACTAAGATATCATCTGTCAAGGGTGCAGCTATCAGGACATAATATTTGATGAAAATTCTATACCGTCCCATGATTCCAAAAAATCCACAAACTTCATGGACTGATTTAGGGGGTGGCCATCCCAGTATATCCTTAACCTTGGTGGGATCTACTAGGATATCATCTTGGGAAACAATGAATCCAAGATACTCAATCTGATGAGTAAAGAAGGTACATTTGCTCTTCTTGGCATAGAGTGTATGTCTGCACAACAATTGAAGAACTCTACGCACATGCTCCTCATACTCTTCCACTGACTTTTGGAGTATATTAAGATGTCATCAAAGAAGACAAGCACAAATTCATCCAAGTAGGGACGGAATGTATCTTGCATTAGGTGGTTGAAGGTCACAGGAGCATTGGTTACCTCGAATGACATCACAGTAAACTCATAGTGGCCATAATGGGTATTGAAAGCTGTATTAGGTATATCTACTTCCTTGACTCTGATTTGGTAGTAGTAACCACACCTTAAGTCTATTTTTGAGAAACATTTGGCCCCATGAAGCTTGTCAAGAAGCTCATCGATGCAAGGGATATGATACTTATTCTTGACTGTGACTTCATTTATCCCCCGATAATCTATGCAGAGATGAAGAGTGTCGTCCTTCTTCTTTTGGAAAAGAACAGGTGCTCCCCAAGCAGAGCTACTGTGGCATACAAATCCTTGCTCAATGAGTTGGGAAAGTTGCTCCTTAAGCTCAATGACTTCAGGAAGAGACATTTTAAAGGGTGTTTTTGAGATAGGTTGAGCATCAGGGATCACCTCGATTTCATGATCGACTTTTTGAGGAGGCGGTAGCCCTGTAAGCTTGTCATCAGGAAAGATGTTAGAGAATTCTTGGATCCAAGAGGGTTCTGTTTCTTTACTAGGTTCAACAACTTTGTTGAGCTTAACTAGGAAAACTTGTTGTCTCTTATGTGCTCCCTTGAGAAGATGATGTGCCTTGACTACCTAGACTTAGGTTTACCTATCTTCCTTGAACTGATACTACTTGGCCATGCTCATTTTTAAAAGTTATATTCCCCTAGTTAAAGTGAATATTAGCATTGTTTGCAATTAGCGAGTCCATCCCAAGGATCCCATTATAAATTCCTAAAATGGAAGGACTGTAAAATGGCCATGAGTTTTCTCACTACTCAATTCAAAATCAAGGTTTCCTATAGAATGTTGATACACTACTTTCTTCCCACTATCTAGTTCTACAACCATTCTTCTACTGGTTTTTGACCCAAGTTTAACTTTTGTAAACACCTTGGAGAAAGAAATGAATGGGTACTGCCACAATCAATCAAAAGCTGGAATGGCTTACCATGATGAGTGGTTGGGGTTTGAATAACACCAAATTGTTGATTTGGACCTTGATATTCTACCGCACCGCATAGATGGTGGCACACTCTTCTTCAGCTATCTCTAGAGTTGGTTCTTCGCTTATAGTATAGGCGGTGCAAGCAATTGATCCGCGGCCTCTACCATGTCCACCACCTCTTGCACCTTGCTAGATGGGGGGTTCCACGGCCTTGATTTGTTCGACCATTTTGAGTTAAAGATGATGCTAGCTTGAGACAGTGGTCCTTAAAGTGTCCCGGATCATTGCATTTAAAACATAGAGGGGCCTCTCTAGAAGAAGAAGTACACCAACAGGGAACAAAGGAGTTGGTTTTTCGCCCTCAGTTGTAGTAGCGAATATTTTGCTGGGGCTTCTTGTAAGATTGATCTTTAGGGTTTGCTTTAGGGTAAGATCTCTTCTAAGGCTTAGCTTTATCATTTGGAAAGCTCTTGAAGAGTAAATTCTAAATCCGCATTCTTCGACAAATTTTGGAATTGGTATGCTCAAGATACACTAAAATGTAGATTGAAAAGAAAATTCCCAAAGTAATGGGATTTTTCCAAACTCCCTAATATGGTCTTTTAGAGAAGAGAACAACTTTAACTATCAAAAGCAAGCATTTGGACATTTCCTTAAGTATTTAAGAAAAACTAAATACTATACATTTTGGCTAAGAAAAGATGAAGACTTAAACAAAAAAGCTACCGTTTGTATCTAAGAAAAAGTAAATACTATACATTTTGGTGAAGAAAGTATGAAGACTTAAAACAAAAAAGCTAGCTTCTGTTGAAGCAAGAATGTGGGTATTTTCTTCTTAGAGAAGAGAATGAATTTAACTATCCAAAGCAAGAATGTGGACATCTCCTTAACTATCTAAGCAAATGGAAATATTTAAAATTTTGGCAAAGAAAGTATGAAGACTTAAACAATAAAGCTAGACTAACAAACAAAGAAGGGGAAACTTACATATTAGAGCAATTACAATAAGTATTTAAAATGATCATTTATATTAATTAGAAGGTATATGTTACAAAAAATTTATGAAGCTATGCACACATAGCATTGCGAGTTAATAACAAAAAGTATGAGAGGAAGGGGGAGAACAAGCTACAAAAAAAAGGCAGCTGAGGAGGATTGCGGGGGAAGACACGCATAGTCCAAGGAGAGAGGAGGAGTAAACATTATAAGCCCTCTACTTAAGGGCAATGGGATTGAGATTGCAAGGGGTGATGGGGGGGAGCTCAATGCCCACAAATCAAGGCGGCTCATTAAACCTTCGCTTATGTGCACTTTGGAGATGACAATCCGAATACAATATAATAAAATTGCAAGGGCCAAAATGGCTTGTAAAATGAAGAATGTAAGGGAAGAGGAGCCATTCGTCGCCGAGTGCCATTGAACCTACATTTAGCAAAATAACATAAAATTAGTCAATAAATGGTAAAATTAAAACATTGAGGACTTATATTAACTATTAGTCTAATTAAGTCCTGAACTAATGAGAATTAAACCTAATTTAACCTACATTCAACAAAACACATTCACAAAAATTAATCACTATCTAAACATAGAGGACTTAAATTAACTAACTACACAATAACTAATTAAGCTAAACAAATAAGAAGGGGGCATAATGCTTACAAATATGATAAGTTAAATAAGAATTAGAGCTTGATTTTTAAGAGAAGAGAGTGACAAAGCAAGTAATGAAGAAACACTAGTCAACAATGTGTGCTTGGTATTTATAGAAAAAAATTAATGTATGTGTTGTGTGCATGTGCACACGTGCGCGTGTTGCACACACATCCACTACAATCATAACAAGTTATGTTGTAGTGTGTGAGATGAGAAGTGTTGTCTTACATTTGTAAGAGAAATGTGATATTTTGTTTTTTCCCATGTACTATAGATGACAAATCCAATGATCCAATGTACTAGCCTTGGTAAGTCAGAGGCCCGATTCTAACACATGGTCCCTATAGGTGCAGCCATATGTACGACTACACATGTGGCCAGTGGTGGGGCTGCATGTGTGGCCGCATAGTATGGCTACATGTTTGGCCACACATGTAGCCACATCCACATTTTTTCTTGGATTCTCTCTCCTCTTTGCATGGTCACTGCGTCATTCTCTTGTAGTGTTCTAGATAGCATGCACACCACATGTCCTAAAAAAAGAATAGTACTTGTGCATTATTACTATTAGTATTATACAACTAAAACACATTTTAGGGCTTAAAAATGAGATGATTTGGTCCAACTCTTCCAACTAAAGAGTTAGTGTATTGAAGCGATAGAATCAACTTGATGAAATCTAGAATCTTGATAATATCAAATTATTAACAAGTTGTATTCTTACTGTAACAATTCCAAAAACCCATGCTTTTCACAAGATGATGAGCCTAAAAAAAGACTCAAGTCTCACTAATTATTGTTATAGTCTAACATGCTTCAAGCCAAAGACACATGCATGCCTATTTTATGCATGCAAGGTATGTCTTAAATAATATGGACTTACTATTGTAAGAGGATACAATGTTATGTGTATACAAGAGAACACTTACAAGAAGTATGACCTTTCATTACATAAAACTTAAACTCAAATTTTCATAGCACAAAACGTTAAACTCCAATTACACAATACAAAGATGAAGAATAATGTTGTATAATAGATGGAAAATTCGTAGACACATGTGCTCTTATGAAATGGAGCTTTGATGATTGATTTATAACTACTAAGATAAAGGTTATGCTCTAGTAGAAGCTAGGTAGTAAGCTTACAATGATGGGTAATGAACTATGTAGAGAAGGGGTACATAGGCTTGTATATTTAGGCTAGTCACACGACTGGATAGGTCTACGATCATAGTTTTCTCTCTACTTTAATTGAAAGGATTTTTTAATGCTATGAAAGTTTTGAGGTAATGGGTGCCTTGTAAGTATAAGAATCTATGGCTCCCAAAACTTATTTCTTGAGGTGTGCACATAAATTTATGCATTGATATCATCATGCTTTCATCTCAAAAGTAAGAAAAAGTTTAATATCATAACTATATCAATGTAGCATACGTGTAAAACTTCAATAACACAACTACAAACATAAGTTATAGCATCATGTGTTGAGTAGTGGGAATAAATAAGTCGTCCATGTTGTGATCATCTTTTTCCTAGTTTGTAGCCTCTAGACAAATAGTGATGAATAGTATGGGGAAGCATAAGTTCATAAATTTGCAGGCAAAGAGTGGTGAGTAGTATGGAGAAGCACAAGTTCACAAAAATTTTCCAAGCTAGGTAAGAATGAATAGATCCTATGGAGAGTTTTGTCCAATTAGAGGAAAACACGTGTCATAGTAAGGACGGTTGATTTCAAAGAGCTACACGTAGCTCAACCTAGAGGAGAAAGATTGAGGCGTGTAGAAATAGAATTGGGGACCAGGGGGGGTGCCTTGTAAGTATAAGAATCTATGGCTCCCAAAACTTATTTCTTGAGGTGTGCACATAAATTTATGCATTGATATCATTATGCTTTCATCTCAAAAGTAAGAAAAAGTTTAATATCATAACTATATCAATGTAGCATACGTGTAAAACTTCAATAACACAACTACAAACATAAGTTATAGCACCATGTGTTGAGTAGTGGGAATAAATAAGTCGTCCATGTTGTGATCATCTTTTTGCTAGTTTGTAGCCTCTAGGCAAATAGTGATGAATAGTATGGGGAACCACAAGTTCATAAATTTGCAGGCAGAGAGTGGTGAGCAGTATGGAGAAGCACAAGTTCACAAAAATTTTCCTAGCCAGGTAAGAATGAAAAGATCCTATGGAGAGTTTTGTCCAATTAGAGGAAAAGACGTGTCATAGGAAGGGCGGTTGATTTCAAAGAGCTACACGTAGCTCAACCTAGAGGAGAAAGATTGAGGGGCGTGTAGAAATAGAAATAGAATTGGGGAGGCGCGCCCATTGCCGGCCATTGATCATGTGGGAGAAGCAGGGCGGGGGAGGATTCTTGAAGGGATGGGGGAGGACTACGTGGTGGTGTGTCTACAGCACGAGAGGGTGGAAAAGTTCACAAAGAGAGGGGAAAGACACACAATGTACATAATTTCACGAGATCGTCATGTCAAGGAGAGAAAGATGCAGAGCGATCCAGCTGCCTCCCAGCAACACTTTGATTGCTTTGGATTGGTGTCAGTCCCATATTATAGTATCATGCCTCTTTCTTTTGTGAGAATGCAATGGCTTTCTAGCCTTCTAGGTAACCTCCACACACACACACACACACACACACACACACACCTCTACACACACACACACACACACACCTTCCATTTGTCTTGGACGCCTAGCCAACCATCCCGTGTGGAATCTCCAACACTGACCACCCAAAAAAGGCACCTGAAAATCATAACCATCAACCTATATTTTGCAACTACAGGCTATTGTCGTACAGACACATCCCTCTTTCACTAAAAGAATTTCAGTTTTTTTTTTAAACTAGAATAGGGGCTATTACAATGCATAATTCTTCCAAATGTTCTATATTCTTTCGGTTAAAGTTATATTCTTATTTTTACAATAAACAATTGCCAAATTAGAGCCTAGGCTATTGAATAACCATTGGAGGTGGCTCTTTTTCCTTAAGGGTTGAATTGATGTGAAATATACTACACACCTTTAGCATCTTAAGCTTTTGCTTGGATCAACAGTAGCCATAATTTATTTTCAGAGTGGTGGGGCAACAACCAATTTTTTAATCCCTGGTTTATGGTGCCTTCCCCCCACGCTTACAAAGGGTTGAAAAAATGAAGGGTATAATTATCATAAGAGAGCCAGTAAGAGAGCCTATAAAGATCGTGGCAGGAGCTACTGAAGGTTGAACTAGCATTGAGGGAAATAAGGGAGACCGCAACCCTAGGTTGGATGAGAAACTTGTCCCATTAGTATAAGAGTGAGAGTGAGAGGGTATGTGTGTGTGCATCGACTGACTGTGTGTGTGTGTGTGTGTGTGTGAGAGAGAGAGAGAGAGAGAGAGAGAGAGAGAGGTATATGTGTGTGCATCGACTGACTGTGTGTGTGTGTGTGTGTGAGAGAGAGAGAGAGGGGTATGTGTGTGTGCATCGACTGACTGTGTGTGTGTGTGTGAGAGAGAGAGAGAGAGAGGGGTATGTGTGTGTGCATCGACTGACTGTGTGTGTGTGTGTGTGTGAGAGAGAGAGAGAGAGAGAGAGAGAGGGGTATGTGTGTGTGCATCGACTGACTGTGTGTGTGTGTGTGTGTGAGAGAGAGAGAGAGAGAGGGGTGCTAGTGTGTGTGTAGCACTTTCATTCAATTATACTTCAACTATACTCGGAAAGAGTGATCTCTTGCGTCATCTTGGAATCCTGTGCTCATGGTTTCAAGCTTAGCTTGTCAATGTTATGCAAGTAGAGATAGACTCGATACCTCATGTTATGCTCTCTTTACAGCATAATTAGAGTTTTGAAAGCTCTCTGTAGAGAATCGATACTTCTTTCGCATTCACGATTACAGTCGCACCTTCTTTTTTGCTTGTTTTCTAGGCCATCTCGTTATGGAAGATGCAGATGCTGTAGAGGCTGGTGGCATGAACATAAATGGAGGTGGGGGTAATGCTAATGGAGGGATTAATTGCAGTTGTGATCAGCCTTGCACAGAACATTTTAATATCAATGGTCTCGCCATAGCCAATACAATGGCCTATCCCTCCACCATTGCCGTAAACCTTCACACAACGGATCATAATGAGCAACGGCGAGACATTCCGTCAGACAGAAAAACTTCCGTCGGCGGCTCACTAGCTTCTTCATGGCTTGCATTTTCGAGTAGCGGATGTGAAGCTGTCGGAAGAAATTACAAAGGCCATCTGACGAACGAATCCGATCAGCAGATCGTTGATCATTCCGACGACGCTCTTGCCGGACAGATCACTGCAAACTCCGGCGTCTTCTTCTGTATTTCAAAGAGCTCGTTACAAACTTCCGTCAGTGACCAGCAAAATCTGAACGGTATGTATACTTAGCAAGATCGATGAGCGTAAATAGAATCGCGATCAATCTAATGATCATATAATGTTGCCATGTTAATCAATGTCGTTCTAATTCCGCTTAGCTCTTCTGTCGTCGAGCCAGCTCCTGATCAAGCCGCCGCTAATGATACAGTCGTTAAAATGCAAACGGCGGCAGCTGATCGAGGGATGTTCTTGACGGTAAGAGACGTAGCTTCTCCGTCCATTCTAACGTCGGCGTTTCCGTATTGAGCGTTATCAACTTTATTTTTGTAATTGATTTGCAGTTTGTGGATGTGGGCTACAAGCTTGTGAAGAAACGACGGCGCTCGAAACGGGGTTCCGGCAGGCAAATCCTCCAAGGGATCACCGGATTCGTCGTGCCTGGAGAAACGCTGGCTCTCATGGGTCCGTCTGGCAGTGGAAAGACAACGTTTCTCAACCTGTTGGGCGGACGTGATCGGATGGAGAATGGAAATACCATGAGCGGAGTGACCTTATACGACGGAGCTCCCTACAACAAGTCACTAAAGCCAAGGTGGCTGCCGGAGACATTCCGACATATCGAAGCGGGCGTTATTACGTCGTAACGTAATGTTCGGCAGCACTAAGTTTCCGTTTTTGTGCTTTTTACAGAATGGGATTCGTTACACAGGACGACGTGCTGTACCCTCATCTGACGGTAAAGGAAACCCTAACGTACGCTGCTTTGCTACGGCTGCCGGCGTCGATGTCACGCGAGGAGAAAACGGATAAGACCGAGCAAGTGATCCAACAGCTCGGCCTTGAAAGGTGTGTTTGATTCCAACAAGATTCTGGCAACGTAAACTTGAACTCCGACAACGGATAAAGTTAACTCGCTACTTGAAGTCCGACAATGGAAACGGTAAAGGATTGTTTGTTGCGGCAGAAAAGCGATTGATTGCTGATCGGTCTGAGATAATTGCAGATGCAGGGATACGGTGATCGGCAACGCGTTTCTGCGTGGGGTTTCCGGTGGTGAGCGGAAGCGAGTGTGTATCGGCCACGAGATACTGATCGATCCCTCGCTCATTTTCCTTGACGAGCCCACTTCTGGCTTGGATTCAACGACAGCTTTGCGCATCATGCAGCTGCTGCAGAGGCTTGCCCAGGTAAATTATATCTGTCAAGCCCACTAAAGCTACCATGAATCTCCACCACTCACCGATTCCGTCATTAATCTCCGTGACCCACCATATCCGTAAGCAAGCTTCCGTCGTCGTGCAGAGCGGACGGACGGTCGTTACGACAATCCACCAACCTTCCAGTCGGCTGTTTTATCTCTTTGACAAACTGCTGCTGCTGGCGGAGGGTCGTTGCGCCTACTTCGGTAAGGCGGGCAACGCCATCCCGTATTTCGAGTCCGTCGGATTTGCGCCGCTAGTGGCCATGAATCCAGCAGATTTTCTGTTGGATCTTTGCAGCGGCAACACCAACGACATGAAGGTGCCTACAGAGGTTGAAGAAGAGGCGGAGCAGAAGGGCGGCGGAGGGTTGATACGGGCGGCGGCGTCGTCATCCAAAAAGGTGGTACAGGTAAGCGGTAAGATCATTGCTGGAGGCAACCGTAGTAGTATCTATATAAGAACCATGTGTGTCTTTATGTGCAGTATCTGGTGGAATGCAATGAGAAGGAGATGGGAGCAAAGGAAAGGGCTAGGCTGGGGGTGCTTGAAGGTGCTTGGCCGGCAGCGGCAGAGAACCGCATGTGGGCGGCCACCTGGGGGACCCAAGTGGCAGTTCTGCTGGAGAGGGGGCTGAAAGAGCGCCGCCACGACTATCTGAGCTGGTTGAAGGTAACCCAAGTAATGGCAACAGCGGTTTTGTGCGGCAGCCTGTGGTGGCGCTCCAAGGCCACAACGCCGGCGGACCTCCAAAACCAGGTAACGTAGCCCGCTACTCTGGCGTCCTGCCCGCCAAACCTAAACCCACTGTCGTACTTGTGATCTCACTAGGCGGCGCCGCTAACATGAGATCATCGACGGAATTTTTGCTTGCAGGTTGGCCTCCTCTTCTTCACTGGTCTCTTCTGGGGCTTCTTCCCGCTCTTCAATGCCGTCTTCACGTTCCCGTTAGAGCGTGCTCTCCTAGCCAAGGAGCGCGCTTCCGACATGTACAGACTCAGTGCGTACTTTGTGGCCCGCTCGGTTTCAGACCTTCCATTGGACCTGCTCTTGCCTACGTGCTTTCTAACCCTTGTCTACTTCATGGCCACCCTGCGAAAGACTGTCGCCGCCTTCTCTCTCACCTTGTTCGCCGTCTTCCTCACCGTCGTCACCTCTCAGGCACACCCATTATAATTTGCTTATCAATCGAACTCTATTTACTCATTTTCACGGCCAATTCCGGCCGGTAAGATGTGTCAGAAATGTCCAACGTGCGTTTCTCCGTCCTTTGTTTTGCAGGGAGTGGGACTACTGATCGGTGCCGTCATGATGGACGTAAAGAAGGCAACAACGTTAGGTTCTGTGCTTGTGATCGCCTTCACGCTAGCAGGCGGATACTTTGTGCAAGTGAGTGACATGCATGGTCATATCCACTACGTCCACACGATGAGGGCTTTTCCCACTAGTGCTAAAGCTCACCACCAAGCTATCCTTAGTTTTACTTACTCGACTAAATAATGAAGCTATCTTAGTTTTACTTAGTCCATTTTGCTATGAGCTATTTGCCTATTGTGCATTTAATAATATTTTGCTTATTCCATTGCTTTCATTCTAGTATTTCATTAAGGTTGGTCTAACTTTTGAAATTAATGTTTCATCCAACCCATTTCTTGTTGTAGCATATGCCCGAGTGTGTGGCCTGGCTTGAGTACCTCTCCTTCCAGTCTCACTGCTACAAACTCCTATTGAAGATCCAATACTCCCCCTACTACAACATCCACATTTGTTCAACAAACAAGGGTGCCACCTCATCAATCCAATGCAGAAGGGTAATGGCTTTGAACAAAGCTCTCCATGGAATGAGGCTAAGCCCAGGTGCTCAAGAGGTGTGGTCTCTCCTAGCTATGGCTTTGGTTTGTCGTTTCTTGGCTTACTTAGCATTGCGACAAATCAAGGTTAGTTCCATCGGCAAAAATATCAAATGATACATATGTCCCATTGACACAATTCACAACCCAAAGCAAGACCAATAGTTCAAAGAACCATCATTTCTCAATCAAAATCATTCAAAAGTGTTGGCAGTTTTACAACACCATTAGCCAAAAAAATCCCATATAAAATCACCTCACATGATCAACAAAAACAATTCAATCACCCTTCATGTTGCATTCAAAAACATGTGCACTACATACCCCTCTTACAATTTAACCTTTTTTCATTAGCCTACAAATTTTCACCTTTGTATATGAAGGAAAGATAATCGACACACACATGTTGTAAAGTTTCTTAAATAAAATGGCTAGCCTCATTCATCAAAATGCGTACAACGAAAATTAGCTCAGGAGTCCAACCTCCTTGCTCACAAAAGAATAATGATAAAAAAAATTATCAAACATGGTAGCAAGAATAGCCTTTTTTATTTTATTCATGAGAGTATTTTTTCCCTTGATTTAACAAGCTTAGGACTTTTGTGAGATATATTCAAAAGTTTTTTTATTGGTGTAAGTCATGAGTTATTTGTTTACGTAGCTCTTTCAATATACCCTTGGAAAACTTTTACTACATAGATTATGCATACCATTGACCTAATGTCAAAATCTATTAGATCCTTACATAGGTCAATGCATGTGCATGAAAGTATGTTAAGCTACTGATATGAAAACGATGTTATCTAGATCTATGTATCGTTCATGAGTTTTTTTTTTTTACGTACCTCTTTCAATAAACCATTGAAAAAAAATTAAATAGATTACGCACTCCCTTGACCTAATGTAAAAATTCATTAGACCCTTACATAGGTCAATGCATGTGCATGAAAGTATGTAAATATAATCTGGGCTACTCATATGAGGAAAAAAATGATATCTAGGTTTCTCTCTCTCTCTGTCTCTCTCTCTCTCTCTCTCTCTCTCTCTCTCTCTCTCTCTCTCTCTCTCTCTCTCTCTCTCTCTCTCTCTCTCTCTCTCTTACACACACATACACATCTTCACTATTATGAATGCTCTATATAGCATGTGCTTTCAAGGAATATGCTCAAAACCCCTCATGTAGATTTGATTAATATCTTATGGCACATGCAATAGAATCAATTGAAAACTCTCATGATGTATCACATTATGTTATGTTGTTAATGTGGAAATAAGAGAGAGTGTGCCATTTGAGTCTACCATGTTGTTATTTCAACACGAATTCACTATCGATAATAAATTCTAATAATGTCAAAATCATATCAATCATGTTGAGATCATAAGCTTTACATCATTTTGACTTGGTGACCTTATAAAAAAAATTGTTTATAAGGTTGATTTATTGGAGGTGTAAAAAAATTGGCATGGCAATAACCTCAATTTAGTGTCACTATTTTTTATGCCCGAATAAACTAACTCTATATTAGTTTTACAAGTTAAACTGATTCTCATTTAGGGAAAAAATAATTTAATAATAGGGATAGTAGTCCAAAGTGAGGCCACTATAAACTACCATCTTCCTCTTTGGGTTAATTCTTGTTTTGTGACCAAATCTTAAACTGAGCAAGCCATGGAAGGGTTTTTTTTATAATTACTATTCAGTCTACGAGAGGTTGCACTATCCAAAATCCATTTAAAAAAAATCATAAATATTGATAGTACTAAAGCCAAACTATATATAAAAAAAATTAGTATCACTGTGATGGACAACCAAAAAACCTCACCAATAGATAAATATTGTTGATGAGCCCCCACTGCCCAATTAACAAGTTCTTGCATCAATTTGTGGCTTGAATGTCACTATTTAATACTAAAAGTTCAAGTTAGTGTCTTATTGCACATTTATGATTACATCAAATCCAGTTATATTGCCATTCCATTTGTGTAAACCATTTAAGCAAGATTTACAAAATTCACATATAAAAAACAATTGAAAAGTGTTTACGAAACTGCATGAGAAAATTTAAAAATATTCCCAAGTAAAGCACAAATGACACATGTAGTCAACCTCTACCATAGACAAATCTAGATGTGTCTTTTATTGACACCACGATGAACAAACTACCAAGTAGTCTCTTTAAAAATGATTGCATATGTGTTTTCATAGTCATATAAATAAGCATATTATTCCTAATGGTTTAATAGCTTAATTTTTAAAATTTAAAGTATTTACTTTGAGGATGGAACTTTCTTTTATCAGTGTAGTAGTTTAAAAAAGAGAACTTTTGAGTTAAAAATTTATGATTGTTAATATGTACATTTAATGTAAAAATAACTTTATTTTTAATGATCTTTTAAAAGTATTATTTTGATAATGACATGGGGCTAGTTTTAGAATATCACTTTTGGGCATATAAAATGTGATTTGTGATTAAAGTTAAATCACCACAACTATCATCATTGAAGCATATTAAGTTCTATACTAAAATTGACAACAAGCAAAAAATCAAGACAACTCGTTCCTTTCTTTCTCTCAAATATAAAGTCTAAAGAGTAGAATTACCAAATTGACATAAGGAAGTGAAAATTAATTATGAACATTGCATGAGGCTTAGGGCCAAAGCACACCATTGAAAGGGCTTCTTAGGATTGATAGATGTTGATGCTTTTCAATCTTTCAATTATATTTAAGCATGTTACTATGACACTCTAATTAAGTTTTAAATCATTGTAATTATTTTACTAGAAAGTTTGATGATAACCGTGAAGCACTTTTTGAGCCTTTGACCTGACACATACAACGCAAATAGCTTTTTTAAGCCTTTAACATGACACAAACAACTTAAAATAGCTTTTTAACATATGAAGCGAATAGGGGCCTACAATGAGTATATAGAGGACAAGTGTGCTTAATCACGTACCTCTATGTAGCTTAGATAGTTTTCCACCATTATTTGATATGGTAGCATCATGATAAGTATCCACTTTAATCTTCCTTATGTAATGGCATCTTTCATTTGTAAATCATTCTCTTTCCTTATTGTTTTTCTAATATCATCTCATAATACCACTTCAACTCCCAATATTAGCGTGTTTTTTCAAGTTCAATATTTCTTTCACATTATCAATTGTCTTGTGAAATTAAGCCATAGAAGTGGCCTTTGGGCCTTAAAATGCCTTGAGATTGTTTTAAATCCTAGCCATTAAATTTCTTGAGTCTTAAATTTGCTTACTTAATACATCTAATCTTGGTAAGAAAGTACCCAACAAATTTACATGCTTTGTAACACTAAAAATAGCTTGAAAATGTTTTAGAGGTAAGTATAGAAATAAAAGATTTATTTAAAAGTATTTCATGTACCTAACAAATTTAAAATTATAAAAAAGGCTTAAAGAAGTCTGAAAAAATATTGTTTTTAATTGATACAAGGTACATATCAATGGTTTGCATGCACGCACGCACGCACACACACACACACACATAGATGCACACGCACATGCACAAGTGCATGTGCGTGTGCATGGGCATGCATGAGCACACACACACACACACACACACACACACACATGCATACATGCACACTCATATTATATGTGTACATGTGCGTGTGCATACATGTACATGTGTGCACGTGCACATGCATGTGCATGTACTTGTGTGTAGTCTGTGTGTGGGTGTGCATGTACATGTATATATGCATGTGTGTATATATGCGTGTGTGTGCGTGCCTGCCATGCACACATGCTTATAGTATTTATGGCATTCTTAAATAATTATTCTTAGGTGTTTTTAGAACAAAACTCAAATTTTAAAACTTTTTCAAAACAACATATTGTGCTGGGATCGTTCAAGTGAATCTAAGCAATGGATCATACCATGGACCAAGTTTTCACCCACCATGGCCCCCCATCCAAGGATGTACCTAGGAAGGATGTTAATAGCAAGGTTATGGTGTATAAAAACTTTACACTTATGTAGGCACTTGTATTTACTCACAAAATAACTCTACAAAAATTGGTAAGTTAAAAGAAGAATTGCAAGTTGATTAACTTACCCATGATAGCAAGTTAAACATAAGAATGGCAAGCTCATTACTTACCCATACCCATTGTTATGTGTATAGCTCATAATTGAGGAGGTATGTAGATTGTTAACTTTGATATGCTCCTATTTGTGGGAGGTTCTTGTAGCATTCTAACATGTTTAGGTAGGTGATTCTTATGACTGATGTTTTTATTTTTACCTCCTTATTATGAGCAACATGTTCTTATGTCCACTCTCCTTTTGATATGATCCTATTTGTGGGATGTTCTTGTAGCATTCTAACATGTTTAGGTTCTTGTTCTTAGGTAGGTGATTCTTATCATGACCCCATGTTATTTTTACCTCCTTACATGAGTAACATATTCTTATGTCTACTGTCCTTTTTTAAGTGAGTAGGTTCTTGTGTTTTATTGCAAAGCCTCTAAAATGTAAGCTCAAAAATAGAAAACAAGTTTATGTATAATATGTGCTTGGGCAAGTCTATTTATTAATGTGAAAAGAAAGGATAATGAAGCTTAGAGTTAAAACACTTCAAACATTGAGGCATTGTTCAAGGTTATTTTGAATGGAATGCAAGCAAATCGTTGTGGCTTATTCATTTTTGGGAGAGGGCTCTTTTGGTTTTTTCATTTTTAGGAGAGGAATCTTGTGGTTTCTCAATTTTTAGGAGAGGGTTCTTGCGGTTTGGCTTACGATGTTATTGTGGACTCCACACTATGGTTCTTGTGGTTTAGCTTACTATGTTATTGTGGCCTTCACTCTATTTGAGGCTTTGGAGCATCTCTTGTAATTGAGACTGCCAGTTTAACTGCTTTTCATCCCATCTTTTGGGATTTCTTGTAGATATATCAAGAAAATGATTTTCATGGTGGATTTATTATTTGGTGGAGCTCAAGCTTAATTACATTCTTGATATTTTCTTGTATAGGGAAGTGATAGATTTTATGGGTGTAAGAATATGGCACAACAGAGAAAGATATAGCAAGAGAGAGTACACTAAACAATGCAATAGAGAGAATGGAGAGAATTTTAAAATTTTGACTATACCAAACAAGAGATAGGTACAATATGATGATGTTGTCTGCCTGTGCTCTCTAGTGTAGAGCTTAGATGGTTATCTAGACAGACTCTAGATGGAGGGTGTACTGAGAGTATAGGGAATATATGGACAGACTCTAGATGGAGGGTGTACTGAGAGTATAGGGAATATATGCTGACAAGCATTGGATGCCTTAGCTTGTTCCAACATGATGTCCATTTATAGTGCTGCAAGTAGTGTGCTGGACGTGTCTAAGACATGGGTGGCTATGTTGCATTGACACAGTTCACCACTCACATATCCATATCCTAGCCCAACAAACCACCTCCCACTAATGATAAAATTAATATATAAGAGAATACTCCCTATATCCCAGTTAATTCTTGTATCCCTCATGATCTCCTAACCATCAACAGCCACAACTACGACCCCTTCTAGTAGCTAAACTAGGGTTCCCACTAAATATATGTACACCAATGGTTGCTCCTCATAATGGGGGCCATACAAATGTGCACATACATCAATGTGAGATACATGCTAAGAGGAAGGCATTGAACATATACTGATAGTGGGTTTGGGAAGCATAGAGACTTGACTCTTAAATAAGGGGATCCTCATCTCGAGGTCACATCAATAGATTTCCCTTTGTCAGCTAGAGATAATATTTAGTAGTAGTGTTGATGATTTAGAGACATTTTCGAGAGGAGCTATTGTGATAAAGTTTTAGTTATGAAAGCCTTTTTCTCCTTTGGTAAGGTTGGTTAAACAAGGCTCTCAGAGTACAGGCTTTATCATGGTATATTGCCAATATAGAAGGGATTTTGATGATAGGTCTGGATTATCAATGGTAGTTACGTCGATCATGATGAACATCCATATACAACATAACACGGTCGAGTTACACGGTGGACATCCACATAGGAATCCAAAGTTATCCGAGTAACTTGATCGAGTTACGCACAATGGACATCCTCATAGGCACCACATAACTTGATTGAGTTACATAGTGATGTCGTGTAACTCAATCGAGTTATGTGGTGCCTTCACATGTCCACCGCATAACTTAATTAGTTACCTATTCATCTTCAGATGTCCACCACATAACTTGATTGAGTTACCTATTCATCCCATGGCATGCATACACATTATTCATACACCCAAAAAAAAAGACATAGAGATGCATATTTTAAAAAACATTAGCCATAGAGATGCATACTTTTTAAAATGCATTTTCTACATAAATTAACTAAGTCATGTGGAAATCCTATACATGATTAAAACGTGTTTTTTAATGTATAGAATAAATTTTTAAAAATATGTATTCACATAACTTGATCAAGTCACGTAAATACCCAATGAATGATTGACATGTGTCCCTTCTTGCCCAATTTATTTTTTATTTCTTTTAACATAACTTGATACAAGTTATGCAGATAGCCAATCAAAGAGAATATGGAAGTGTAACACACGATCAGTTATCCGCTTGCAAAAAAAGAGAGTGATCTTGTTCTCAGATCATCTCTTCCCAAAGAGAAAAATCTCATTTACTACACCTTCCAAAGAAACTCAAAGAGTATCGCAAGCATATTGTGGAGAGGGAGCATATGAAACAAGCCCGAGAGCTTGTAAAGGAAGGCTTAGGCTAAGTTAGAGCCTATCCTTAAGCAAGTGGTCAAATGAAAATCCCCAACCTTGCTTAGGCATACCCTTGAAAGACCATATTAGGGAGTTTGGAAAATCCCAATTCCTATTTTGCAAGATAAATAAAATGGGGGCATAGTGAACCCTTTTAAGCTTTTGTTAAAACCATCCCATATGACATATCAATGGAAATATAAATCAAATAGGGGCATAGTGAACCCTTTTAAGCTTTTGTCAGAACCATCCCATATGACCTATCAATGGAAAGATCTTGAATAGTAGTTTCTAAATCCACATTTTCCAACAACTTTGGATTTGGTATGCTGAAGATACACCAAAAAGTATATTGAAAGCCAAATTCCCAAAGTAATGGGATTTTCCCAAACTCCCTAATATGGTGTTTTGAAGTTTCTCTAAAGTGCCCAAGAACAAGTTGGGATATTATTTTAAAAGTGACAAAATGAATGCTATGTTAGTGTCAACATAATCACCAAAGAGTGTTGGGAGACCTAGAGAAGCCCACCACTCATAGGCACAAACCTCGTGGTCAATCTTGTCGACCATAATAGGTATGAACCATTAGGTGTCCTAAATGAATCCAAAGACTAAGACCTTTGGATTAAGTTTAAACCCCTCATTTATGGTAATGGATTTTACAATAAAAGGATCATACACTTTGATCCTGCTAAAGGCCTTACGTGAGTGACGTAATGCTGGTTCTTACAATTCAAAAAATAATCACATTTACATATGCAAGTGTAGCCAATCCTTGAAAATTGATGTAAAAATGGGAAGACTCACCCCATGTGTCAGGGTATTCTCACCAATGAATCTGGAAAAAAAAATTGAACTGCTTTGGTCCATAGTTGTTGTTGGATAGTGGAGATGGGAACCAAGATTATGATCCTCTGACAGAGTTTGATGACTTTAAGGACTCGATTCATGTCTCAAAAACTAGGGACCCTCTTCTCCACAGAACAACAAGTTTTATAAGGCTTAATGGAATGAATATAACCTCCCTATTCATGCTTACTGCCACATCCCCAGGGTGGACTCCTCTATCAAGAAACTACTAAGAGTGTAAAAACCAATAGTAGGACTTGCAAATCTTTTTGAGAATGAATATATTAACAAATATATTTGAATATTTCATTTGAAAAAATCAATTAGACAGTTTATATATATTATTAATATATGTTTTCTTGCCATTTGTTGGCTTTACAAAATATAACAAGTTTCCTCATATTTTGAGTTGGCGTTATATGTCATGTCATATACTACAATATGGGGGGGGGAATCTACATTTGAATTGTAGTAATTAAAATGTTCCCAAAGTGCAAGAACTTATTACCAATGGAGTGAAGCTATCAAGGTGAAATATGCTAGAGATAAATCAACATTATTAAGGTGAAATATGTTAGAACTAAATTAACAAATTTTTTATTCAAACAGTCCAAGTGTTATGAACATAATATGAAACTATGTAATAAAAAATTATTGAGTGAATTAACTAAGACAAATACTACTTTTTTTAAAGGAGTGAATGTGGACACATTTTCATTTTTTTAAGTTTGGGTGGAACTAGTAAAGCTTTATATTGGATAACATATCCTCTCTCTCTCTCTCTCTCTCTCTCTCTCTCTCTCTCTCTCTCTCTCTCTCTCTCTCTCTCTCTCTCTCTCTCTCTCTCTCTCTCTCTCGGCCTTACATATATTGAAAATACGTGATTCTCCTTACATATCAAAAATTCCAAGTCTTTTGAAGTGACTTAAGAAAACAATAATAATAATAAATTGTGACAATGTATAGCCATAAGTCACAATGTTCCTAAAATTAAATCCTTCTATGTAGATTACAATTATGACTTCCTATTCATACCTAACCATGTGTTTTTATAGTTTATGAATGAAATTTAGATTTTGACCAAGCACTAAAAAGTGGGCTTTTGACCAAGTATTAATTATAAAGTTAAAGAATAAAGTACTACCTCTGTCACCCACCCATGCCTTTTCATGCATGACAAATTATAATGTGCACGTTAAATTTTGTGTTGGCTTCATTCGTGGCCTCACCTTTCTTAAAAGCTTTATCACCAAGTCACATAAAAATGATTAAATGTGATTCTTTGCTTGTCTAGTCAACTTTTAAACTTGCATAATGTGAGCACTCTTGTCCATAGAGACTTATTCGAGACCATCCGATAAATCATGTGAAGTTTTAAGTATATATTATAGGGTATGTGTAGCACCATGTTATAGAAAATATAAATGTGTATGCTTCAAGTGTTTTAATCATTATTTCAAAGGAAAGATAAAAAATGGATGTGTGTGTGTGTGTGAGAGAGAGAGAGAGAGAGAGAGAGAGAGAGAGACTTATCCTGAATATAGTCTCTTAATATTTACATGATGAAAAGCTGAAAAATAAAATTTGAGACTTTTTTAAGTTTAGAAATTTAAAAAAAACTTATGTAGTCCGTAGTAGTATTTTGGAACCTTTTAAGGTTTGAAATTCAAGAGAACCTTATGTATTCCCCTTGGAAACAATTTGGTTTAGAATTTCAAAAATAACAAGATTGATAGATAAGGTGGCTCTTCATTGGCCATACATGGCCATAACATGTCATCAAATTAGATACAATATATGCAATGTTAATAATACTACATGGTCCGCACGTGTGTGTGTGTGCGTGTGCGTGTGCGTGCATGCATGCACATGCATGCGCACGCACACACATGTGCATGCATGCATGTATGCATACATACATGCATGTGTGCATACATATGTATGCATGCATGCGTGTGTGTGTGGGGGGTGGGTGGGTGGGTGCGTGTGCATGCACATGCAAACATGTATTTGCACATGAGTGCACATACATGTTTGCATGTGTGTGCGCGCATGTGTGTGCATCCATAAGCATGGGCATGTGTGTGTGTGTGTGTGTGTGTGTGTGTGTGTGTGAGAGAGAGAGAGAGAGAGAGAGAGAGAGAGAAAGAGAGTGCATATTGAGGTTCCCTTTAATCCTTCATAGACATTCATATCAAAATTATTTTTAGGATTTTATGTAGATAATTTGGGAGGCACAAAAGGCAATGATATCTAAAAGTGCAAGAAAGAAATTACATAGTGGTGAAGAGGTAATATGGGAGGAAGAAAAGGCAATGCTATCTTAAAGTGACAAGAAAAGATTGCATAGTGGTGAAGCTTTGGAAAAGGTCTAGTGGGTTAAGATATTGGCTAGTATTGCTAGTAGTGTTGACTTACTTTGAGGAATTTGCAAAGCTAGATTTTTTGTTTGGAAATCCAATATAAGTGCTATTAATAAAATCTTAAAGAATAATATTTCTCTAGATACATTTTATAGATGAATGGTCTTTGTGATTTGTACAATCCTATAAAGAGTTTTAATCTTTCTCATTTCTAAATTTACTTGTTGTATGGTTTCGATTGACGACATAAGTTATAGTAGGTTATTTTCTTTTGCAATTCCATTTCATTAATTTTTAACTACTAACATTTAATCTTGTATTTTGATAATGATTGATTGTAAAATTTTGATAATGATTGATTGTAAAATTTTATCATAAAATGTCTTAGACAATCATTTTCCTATTTAATCTACACTAATAACTCTTTGTCTCATTTTAGTTTACACACTTATACCTCGCTCTCATTTCAATAGCGGCATCTACACACAACGCCATTAGAACCTTGGGTATTAATTGTTATTTTGTGAAAATTTGGCTAATATTTAAAGCATTCATCCAAGTTCACAAACCATAAGTGATGGTAAAGGAGAGAACATCAAAATAACTTTCTAGATGTATACATGACATTGTGAGAATTTAACAAGTTTTTAATTATTTCTAAGCATTATTTTGTACTTTATAGGGTTTTTGGCTATAATATTCTTCAACCATTTAAGTTTGCAATTTGTCTAATCCAAAGAAGGAATTTTTAAGTACATGATAGTTAATCATATATACCAAACAATCATACATATCAATAAATGTAAAAATAAATTTTCAAAAAGGAAAAATAATCTTTTAAATGCTCATGAATCATCATAAAGTAGGGCCTAAATACCTAAAGAATTGAGAGGAAAAATATTTTTAAAAAAAATAAAATCTTGGATACCCAAATAAACCTTTAAAATTATACAAATGATGTTGTTTTCCTTTCTTTTTTTTTATAAAAGAAGTATACATACATTATTGCTAGTTTAAGAAGATTTTTTAAAAAACATTATCAAAGATATTAATAATGAATACTATTACAATCAATCCGCATAACTGTAAAGGGAATATTACAGTGTTGTACAACAACCAACAACACTTGGTAACATTTTGAGAATAAATATATTAACAAATAATTCATTTAAAAACATCAAGTTAAAAACTCATTTATATTACTATGCTTTTATTTTCCATAGTCTTGGAATGGCTTGAAAAGATAAGATAGGTTTCCTATATTTTTTTATGGACTTTGGTTTTAACATAATAGTTTTGGAACAAAGTTATACTTTTCCTTTTGTCACTAAATGATAGTTTCCTTAAAACACCTTGAGTGCAAAACTTTATTACCAATGGGGTCAATAAATAGAGAAAACATTTGCTAGATATAAGTTAATGCTTTAAGTGTTTATATAATGTGTAGGAATTTAATCATGATGCAAGACTAACTAATGAAACATTATTGATTGAAAGGGCCTTGATAAACAATAGGGTAGAACCTTGACAAACAATAAGCCTTGATAACAAAATTGTGTAGGTATTTTTTTTGAAAAAAAACTAAGTAAATTTCAACCTTAACAATAAAATAGGGTAGGTGTTTTGTTTTTGAAAAAACTAGGAGTGAATGTGGACATGTGTCCATTTGTATGGATGTGTGGGAACTTTAAGTGTTAAAGTATTGTGTTAGATATGGATTCTCTCTCTCTCTCACTCTCTCTCTCTCTCTCTCTCTCTCTCTCTCTCTCTCTCTCTCTCTCTCTCTCTCTCTCTCTCTATCTATCTATCTATCTATCTATCTATATATATACATATATATATATATATATATATTAAAAACAAGATGATTTTCATTATTGTCAAAACAATCCAAGTCTTGTGAAGTGAACCAAGAGAAATGCTAAACATATTCAATTGGTATTAACAATATTCAAGAATAAGCCACAATGTTCCTAATATTGAATGGTTCTATGAAAACTAAAATTAGGGCTTTTTATAAATTTTAAACCATGCTTGTATATACTTATAACGTCAAAGAATGAAGTTTACCTTAGGCACATGCCCACACCTTTTCATCATCCACGGTCTCCTAAAATATACTTATCAAATCTTTGTACGGTCTACTAAAAAGAACTATCAAAAGTTTGCATGAGCTTCACTTGTAACTTCACCTTTGTTTAATTCTTATCACAATGAAATGTTTCATCCTAAACATAGGTGAAATTCCATGCAAGTGACTGTCATATGATCAAGTGTCTTCTTAAGTGCTGGAGAAAGCTGGTCTATGGGCGCCATATGATCAAGTGTCTTTTTTAATATTACTAAGCTAGCCTTAAGTAATCCCATGTCAGTGGGTGCCATATGATTGAGTTTATTTTTAGTGCTAAATAGGCTAGTCTTGTCAATCAAGGAACTTAGAAATAAAAATTGCAATCATTATTTTCCTTCCTAATTGAGAGAGGAAATTCACAATTAAGGAGTGATCTATAGAATCTAACTCTAATGTACTTGTGGATTATGTAATTTATTAAATCATGGTGTTTCTCTATGATTGATCGAGAGTCACCAAAAATATCATTGTGGCTTATGCAATTGACTAGTCATGGTATTTATCTACGATTGATCGAGAGTCACCAAAAATATCCTTGTGGCTTATGCAATTGAGTAATCATGGTATTTATCTACAATTGATTGAGAGTCACCAAAAATATCCTTGTGTCTTATGCAATTGAGTAAATCATGAAGTTCATCCACAATTAATCAAGAGTCAATAGAAAAGTCAATGTAATAACATACTAGTGGAGGTCATCCTACTATTTGCTAGTGTCTAGTATTTTTATGACATTTGTGAGAGTCCATGTGAAACAACTCCATTTTGGGTGGACCATTAGACTAGATATAAGAGTTAAGGCTAAGTATGACTCTGTCTAGGTATTGTGAAGGTTGGGAAAATCTATCCAAATTTGCCTAGAATCTTTGTTGGTGGATTGCTCTTTCCTTCCAAGTGTGTGGAGGTTACATCTCTCGAGAAAAGCCTTAGTAATCTATCTAGATTAGTGTAGAATCTTTGTTGGTGGATTGCTCTTTCCTTCCAAGTGTGTGGAGGTTACATCTCTCGAGAAAAGCCTTAGTAATCTATCTAGATTAGTGTAGAATCTTCATTGGTGGAGTGCTCTTTCCTCCCAAGTGTGTGGAGGTTCCATCTCTAGAGAAAAGCCTTAGTAACTTGTGAATTACAAATTCATCTTGTCGCTTTGAATGTTTTCCTCCCAAAAATGGAACCATTTTATTATATCCATCATTTAGTCAAAGTATAGGAATTATCTCATGTGGAATGTCCAACCCAAATGGAGGCTAAAAGAAGGTGCCTAGAAGAAGGTGGGAAATGGCCCAAGTGGGTGTTTACTTCAATGGAGGTGGTCCTAAATCTAGGCACTGTTAGGGGATGGCTTAATCAATGTTAATAACCACAATTAGTGGCTAATGGAGATGTACTTGAGCCTATATAAAGGCCCTATATCTAATGGATTATCATATGAGTTGTTTTCTAAAATCTCTTATCTTGTCATTATGCTCTAGTTTATCATTAGTCTTAATCTCTTTATTATATTTCAATTACGTTAAGATGGTAATGCTAATCCATTTATGCACATCCTAATCCTCTTTAGGCATAAAGTTTAATCTTAGGATCCATAATTAGTGGCTAATAGAGATGTAATCAAGCCTTTATAAAGGCCCTCTATCTACTGGATTATCATATGAGTTTTTTGCTAAAATCTCTTATCTTGTCATTATGCTCTAGTTTGTCATAATTTAGTCTTTATCTCTTTATTGAATTCTAATTATGTCAAGATGTTGATTCTAATACATATATGCACACCCTAATCCTCTCTAGGCATAAAATTCAATTTTGTATCAAAACCACCCATCACCCCTTAATCATCTATGCACCCAAGAAAAACCCTAGGGTGCAAAATCATTAGCATCCTAATTAGCCATTAATCTAGTTTTTTCTCTCTTTTTCCAAAATCCAAAATTGTTTCATCTACCAAATAAAGCATTTTTTTGAGCAACTACATCAACTCAAGAGGGTACAAAGCATCAAAGGAGGCAAGAAGTTATCACAATAACCATCTAGAAAAATCCTATGGTGGCAATAAAAATTCTAGCATATGAGGGTAGTTTTTATCTATTTCATTATATCTAGCATGGCTGTTTGAGCCATGGGCTCATCATATAGCATGTGGAGAGGAGGTACATGGTTTGTTGGACAAAATAACAAATATTTGAGCTTTAATATTCAAATCATTCCTTGGTTTGTTGATAAAAAAATACCTATGTTAATAGCATGATTAGTGTTGATCACACTATTTTTAAATATTTCTCTAGTTTTTAACAAAAATTTACCTATAATAGTGATTAGTACTAATCACTATCAATTATCTAAGCCATTAAGGGTTCAAATATACCATTGGGTGTTGGTTATAAATCCTTGTGCATCAAGAAATTCATTTTCCCCCTTGGTTTGATACTCTAATTTTCTCTCCCATTATAGAGTATTCTCTGGTTCTACAGTTTGGGAAGAGTTAATCATGTAAAATGCATCTCTTTGCATTGGGTCACGCCATTGCTAAGACCTTCCCATCCCCATAAAGAAATCATGATCACTCCACTTATAGTTGATAAATTTAATGGTAATGGTTTCCATATATGAAGACCATATTAGGGAGTTTGGAAAATCCCATTACTTTAGGAATTTTCTTTTCAGTAGAAATTTTGGTGTATCTTCAGCATGCAAAATCCAAAGTTGTCAAAGATTTTGGATTTATAACCTGCTCTTCAAGAGCTTTCCAAACAATATGTCAGATGAGCTAGTTTTAACAAAAGCTTAAAAGGATTCACCGTGCTCCCATTGTTTTATCTTGCAAAATGGGAATTGGGATTTTCCCAAACTCCCTAATATGGTCTTCATATAGCAAGTAAAGCTTAAATTTGTACTCATGAAAGATGGGCTTTGGGGATTATGGGTGGAACGAGAGAAGTGTCTCGGATTGGAAGGAGAAGAGAAAAGGCTTAGAAGAGATGAGAGACCCCTAGTCATCATTGCATTAGGACTAGGAGATAGTTTCATCCATCATATTATTGCATCAGAATAAAATTCAAAAGGAGCATGGAGGATTGAACTAGAAAAGTTATTTGGTGCCAAACAAAAGAGCTCTAAAATTAGTTTGAAATTTTATTTTTTTGGATTGGAATAGGGAACCCCTCGCTCATGAGGCTTAAGAAGCTAAGAGAAAAATGATATCTCATGAGGGAGAAAGAGAGCGGCCTCTAACATCATTGGTCATTAGGAAAAATTTGGACTCACAAACTGACCCTCTAAGGGCTTTCTCTCTCTTCCATGAATCAAGAAAAAGTACAAAAATAATGTTATAATATTGATCCTCTCTCTTATCTTTTTGAATCTTGTACATCTCAAAATATTAATTTTATAATAGATCCACTTATTATTTTATTGACTGTCCAAGAACTGTACCAGACCTGCTTAGAACTAGAATATCTCAAAAATTATTTTTTTATTTGAGTTGGTTTTGAATATCTCAAAATATATGACATTCTTAAATGCCCAGATTCATTTATGTGACTGAAGAAATAATCATTTCGTGATTCTAGAAGGATTTTATTTTAAAAATGAAATATCTTAATTTGTACTTTGTATTTCATAATTTCTTTTTACAGGTATATAGATCTGTGCTTTATCTACATTCTGGTGCATTTTTATGTTTTTTTATAGATATTTGAAGAGAATAGACATTTTTTAAGATTTTAAGAATGTGTTTAGATTCATTATTTTAGAGAATAGTACATTACGAATTTTCCTTTTTTTGTGATAGAGCTTATTCTTCTCTTTAGGTCATTTCTTCTTCTACTTTCAAATTTGCTTCTCCAAACAGTTTGTATTTCCCTACATCTCCAAATAGTTTGTATGTCCCTCCTGTTCTATTGCACTTGTTCACTACAAAGATAGAGAATGAAGAGTGATTTGATTTTTTGGTGCCATTTTCTTGGAGAGAGCCAACAAACCATTTCCCTCTTCATTAATCTTGCTATCAAGGAAAGAAGCAACAAAGAGATAACACAGAGAATAAAAATGGAGGTTAGCAATGTTTTGATGTTGGTTAAGTTCAATTGAGTTCTATAAGTTATTTTTTCCTATTGGTTATGTGCATTACTATTCATAAATAATAAAGTCAATGTAGCATTATATGGTAGTGATGTGTGTGAACACACTTAGGACCGCCGGGGTACTTTTTTCCACACTAGGAGGTTTTTTCCCCCATGTGTATGTACACCCTCTTATCTACTCATTTTGGGGTGTGTACTTATCTTTTATATCTGGCACAAATTTTTTCATTCTATTCTGAGTTTGTGTGCTCTCAAACCTCTCAAACTTCTCTATCTTGTGTGTGTGCATTGTTGAAACCCTAACCCTAATTCCAACAATTGGTATCAGAGCTAGCTTCCTTGACACTTGATCTAGTAGTCTGCCTCCCTCCTCAATATCCTCTTAGGAGAAGAAGGTGTATACTGTAGTGTGTTGTATACAAAAATTTTGGGGTCTGCAGTGCAATTCGAGCACGTTCTGGGCACCGCAAGGTTTCTGTAGACGTTCTAGAGAGGCATCATTTTGGATTGGTTTTGCTTGATTTTTGGTGTTTGGGCTGTGTAGCGACAAAGATTTGGTGTGCAACAGCATCTACAGGACCTTCGACAACATCGGCCATCATACTTTTGCCAGTAACACTCTATTCTCTACTCTGTGTTATTTTTCATACACTTTGCAGGTGATTCAGTCAGTTGGCAGCCATCCAGGGTTGCATTCAGTGAATACTGAGTACTTTCAGTGTGTTGAAAGATTTTGCATTTGGTAGAAAGTCATGATTGGCAGTAGTGATGTATTCAACATGTTGTCTGCTGAGGACAACAAACTTGATGGGACTAACTACCCATTGTGGTCCTATATGATGAGGCATGTACTGGTTGCTAAAGGCCTTTGGAATGTGGTTAGTGGTAGCGAAACTCGTCATGTTTCACAACTACCAGTGCAACCAAGTGTTGCAGGTACATCTGAAATAGAACACCTCCCATTGCTGCTCAAACGAGATGGGATGAAAGAGATGCATAGGCACATGCATTGCTTGCACTTTCTGTGAAGCGAAGCATTATTCCTCATATTCGGTCATGTAAGACTTCAAAACAGGCATGGGATGCACTTGCTATATTATACCAGGCATGGGATGCACTTGCTGTATTATACCAGGTGCGCAATGAAGCACATGTTGCATATCTGCGCAAAACAGTTGGAGTCTGAGCATGGGATGCACTTGCTGTATATACCAAGTGCGCAATAAAGCACGTGTTGCATATCTGCGCAATGAAGCACGTGTTGCATATCTGCGCAAACAGTTGGAGTCTGAGCACATGAATGAGGGAGACTTTGGATAGCTTCTGCACAAAAACGAACTTGGTGGAGAAATTCCAGTCAGTCTTGAGGAGGATCCTTGTGCTCTAATTATTGACCTCAATGGTCTTCTCGTTCATAAAGTGGATCTACAAGAAGAGTTTTTTCTTCCCCTCTTGGCATATTCGATATTAGCATATTTTGGTGCTAAAGCCAAGGAGAATTTACTTCCTTGTGCGACCTTTTGTTGTCCAGTTTTTGTTGTGGGCCAATAGGCACTTTAGAGTCTTCATATGGAGCTCATGCACAAAAAAGAACTTGGTGGAGAAATTCCATAGTTGCTTTCCAAGTCTATGTGGTGGTGTGATTATAGGCTTCATTGGGAAAGGTTCTTGTGATGTCTTGCAAGGCTGTCATTTGCATCTGGCAAGTAAACTATGTTTTTCAAGCATCTTGATGATTTTTGGGAGACAAACAATCAATTTGAAGAACAACACATTGCTTATATCGATGATAGCCTTTACAAGTACCTTGATAATGAGCCTAGAACCTTCTATATTGTACCAAATTTTGGCTCCATCAGTGATTCATGGTGTGCACCATTTCTTACTTAAAAGCTGGCCCCATCATTGTGGAAGTACCTAAACGAATTGGATAGAAGATCTTTTGTTGGGAGATGTGATGTCTTTGGTGAATGTGGCAATGCAGAAGATTTACAGGTTACCACACTTATTAAAGAACATGCCAAGAGAAAGTTGAAGTGTTAATGGGGTGTTGTGGTAGGCCGTGTAGCTCCCAAGACCGAGGATGACATGCGGATGGCACACACAATGACACCTGCAGGGATGCTCAAGAAGAGAAAAGTATTAATCCATCTATACACAACTATTAATAGTTATTAGCAGTTATTAGCTCAGATATTAACATCTATGATTAGCTATTAGTAGTTATTAACCCAACTATTAGATCTAATAATATTATTATTAGCCAACTATACACATCTAATAATATTGTTATTAGCCAAGCTATCAATAGAACTATTCAGACAATTTTGAACAAGTCATAACACAGCTAGTACAGCTATTAACACAAAAAATGCTTTGCATTATATATCATTGCACATGTCCAAAACAAGGTGTTATTAGCATCGTAGTACACTCTCTACATGTCCATTTTACAGAGGAGATGAGAATATATTACATTACATCATAATGTTACACCATAATATTATTATTAGCCAACTATACACATCTAATAATATTGTTATTAGCCAAGCTATCAATAGAACTATTCAGACAATTTTGAACAAGTCATAACACAGCAAGTACAGCTATTAACACAAAAAATGCTTTGCATTATATATCATTGCACATGTCCAAAACAAGGTGTTATTAGCATCGTAGTACACTCTCTACATGTCCATTACAGAGGAGATGAGAATATATTACATTACATCATAACGTTACACCATAGTACAATCTACAGCAAAACACACCCCATAAAAGCCCTAATTTCTTCACTAGGTTGATAAAAGTACTTTTGATTGACAATGTTTGTTCACCAAATTGATTGACACTTTTGAATGCTAGACTGAATATATTTAATAACCAAAGATGAGTATATAGCTCCCATGCCATGCTATTGTATACAGATTCAAAGACCTTGGGTGAGATCATATACAATCCCCTGGCACCTTGAACATGTGTCATAGGAATTTTAATACATCTAACAAGATGGGAGTATATGTAGACCACATGCTTTCTACTCAACAGCTTATAACAGGATTCATCTAGCTTCTTATAAAAAAGTCCATTCAAAATATAGGACCCTGCTTTAATTTCATTACCCCAACTATCCTCCTCATCTACTCTAAGTTGCTCCTTTGTACTTGTGCACTTGATCAAGTAGAAATCCATGCCTTCTTCATTGCCCTCCTCAGCATTGACAGCAAAGTTATCTCCTACTTGGAGTGCTTTGCTTAGTGCTTCATAATGCCCTTCATATGTAGGCTCGTCAAATTCTTCATCACTATTTCCATCGTCAGTTGGAGTTATCTTATGGTACCTCCAACTTGTCACATGTGTTTTGTGACTGCATCTTCTCCATTGATCATGCATGCATACACTACAATAATAAGATAGTTGTCTATATGAATGTGCAGAGCCATCTTGTTTTGAGTAGCCATGAATACAATGCAATGAGCGTGCATTAGGGAAAGCTTGACAGTCCCATTGAATCTCTCGATTCACATTTCCCACCTTGACCTCCCAAAATATATGTTCTATGTGCCTATGCTTGGAAGGGTAGTGTGAAATGGATCCATTGGATAAGTGTTAACAAAGGAATTGCACAACATTCACTGCACATTTCAACTCAGCTTCATTTTCCTTTAATTGCTCATGTGTTAAATACCTCTTCACAATTGCACTTGCCCCATCATGTTCTCCCTTACCATGACCACTACCAAAAAAGTTTCATACCATTATTTTTCAACCGCAGTGCGTGAACCTCCTCTAAGCTCCAAAAACTCTTACTAAAGTCTATGCAAATGGAGGGAGGATTGGGAGATGTCCTAAAGGCAAAAATGTTTTACTGCAAGAGGGAAAGGGCTGTAAGTCTCTTCACACGGGGGGAGAAGAGTTAAGGACACCCTCTCCTTAACTCTTTACAAGGGTGAGGTGATTGAGAATGGGCTTATCTGAGAGGTGGCTGATTAGGGGGTGCTGAGAGGAAGGTTACAAGGGACAGCTGCAGGTACAGCAAGTACAGTGCGCAGGCATAGAGAGTGGAGGTACGGGCTGGCGATACGGTCTTGTGTGTAGGGTGTAGCCTAGGGGTGTGCTCTATGCAATGAGCTACTGGCCATGAAGCACCAGGGGGTTTATATAGGTGCAGGGTACGATCGTGGTACTGAGCAAAGTACGGGTGAAAGGGGTGGTGTATCATCAAAGTGTATCGGTCGTTGGTCTACATGAACCTGGGGAAAGGTACGGTGGTGGCGCACAGGCAAAGGTGTGGTACGCATGTACCCTTTTGGTCAGAGGCAACATGGCTGTCCACATGGCGGTACGTGTGGACCATGCAATGGGTGGTCGGCCTTTGATCCTTACGCGACCATTGTACAGGTGCCTTGATAAGTGTGTATGGTCCTTTTTAGGACGGGTCCCCAAATTTGGGGTGCCAGCCTCGATTTACATGTCGAAGCGCTCGCCGGGGGGGGGAGATTTTTCGAAAAATGTTCGGGATGTTCCTTTGGTCGTTGGGGTGCAGACCGTCCATCAATCGGACGCCCAATCGTGCATTTATTAAGGTTTAAAGGCCGTCATTTTTTAAACTAAAAATAACTAAAATTTGCGTATAAGCTTGATCCGGTGTCCGATTTGGATGCTGTTAAATCCTATATTAGGGGAAATCGTGCGCAGATTTCAAATTTGGACTTGGAATTTGAAGATTTTAAGTAGAAATGACTCATTTGATAAAATCACTAATTCTTACACCATAAAAACTCATAAATTCATCTATTACAGGGACATTTCTTTATTAATAAAGATGGACATGTTACATTCTTCCCCCCTTAAATAAATCAAGATGTCCTCATCTCATCCTCATGAATTGGGGGTAATCCTTTAAGAGTGTAGCTTCATCTTCCCAAGTTGCATCCTCTTCAGGAGGGTAGTCTTTCCATTGTACTAGATGTTCTACAAGAGTTCTATAACAGAGTTGCCTTTCTCTAGAATCTATGATCCTACTAGGCTATAATTCAAGGACTCCTTGAGTAGGGATTACAACTTGTTCATCATCAAGAATATGATTAAGACTAGGTACATAAGGCTTTAATAAAATTACATGAAATACATTGTGGACTTTGATATGGGCTGGGAGCTGGAGTTTATAGACACTTTTACCTAGACACTTGATAACTGTATAGGGACCACAATACCTTCGGGTGAGCTTCTTATATTTCCCAAGTGATAGAGAACTAAGTTTGGGTTGTACTTATAGAAGAACTTTGTCTCCTTCCTTGAAGATCCTTTCAGACCTCTTGATGTCAGCATAATGCTTTTGTCGATCTTGAGTAGCTTTAATATCCCTTTGGATTGCCTTGGTCTGTTCCTCCATCTCTTTGAGCATTTTCTTGGATGCCTTAACTCTTATGGTCGGATCGGAGAAATTTAGAGGAGATAAGCATTCTTGCCCATAGAGTGCTTTGAATGGTGACATTCCTATGCTCTGATGATAAGATGTATTGTAGGCAAATTCTACCAGAGGAAGGTATTGAATCCATAATCTTGGTTTCCGTCCACAATATGCTCTAAGAATGTCTTCAATTACTTGATTCACTCTCCCAGTCAGCCGCCCCAAGGCTTGAAATAAGGACTGCCAAAACTTTGAAGTGAAGTCAGAATCCCGTCACTTACTATCCTCTTTGGGAGACCATGAAGTTTGAAGATTTCCTTGATGAATAATCGAGCAACATCAGAAGCTTTGAAGGTCTTCTTTGCTGGTATAAGATGAGCTACTTTGGTAAGCAAGTCCACTACTACCAAAATGGAGTCATATCCTCCTTGTACAATGGGGAGACTTGTGACAAAATCCATACTAATGCACTCCCACTTCATTTTTGGGGAATATCCAAGGGTTGAAGTCTCCTAGGCATCTTGACCCTTTCAGCTTTGATCCTTTGGCATGAGAGACATTGCTTCAGGTACCGAAGGACATCATTTTTTAGGCTTGCCCCAATGAAAGCTCCTCCTTACAGCATTTAATATTTTCGCATAGCCTAGGTACCCTGCACAACGGGACTATCATGAGCTTCATGGAGGATTAGTTTCTTTAAAGCAGGATCCTTAGGGATACTTAGCCTGTGATTGAAGTAGAGGTTTCCTTCATGAGTGGAGTGTCCCTTGATTAGATTCTTCTCCTTCTCTGAATTTCTCCCTTCTTCTACTAACTTCACCATCTCTGATAATCTGGATCATGAGATGAGACTTCTTTCACCTTGACCAGTATGGGATCATTTGGCATCGAAATTACACTTAAGAAAGATTTGCGGCGGCGGCTAAGTGCATCTGCTACCACATTATCTTTCTGAGGGCTTAATTTGATGTCGAAGAAGTCATATTCTTGTAGGATTTCTATCCATCTCCTTTGCCACATGTTGAGGTTAGGCTAGGTGAAGATCCACTTCAGACTTTTGTGGTCAGTTACAAGCTAGAATTTTCCTCCCAAGAGATAATGTCTCCATAATTTGAGGCAATGAACAACTGCTAAGAGCTCTAAATCATAGGTGGCATAATTTGCTTCATGTTTCTTCAGCTTGCGGAAGTATAAGCGACTGGTCTTCCTTCTTGGCCTAAGACACCACCAAGTGCTAGACTACTGGCATCAGTAAAACCACTTCAAATTCCTTGGTGAAATCAAGAAGTTTCAGGACTGGGGCAGAAGTAATAATAGCCTTGAGCCAATCAAAACTATTTTGATGGATTGGCCACACTATTTTGCAATCCTTTTTAAGAAGATCCGTCAAGGGTGCAACTACCAGGGCATAATCTTTAATGAAAATCCTATACCATCCTGTGATGCCCAAAAACCCACGAACTTCACGAAGTGATTTAGGGGGTGGCCACTCCAATATATCTTTGACCTTGGTGGGATCTACTGAGATACCATCTTCGGAGACGATGAATCCAAGATACTAAATTTGATGAGTAAAAAAGGTACATTTTCTCTTCTTAGCATAGAGTTTATGTCTACGAAGCCATTGCAGAACCCTACACATATGCTCCTCATGCTCTTCCATTGACTTGGAGTAGACTAAAATATCATCAAAAAAGACAAGAACAAATTCATCCAAGTAAAGACGGAATATATCTTGCATTAGGCGGTTGAAGGTTGCAGGAGCATTAGTTAACCCGAATGACATTACAGTAAACTCATAGTGAACATAACGGGTATTGAAGGTTGTGTTGGGTATATCTGCTTCCTTGACTCTAATCTGATAGTAACCAAACCTCAAATCTATTTTTGAGAAAAATTTGGTCCCCATGAAGCCTGTCAAGAAGCTCGTCGATGCGAGGGATAGGATACTTATTCTTGACAGTGACTTGATTTAGCCCTCGATAATCTATGTAGAGGCAAAGAGTGCCGTCCTTCTTCTTTTGGAAAAGAACAGGCGCCCCCCAAGGAGAGCTACTGGGGCATACAAATCCTTGCTCAATGAGTTGGGAAAGTTGCTCCTTAACTTCAATGGCTTTAGGGAGGGACATTTTATAGGGTGTTTTTAAGATGGGTTGAGCTCCAAGGATCACCTCAATTTCATGATCGACATCTTGAGGAGGCGATAGTCCTGTAAACTTGTCAGGAAAGATGTTAGAGAATTCTTGGAGCCAAGAGGGTTCTTTCTTCTTACAACGGCTTTGTTGAGCTTGACTAGGAAAACTTGTTGCCCCTTACGTGCTCCCTTGAGAAGGTGTTTTGCCTTGACTACCCTAGATTTAGGTTTACCTATTTTCCCCTGAACGGATACTACTTGGCCATGCTCATTTTCAAAGGTGATACTCCCCTGGTTGTAGTGAATACTAACTTTGTTTGCAATTAGCCAGTCCATCCCAAGGATTCCATCATAAATTTCTAATGGCAAGACTCTAAAGTGGCCACCATGAGTTTGCTCATTACCTAGCACAAAATCAAGGTTTCCTACAGAGTGGTGAGATACTACTTCTTTTCCACTAGCTAACTCTACAATCATTCTTCTAGCTGTTTTTTTGACCCAAGTTTTATTTTTGCAAACACCTAGGAGAAAGAAATGAATGGGTGATGGAATGGCTTACCGCGATGAGTGGCTGGGGTTTGGATTACACCAAATTGTTGATTGGGACCTTGATGTTCTACCGCCACATGGACGGTGGCGCGCTCTTCTTCAGCCATCTCCAAGGTCAGTTCTTCACTTATAATACAGGCGGTTCTAGCAACTGTTTCTCCGCAGCCTCTACCACATCCACCACCTCTTGCACCTTGGTGGATAGGGGTTCCACGGCCTTGATTTGCTCTGCCACCTTGGGGAAAAGATGTTGCCAGCTTAGGACAGTTGGCTCTAAAGTGTCCTGGCTCATTGCATTCAAAACACAGAGGGACTTCTCTCGAAGAAGCAGCATACGAGCGGGGAACAAAAGAGTTGCTTTTGTCGTCCTTTGTTGTAGTAGGGAAAATTCTGTTGGGGCTTCTTGTAGGGTTGATCTTTAGGGTTTGCCTCAGGGCTCAGGGTAAGATCTCTTTTGAGGCTTAACCTTGTCGATCCTTAGTTCTTTCACAAGAGGCTTTGCTTGTATGAGAGCATCCTGTAATGTGCTTGGCCTAATTTCTTCGAGGCGAGAATCTAAGGGTTCATTTAAACCTTGGCAAAAATGAGCCACTTGCTAGGAAGTAGTCATAGCTGGGGCATACTTCCGAAGAGTGATAAATTTGGAATAGTAGTCTTCGAGAGTTAAGCTGCACTGCCTGAGACTAAAAAACTCATTCATCTTTATG
This sequence comes from Cibotium barometz, assembly GCF_041138505.1. Taxonomy (NCBI): domain Eukaryota; kingdom Viridiplantae; phylum Streptophyta; class Polypodiopsida; order Cyatheales; family Cibotiaceae; genus Cibotium; species Cibotium barometz. The sequence continues at coordinate 32,452,927 of NC_141079.1, read as the reverse complement.
GATTCATGGTGGGAAGGGGAAAGATATCTTTCCTTCACGACTTGCTTGATGTCTTCCCATGTTTGAGAATGCTCGGTGACTCCCTTGTCACAACACCATTGTTCCACCAGAGTTTAGCATCTCCGATCCTCAATGTGCACCCAAACAACAATGAACTAGTCGATCACGTGGATATCCAACCTGAGCGGAGAAAACGAGCAAGGGCAGAGACAACCTTGATGGGATTGGAACTCGCGTAAGCTTTGAGACTTGGATCAAGTTCTAGAACATAACATGAACAACATGATAGATTCCCTACACGACACAAGCCATAGAGTAGACAATCATGCTGTGGAGCATGAAACGGCCCAAGAAGTAGAAGACATCAAACAACGTGTGGAGCAGGCTTCTTGAGAGAAGAAAGAACTACGTAGTCTTGCCCATCTACCACTTTACCATCAAGCACCTGTTTCAGTTTTGTGCACTTGCCTCTCTATATTGAACTTGCAATCAATATATGGGTGGTCAAATATGAGCATTTCAAAACTTATGGGGTATGTTTCCCTTCCCCTCTCTATGTTTCACATGCTTGCATGAATGTCTTCTCTTTCTCCTTTACTATTCGTTGTGTTATATTATTCAAGTTATTAAAGGATCAAATTCAACCAAAAGACAATGAGATGCCTTCGGAATATGCACAAGAAAAATCAATGTTGCACTCCATAGGTATGGACTATAACACACACCATGCTTGTTTGAAGAATTGTACAATTCTCTTTCAATAAGAGTACACCATTCTTTACAAGTGTCCTCAGTGTGGTTCATCAAGATACATGCAAGATATCCAAGGATAAAGGGTCCCTGCTAAAGTCTTATGACACTTCCCCACCATCATTCCACATATTCAAACAATGTTGAGATGCAAATCCATTGCATATTTAATGACTTGGCACCAGAACACCAGATCCATAGATGACATTATGCGTGTGTCCCCTGATTCTCCAGCATGGAGGCATATCGAAGAGAAGTGGGTGGACTTTGGGGAAGAGCCTCATCACATTCATCTCGGACTAGTAATGGGGATAGAGTCAATCCATTATGCTTACAAAGTTCATCATGGAGTAAATGGCCCATTTGCCTAGTCAACTATAACCTACCACCATGGTTAGCGATAAAGAAGGGGCACCTTTTACTTTCCTTGATAGTTCCAAGGAAGTACAAGGCTAAGAACATGGATGTCTACTTGGCTCCATTAGTTGACAATCTATGCACATTATGGGATGGGATCCAAGTTCATGATGTGTGAAAGGGCTAAACAGTGTGAGGAATACTTATGTGGACCATGCATGACTAGCTAGTCTATGGAGAGTGCTATGGTAAGTTAATTATTCTACAATTTCTTGATCAAATATAATTTCACAATTTTTGTATTATATATCGCACACTATTTACATATCTCATCACAATGATTAGAATGTTTGGCAGGGCTTTCAATATTTGGTTATAATGCATGCCCTATATGTGGGCCTAGATTAGAGGCCTCATACTCAACATCTTTGAAGAAGGTTGTCTCTACAAGGGCCACAAAAAGTATCTACCCGACAATCATGAGTTGTGAGAGAGATTTCTAGGGAGGCCTTCTCGTATACTAAAGCCAAGTGATTGGAGGAGGTCATGGGAAGTGGATCCAAGGTATTTACCCCCCAAAATGAAGCAGCTATCTTCCATCTACTCTCATACCTAAGTGATCTTCTAGTCAATCTTCTTGACCCTATGCACATATTCAAGAACATAGTCTATATGCTTTGGATAACCATCATAGGTGCTAAACAGAACAAGGCACAAAGGGATGATCTACAAGAGGTAGATCACATCATGCAACACTTATGGTAGGCACAGAGCAAACTTGATGGGAATGTGATTCTCCATAGAGGGGTCTTAACCAAAGGAGAGCAACGATGTGTAAAGAATTGCATCAGTGAGTTTCGTACTCCCACTGGTTAGATGCATTGCTTGAAGTGAGCATTCATAAAGAATAAAGAGCTTAGCGGCTTCGTGTGACTGGCACAAAATCTTACAGTTTGTGCTACCAATAGCCATTAAGGATTACCTCACCGAGGACATAAGAGTGACAATATACAAGATTAGTACAGTGGTATGATGGATATCAAAGAAGGAGATAAGAAGAAATACATTGGAATCAGCTCGTCTAAACTCCATTGAAGCAGTTACAATGGCAAAGAAATTCTTTCCACACAAGTTTTTTGACCATTCAATTGCATGCGGTTAACGAGGTTGTAGCAGGTGTTATTCATAGTCGATGATGTTTTTCCTTGAGAGATTTATGAAGACACTGAAAGGTTTTGTTCATTACAGCGCTCACCTTGAGGTTAGTATGGTAATGGGATGGCTTGTTCAAGAATCTCTTGTATATATAACAAAATTTCTTAGTATGTCAGACCCAAATATGCTACAATTGTAGACACAAGAAGAGGATGATCGACTCATTTTGGGGAAGAGCCTCAAGGACAAGGCCATCAGAGAACAATGGATATGGCATTGCGAGAGAAGATTAATAAATTTTGCATCCTCAAATCATGTGCTATGGAGAAATGGATCGAGAGGTATAATCTAGAAAAGAGGGAAAGAGACCGAGATTGTTTGTGAAAAGATGCAGGGGGAAAGAGAGCTTGAGCTCTTGCAAGCACACACACACACTCACAAAACCCTAATAGAGAACACACAAGGTGAGAGGCTGAAAATCTTCTCCTTCTCTACTCAACACTCAACACACCATATACAAGAATAAGAGTACACCTAATATGAAAGGTACTCAACCAATACATACACGGGTTCTCTATAGTGTGAACCCGACTAAATGAGCTGGCGCTATAACTATGCCAGTCTCTAAAATGGCTGTCACACAGCCTGTCATCCCACTGGCCGCATATCACCCAAGATCTCACCATCCATGCCAGTGGTGTAAGTGTGGGGCCTATCCCCCAGGCGGGTCATCAGCAGTGGCCACCGCCTCACTAGACGAGCTCGATATCTCAACACTCCCCCTCGAGCTCAACTCCATCTCATGTACACCAAGTGAAGCCCTGAATCTGCGGAGCTTCTCTGTACCCAATGCTTTGGTGAAGATGTCAGCTACCTGATCCTGTGTGCTGACATAAACAAGGTCAAGATCTCCTGCCAAGACCTTCTCTCTGACGAAGTGGTAGTGGACCTCTATGTGCTTCGTACGAGCATGAAAGACTGGGTTCCTGGCCAACTGTATACTGCTAATGTTGTCACAGAAAATGACAACTTGTCTATCCACTGATAGACCCAAATCTGCAAGTAGCTTTCTCAACCAAGCTACCTCACATGCTGCTATAGCAGCTCCTCTGTACTCGGCCTCTGTACTCGATAGAGCAACCATAGGCTGCTTCTTGCTGCTCCAAGTCACAGCAGCACTCCCCAAAGAAAACATGAATCCACTGGTAGATCTTCTATCTGAGATACTACCAGCCCAATCAGCATCTGTGTACCCATGTACACATATCTCTGTCCCAGTCTTATAGAATAGTCCACAATGCAAAGTAGACCTCACATACCTCAGTATGCGTCTCACTGCATCCAAATGCGGTTTCCGTGGAACCTGCATAAACTGACTCACCAACCCAACAACATAGCTCAAATCTGGTCTGGTGATCGTCATGTAGATCAAACTTCCTACTATGCGCCTGTACATAGTAGGATCCTCCAAGATCTCTCCTGAATCTGCACTCAACTTGCCATTCTGATCCAATGGCATGGAAATAGGCTTACAGCCTGTCATACCATACTTGGACAACATGTCCAAGCCATACTGTCTCTGCAGTAATCCAATACCATGTGGTGACCTAATCACCTCAATGCCCAAGAAATATCTGAGCTCCCCCAGATCCTTTATCTCAAACTTTTGTCTTAGCAAGATCTTTACATCAAAGATCTCTGCATCATGGTCCCCCGTAATGATCAAGTCATCTACATAGATGACAACAAGCACAACTCCTCTATCACCATGTCTCACATATAACGAGAAATCTGCATTGGCTACATGAAAGCCAATAGTGACAAGATATTCAGAAATCTTGTCAGACCATGCTCTTGGTGCTTGCTTTAAGCCATACAAGGCTTTCTTCAACTTGCAAACATGCTCGGGGTGACTCACATCCTCATAACCAGGTGGCTGCAACATATACACCTCTTCTTGCAAATCCCCATGCAAGAATGCATTCTTTACATCCATCTGATGTAAAGACCATTGCTTTGACGTAGCCACTGCTATCACAACTCTCACTGTTGCCATCTTGGCAGCTGGGCTGAAAGTTTCCTCATAATCAATCCCATATGTCTGCGCATATCCTTTGGCTACCAATCTAGCCTTGTACCTGTTTATGCTTCCATCACTGTTATGTTTAACTTTGTACACCCACTTGCATCCAATCTTGCCTTCAGGCAATGGCACTAAATCCCAGGTTTCATTTCCATATAGTGCATCCATCTCCTCATCCATAGCTTTCTCCCAACACACATTTCCAACAGCCTCATGAATGCATGTGGGCTCAACAACCTGCACAACCTTTTCTCATAGCTGGGATCCCAAGCTCCTCATCAAGGCTCATATCTGAGCCACTAGAATCTCCATCAACATGAGAGTGCCCTGCAGAAATGTCAGGCATACCAAGGGGCTCAACCACTTTCTCTTTTCCTTTACGTGATGTAGTAATCACATTTGCAGGACTGGTATTATGACGCAGCCTGCCACTCCATGGTCTATCAACAGACCCACTAGATGAGGACTCTCCTGGTCCACTAGGTGAGGACTCTCCTGGTCCACTCAAAGACTGTGATTGCTGACCTGCATTCTGTGCAACCACACTTCCACTCACATCAGCCCCAACAGCTTCTTTTTCAGCAGCATACCAGCTGCTCATCTCATCAAAGACAACATCCCTGCTTACCCTCAACTCACCTGTAAAGTGGGGTTATAACACCTGTATCCCTTTTGCTCAAGGGAATATCCAATAAACACACATTTTTCAGCTTTCGGATCCAGCTTAGTTCTCAGCTCATCTGGCACATGCACATATGCAATGCATCCAAAGACTTTCAGATGAGACAAATCTGGTTTTCTGCCAGTAAACCTCTCCTCTGGGTTTACATCATGTATGGCTGCAGTTGGAGTCCTGTTCATGATGTATACTGCTATAGAAACAGCCTCAGCCCAATAGCAATGCGGCATATTCTTCTCTTCCATCAATGCTCGCGCAATCTCTGCAATGTGCCTGTTTTTTCGCTCAGTAACTCCATTTTGCTGCGGAGTGTATCTGCATGTAAACTGTCTCCGAATACCATTCTTCTTCAAAAATTCAGAGAACTCATTGGAGAAGTATTCTCCCCCTCCATCTGACCTTAGGCACTTTACATATTTCCCTGTTTGCTTTTCAACCAAAACTTTGAAGTTCTGAAAGTGAGTGGACACCTCACTCTTCTCCTTCATGAAATATACCCACACTTTCCTTGTGTGGTCATCAATGAAAGTCACATAATATCTGCAGCCTCCCATAGATATGGTCTTCGTAGGACCCCATACATCTGAATGCACAACATCTAGTGCATTTCTGCTCACATATCTGTTACGTGGAAACACATGCTTTGTTTGCTTCCCAAATTGGCATGCTTCACATATTTTCTGCATACCTTCCACTTTAAATCTTGGCAGCCCTGTCACAATTCCCTTAGTCTGCATAGACTTCAATCTCTGCACATTTACATGTCCAATCCTTTTATGCCAAATGTCTGTGTTTGCAACAATTCCTGAACCATTTGCAAACATTGCAGCACTCATTTCAAGTATGTCTACATTCAACGTAAACATTCTGCCCACTCTGTTGCCTTTTGCAACCAACCTGCACTTGTCTTTAAAGTCTTCGACATAACAACCATCAGGGTTAAACCGAACCTGCAAACCCTGCTCAATCATCTAGCCAACTGAAACCAGATTCTTTGTTATGTTCGGTACATGAAGTACATCTGCAAGGTACTTCACTTTGCCATCCTGCATAGACAATGCCACATCTCCAACATGGGCAATTGGATGAGCAGTGTCATCCCCTGTTTCCACAAAACCTGGTCTTTCCGGGTTTTTCATCTCCTTGAACCACTCCCCATGACTCGTCATGTGGTTCGAAGCGTCTGAATCCACATACCATATATTATCTTTTTGTGCTGCATCAGCATTTTCAGACATGGCATTCACGACATGCTGCATAACAAACAACCTTTCATTATCCTCATTATTTCTGCTTGAGGATGCATAGTTATTTTCCTGCACTTTTCCATTTTACATGTCAGCCTGCTTCTTATAACATTCTGCCTGCACATGTCCAGGCTTACCACAATAATAGCATTCACGTGCATCATTATATTGCCTTTGCCAATTTACACGGCCTCTTTGACTCCCCCTGCCTCTGAATTTGCCTCTTCCACCTGCGTGTTGTTGTTGTTGATTCTGGGACTGTTGTTGTTGCTGCTGCTGCTGTGCCGACCATTATTCTGATTTCCTATTCGGCCACCTCCTTGATCGCGTCCACGGCCTCCTCTACCTCGTCCTCTTCCTAAACTTGTGTAGAAGGCCTGTTGCTCTGAACTGTTTTTGCTTTGTGAAGACTGTTGGTCTTCACCCAAGCTCTTCTCTTCGATAATCAGCATAGACACCAAATCTGTAAAGTTGGAAATGTTTTCCCGAGTCTGAATGGACGTCTTGAACGCCTTGTATTGTGGCCCGAGACCACGTAGACAGACTTCCACCTTGTCATCATCATCTACTGACACACCAATAGATGCAAGGGATTCCACAATACCCTTTATCTTCAGCGCATAGTCATTCACAAGCATGCTCTTTTTCTCCACAGTATGAAGTTCATTCTTCAACTGTATCTTACGTGCCTTGGTATTTGTTTCATAGAGCTTTACCAAGGTGTCCCACGCCTCCTTGGGGGACTTGGCATCCTGAATGTGCCCAATCATGGTGTCCTGTATACTAATGGAAAGCCAATACATAACCTTCCTGGCTCCTTGGTTCCAGTCTTTAAACTCTTTCACATCTGCAGCAGTCGGATTTATATCCGGTATCTCCGGTGCCTCTTCATGCTCACCTTCTATGTAGTCCCAATAGCCTTTTCCCATCAGAAAATTCGTCAACCTGAACCTCCAAGCATGGAAGTTATTCTTATCCAGCTTCTCAGCCACAATCTGTGTTATGCCATCATTAGACATCTTGCCAATCTGTGTTATGCTATCATTAGACATCTTGCCAAACACACAATTTTACCAAAAACTACACTCTGGTTTTTCCTGCACAAATGCTGTATTTTCTGCACAGCGGTACTGTAGTACTCTCAAATGTCACAACCAGTGACTTCAATGTGCATACATACACCCAATGGCAACTGTAGACCTCTTTGCAGCACCCACAGTGTCTGCACAGTCAATCTGTCTTCCTGCAGTTCTTAAAACAGAGTTCTGCAGAGAATCGATGACTTACCCGCAGTGCTCGAAATCGCCTGCTTTCTGAAAAACGGAGGTCCAGACGCGCCCGAAACGCGTTTTTGGACCTAAAATTCAGTTGCCCAATAGCTGGGGGAGTCAACACGCAGGTGGAAGAGGCAAATTCAGAGGCAGGGGGAGTCAAAGAGGACTGTATAGTTGAGGAACACACAAGGTGAGAGGCTGAAAATCTTCTCCTTCTCTACTCAACACTCAACACACCATATACAAGAATAAGAGTACACCTAATATGAAAGGTACTCAACCAATATATACACGGGTTCTCTATAGTGTGAACCCGACTAAATGAGCTGGCGCTATAACTATGCCAGTCTCTAGAATGGCTGTTACACAGCCTGTCATCCCACTGGCCACATATCACCCAAGATCTCACCATCCATGCCAGTGGTGTAAGTGTGGGGCCTATCCCCCAGGCGGGTCATCAGTGGCCACCGCCTCACTAGACGAGCTCGATATCTCAACAGTTTGAACTTTAGAAAGAGTCTAACGATCCAAGCATTGCCATACCTAGATTCACTCGCTCAACTTTCAAAATTTCCTTCTGGGTAGATGGCTTCAACAAACCATACGACAAGCAAAACACAGTGGGTGAGGTTATAAGCGACAAGGGGGAGGAGCTTTCATATGGTTTTGATTACCATGTAAGTGAGTTTTTATATGTACACAAGAAACTATAAGACAGTCTTGTATAAGTTTTTATTTTTCATACAATTTCATGATCTTTTTCTTGCAGTATCACAAATTTGGTGTGCTTTGGCCATGTGGTCACTTTCGAGTGGAGAAAATAGATAAGAAGATAACAACATTTGATTTATAAAGGATATTCACCCCCCAAAATGAAGCAGCTATCCATCTTCCATCTACTCTCATATACCTAAGTGACCTTCTAGTCAATCTTCTTGACCCTATGCACATATTCAAGAACATAGTCAATATGCTTTGGAAAACCATCACAGGTGCTAAAGAGAGCAAGGCACAAAGGGATTATCTACAAGAGGTAGATCGCATGCAACACTTGTGGTGGGCACATAGCAAACTTGATGGGAATGTGATTCTCCATAGAGCACCTTGGGTCGTCTTAACCAAAGAAGAGCAACGATGTGTAAAGAATTACATCAGTGAGTTTCGTACTCCCACTGGTTGTATGCATTTCTTGAAGTGAGCATTCATAAAGGATGAAGAGCTTAGTGGCTTCATGACTGGCACAAAATCTTACAGGTTGTGCTGCCAATAACCATTAAGGAGATTACCTCACCGAGGACATAAGAGTGATAATATACAAGATTAGTGTAGTGGTATGATGGATATGAAAGAAGGAGATAAGAAGAAATGTGTTGTTCATAACCGATGATGTTTTTCCTCGAGCGATTTATGAAGACACTGAAAGGTTTTGTTCGTGAAAGAGCTCGCCCCCTGAGGTTAGTATGGTAATGGGATGGCTTGTTGAAGAATCTCTTGTATATATAACAAAATTTCTTAGTATGTTAGACCTAAATATGCTATAATTGTGGGCATAAGAAGAGGATGATCGACTTGTTTTGGGGAAGAGCCTCAAGGAGGACAAGGCTATCAGAGAACAATGGATATGGCATTGCGAGAGAAGATTAATAAATTCTGCATCCTCAACTCATGTTCTATGGAGAAATGGATTGAGAGGTATAACCTAGCAAAGAGGGAAAGAGACTGAGATTGTTTGAATTTTAGAAAGAGCCTAACAACCAAAGCATTGCCATACCCAGATTCACTCACTCAACTTCAAAAATTTCCTTCTAGGTAGATAGCTTCAACAAACCATATGATAATAAGCAAAACATAGTGGTGAGGTTATAAGTGACACAAGGAGGAGGAGCTTTCATATGGTTTTGATTACCATGTAAGTGAGTTTTTATATGTACACAAGAAACTATAAGACATAGTCTTGTATAAGTTTTTATTTTTCATACAATTTTATGATCTTTTTCTTGTGTTGCAGTATCACAAATTTGGTGTGCTTTGGCCATGTGGTCGTCACTTTCGAGTGGAGCAAATAGATAAGAAGACAACAACATTTGATTGCGGTATCAAGGCAAACTTCATGCAAGAAATTCATTCAAGTGCAAGTGACCTGAGTAGTGAAGTTGGCATGCTTATATAAGACATTATCATGGTTGGGTTCAAAAAGTTTTCTATGTTCATTTTTTATGTGAAGTGGTTCAAGGTGGCGACTCAAGGACCACAAGATGTTAGAAATGTGTGATCTAGCATCCATTCTTAGTGTGGTTCCTTAGTGACACCTTAGAGTGATTCGTTCTAAGGTTAGAAGGCTCAAGTTACTAGAGTAACTGGGTGTAGGTCTAGTAGTTATCTTCCTTTGATTGGGGCATCACCTTTTAGGTTAGTCAGGTGAGAAATCATAGGGAGGTGGGGATAATCAAGGGCTTTAGGCATCTCCTTCTCATGAATCTATAAAATCAGGGACTACTACTCACTTCTAAGAGAGCTAGAGATAGCTAGGTGGAGAGTATAGTGCCCATACTTTGTGTACTTGCTTAATGATCAAAAAACTAAGTGGTCCTTTGTGGAAATACTCTCTACTTGCTCTCTTCATTGGTATATTTCTATGTGATGCATTTGTGGTGACCTTGAGTATACTTCATTGCTCATTTGTTACATTCATTGTCAACTGCGTGGTGGCATGTGTTGCTTTAATGGTGTGAGATAGTTTATGTGATGATCTTGTGCATTGATTAATTCAATCAATAGCTAACCTCACATCATGTCTTTTTAACATGGTATTAGAGCTCCTTTCCATGGGAGTGTAATCTTTCATGAGTTTGATAGATACATCTTTTTGATTGCGGGTAGCATTCTCTATTAACATTGAGAGGTATTCTTTGTGAGTGACTCCTTGTTGCATTTGTTGCTAATTCATCACTTCAATCAAGTGGCATTCTTTTGGAGCATTAAGAAAGCTAACATCCAAATTTCTTTGTGAGATTCTATGTGAACCTTGCTTTATGCAACACTCCTTGTACTTTCTTCTCAATTTGTTAGTGTGAGTGGCACACACTAAAGTGAGGGAGGGAAAGCATGAGTTCCTTCATCTTGAGTGGCACAAGAAGGAAGAGAAACTCTTTATGTCAAGTTCTTTATGAGTGAGAAGAGGTAGAAAAGAAATCTCTGCCTTTATACCTAGTGTGTGAAGCATTCACATTGAGTGAGAGAGAGATCTATGTTTGCAAATCCTTGAGTAAGAGTAAGCATTTCTAAGTGGTGTGTGAGGCATTCACATTGAGTGAGAGAGAGATCTATGTTTGCAAATCCTTGAGTAAGAGTAAGCATTTCTAACTGAGAGAGAGAGAAGTAAGAGGTAAGAGAGAGGAACGAGAAATCTCTTTTGCATTGAGGTTCTTCTCTTGGAAAATTCTGTGTGAGATCATCATCTTGGTGTTCTATGTGTGAGATCATCATCTTGGTGTTCTATGTGTGAGCAACAGTGAGTAGCTTCCTAAGTTGAGCTACAAGCTCTCACTAGTGAGCTTAGGTGAGCTCAATATTGAGCTCAGAACAAGCTGATTCATGGCTGCAATTACCCAGATTACATTTGTGTGTATGTGTTATTTCTTTGTGAGCACTAGAATTAAAACAACAAAAATATGTATGGTGTGAGTCATCTATTTCCTTAGTGTGCATCCAGCTTAAGGTGAAAAGCCTCTCTTCTTGTAATTTTTCCTCCAGTTATAAAGGACACTCTTGTGTCTAAGTGCCAGGTTGAGTACCATGGCAACCATGTGTGAGGAATGGGAACGCTTGCTCCTTGGTGGATCTTACCTTTGTGAAAGACATGGTGACCTTATCTTTTCCATGTGTGAGATGGAAGTTACATGGTCATCTTCTCGTCTACTTTGTGTGTATTTTGATGACTCTAGACACTTCTTGTGTGAGAAGGCAGTGGTTTTTTCATCATTATGTGAAATCCTTGAACAAACCTTTGTAATGTCCTCATGTTATAAAGGACTTGGATCAGCCTTTGTGATAATGCATGTGATACTCTCCATGTGTGAGTTGGTCACTTGCATACTTTGTGATTTCTACTTCGTGGTTATTTCTATGTTACCTTTGTGGTACATTCTCTATGTGAGCACATGTATTGTGCACATCTCCTTTTTTTAGATTCTTGGTGATGCTTCCTTGTGGTCTCTATGTGAGATCCTAATCCTTTGTGGTGGTGCACTTCATTGACTTCTTGGTGGAGATCAAAACTTGGTGTGCTCGATGGGACTTCATTCATGATAACTACCTTGGTGGTGTCTACATCGACTTGGTGACTTCTTTGTGGTGGTTTTCTTTTGAAGATGGCATGGGTGGCAACATGCTCCTATTCAAGACCTTTGTGGACTTCTTCAACTAAGCATGAGTGGCAACATGCCATTTGTTGGTGACATTACCTTTGTATGACATTTATAGCCCGTGGGGAAAATTTGTTATCTTAGTGATAGAATTGATCCAAGCACACCCTGCATGGTATGGATGTTTGATCAAGGGAGGGTGTTAGAAATGTGTAATCTAGCATCCATTCTTAGTGTGGTTCCTTAGTGACACCTTACCACACCCTGCATGGTATGGATGGTATGGATGCTTGATCAAGGGAGGGTGTTAGAAATGTGTAATCTAGCACACCCTACATGGTATGGATGCTTGATCAAGGGAGGGTGTTAGAAATGTGTAATCTAGAATCCATTCTTAGTGTGGTTCCTTAGAGTGATTCGTTCTAATAGTTATCTTCCTTTGATTGGGGCATCACCTTTTAGGTGAGTCAGGTAAGAAACCATAGGGAGGTGGAGAGAATCAAGGGCTTTAGGTGCCTCCTTCTCATGAGCCTATAAAATCAAGGGCTACTACTCACATCACCTTTTAGGTGAGTCAAGTAAGAAACCATAGGGAGGTGGAGAGAATCAAGGGCTTTAGGTGCCTCCTTCTCATGAGCCTATAAAATCAAGGGCTACTACTCACATCTAAGAGATAGCTAGGTGGAAAGTATAGTGCCCATACTTTGTGTACTTGCTTAGTGATCAATAAACTAAGTGGTCCTTTGTGGAAATACTCTCTACTTGCTCTCTTGATAAAATCAAGGGCTACTACTCACATCTAAGAGAGATAAAGATAGCTAGGTGGAAAGTATAGTGCCCATACTTTGTGTACTTGCTTAGTGATCAATAAACTAAGTGGTCCTTTGTGGAAATACTCTCTACTTGCTCTCTTGATTGGTATTTGTCTATGTGATGCATTTTTGGTGACCTTGAGTATACTTCATTGCTCATTGGTTACATTTATTATGAACTAAGTGGTGGCATGTGTTGCTTTAATGATATGAGATAGTTTATATAATGATCTTGTGCATTGATTAATTCAATCAATAGCTAAGCTCACATCATGTCTTTTAACACAGGCAACCTTACACAGAGATAAGAGCAGATTTGTTCAAGTAGACTCCACAAAGATATGATATGAACAAACCAAATGGAGACATTTGTTCTACCAAAGCATTGTGAGCAGGTCGTCTTCAAGGCACACCCGAGAGATCATAGGTGGTTTTTGGTAATCCAAATTGATCTACGTAGTAAATAAATATTTGAAGATATGGAAATATTAGATGAAGTAGATGTTAAGGAACCCACTCAAGAACCACAAGAAGCAGATATTGATCTAGTTGGACAACTAGAAGAAGGATAAAATGAAGGTATAGTAATTGAACAACTAGAACTTGAACCAAAAGCAAACACAACGACTAATCTGAAATTTAAAGAAGAAATAGATGAACAACTTTCAACACAATCACCTCCAATACCTGAAATAGAAGAGGACAATACGAATAAACTATCTTTTACTCCTACAACAAACAAGGCTACACCCATTGACGAAGATGCAGACGGAGAGGTGTTTCTATGATCTAGTTGAGGATGAGAGGCTAAATAATGAGCTATAACATCTTAATTATTTTTTATTTGACAGGTAATACTGGGTTTTTGACACAGTTTTCTTGTTTGGGACTATTAATGCAAGCTTTGGCAGACAAATGTCATAATTTCTCATAAATATTGCTACATATATCCTTGTATTTGGGATCATTAGTGCAAGCTTCGGTAGATAAATATTGTCATATTAATTTCTTATAAATATTGTTAAATATTTATTTGAAAAGTAACTAAAAAATGGGCTGATAAAGGACTATGAGAACTAAAAACACTTGAACTTTTTTCAAAATCACACCAAGCAAAAAAATAAAAAATTTATGTTTTCGACACTACTATTGACATTGTGGACGACCTTGATTTTGACGCTTATTCGGACCTAGTCATAGACGATTATTTTAACTGTCATTTCGATGCTTATTTCAATGACGTTAGTACTATCGAAACTGAAAGTCAAAGACTAAAGATCTTGTAGTAATGGTGTTACCTACAACAACATGTGTCACGTTATCGAGAGTGCACCACAGAAACCAAGGCTTACATGCCACAAAGGATAGCTGGTGGCCAATCCTAGTCTCTGGGTGCTTCACTCTAAATCTAAAGTGTAGGGTGAACTGGGTGATATTAAGACAACATGTGTGATGGTAAATGAACACCCATCTAGAAACCCTCTGGCACATTACTTTCTTGAACTCCAATGACGTGCATGATAGTTCTCCTCCCAAAATTTCTAAATCGAAGCCCTAGTTCCATCATCTAGGAAATGATCAGAGACCTAGGTGTGTGCCCACTACTAGCCCATAGTGCACCAGAATCATGAGAGTCCAAGATATCTCCTAGGAGCCCCCACTCTCAAAGTGCATGTGGATTAATAAAGAGGACATGAGAAGTGGTGCGGAGCGTACCTCTCATGTTGCTACTACTAATGGCTACCACAGTAGCTCATCAGAATCTACATGTCTTGAGCCCTTGAGTGTCATATATGAACCACTCAAACTCCTAATCACGTCCATGTTAGCCCTCCTCTTACTTTGGCTACTACTAATGTCAAAAGCCGTTCTACAGAGCACAAGGTGGGATGGTCAAGTAAAGAAATGAGCACATGAGACCTTGATGGAAGGTGTCGAGGGCACTAAAGTTCTTGTCTCGGTGATGATTCGCAGACACATCAATGTGCCTAAGACATGGCTATGCTTTTTCCATCCACACCATCCGCTCCGGAGGAGGAGAGGTCTCATGTGATAGTTCTTTTTGGGTACAAGAGAGGTTAAATAGGGTTCTTGTTGGGTTACAAGAGATATTAGAGAAGGTTCTTGTGGGATATTGGGCATGGGAGGAGGTGAAGATCGAGTATGAGAAGAAGAAAATGGTCTCATGTGATAGTTCTTTTTGGGTAAAAGAGAGGTTAAATAGGGTTCTTGTTGGGTTACAAGAGACATTAGAGAAGGTTCTTGTGGGATATTGGGCATGGGAGGAGGTGAAGATCGAGTATGAGAAGAAGAAAATGGTGTGATCACCATAGGAGAAGAAGGTGGAGCGGTTGTATAAGGAAGAGGATGATGAGAATAAAGGATGAGAAAGGAGAGGAGGAGGAGAATGAGAATGGAAGAGATGAGGATGATGAGAATGTGAGAAGGAGGAGTCGATGCCATAGGAGAAGAAGGTGGAGTGGACGCATGAGGAGAAGGGGGATGAGAATGAAGGGGGGAAGGTTGAGAAAGAGGTGGAGGACAAGGACGAGGAGGAGAAGGAGGAAGAGCAAGGGGAGGAGACGAAGATGGCTCACCAATGGAAGTGGACCCACTAATGGATTGACAATGTGCTCTCAATGTGGCTTTTCTTTCATAATCCTTCCTTCTCTTTTTCTCCATGTGAACCCTTTCTTGCCCATGGCAAACCTTGTGGTGGATGGGAAGGTCTCTTTTCCTTGCACTTTTTCTACTCCTACAGCTTTGGGAACCCATTCTTAGGATAGTAGAGATTAAAGAAATAATTAACGAAATAAGATTATAAAAATAATAGAGATTAAGGTATAAAAATGATTAAGAAAGGTTTAAAATATTAAACAAAGGATTAAAAGAAGAGAGGTTTGGCTTTGGAGCTTTTAAAATGTTGCTTTGCTACAAATGAACCTAGATTTGTGTGCTTATATAAATATGAGCTTGCTTTAATATTACTAATAACATATGCATTTATATGTGTCAAATAATAGATATATAATGTTTAGTATCTATTAATTAATAAATATATATTTATATTTTTATTATTTTTAAAGATATATTTATTATTGTATATAATTTTAAGTATCTATTAATTAATAAATATTATTTTTTATATTTTATTAACTTATATTTATATTTATATATGTATTTAGTGATATGTATATATACTTATATATTTCTTAGTACATAAATAAACTTAAATAAACATAAAATTCAATTAAAACTAAGTTTATTAAAGTGTATATATTTTTTGATTAATAATAATAATTTATTTATTTATTTATTTATTTATTTGCTTACTTATTTATTTATTTATTTATGAAATTATACTTATTGTTCATTTTAAATATTTAATTAGATATATCTAAGTTTTAGTATATTTATTGTTTATAAAATATATATGTTTACATGTATTTTTATTTTTAATAGAAAGACTTTTTTTAAAGTAGAAAGATTGTTAAGCATGCATGCATGACATGGTTACATGGTTCTCATGACATATGGACATGTATGACATGGATGTCATGCCCATGTGTGCATGCATGCACTTGTTGGGGCAAGCCATGTCAGCATATGGGAGGCAGCATGTAAGGTTGGCATGTAAAGGTGGCAATAGTGATGTGGCATTTGTGATGACTACTAGGACTATGAGCTAACAAGTCTACTAGGTTGACTATGCCAGCATGGCAAGTTAAGGTGGCAAGATACTTATATAGACTCTCCACATGAGAAAGTCAACTAGGTTGAGCACACCAACATGGTACATTGAACCTGGTGAGCAAGATGCTTATGTGGACTCTCCACATATGGAAGTGTGTCCCCTAAGCCTACTAGGATACCAAAGGCAATTGGTTAACACACGGCATGAGCTCTAGGTTTGGCCAAACCTAACTTGATGTGTGTTTGCTTGTTGCAAGGAGCTCAAGCTCATCCTCTCCCCCGCATTCTTCTGAACCACCGCCGCTAGGACGGGCAGTAGTCTACTCCACCTCTAGTCCCAATACAAACTCCGTATAAAATTTCTTTACAAAGTATAAGAGAATCTGGCGATGGTGTGACATCCTCCATAACCATTGTTTGGACTCCCTATCCTCTCTAAATAGATCTAAAATGAAATCTCTAATGTTAAGGATCTTATCCACCTTGCGGGGTAAGTTTATGAAACGCTAGCAGTACGCTACAGTGATGTGTTTCTGGCCACTCGTCTATACTATGTGATGCTACCTAGCTATGAAAGGAATCTAGCATCACCTCTAGATCTACCATGATGTGCAAGGTAGATGGTGTGTCACCACATTTGCATGGATAATCAATAGCTTGCAACAATGAATCGCGGCTACTATGAGGTCCCACTGGACTCACGTGAGTCCATGCTAATTAAGAGAATACGAAGCTTGAAAACCCTAATCTACTTGTGAAAGTAATCAAAATGTCTAAGGGCGATTAGTGTCAGGGGACCCTTTTGTACTTCTTGAAGAATTAATTAAAAATCTCACAAACATCATAATTGAAACAAATA
Source organism: Cibotium barometz (assembly GCF_041138505.1). Taxonomy (NCBI): domain Eukaryota; kingdom Viridiplantae; phylum Streptophyta; class Polypodiopsida; order Cyatheales; family Cibotiaceae; genus Cibotium; species Cibotium barometz. Next base: position 32,435,654 of record NC_141079.1, on the reverse strand, counting down.
CTTGAATCGAAATTGATAATTAAATAACTTAGCATAACACAAGGGAAAAGAATTAGAATAACATCACCATCAAAAGTAAAGGATAGAGAATACCACACAGTAAACTAGATTGGGTGCAATCTCCCCCCTCAAGCGTGTAGCTCCACTTCCACAACTTGAGTATTTTGAGAATTTTATTCATAAAAATAGCCCAAGGAGCTGAGAATAGATGAGCGTACAAAATTGGGCTTGCTTTTCCCACTTTCGGGGTATTGCTTTACATATTTTTAATCATATCAAAATCCCTAAGGTTTATACATATAAAAACCTTTGTCCAAATATAATTGCTAGTGGGCCTTATTACATAAAATAACTTTATGCACATTTTCACATATAATAATCTTGTGCACATTTGCACATTCCATAAGCCGATTCCTGCACACATTAAATCAAGCATATTTTTCTTCGATTATTAATTCATCAAAAATATGATAAAATATATACCTGTATAACAGCCCTCGCGTTTGAGAAAGCAACTGTCCTCAGTTGTGTAAAAGAAAATTCTACAACAACAAAAATCTCGTACAACACCTAAATTGGTGATCCTTGTACCATCATAAAATCACAAATAATAATAAAAAATAATATGATATAGACAAGATCCCTTATGTGTGACACACATACACATTGCTCATCACCTATTTCTATAAACATATCCCAATTAATTGCCTAGTGTATAATTAATTTCAATATGATACATTGATAGGCACAAACACAGCATATATTCACCACTTGTTTCACTATGATGAGAGTATCATTATGTACACATCATCATCATCTAGCAAGGTGTGAGTTGCCACTTATTACACATCTAGCAAGGTGTGAGTTGCCACTTATTACACTCCAATGAGCATGGCACATCAGTTGCATAAACCACTTGTTTCACTTCGACCGTGTGCAGTTGTCAAGCATAGTCCACTTGTTTCACTTGACCATAGTACAGTTGTCAAGCATGGCACTACTTGTTACACTTTAACAACATACACCCTTCAAGCATGGTCTATGCCAATACCACTAGGTAATCAGTATTTAATGTGGAGTCACCCCCATGATACCAATTCACTAGGATGGCACACTTGTTGAGATATCGAGCTCGTCTAGTGAGGCGGTGGACACTGATGACCCGCCTGGGGGATAGGCCCCACACTTACACCACTGGCATGGTTGGTGAGATCTTGGGTGTGATATGCGGCCAGTGGGATGACAGGCTGTGTGACAGCCATTCAAGAGACTGGCATAGTTATAGCGCCAGCTCATTTAGTTGGGTTCACACTATAGAGAACCCGTGTATGTATTGGTTGAGTACCTTTCATATTATGTGTACTCTTATCTTGTATATGGTGTGTTAAGTGTTGAGTGAAGAAGAAGAAGACTTTCAGCCTCTCACCTTGTGTGTTCTCTATTAGGGTTTTGTGAGTGTGTGTGTGTGCTTGCAAGAGCTCAAGCTCTCTTCCCTCCTGCATCTTTTCATGGTATCAGAGCCTGGTTCGTGCTAAGGGCTGAGCTGCAAGCAAGAGAACCACAGGAAGCGGTACGAGGGTAAGAGCTTCAACTACTCTTCCCTATTTGTGTTAGTGACTACACCCTTGTCGGGAGCTCTACGGGAGGCACCGGCAAATGATCTCTGATTGAGGAGCTTTCTTCGCGGGAGTAAAGCTATAGGGCAACTATACTATCCTATCGGACTAAATTTCTAGGGTAGAAAATGCGTTTCAGGCGCGTCTGGACCTCCGTTTTTCAGAAAGCAGGCGATTTCGAGCACTGCGGGAAGGTCATCGATTCTCTGCAGAACTCTGTTTTAAGAACTGCAGGAAGACAGATTGACTGTGCAGACACTGTGGGTGCTGCAAAGAGGTCAACAGTTGCCATTGGGTGTATGTATGCACATTGAAGTCACTGGTTGTGACATTTGAGAGTACTACAGTACCGCTGTAGAAAATACAGCAGTTTGTGCAGAAAAACCAGAGTGCTGTTTGTGGTAAAATTGTGTGTTTGGCAAGATGTCAAATGATGGGATAACCCAGATTGTGGCTGAGAAGCTTGATAAGAATAACTTCCATGCTTGGAGGTTCAGGTTGACGAATTTCCTGATGGGAAAGGGCTATTGGGACTACATAGAAGGTGAGCATGAAGAGGCACCAGAGATACCGGACATAAATCCGACTGCTGCAGATATGAAAGAGTTTAAAGACTGGAACCAGGGAGCCAGGAAAGTTATGTATTGGCTCTCCATTAGTATACAGGACACCATGATTGGGCACATTCAGGATGCCAAGTCCCCCAAGGAGGCGTGGGACACCTTGGTAAAGCTCTATGAAACAAATACCAAGACACGTAAGATACAGTTGAAGAATGAACTTCATACTGTGGAGAAAAAGAGCATGTCTGTGAATGACTATGCGCTGAAGATAAAGGGTATTGTGGAATCCCTTGCATCTATTGGTGTGTCAATAGATGATGATGACAAGGTGGAAGTCTGTCTACGTGGTCTCGGGCCACAATACAAGGCGTTCAAGACGTCTATTCGGACTCGGGAAAACATTCCCAACTTTACAGATTTGGTGTCTATGCTGATTATAAAAGAGAAGAGCTTGGGTGAAGACCAACAGTCTTCACAAAACAAAAATAGTTCGGAGCAACAGGCCTTCTACACAAGTTCAGGAAGAGGACGAGGTAGAGGAGGCCGTGGACGTGGTCAAGGAGGTGGCCGAACAGGTAATCAGAATTATGGCCAGCAGCAGCAACAACAACAGTCCCAGAACACACAACAACAACAACAATAACACGCAGGTGGAAGGGGTTGATTCAGAGGCAGGGGGAGTCAAAGAGGCCGTGGAAATTGGCAAAGGAAGTATAATGATGCACGTGAATGCTATTATTGTGGTAAGCCTGGACATGTGCAGGCAGAATGTTATAAGAAGCAAGATGACATGCAAAATGGAAAAGTGCAGCAAAACAACTATGCATCCTCAAGCAGAAATAATGAGGATAATGAAAGGTTGTTTGTTATGCAGCATGTCGTGAATACCATGTCTGAAAATGTTGAAGCAGCACAAAAAGATGATGTGTGGTATGTGGATTCAGGTGCTTCGAACCACATGACAAGTCATGGGGAGTGGTTCAAGGAGATGAAAAACCCGGAAAGACTAGGTTTTATGGAAACAGGGGATGACACTGCTCATCCAATTGCCCATGTTGGAGATGTGCCATTGTCTATGCAGGATGGCAAAGTGAAGTACCTTGCAGATGTACTTCACGTTCCGAACATAACAAAGAATCTAGTTTCAGTTGGCCAGATGATTGAGCAGGGTTTGCAGGTTAGGTTTAACCCTGATGGTTGTTATGTTGAAGACTTTAAAGATAAGTGCAGGTTGGTTGCAAAAGGCAACAGAGTGGGCAGAATGTTTACGTTGAATGTAGACATGCCTGAGATGAGTGCTGCGATGTTTGAAATGGTTCAGGAATTGTTGCAGACACAGACATTTGGCATAAAAGGATTGGACATGTGAATGTGCAGAGATTGAAGTCTATGCAGACTAAAGGAATTGTGACAGGGCTGCCAAAATTTAAAGTGGAAGGTATGCAGAAAATATGTGAAGCATGCCAATTTGGGAAGCAAACTAAGCATATGTTTCCACGTAACAGATATGTGAGCAGGAATGCACTAGATGTTGTGCATTCAGATGTATGGGGTCCTACGAAGACCATATCTATGGGAGGCTGCAGGTATTATGTGATGCTTATTGTGATGACCACACAAGGAAAATGTGGGTATACTTCATGAAGGAGAAGAGTGAGGTGTTCACTCACTTTCAAAATTTCAGAGTTTTGGTTGAAAAGCAAACAGGGAAATATGTAAAGTGCCTAAGGTCAGATGGAGGGGGAGAGTACTTCTCCAATGAGTTCTCTGAATTTTTGAAGAAGAATGGTATTCGGAGACAGTTTACATGCAGATACACTCCGCAGCAAAATGGAGTTGCTGAGCAGAAAAACAGGCACATTGCTGAGATTGCGCGAGCATTAATGGAAGAGAAAAATATGCCGTATAGCTATTGGGCTGAGGCTATTTCTACAGCAGTATACATCATGAACAGGACTCCAACTACAGCCATACATGATGTAACTCTAGAGGAGAGGTTTACTGGCAGAAAACCAGATTTGTCTCATCTGAAAGTCTTTGGATGCATTGCATATGTGCATGTGCCAGATGAGCTGAGAACTAAGCTGGATCCGAAAGCTGAAAAATGTGTGTTTATTGGATATTCCCTAATGTGTGTTTATTGGATATTCCCTTGAGAAAAAGGGATACAGGTGTTATAATCATGCTACACGTGAGTTGAGGGTAAGCAGGGATGTTGTCTTTGATGAGATGAGCAGCTGGTATGCTGCTGAAAAAGAAGCTGTTGGGACTGATGTGAGTGGAAGTGTGGTTGCACAGAATGCAGGTCAGCAATCACAGTCTTTGAGTGGACCAGGAGAGTCCTCATCTAGTGGGTCTGTTGATAGACCATGGAGTGGCAGGCTGCATCATAATACCAGTCCTGCAAATGTGATTAGCACATCACGTAAAGGAAAAGAGAAAGTGGTTGAGCCCCTTGGTATGCCTGACATTTCTGCAGGGCATTCTCATGTTGATGGAGAGTCTAGTGGCTTAGATATGAGCCTTGATGAGGAGCTTGGGATCCCAGCTATGAGAACACCTGGTGTAAAGAAGGCTATGGAAGCCATGAATGAAAAGCTACGAAGATCTGGGAGAGTGAAAAATCCTGTGCAGAGATTAACCTATGACGGTTATGTGGCACATCATTATGCATATATGGCAAAGGTTGTGCAAGTTGTTGAGCCCACATGCATTGATGAGGCCGTTGGAAATGTGTGTTGGGAGAAAGCTATGGATGAGGAGATGAATGCACTATATGGAAATGAAACTTGGGACTTAGTGCAATTGCCTGAAGGCAAGAAAGACATTGGATGCAAGTGGGTGTACAAAGTAAAACATAACAGTGATGGAATCATAAACAGGTACAAGGCTAGATTGGTAGCCAAAGGATATGCGCAGACATATGGGATTGATTATGAGGAAACCTTCAGTCCAATTGCCAAGATGGCAATAGTGAGAGTTGTGATAGCAGTGGCTGCGTCAAAGCAATGGTCTTTACATCAAATGGATGTAAAGAATGCATTCTTGCATAGGGATTTGCAAGAAGAGGTGTATATGTTGCAGCCACCTGATTATGAGGATGTGGGTCACCCCGAGCATGTTTGCAGGGTTGAAGAAAGCCTTGTATGGCTTAAAACAAGCACCAAGAGCATGGTCTGACAAGATTTCTGAATATCTTGTCACTATTGGCTTTCATGTAGCCAATGCAGATTTCTCGCTGTATGTGAGACATGGTGATAGAGGGGTTGTGCTTGTTGTCATCTATGTAGGTGACTTGATCATTACGGGGGACCATGATGTAGAGATCTTTGATGTAAATGCTTAGACAGAAGTTCGAGATGAAGGATCTGGGGGAGCTCAGATATTTCTTGGGCATTGAGGTGATTAGGTCACCACATGGTATTGGATTACTGCATAGACAGTATGGCTTGGACATGTTGTCCAAGTATGGTATGACAGGCTGTAAGCCTATTTCCGTGCCATTGGATCAGAATGGCAAGTTGAGTGCAGATTCAGGAGAGATCTTGGAGGATCCTACTATGTATAGGCGCATAGTAGGAAGCTTGATCTACATGACGATCACCAGACCAGATTTGAGCTATGCTGTTGGGTTGGTGAGTCAATTTATGCAGGTTCCACGGAAATCGCATTTGGATGCATTGAGACGCATACTGAGGTATGTGAGGTCTACTTTGCATTGTGGACTATTATATGAGACTGGGACAAATATATGTGTACATGGGTACACAGATGCTGATTGGGCTGGTAGTATCTCAGATAGAAGATCTACCAGTGGCTTCATGTTTTCTTTGGGGAGTGCTGTTGTGACTTGAAGCAGCAAGAAGCAGCCTACGGTTGCTCTATCCAGTACAGAGGCCGAGTACAGAGGAGCTGCTATGGCAGCATGTGAGGTAGCTTGGTTGAGAAAGCTACTTGCAGATTTGGGTCTATCAGTGGTTAGATAGACAAGTGGTCATTTTCTGTGACAACATTAGCAGTATACAGTTGGCCAGGAACCCAGTATTTCATGCTCGTACGAAGCATATAGAGGTCCACTATCACTTCGTCAAAGAGAAGGTCTTAGTAGGAGACCTTGACCTTGTTTATGTCAGCAGCACAGAGGATCAGGTCGCTGACATCTTCACCAAAGCATTGGGTACAGAGAAGCTCCGCAGATTCAGGGCTTCACTTGGTGTACATGAGATGGAGTTGAGCTCGAGGGGGAGTGTTGAGATATCGATCTCGTCTAGTGAGAGGCGGTGGACACTGATGACCCGCCTGGGGGATAGGCCCCACACTTACATCACTGGCATGGTTGGTGAGATCTTGGGTGATATGCGGCCAATGGGATGACAGGCTGTGTGACAGCCATTCTAGAGACTGGCATAGTTATAGCGCTAGCTCATTTAGTTGGGTTCACACTATAGAGAACCCGTGTATGTATTGGTTAAGTACCTTTCATATTATGTGTACTCTTATCTTGTATATGGTGTGTTGAGTGTTGAGTGAAGAAGAAGAAGACTTTCAGCCTCTCACCTTGTGTGTTCTCTATTAGGGTTTTGTGAGTGTGTGTGTGTGCTTGCAAGAGCTCAACCTCTCTTCCCCCCTACATCTTTTCAATACTAGCGTCCGGGCATCCTCGTACAACTAAAGGTTGGACATTATGTAACATCCCTCCTGCTCTTGGATAAGCAACTGACCTCAGATGCTTGTTTGCTTATGTGAGCAAAAGAGATCCATTGTCATATACTATATAAATTCAAGTATGTTCCCTAACAAAATACATTAAATCAAGGACTTCTATGTGTAATAAATTCTAGTGTTCTATACCACCAGAAATTATCCCACACAAATGTAGAGATAAGTATGCATCGGATTCTTCACACAGGATTAATCTCGTGTCCCATACCACAAGATTAATACATAGTGAAAAATTCATTAGTATAATTTAAGATAGAAGCGCCAGTTCATTCAAGAAGTTCTACTTTTGATGCATAAAAACTCTCCTTGGGTTTACCAAAAAGTGTTAAATAATCAAATGCAATAAATATGCTACCTCAAGAGTCTGAGTAGTTGTCGTGGTATTCTTCTTCATCGTCTTCATCTATCATATTGAGTCCTAATGAAATAAACTTTGACTTCCATGGACAATTTGTGCGATGTGTCCAATCTCGTTACACCTGTAACACTTCTTGGAATCATGTTTATTAGCTTTTTGTGAATCATCTATATTAGTGTTAATACATGTGTTATGGTCATTAAAAGATGTGTTAAATGATTTTGGAGAGGTTTCAAGGTTCAAAGATGTTGATGCCGAGGTTTGGGAAGTCATTGTTTTCTTAGAAAAATCAGTTTTCTTTTCACAATTCAAGGCTAAAGAAATAGCTGAGCTAAGAGAATGTGGTCGAAACATATTTGCTCAAATCGAATTGTAGGTTTCAAACCTACTATGAACTTCTTCTTTGATCCTTAAGTGCAAACTTTCTCAATTACCTATATTTGTAATAAAGTTTGCCAAAACCTGTCCACATAAGTTGATATATTTTCTGTGTTAAGCTATCTATAGGTAGACCATCGTTGTCGAGTCTTAGCTTTGTATTGTGAAGGTAGGAAATGTTTCTTTAAGAGTTTCTGAAACTCTTTCCATGTTGAAGGTTGATGTTTATCTTGCTTAATCACTTTCCACCATAAAGCCACACTTTTAATTAAATGATTACAAGCACATTTAATTTTATCTTTTTCGGAGAACTTCTCGCCAGAGAAATAGTCATCTAGTTGGCTAATCCATGCAATAAGAACTTGATCATCCTTCTTGCCATTATAATTTTAGAAAGAGAACACCTTTCAACTAATTCGTGAGTCTTTCCGAGAATTTTGAGCACACAAGGTAGCTTTAACAGTGCATCTAACATGATCACTTTCCTCCTCATTTGAGTCGAAGAATTGAAAGAATCGCATTTGTGTTTGGCACGTTTGACTTGACGCTCTAATTTGCATCAGAGTTCTCATTCATTAATAATTTTTTCTTGAAGCACTAAGATTTGTTCTTATACCCTAGGCGGAATGGGTAAAGTAGACATCGCAACTAAAGTAAGACGGAGAATTTAGCTTATGAATCAGTCACACGAAAAGATGGGTTCAAATCCGTCCTTTAAAAGATTTGACATTTTTTCTTTTTTTCTCTCTCTTTTTTTTGTTGAATTGTTGCCCTTTTTTGTGGGAAGTGATGAGTTCTCTTGAAATGTTCTCTTTTGAAGTGATGAGGATAGGCTTTATAAAATTTTTTAAGCAATTTGCTTTAAAAGAAGCTATGGGGTTTCTCTCTTCTCTAAAAGAAATTATGAAGTATTCTCTCTTTGATTTTTTTTGGGTCACAGAATGCACTAGAAAGGGAGAGAAGTAGATGGGATAAGGTATAATATATATATATATATATATATATATATATATATATATATATATATATATATATATATATATATATAGCTTGTTATATAAAGCTTATCCAAGCTTTATTATTAAAGCTTAACAAAGCTTTTAATCAAGTAAGCTTTATTAATAAAAGCTTACAAAGCTTTTGTGGGCCAGGTAGCGCAAATCCGCACAAACAGCTAAGCCTCTTCTCTAAATCGCACAAACAGCTAAGCCTCTTCTCTAAATCGCACAACGCCGCCCGAGAGACGATGGAGGGAGATAATTATTTTTAAAAAATGAAGAAATATATATATATTATATAAGTTTAAGCTTGTTCTCAAGCTTTAGCGCTCTGAGGTGCATAACTTAGGGAGAAAAAGAAGAAAAGGTAAATTGGGAGAAAAATAAATAAATTAGGGAGCCCCTCATCCGTCCATGATGAACTTCTTGCTCCATCAGTCTTGTGAAGATCAGAGAGTAGGGTAAGGGTTTTGGGCTATACTAAATCCATCCATACGATTGGATTTGAGGGAGAATGAGTATGGAATAAAAGCACTTTTAAGCTTGAAGCGTGGTTTTCTCTTGTGCAGGGTGGTTTCAACAAGAAGGTGATGTTTTATTCTCATCCCTTGATCAAGACCTTCATCTAAGGGTCCACAGATTTTTCATAACCATTCAAATATTTGGCCCAAAGGTCTTTTAAGCTTTCTTCCCTTTACCCTTCGGTTTCTTGTGAGCTAGACCTTCTTCAAGAATGTACACCCATGCTCTGATAATACCACTGTCATGGGACCCTTTTGTACTTCTTGAAGAATTAATTAAAAATCTCACAAATTACATCATAATTGAAACAAATACTTGAATCGAAATTGATAATTAAATAACTTAGCATAACACAAGGGAAAAGAATTAGAATAACATCACCATCAAAAGTAAAGGATAGAGAATACCACACAGTAAACCAGATTGGGTGCAATCTCCCCCCTCAAGCGTGTAGCTCCACTTCCACGACTTGAGTATTTTGAGAATTGTATTCATAAAAATAGCCCAAGGAGCGAAGAATAGATGAGCGTACGAAATTGGGCTTGCTTTTCCCACTTTTTGGGTATTGCTTTACATATTTTTAATCATATCAAAATCCCTAAGGTTTGTACATATAAAAACCTTTGCCCAAATATAATTACTAGTGGGCCTTGTTACATAAATAACTTTGTGCACATTTTCACATATAATAATCTTGTGCACATTTTCACATTCCATTAAGCCGATTCCTACACACATTAAATCACTTGAGCATATTTTTTTATTATTATTAATTTATCAAAAATATGATAAAATATATACTTGTAACAATTAGGGAACACTTGATGGATATTAGATTAATGATCAAGTGATAAGATAATAGAGATTAGGGGGAGAGAGAGAGAGAGACAGACACACACACACACACACACACACACACACACACACAGAGAGAGAGAGAGAGAGAACTATAAGAGTGTGAACAGTGAGGATGAGGAAGGTTTATGGGCTTTTTATAGCTTGATCGAGTAAGGGTTAGGGTTTCAAACACAAGGGACACGTGTCACTTGTGCCACATAAATCGATCGAGTTATGTGTGACAATTATAATTTTTTGGACCTCGATGGACACATGTCAATCAATGACTAGCTCTCCACATAACTCAATCAAGTTACATGAAAAAACCGATTAAAAAATTGGGCAACATGGTACATGTGGTGATCATTCTCATCGGCCATTCATTACATCTTGACATAACTCCATTGAGCTACATGAAAAATGCATGTTTTTTAAATGCATTCTATGTATTAAAATGACACGTGTCCTTGATCAAGCATAGGGTTTTCATGTAACTCTGTCGAGCTATGTGGAAAATATAATTTTTTTGAATTATGCATTCTATGCTAACAATTTCAGGATGTATGCATGATATGGATGCATGCCATGGGTTAAGTAGTAACTCAATCGAGTTATGCAGTCCACGTAGGACCACATTACTCGATCGAGTTACATGATGGATGTCCACTGCATAACTCAATTGAGTTACATGGTGGATGTCTATTACGTAAGTCGATCGAGTTACATGGTGGATGTTCACATCACTGCATAAGTCGATCGAGTTACATGGAACCTATGGTGGATGTTCACATCACTGCATAAGTCGATCAAGTTACATGGAACCTATGTGGATGTCCACCTTGTAACTCGAGCGAGTTATGTGGTGCCTACATGGATATCCACCATGTAACTTGATCGTGTTACACGGTCACATCAATGATGTTCAAGATGGCAGGGGAAGTAACTCGGTCGAGCTACGCCCGAAGTCTCTGTTTGAATGCCACTTGGCATGATGGTATTGGAAGCATAACTAAATTGAGTCATATCAACCTTATCCCTTCTTGGTGGTACGATCTTAAAATGAGGACCTTGATTGTATATAACAACTCGGATTATCATATGATTTTTTTACTAAAAAACACTTTTACAAAAAAAAAAGATAATATTTGTTGAAAAAGAGAAACATTTGGAATCTTTCAAAGATTCCATCAAAAAGGTTCACTTTTTACCTCTTTTTGAAAAGTGGTCTACGCATGCGTACAACACTGCCAAAAAACGATAATATTTTGGGTACTTTACAAGTTTCTTACAAAAATTGACATGAAAAAAAAGAGTTTGTTTTGCTTACTTTTTGAGATTATAATTAAAAACTTAACAATAAATTTTCAAAAAACATGCTAAACTAGAGACAATGCTTATTATTTCCATCTTCAATCCAGAAAAAATTTGATACAACTGTAAAAAGAAGCTATTTTCTAAACATATAGCTTAAGGCATAGTTATGGTTCCTCATAATCATTGCTATCTATACCAACACCATCACTAGTAGTTGATGTGCATTTCCCTGAGAAGATAGACGAGGCATCCTCTTCTTCACTATCCACAAATACAGTTTTTTCTTCTAAGTGTATACTTGAAGCTTAGACTCCTTGGGTTATCTGCCATGTTAACATGATAGAGAACGTGCTATAGAGTGAAACTATAAAAAACTATCTATTTATATAAATATATTACAAAATTATTATCTTGATACATCTATTATCTTAATTATAAAACCCTATTTTGGCTCTTGATGAGAGTAGTATTTAAATCCATTTTAAAGCTCTTGAGTATCACAATTTTTAATTGATAATATATATATATATTTTTTTTAAAGAGTTTTTTACATACAGATGAATTTTAAAATATCATGAATAAGCTATTTAAAAGTTGTCTAATTTTGAAAAAACATTTACACACTCATTTTTAAAGAAGATGTGTCATTGATGTGACAAAAAGGGGTTAAAATGGTAAATTTTTTTATTAAATGAGTTTAGAAAGCATGAAAAAGCTCGCTTTAAGAAACAAAAGTTTATACTTTCCAAAATATTTTTTTGTAAAATAGTAGACAGGGACTTGGGTTCGAATCTTATTGGCTACTAAACATGGTAAGGATCTTTTAAATACAATATTTGCAGCCAACTTAATATAGAGTAACAACTTCTCAACTAAGATTTGATGTTTTACATCAACTTGATATAAAAGATCAACTTTTATGAAAAAATGATATTTTGCATCAAGTTGATACAAAACATCAACTTTGTATACAAAACATCAACTTTCTATGCGATCAACTTTTTTACAAAACTTAATCAACGTTATACAAAACATCAACTTTTCCACAAAGATGATGTTTTACATCATTGATGTAGAACATCAAGTATAAATAGGCTACATTTTTTTCCTAACACCATTATCCATATTGCATAACAAGAATGTGCAGTAGTATGCTCTCCAGCATAGGATGCCTTGAATCTACCGTCATGTCGTGAAAGCTCCAAGCTCCTCTCTACCATCGTTCAAGAAGCCCTAAGCTTCTTCCTTTTCTCTTTTTACACAAAGACAATGTCGTAGGTGAAGATTACATCTCTCAGAATCCTTCACATGTCCTCCAAATAATTATAACCAGAGCTCATTCTACACTACTCTTAGACATACCATCTCTCAACATCCTTCATATGTACTCTAAATAATTATAACTAGAGCTCATTCCTATACTACTCTTAGACATACCATCACCTACGTTCATGATAATGGCTATCTAGATCAAACATCAACATATGCATACTATGAATTTTTGCCACCACCACATATCTACATGATATAGGCTACATTTTTTTCCTAACACCATTATCCATATTGCATAACAAGAATTTTCTTCATGACAACAAATGCCTATGTGGGTCAAAATTTACACCCATAGGCTATATGATATGTGCCTCTAAAATTGTCCTTCCAAAAAAATATTTTAATTTTCTACTCTTTTAGCATGCTTAGGTTTACTCAGAGCCTCCATAGTTACCATCTTCTACATTCTTATAATCTGACCTCTTTAAACTCTTAGCATTGGTTGTATATCATGCCCACTACCTACTTATAAATAATTGAGTAAATAATTATATCATGCAAACTGTTAAGGTAAGTATATACTTACTCAAGGCTTTGCTATTTGGATCTAGAAATAGACTCAAGGATGTCTATAGGATTTTTTCATAAATTATGGAGCTTATAATGTTATGTATTCTAATATTTTTTGAGTGCTTGTCAAATAATGTGCATATTTATGCATAGCAGTAGAATTTGTCCCAAGAAAGTCTATTAAAAAAAGTGTCTTACATTCATAAAATTTATAAAATAAATTTTTATTTGAAAAAAATAGATATTTCTTTAAGTTGTGTAGACTCTTATGCCATTTTGTAAGTCAAGTTTATTTTTATGTCACAAACAATTGTAGTTTATAAATCTACGAAGACACACTTGTTCTCAATCTTGAACTTGATCTAGCTTTACTCATAATGTAAAGTGTTAAAAACTCAAGTGAAAAGTGAGCATGAGTATAAACTTTAAGCTTTACTAAAGAGGCACTTTAAGCTTTTCATCCACAGGGGAATGGAGAACGTTGTGCAAGTGCTTGTAGCTTTCAATTGTTTGAGTAGAAAACGCGTTGGCACAGCTCACCAATGGGCAAGGGACACGTAGATGACAAAAATGTTACCGTGTGCCCAACGACAACCAGGGTAGCGTGTTGTGTGCACTGTGAGTCTATTATATAGTGGTGGATAAGTGAGCGCAAAAGAAAACTTTTACAAGGGCTCTTGATGATGCGTTTCCTACACTTCCATGGCAGCACGTCGATGCTTTCTCTCAATGTGGGCGATCACACCGCAGGGCATCAATACAGTCTAGTGGGCAAGTCTAAGGTTAGATTAATCGCAGGCCAGCTAGCTGTTAGTCAAGCGGTTAACAGGCAATTTAGCCTAAGCGTGTATGCAGTACGAAGAAGAACGCAGGTGATGCAGTTGTTGCAGTCGATGATCCTCACAGAAACCCACGCCCCTCTCAAGATTCAATCCTCCCAAGGGAAACTGTTAATGGCATTGATCAATGAGCGTCAGCCACCTGGAGTCGTCTCTCGAGTCGCCTCGCGACAATTGGAGCTCCTGGCTGCAGCAGCGTCTGCCACGTCGTCGGCGCATGGAGATTCCGCGCATTTCAATGCCCACGATGGCGCTCTTTACAGGTAAAATGAATCACTGTTAAGAGTTATAATCCAGCTCGATTAAAGGATCGACACTGTTAAGTTATAATTAACGTGCTGATTCTTTGTATGCTGTGCAGAAGAATCGCCGACATAAAAGAGAAAGAGGCTTTGCAAGACATAATTTACGCACTCGTGGCATGTAGGATAATGCATGCCATGCTGGCACGGCCAGATCAGCTGGTGAGCACACATCGTACGCCAGCTCAGCACGACGAAAAGAGGGAGGATGCCAGGATGGCAATGGCACATCATCAGCTCCTTGATGATAGATTGCAATCCATCCACTCTCTCGATGTGCAGCCACTCATAGTGCGACATGTGGCCATGGTTATCAACGGGAAAGCTCAGCCTCACCTTCCTTTCGAGCCCCATGCATCCGCACGTGTGTGCAGGTTCAAGATGGGCAAGATCTACGCAGCATCGGTCATGTATGGATACTTCCTCACACGTGTGTACCAGAGGTTCAAGCTCGATCGCGCGCTGCGGTTAAAGGCGGTTTCTATGCGACCCACCACCATGGAGGCTTACATGGAGGTTGGCTTTGATGAAGAGACTCTGCATCGATCAAGTAGGATGAGGTGCACCCACAGTGTGGATGTGATTGAGCGGCATGTGGAAGCGCTGTTTGGCAAGGCCCCCGATCACACGCAGCAGCTACAACATAGAACGCCACAACATGCCTATCCCACCACCATGTACATACAGTTGGGTTCGGTGAAAAGCCTCATCCTTGAAGCCTTGGCCTTCGGTGCGCTCTTGTGGGACGTGGAGTACAACTTCATCCCCCTTTTTTATCCTCTTTGCCTTGAGGATTAGAGATACCAAACGGTGCAATCAATGTCTACACACTTCAACAACAAGATAAAGGTTTTGTGTCCACACTTTGGAAAATAGCACACTCAATTCCAATATCTAATGTCATTTGGAAAATGTTTTGTATCCACACTCGGGAAAATAGCACACACACATATTGCAATAGAAATTGCCATGCAAGTAGAGCTCTTACATATGAGCATTTCAGACTAACTTGAAGAAGACTAACTTGAAGAAAAAAGGTGCTAAACAACTTCTAAATAGTGGCTAGGCAACCTCATACTACATGAACATCGTAGTAGAAGCTACTCTTCCATCATTCCTATAGGCATCCACATACACCTTTCCACACAGACGGTTATTTCCAACATTGCTATGAAACTTTAATGAACCTTCTACCTTTAACTTGGTGGAGTGAAATCTACGGGATCTGCCATTAGTTGGTTCTAGTTTAGGTCTACCCAAAGTTTCGCATGTTTCATAGGACAACAAGTTGTGACCTATTAAGGTAATGATTGAGGTATGGCTACCTCCATAGCACAGCAGCAGTCACTTCAACTTTTATCCTTGTAGGGTCAAAGCTTAAGTCGTCATCCTTAAGGGTGACTAGAGTAGCCCTCCTTATGTTCAAGTTTTCCCCTTGCAAGTGCATTATTGTTTTCTCTATGTGCTCTTTTGCGTCTTCTTGGGCCTGTTTTTTCATCGTTTCTTTGTTCTTTTTCTCTTGCTTCTTTTATGGACTTGGGCTAACCATGTCCTGAGTTAATGGTCCATAGTAGTTCTTTAGTTTTTTCTCATTTTATATGTGTGGGTCTCCACACCATTCAAGGGTTTTGATCCTTCCAAAATCTTGCGGAGTGATCTCTGTGATCCTAAAATAGTCCCATCCCCCTTAGTTTCAACTTCTTCTTTTTTGTTGCTCCCCATTACAAACAGAAGAACTAGATTCCTTTCCTTAATTTTCTTGTTTTTTGACGATTTGGTTAAAGCACTTTTTTACTAGGACTTTCTCACTCATTTGCTAAGTGACAGCAAACCTTAAGCTAGGTAGTACTAAGTATTCCATTGGCATCACAACATCAACTTTGTATGTTAGCCGAAATGGTGTATATCTCATTGTAACTTTGTACAATATGCAATAGGTCTAGAGTGTAACTATAACTTATATTCTTGATAATCTTAGCTAGCTTATTGTTTTTATCAATATAGCACAACAACTTTTTTTTTGTCAATAAGCTTGGTTAGCTTATTGTTTTTGTCAATATAGCATACAACATTTTTTTGTACTCTCTCCATTCGCTTATGGGTAGTACAGTGAGGATTTTTTATGTACTACAAAAAGCCTTTCAGCAATGATCTCATTGATTAAGTGTGACCCTTGGTCACACACATTCTTTAATGTGAGTGGTCCCTTGGTCACTCACAATCTGCATTAAGCATATGAATCTAGAAATTAAGAATTTAGTAGTGGTATGAGCATCAATGTTTGTAGTGGCTCTAGCTTCTACCTACTTGGTGAAGTAGTTTTTAACCACTATGATGTATCTTGATTGAGTTTGGTAGGACATGACTTATTAGTCCTACAAAGTCCATTACCCATTTCTCAAAAGGCTGTGGCACTATGGCCGACGTGAGTGACAACCTATCTTTTTGTTATGGAGCATCAAATCTTTGACATTTATTGCAACCTTTAACAAACTTTATGGCATTACGAAACAAGGTTGACTAGCATAAGCCTACTCATAGAACTTTATGTGCTATAACATCTTTAGAAAAATGTCATCCTAGCAGTTTTAGAGTGTGCATCCTCGAGAACATGTATAAATTAAGTTGTCCCATAATCAATCGATTAGGTATACCCAGATTAATAATCCATCATATCTTATCTTTGTTCAATGGAAGATCTTTTGGAAAGCCATAAGTGAGGTATTGTGCTATTTCAACACTCCAATTAGGCACCATGTCAATTTTAAATAAGCGTGCATCTAGAAGGTCATTATGAATTCCAGTGGCAAGCTCACCATGAAGAATTTATAGCATGTGCTCTGCTAAAACATGTTACGATCCCTTCCTTACAATGACCATAAAGTCAAATTCCATAAGTAAAAGCAGCCACCATGTAATTCTTCCCATGGTGCAAGGCTTATTGTGACAAGGTAGTGCCTAGTGGTCTACAAAGAACACAAACTTTTTTGCCAATAAATAATGTATATACTTTTTCACGTCATAGACCATGGCCAACCCTTCGCTTTTCAATTGTTTTATAGTTCATCTTTGCATCATTAAGTTGCCAAGTTGTAAACAAATAGGGTTAAAACGTCAATGTGCACATGAAATATTAGGTCCTCTTTTTTAGGTCTCAAATGGGTGCACTTGCCAAGGAAATTTTTGTTGGAAAAAAAACATCAAACCATTGTAGTACCCAACATGTCTCATAACCGTTGTGATAGTACCCAACATGTCTAATAAAAAAGTGTACTCCCTTGTAGTTTGTGGATGGGGGCAATTCCAAAAGTCGGTTTGAATTTTCTCTCATCCATGGATAACTATTTTTGGACACTGTGTCCCAATATTACTCCATGCTTTACTCAAAATTAGCATTTCAAATTAAGAATATTCAATATAATCAACACCTTAGAAATGCCTTTCTTATGGATATTCAATACAAGCAACACCTTAGAAACATCTTTCTTATGCATATGCAAGATTATCCTTCTATGAGGAATAAGCACATATGTCATCTATGAATACTTCCAAAACCATATTTGTAGATAATCCTCGGTTATTATACACATCAACCGAGGGCCATTTAAATGTTGTTGGAGCATTGGTTAGTCCAAAAGGCATAACCTTATAGGCAAATGTGCCTCCCATGGTCGTAAATGTAGTCTTGTGTGGACCTTAAGGGGAGCAATAGACACCTTGAGAAACTATCCAATAAGTTATAAGTGTCAATTCTACTTCAACTCCGACAACTCTTTCCAACACATGTTTAGTTTGAGGTAAGGGGTAGTGGTCCTTGTGTGTGGCTGCATTTGCATTCTTTAAGCCACACACACCCTTATCTTCTCATTCGTCTTGGGCACAATAACGATGGGTGATTCTGAGTCAATATGGTCCATTTCATAGATGAACCCTGCTGGAATGAGTTTGTCAATTTCTTCCTTCACAGTAGCTGATGTTTGGGGTTCATTTGGTAAGGCCTTCACATGGTTGGTCTTGAACCTTCGGTAATAGGAATAATATGTTGGACTTCTAGTGGTATTACCTTCATATTGGTGTATTTCTAGAAAACTCTTTAAGAAGTTCCACCAATTCGTTCTCCTCTTCAGGATCTACTTCTTTCACTTTTGCAAGGCTGTTAGAAGGCATGATTTCATCTCCTTCCTTGGAGTATTGGGTTGTAAGGTGAACAACGGTCCTATTGTCATAATCGGCGACAAGTCCAACTTGTCATCTTCTTCTTCTTTGCAACTTGCAAATTAAACCAAGAAATCCAAACTTCCCTCTAGTTTTGCAAGTATGACCCCAATGGGGCTAGTCCTCAAGCACCTATATGTACATAGAAACCTACATCCCATCTAGGTTTGGGTTACCTTCGGAGAAGAGCAGTAATGGCTAGTCTCCCTCAACAAGATATGGGTTTACATAGAAACCTACAACCCATCTAGGTTTGGGTTGCCTTCAGATCGGAGCATTAATGGCTAGCCTCTTCAAGATCTGGAATGCTTCTTTCTCACTTGGTCCCCTTTGAAATTTGACTTAATGCTTTGTAATCTCGTATAGAGGAATGGCTATTTTGGTAAAATCTTTGATGAATCTCCTATAGAATCTTGCATAACCCACAAAAAACCTTACTTGAGTGAGGTTGGTAAGTGCTCTCATTTTCTCTATTCGCTTGACCTTGTTAGGTGCAGTGCAAATGCCTTTTTTTTTCAATTATGTGCCCTAACAATTTCCCTCTATAGACATAAAACACACATTTTAAAGGGTTAAGTGAGATCCTCTTTTCCTTGCATCTTTGAAAGATCTTCCACATATGAGATACTCTACCATTCTAGAGAATGTTGTTAAGTCATCAATAAACATTACCATGAGATGAAATCTGAGAAACTTTCTTCATGCACCTTTGGAATGTGGTTGGAGCATTGTAAATCCCAAAGGAATTACCCGGTACATATAGGCTCCCCAATCTGTGATGAAGTTAGTCTTTTCTCCATCTTCTTTTGTTATGGACAAGGTTATAGCCACTATACCCATCCATAAAGCTATACATTGGCCCAATACCTCATCTAACATATATATATATATATATATATATATATACCTAGATGAATCCAGGAACATGCCCAAATTCACCTTTTAGGAACGTGCATGTTATATACTCATGGTAGTCAACACACGAGACTATATAACTATCAACTCCATTATGCATACTATGGACTAGATACTACGACATCCCCTCTAATGTCATCAATGCCCAATAGTGGTGTAGAACTTTGTATCAAGATATGCTCTCACACATGCACTCCACACACATAAGAGCATATATTCACACACACATAAGAGCATATACTCACACATGCACTCCACACACACATAAGAGCATATATTCACACAAAGCCCTTCGTACTGAGTTTCTGTTAAACCTCCAGAGATGCAAGGCAGACTCGGCCATAATGAAGGCTAGCACCAAGGGAAGTAGCAAATAGAAAGAATCACTATAGCAAATAAGTAGTTGATAGGGTAAATGCACCGCTAAAGATAAAAAGAATAAGCACAATATCAACTCGCCCCTGCCGCAACTCGGACAAAAACTTCACAATGTGAAATCTGCATGTCCGCTAATACGGCTGAATTATATACCTAGATGAATCCAAGAACATGCCCAAATTCACCTTTTAGGAACGTGCATGTTATATACTCATGGTAGTCAACCCTCATCTAACATAGTATTAGTAAAGCATTAGGGCCAATTTGGACAAGAAAAGGGCTGTCTAAGGATCTAAAAAGGGGGCAACTTAAAAAAGACCATGAAGATCTTACCAAAACTATTCAACATGGGTACTCATTGGATAGAGCTCATCAAGCGCCACCTGTGGACCATTTGAGCACTAAATTTGGAGTTCATATGTAAAAGTTATGGCTAAAATAGTGCAAAATGTTCCAAAAGTAAGTGAAGGAGATCTTGACACGTGTACAAAAATGCCATACTTCTTGACACGTGGCTCCTCCTTGACCCTTAGATCAAGAATAGAGAAACCCTAAACAACCCTTTTTCATCCAAATTTGCCCTAATGGGAACAGATCCTCCTTAAAGCTTGTTCTTATTGCATAATGTTTATGCATGGCCCTCCATCAATGATAACATCCTCTATTCTAATCCCTAACTTTCTTGAATTTTTCCTTCTTGAGCTTTCATTGTCCTACCATTTGTGGCTAAGGTTGTTTGCTTTCCTATTTGCTACCCTTTCTTCTACTGAATTTCCTATAGTTTTTGTTTCTCACTCTTTTCTTGTGTCTGTTTTTTCCCAAGCTTGATTAGTCATTTCTTTTTCTTTGTTTTCTCCCATCTTTTTAGATGTCCTCCACACTTTTGTCTTGTTTCCTTTCCCAGCTTGGTTTAGTTTCTTCCTCGTCTCATATCCACCTTGGTTTTGGTGTCCATATTTTTATTCTTGGCTTTTCTTTAACCTCACTTTTCCTCGCTTTCTTCATTGGCCACTTCTGCCTTTCTTTTCCCATTTTTTAGTTCTTCCTTCTAAGACTCATCTTCCTTAGAGATTATAGTTTTTTAACAGAATTCTGTCTGAGAGTTTACTAGATTTTAATATTTTCCCTTGTTGGATGTAGGTGGTCTATCCCCTTTGCCACAGTGTGCCTCTTTTCCTTCTATTTCCACTATCTTTTCTTTTCTCTGTGCTCAGTCCTAGGTTGTCACAGTGGACCTTTTTGTTCGACATGGCGGACCTAGAATGAGCATGCATAGATTACCCCTATTGCAGCTTGCCCAGCCTTCTACGCTCTCGTCTCACCACTTGAGGTTTCACCCCCGAGAGAACTAAGTGAACTTCAGGGTCTTTTGCACTAGTTGCAAGGTGGCCTTCCTTGCCACTTGTGAAGCAAGATAGCCTTCCTCGTGGATGCTGAATAGGAGCTGTGTCCCTTCCAAGTTCTCGGGATAGTTCTTCAATTAACTCACTTACACTCTAGTCGGTCAAGTTGTGGAGATAGTTCTTTGTTTCTTTCCACAAACTCCCTCATAGAAAGCAACCCTTGCTTAATCCTTCCTAGCTTACAAAGAAGCACATCTTCATCACTTCTTGGGTCTCTATACCTCGCGAGATGTGTTACCTTCATTTGCTCATAAGTAGAAATTATCTTGGGTGGGTATTGATAATGCCACTTTTGAGCTTTGTCCTAGAGAGTCTATGGGAAGTAATTATCCCATCCTTGGTGACTTCCATCAGTCTTTCCCACCCTTCAAAGGCTTGTGCATGAATGCTTAGATCCTTCTTATCCAATTTTCAGAGTGTATGGGAAGTAATTATCCCATCCTTGGTGACTTCCATCAGTCTTTCCCACCCTTCAAAGGCTTGTGCATGAAAGCTTAGATCCTTCTTATCCAATTTTCAAAGTCTATGGGAAGTAATTATCCCATCCTTGGTGACTTCCATCAGTCTTTCCCACCCTTCAAATGCTTGTGCATGAATGCTTAAATCCTTCTTATCCCCTTTGAAAATTGGTAGCTCTATCTTTACTTTATTCCTCATTCTTTGTAATGCTTCTAACTCTTATGCAAGTGTTTTGAGTGTTGTCCTCCAGTCAAATCTTTCATGTTCTTCTTCCAAGCTTGTATCATACTCCTCTCCCCTTTCTTCCTCAAGAACTTCTCCTCTTCTTTGAGCTCTTATGCCAACTCATTCCTCTCTCCCAACAGCTTGATCCCTTTTGTCCAAGACTGCTTTCTTGCTTTAGATGTATTCCTTTTGCTCGAATACTAGATTATCCTACTTGCTAAATTCTATTGGTACTCTAGTGCCTCCTATCTTGTGCATGTGTTATCTTAAGGTCCTACCTTGTTCTTAAGGTCCTACCTTGTGCATGTGCTATCTTAAGGGCTTCTATTAAATCTTTCCTAACATGTTCTAGCTCGAGTATATATGTCATATAATATACTAATTTTCATGTGACCTTGATTTGCAATAAGCTTTGAGTAGAACATTTTCTCTCCATGAGTAGCATTTCAACGAATGTGTTTTCATTGGCATTTTGATGAATGTGCTCCCCAAATATACACCCACAACGATTTTTTTGGAATAAATAATTTTGGTATGTAAAATCTTATTCTGTTTAACCTTACAAAAACCTAGCCTTTGTCACGCCATTCTCCCCTTCAAGGTGATGGGAGGACTTGAGAATGGTAGCCACTGTCATGCGTCCCTGAAACTTCGAATATTTTTTAAGGTTCAAAGGCCTATTTTAATTTAGAAACAAATCCTGTCAAATCCAAATCGGCGTATAATGAATTTCATGGAAGCCACATGTACAATGAGAAGCTGACCATCATTTCGATGCCAAATCTATTATGGGGTATAATAAAGGAGGTAGCGGAAGAGGCTCGAAAAAAATGTCTGTAGAATCTTTGGTACGCTCGAAGAGCTGTGGCACCCATAGCCGACATAGTCGTGTGGCTTCCCAACAATACAAGCGATGTCGGTTTCGTCAGAGAAGAAAAAAAACGCAGATATATGTTGTATTTGTTTCTTTTCGAATATGATGCTTTTTTTCATCATGTTATTTTTCAATATTTTTTTGGTCGCGCAACCCAAGAGCTCAATTTTGCACTGTTTGCAACAATTTCAATTTCCCGTAATCGTGACAAATTACTTGCAATACTATTCTATTTCATCTCAATAATTCAACTTTGTAAGACATCATAGGGTCGCCAAATGTAGACGATGGAATTCTCACCCGTCTTAGCTTCCAAGAATACTCTCGAGTTATTTCAATTTGTTTTGACTTTGCCTCACAACAAGAATGACCATTGTCAACTATCACTCAAAGCTTAACAAAGTCAATGCAAGCTATCCACCTTCCTACAATCTCAATGCGATCGCCACGTGACTTGCGGTCACACCACCTAAGTTGCCAAGCCTAGCTTATTCATTCTTAATCTCACTCTCTATATTATCAAACGACATTCTAGTGCATTTTTACCTACCAAAATTAAGAAACAGGATGAGAAATTAAGTAGCCTTTTTTTTAAAGCCAGATTTTTCATATATTAAATGGGCATATATTAAAGATTTTAGAAACTAATTTAAAAGTTGTCCTTATTTCGATTGGTCGAAAAACATTATTTTTTTTCGAGTCAACCATAGAGTTGGCCTCGTTAACTTCTGTCTTGCTACTTTTTTATGCCCACTTTCTTCGCTGTTTTCTGCTGCTTCTCGTGGATCTCATGTTTTTTTTTACATGGTAGTTGCGAGTGCCACCCTCGTCTATCCATGGCGACCACGAGAGGCCCAGCGTCCCCCCAACAGCACCAACCCACCCACCGACCCACCCACCCTGTCTGCAGCTGCCATATCACCAACGCCAGCCCCATGAAGACCTTGCTTAGCCCGGCAATGATAGCCTCTAATTCACAACCAAAAGCTTCTATTGCTGAAGAGAATGGCAACTAGTAGCAAATTCAATCGGAACCCTAAATGTTTCCTTCCCTAAGGTGTACAGACCAGATTTGGAAGATGTACAGAGATACAGCCGTAAGCGAAGCAGCAGGTGCCCACAGAATGATGCCATTGCTAAACAACATTAGTCCTCTTAGCCACCACCTAGTCACAAACTGAATCATGAATCCGTGTTCTCTGAAAAGACACTCGAGATTTAAGGTTCATCACCCATCTTCAAACTTAATGATCAGACATGCTCTAACTCTATGCACGTTTTAAGTAACAATCAGAGGGAGCACTTGCCTTAACTTGACACCATGCCAACTTCATTACACTAAAACCTCTGAATATTGCCCTCAAAATGGATGGCATGGATGTTACCCATGAGACAAATGTACACCAATCAAAAAAATTAGGTTGTCTTACCTACCTAAACAAAGAAAAAAGTGCAATCTTGACAACAAGGGGTTGCATTGGTTGGAGGTCCTGTTACAGGCAATATACAAGGCCAGACAGTGAGTGACAGACTCAAGCTGCTTCAGCACCAGGCTTGGCAATGGTGTAGCATGGTGGGACAAAGCTTCTAAGGTTATTTGTTATGCTAGCAATTATGGATGCAGTGGGAGCATTATACAAGCCACAAAAACTGTGGGAAGAATGGGCTCTCTGGGCCTCCTAATCCTTCACCAATAGCTGCTGCAATCTGTGGACATCATATGGAGTATGGTCTCTCCAACCACCCTTTTAGTCCATGATTACACCTGCAAGACTAGAAATGGCTGGAGAATGGAGAAATGTTGGTGCTTTTCTCATGTTGCACATACCTAACTTGCTTGGTAAAACATGCTTTCCCATTCATCTTTTCTATAGTCCCAGCAACACATAGTATAGCAGTGTAGTTGGCAAGGCAACAAGCATGCCAAAAATAACTCTGCAAAACAATGAGTTGTTAGATACTTATCCACAAAGTTTTTGTACTACACAACCCACCCACACCCATACTAACATGCATGCACATGCGTGCACGCGCACACATTCACAACCAATTTTGAAGAGGTACAAAAATTCGCCTCAAGAATCTTCTTCTGATGAAACACTTTGAGACATACGCTGTGCTAAGAATATCTGGGTGCAAATCGTATTCCCTCGCGAAGACAAACGGAACAATGCCTTGTGGAAGTGCAGCCTAAAATATCAACAAAAAGTACTGTCATGAAAATTGACACAAAATACAGCAAAGTATTAGAGCATGCTATGCATGTAAATGTACAACAAACTAGGGACAAGAAGAATCAGGCTGGTCAGGTAACATACATTTCTCAACTTACATCAATTGCACTAGGTAGAGACTGCACATTAGTCAGAGATTCTAGACAGATACAAGCCAAAAAAAAAAGGGGGTCAAACTCTGGTCAAAGCTGAGCAGAATGGTCAACGATTCAAGTGTCTTCGATGCTCCTTCACATCCATCAAATGCGATCAAAAACAATCCAATCTGCTTTCCTACCTCTTTTCCTTTTTCCCTTCTTTTTAGGTTCTCGTCCATGCACGTAGCTCAAGGGATAGTCAGGGTCAGTATCGTGCACATCCCGCAGACATCAGCGTCGTGCCAATCCCACACAATTGTAACCCTCTTGTATGATGTGATACGTCATATAATCACATGCACTTATTAGGCCATTGGTCGGGTGTCACCATTTGGCCACCCAAGTGGTCCCCAGTCTCGTGTCGCTTTACACGAGGCCAGGCATCCTTTGTGCTGCCCATGTTGTGGCTAGTGTGTGGACCGGAGTGCCCGGGATTGATCCCAGACTTGTGCTTTCTGGTGAGCCTGACTTGTGCCTATGATTGTGCAAATTTCATGAACACGAGGATTTCCATGACAAAGTTGCATATGCACACATGTTTCGTGCCTGAAATTTCATGTGTTTGCTTGCTATGATGTGTCCCTTCATGGGCAAGGCACGACCACCCATGAACCGTCATGGTCAGGTGACTGACAGAATAAACAATAAACATTTGTGCAAGTACAAGCATTCTGAATGGAATCCTGTAAACCTGCTACAGTGTGCTGCAGACTCCTACAGTGTGCTGATGTGGCAAACGGTGATGGCATTGTAATCTGACATTCCCAAAGCTGACGTGTAAGGATCTCCTTCATTCCAGAAACTGACGTGTAATGATCTCCTTACGTTCTGCATTCCGGAATCTGATGTGCCCTCCCTCCTAGCACTTCATCCCTAGATTCTGCCCATTTCTGGTGTCCTTTTGGTCCCTTTTGCATGGCCCTTGATTGTGGGCTGGCCACCCCTATTTTACAATTTTTTTGGGATTTTTCCAAGCCCGTATGGTTTTTTCCCAGTCAGCCAGTTCAGTCCTCCAGTCAGCCAGATTCAGTAGCTCCAGTCGGCCAGAACTCCCCACCTATAAATAGGTGGGCTGGCCTCTCAGTCTTGTATCTTGCCTAGTCTATCTTTTGCTCCCTCACTTATGAGACTTCTTGTGTCTCTTGCTTGGGACGTTGGGTGCTATGCAACCAGTGATCTTGTGGATACTTCTTTTGGAGATGTTCCTGTAGCGAAGGATAGTGGGCTAGTTTTGCTCACTCCATCTAAGAAGTTTATTTCTCCTGTTGCCTTGCCTTCAGTTTCTGTGCATACTTCTCCTTGCTAGGATGATATCTCTAGTAATGTTTTTCAAGAAGAGAGTGGGCTATCTTTGCTCACAGCTTCTCCTATTGCTTCGCCTCCGACTCTTTCTTCGTCAACCAGTGACCAGGATGTGTTGTTGGTCCCTTTGCCTTCTATGGAGGAGCTTGCTTCTACGTTGTGTGATGCTATTGAGGAGGCTACTACTACTTCAGTTACCACTACTGTTAATGTTCCTATTTCCCTTACTCTGTGAGGATTCTGGATTGTGGTCAAGTGTGTCCGTGACCGTGCCTAGGGCACAGTGGTACTTCCAGGGCTTGAAGGATTGGGATTTGGATTTGGTTGGGCTTGTGGAGTCCTGACATCAGTTTTCAGAGGGGACAATTGAGTTCTTACATCTAGCGATGCCGACCTTCAAGGAGGGTGCTATTGTACAGCATTGGGCTTCTCTTGGTACAGAGTTGGAGAAGATGGACTCTATTTCTTTTGAGGGTATTATCTTCTTGGAGCTACAGGCGTCTAGGGATTTCTGTGGCACTGTGTTTACATTTGGGTTTGGCATCGATATTTGGAGCAGCACAACGCAGCCTACATGGTTGTTTTCTTCTAGAGGAGCAAGTGTACCTCGCAGCTTGTTTTGTTGCTTTTGTAGTTGAGTGCTGTGGAGGTTGCTTGTGGAGCTTTCCTGGTACCTGTTGTTGCTGCATTCTTTTGTCTTTGACAGAGGATGACTTCTTCGGCTTCTCGGAGTATGTTCAGCATCTGGTGTTGAGAGGGAGTGTTATCACATTCATCCCCAGTTTCTGCCCATTTCTAGTGTCCTTTTGGTCCCTTTTGCATGGCCCTTGATTGTGGGCTGGCCACCGCTATTTTACATATTTTTCCGGGATTTTTCCCAGCCCATATGGTTTTTTCCCAATCGGCCAGTTCAGTAGCTCCAGTCGGCCAGATTCAATAGGTCTGGTCGGCCAGCACTCCCCACCTATAAATAGGTGGGCTGGCCTCTCGGTCTTGTATCTTGCCTAGTCTATCTTTTGCTCCCTCACTTATGAGACTTCTTGTGTCTCTTGCTTGGGATTGTACCACTTCAGTATATTCAACATAGTTGCTCTCTCTCTCTCTCTCTCTCTCTCTCTCTCTCTCTCTCTTGCACTCTCTATTCAGCACACTCTAGTGCCCTTGCTTCTGCTCTATGCACTCTTTCACTCCCAAGGGCCATGATGGCCGGGAATGGTCCCCAGTCGGACCATTCCCGCCGCAAGTCGCCTGACAGGCTGGAATGGTCCAGGGACCGTTCCCTACTCCATGAGGATGCCCTGTCTTCTGACTTGATTTGTGGTATGTGAACACCTTTTCTTCATACAGGTACCTACAACCATTTGCAAATCTGAGCATACCAGGTGATCAGTATTCTCTCCTACACCCAAGCATCTTCATCTATTGGGGTCAACCTATACAACCTCTACGAAACCCTAATCCATATTGTAAGGACATGCCGTGCGACCTAACAAAAACCCTAAAATTTTGAGCATTTCTGACGCCCTGAATTCGCCATCTTCCTCCTGACGCTGCTGGTTGCTGATTTCGGTACCTGTGCTCATGGTGCTTGTTTGGTGCCCGTGGGCACCACTCGAGACCTGTTGCTGATGCTAACGTGCTCAACTTTTATCTACGATCTGTTGTTTCCAGTGGTGCCCAAAAGTGTCTGTTCTAGGAGAATCAATCTCAATTGAGGACAACTCTTGAGAAGACGGAGGGAACATCACCCTCTAAGTTTCTCCCATGATAGGCTCAATGGGAATTATTAGATGAACTAATTTTCCAAAAATTATGTTGCTTTACATGAAAGCTTGGACATGGGAGTTGCAAGAATGGCTTGCTAGAAGAATCTTCCTCATCCATAATGGCTCACAAGATGCAAAGCATGCAACTTTGTACTCAATATCTGTTGATGAGAGTGAATTGTGGGTTGTTTCTTACTAATCCCAAACCAAGAGAAAAACAATGTTATATTAATGAATCACCCACTTAGTTTAAGTCAAAAAAGCCATTGAGGGTCTTACCCGTAGAAGAATAGGTGATGCAATAGTCTTGAATATCACAGATATATCTGTACACCCACAAACTTACATTTCAATGATTGATTGGTGGTGTTTCACAAGACCCAAGAGGAATGGCAATCGTGTGAGTCGGATGCCACTTCGGACATACCAGGAAAGGCTTTCAGGCAACGGTTCCAAGGGAGGATGATCCTCCAAGGGGTGGAGTGAGTGTGCCAGACTCAATACTCAGGAATAGAAGACCACAGAAAGTGTTCAAGGACAGGACATGAAGAGCTAGGAGACAAGATGGAACACATACATAGATCTTCATCAGATTTAGAGTGGATTTGGAGATCGGGCAAGGTTTTCAATGAAAAGGTTGCCAAAAAGGGAAGCATGACAAGTTTGGGATTGTCCCGAAGAAAAATCTTTTGGAACTTGTCATGGAAATCCCGGTAGTTCTCGAAAGCACTAGTCACCGTCTGGGTACGCTAGATATAAATTATTGCACATTGTGCGCCTTTCGTCCGTATTTCTCGTTTAGCCTACAAGTGGCTTATTAAAGAAAAGTTTGGAATCCCTGGCTCACACTTAATGGTCACTAGGGCTTTGGACACATTCCGGGTAATCCGAAAAGTGTACCTGTCCCAATCAATGTCTGGCTGGAACTTATTGAACCATTGAATTCCCAAAATTATGTATGCTCCTACAAGAGGGGCAACCATAAAGTCTCGCACAAACTCTATGCCCTGACGATCACTCTCTCATGTATTGTACGTACCAGGTATCAAGAAGAATCTCTTACCAGTTTTGGCCATTGTTGGGTCCGGCGTAGTGGTCCGTTTTATGGATGACACATACATTGTACATGATTGCAGTGATGGGGATATTACTATTGTATCCGGTACTTTATGTTATGGTTTTTAGAGACTTATGAATACAAGAGAGTTGCATATGATGCACATGCAATGTCTAGTACATCCTACAGGAGATATAGGCATTTGTAGTGGGAATATTTGTAGTTGTTAGGGGTTAATAAGTGCTATGCACACTAGAGGTTTTTGAGTCACTTATAGATGGTTTATAACCTTTGACTCACTTACACATTTATAGGAACACTTGGCACTCTTTGGTTTGACCCCATTTGGGACTTTGTATTTTGAAGGTTCTTTACGCTTTTGCTCACTCACGAGTCACAACTCCTACGTGAGATATTCCAGTGCCAACTTCTCCTTGCAAGCAATCGACTGTGTGTATCCTTCTTGTGTTTGACAAGCTTTCCATTTGCTCTTGTTGTCTTGCCATGCACCAACATTTGGTATATTAGCAAGGTTCGAGTTGCCGTAACACTCCCACGCTTTCGACTAGGCGCAGGAGGTGCTACTTTTGCAGGCAGGCGACGCAGGCGCAGCAGGAGCTTTGCTACAAGCGTTGCACTAAGGCGGCGGGCGCTGAGCTATGTAACAAGCGCAGCAGGCAGGCGACATAGGCGGCAATGCTGAACCATGTAGCAAGCGCTCCTTGCAAGCAATCGACTGTGTGTATCCTTCTTGTGTTTGACAAGCTTTCCATTTGCTCTTGTTGTCTTGCCATGCACCAACATTTGGTATATTAGCAAGGTTCGAGTTGCCGTAACACTCCCACGCTTTCGACTAGGCGCAGGAGGTGCTACTTTTGCAGGCAGGCGACGCAGGCGCAGCAGGAGCTTTGCTACAAGCGTTGCACTAAGGCGGCGGGCGCTGAGCTATGTAACAAGCGCAGCAGGCAGGCGACATAGGCGGCAATGCTGAACCATGTAGCAAGCGGTGCAAGGCAGCAGCAGCACTGTGCAGTGTGCGCTGTGCATAGGGCAGCATACACCCGGCGAAAGCAAGAAGCGACAGCAGCAACTATAGGATGGTGGCGGCACTGCAAAGCGGCTTCAGCAGGCAGCGGCGCTGCACAAACAGCAGCAGCAATTGGCGGGGTTAAACAAGTAGCAGCTGGAGCTGAACAGATGCTGCACAAGGCAAAGCAACGGCGGTAGATGGCTGAATTGGGCGCTGCACAGGCAGCAAAGGGAGGCCCAACCTGCCCAGGCGGCACAAGAAGAGGCTTAGGGCTTTACACAAGTCGTAGTGATAGGAAGCTACGAGCAAGACATATCTTTGAATAGGTGGCTTTGACGCTGAAGGGATCTATTCTGCAACAAACACTCAAGTATCATAAAAGCAAGTCATCAGGTGTCATGTGCACGCCCCTGCCATGGCTAATCTTCGGGATGAACATTCTTAATCCCCGACTAATCATCAATTAAAGTCAGCATTTAATAGCATTCACATTAGCATCATCAACAGCATATCATCATCATCAGAATCATCGTCACCATCATTAGCATCATCTTCAGCAGCATATCAGCATTTATAGCATCAGAGGGTCCATGAAGACCTGTCGGCTGGCTGAAGGGGCTTCAAGGCAGTGTCGACCAGGCATCAGAGTGAAGGAGCAGTAGGCAAGGCAAGCATTGGCAGCAGGCGCAACATTTAATGGCAAGTATTGGCAGTAGGCACAGCATTTAATGCCTATAGCCGTGTTTCCCAAGTGATATTGTCACAGGAAACGGCCCTTTCCACCCCTAAAAACTCGTTTCCCCATTTCCATTCCTCGAACATTTCTGTTCCCGTTTCTCGTTTCTA
Organism: Cibotium barometz; assembly: GCF_041138505.1. NCBI lineage: Eukaryota > Viridiplantae > Streptophyta > Polypodiopsida > Cyatheales > Cibotiaceae > Cibotium > Cibotium barometz. Next base: position 32,404,522 of record NC_141079.1, on the reverse strand, counting down.
GTGACTATAAGGCCGACAGCTACTGGAACAGGCCGATCAGGACCCCTCAACATATATATAGGCATCAGCCATTCATAAGTCACATCATAAAGTTCATTCAGCATTCATCAAGTCTAGCATCAATAGAAGTCATGTAGAAGGGGCCAAGGGTCACCCCTCAACATATATATAGGCATCAGCCATTCATAAGTCACATCATAAAGTTAAAGTTCATTCAGCATTCATCAAGTCTAGCATCAATAGAAGTCATGTAGAAGGGGCCAAGGGTCACCCCTATGGGGCTGACCAAGGCCTACACATGTACAAGCATTTATGCAACCTTTTTGTACCATATAAAAAGACAAGAAAACCCTGACACTAATCGCTCTCTTCTTCTCTCTCCTATGTCACATGCACTCTATACTGTAGTGCATGGTAACAAGATGCCTCATCATGAGTGCAACATTGTACAATAGTAGAACCCTTTAGGATTTGATATTTGTCGTATGCCATGACCCCATTGTAATCCTCAGTCGAAGATATGTCAGGCACGAGCTACATAGGTCATTCCTCAGCCTTAAGGAGTCAGTCAGTCAAAGTCCCTTAACCCACTTGGAGACTATCATTCATGCATATAGAGCTGTTTCAAGTCATCGGAGTGTCTCTTGTATAGATCACTCAACATACCTTATTAAAAGTATAGGCAAGGTGCCTTTGATATTGGCCAATGGGAAGCCGAGTTGCATGAATGATGTGTTATATGTGCCAGGCATAAAGAAGAACTTAGTGTCAGTGTCTTCTATTACCAAGAGGGTATGCATGTGGAGTTTGTGGGTGAGAAGTGTCTCACCAAGGACCCTAAGAAAGAGTTCCAAATTGTATCCATAGGTTCACTTTGCAATGGTTTGTATAGGTTGGATACCTATGACAAACAAACACATCATGCATGTTCAATTGCATCAACTGCAAATGCAATGAAGGCAGTTGAATTATGGCATGCCGCGTTTGGGCATGTAAATTTCAAGAGTTTGATCCTTTTGCAAAAGCATAATATGGTGGAATGCATGCCTCATATAGAGATCCCAAATGATCATGTTTGTGAAGGTCGCATTCTTGGCAAAATGCATAGGAAGCCATTCCTAGGAGATGGTTCAGCGAGAGCTAATGGTAGATTATAACTCTTTCATAATGATGTTTGTGGTCCTATGAGGACACCATCTTTGGGGGGACAACTATATTTTGTCACATCCATCGATGACTATGCTAGGTTCACATGGGTGTTTCCCATGAGCATGTTCTGAGTGGTGTTTAGGGCTGAAAAAAGACTCTCAGAGCTTCCGCGTGTTACACAGAGCCATTCTGCTTGCTGCTTTGTTTTGTGCGCCCCTTCATAATTGTCACGCCCAACATTGAGCGCTTAGGCTGTGTGCGCATGACATCCCCTCCTACTAAACTTGATGATGGGATTCCAACTTCTTACCCTAGATGACTGTCATCATCCCCTGTCTCCACATATGGTCTCCCATACATGTCATCCTTCCCTTCCTAGCAACCTTTTCATTGAAAACCGTGCCTAAGGTCTCTGAATTCACTCCAAGTCTCATGTAGAGTTATGTGCATCTGTTCCACTTTGTCCCCTTGCCTTCTTGCCCCATCCCGAAACACAAACATGAATCCTTCTTGAAGACTGATCCTGGAATCCTTGGCTCCACCCCTTGGATGATGGAAATATGCACGATATATGGACACCTCCCAATGAAAGCTTATAAAATTTCATAAAAGCTTTTATACTCTAGAACCGCTCATTGATGCATTGTGGAAAGAAAATGCCGTGCGTGAAGCTTAACTTTAAGCCTTAAAATGCTTTGATTTGCTGAAGATTGTGTTGGCTGAGGACAAGGGGCTGCTGTTAAATACCGACACATATGGCGTTCAGCATGTTAGCATTCCATGTGAACAGGCTCTAGGCTCTGGTGAATAACCTTGATCTAAAGAGTGCCTGGTTATAATGGTTGACAATCGAGGCCATATACAGCATAAATTGAGAAGCATATCATTGTTAGCCCACTACAGTAGGACAAGGTCAATTGGTGATTAATGAGTAGGGATGCACTAAGGTAAGATAGGTGGCACGCCTGTGATGGGAATATCAATGTCTGAAGTCATGAAGGCCTTAACAGAAAGCAGGCTGGGACCAGAATGAGCAATGTTGACATATATGGCAGCCAAGATTTCAGCATAGAGGAGATGGACAAGAAGCGTGTAGGTATGGGCAGCCAATTTGGGGGCTGTTTTCAGCCCAAGGCAGCCCAAATCAGCAGGCCAGGCGCCTAAGACCCCATCAGGGGTCGGACATGTGAACGACCCTTGTGGGATCAACTTAGGGGTTTGCCCTTCTTTGGGGGCCCCTGCCATTGACCGCAAAGCCCCTCATTTTTCATTCAGCTCTTCTCAAGCCTCAGCACAAATCAGCAGCCAAAAGAAGCCCAGAACCAGCCTGAAACTATGACTGGTAGAGAGAAATACTCAACCGATCGGGGCCACAACAGCACAAGCAATGTAGAGTAGAAAGCATACCTGCACTATAGCTGCATGCAGATTAACACCTCTTAAGCCGACCGCAATTGAAGAAGCAGCCATTACGGCTGGTCCTGTCAGAAACCTGACAGCCATTGCAAATGTGGCTAAGGACGCACCACAGGCAATGAGTCTGGGCTGGAGGGCCATAAACAAACCTAACCAAATGCAATCAAAATGCCTATTAGGCAAGAAAATGGTTTGCAGAGAATGCCTGCATAAGTAGGTTTCTAAAAACAAATATGCATGAGAACTTCACCTAAACTGAACATAGCCATCCCCAGACCAGCATCCGATAGTATGCTTATCGAGTTGGCAATGATCTTTGGCATGCCAATGTTCCACCTTCAAAGATCCACAGAAAGACAAAGTATAAGCATAGGCTTTCAAATAATGTGTCATGCTTCACAACAACTGCCAATATACATAACAGCTAAGCCAGATTGCCAACACACCCACTCACCTGAAGGAGATAAGAGACCACACTAGGCCAATTATACTTGAGTATGTATTAGGATTCCGGAGGAGTTTTCGGCTAACCATCTGTAGGATGAGCTTCATCATGACAGGAGTAGGAGGCATCTCTTTAGGTTTTCCAAATCCAGGCATTTTAGGGGAAAGTGGTGTTGTTATCGACATGGATGCACTTTGCTGATCTTTATTCATCGGTGAGCCTGTCTCTTCTGGGTACACTGCTCTGCTCCCGAAACTGAAGTCTTCATCACCATTGATAGCAGGTTGTGGTGGATGTGGTCGCTCATTCAAGGGTTCATGGAGATCTGCTAAAATTCAAACATGAAGCTTCAATGGAGAATACCAGGTAATGGTTGATCATGACATTATATATGCTATCAAACATGGATGAAACCAACCCACAAGTATCTGATTACCTCCGTTAGATGTTTGAGCTCGAGAAGGCCGAATGTGCGTTCTTACTTCCTTCAGTTCTTCTGCATCTTTGCTGTTGTCAATGCTTCCCTTTATATGCATCCTGGCTTCTGAGACAGGGGAAGTTGTTGAGCTCCACACAAACATGTGCAGCTCCTTGCCATCATCCTCCAGCCTTGGAGAGCCCCCAGGGTCAGGTATCTTCTTGGATATCTGTGATGCTCTAGGCGAGAAGTTTATGGTGTTTCCTCCTGAATATGCCGGCCAGCTGCTGGTATTGATATGCCCCGGACCATTTTGCCCAGTCCCAAAAGGCTCATGTGGCATGCCATTTGGACCATGATTCCTTGTGCCATAGCCATGGCTGTACAAAGAATTCAAGGGTGGAAAACGAAGCGAATTCATGCCTCTTGAACCTGCATGTACCTCCTTGTAATTATCCTCGTTGGCATTTGATGCCCTTGGGGTCGGAGCATGGGAGGACTGCCCAGAATAAACATCCGAGGCCGTGAAGTTGGAGTGCCTTGGGCTGACAGCCCTTGTCGACATCAAGGAATGCATGTCCGGGTTATTCATCCTGAATTCCCGAGGCGTGTTGTTCCGAGATGAGTAGACAGAATATATCTCTGCTCCTGTCAAGTTTGAAGGCCTGGGAGTGATGGCCTTTGATGAGGGCATTGATGTCAACCCTAGAGACCTCCGTGGAGAGGCAAACATATTCAGAGAAGGTGGACGAGAAGAAGAAGACTTGCGTATTGTTACCCTTATCTTACCATCTTCCCCGACATCGGCTTGTGTTTGAAGAGGCTCCCGGCCATCGAGAGAGACCACATCTGACTCCACTTTGAAGGAGATGATGGAAGCTGCTACCCCAGGAAATTGTTCTGTAACAAGAAGCTTGGCAGCTCTATACTCGAACAAGAAGAGCATGAGAGTGTACCATATGATGCATTGAAGCACCACAAGCTGCACCATTAGGTCTCCATAGAAGCTCCCATACATGGCTTTTAGCATGGGGATTCCCATGACTAAAGTGTTGGGGAGAGTAGCAAGGGCAAAGAGGGTGATCATCCAGTCTAAGTTCCCATTTGGTGAGAATTTGGTCCATGCTGCTAGCACAAGCAGAATGGCTAACTTAGAAAGAGTGTCTGCTAGGATGAACATGCCATCCATCTTGTATGGATTGTTGGTAGAGATGAAATGGAACGATAGCAGTGGCACAGCAAACACCGCAACGAAGCGGTTAATTCCGGAGCATTGTACAGGAGTGAAGATCTTCCACCATCTCACTGATCCATATGCTAAGATCATGGCCACATACAGAGGCACCATGGCACTGAGAACGGTATAAAGATCCTTGATGCTTATCATCTTCACAGAAAAGCCACTGCTACAGTTCGAGAGATGATGAGAACCAGAAACTAGATATGAAGGAAAGAAAGTTAGGGTTTGAAGGAATTAGAAAGCCAGGGTTCGAGGATGAAAACCAGGAAACTAGGGTTTGAGAAATCAGACAAAGAAGAACACGGAGCTCTTTGGCAAATCTATGCTTGTGCAACACTTCACTGATGTAAACCAGAATTGCAGCAAGTGCTACCCTGGAGCCAGTATTGTGGTGAAGAAGCAGTGATATAAAATCTGTTGAAGGAAAGCCTTGCAGAATCTGTTGTAGCCAAGCTTTGTGGTGGAACATAGGAGCACAGTGATGCTACAAAAGCAAATGCAGTACACCAATTCTATAGGCGTCTCATGTTTCCCCACATTTGGGCAAGCAAGCTCAATTGTAGCCCCCAATCAGGAAAGGGCATAATTGGAGGAGAAGGCAGACAGAAGGGCACAATTGCAGAGCAATGTGGGTGCTACTTGGCCAATGGATGAAAAGGGTTGAAGGTCTGTGAAGAAAAGAAAAGCTAATAAGAGAGGGACCAAAAGGGCAACAGCTAGAAGAAGGCCATGCCATAGCTGGGGGTGCTTGTTGGGCGGGGGCCATGTGCGAGTGCAGGTTAAAAGTTGGAAAAAGGAGATGGGCGATGGACTAGAAAGGGAGTGTGCAGAGTACCTCATCTTGCAACCACACTGGTGCTCACAGTGAGTGTGCTTTCTGCAGAGGTCCAGAGACGTGATGTGACTCACTACACAATGTCAATGGTTCTGGGGCCTAGACTGAGACAGTGAACTACTGCACAGGGGTGGGTGGAGAGAGAGAGAGAGAGAAAAAAAGAGGGAGAGAGAGCGTGTCTACTGTCCTGTGTCATCGTGTACACAGAGAGAGAAAAAGAGAGAGAATGTAAAGAAGAGTCTAGGCACTGTAGGGAGATAGAGAGTGTGTCGACAGAGATGGAGAGAGAGAGGGAGATAACTAACGACTGTGCGTGGAGAGAGGAAAGAAAAAAGACTGTGAATTGTACGGTGTGTCTAGAGAGAGAGCGAGTGTGTAGAGAGAGAAAGGAGGTGTCTCTAGAGAGAGAGTATAGACTGCAACTAAAGCAGAACTGTGAGAGTATCTACAGTGAGGTCAGAGTGAACTGATCCTCAGATGCCCGATTGCCCGTATACAGAGAGAGGTGATGCTTAAGATGATGTGTGTGTGTGTGTGTATAGAGGGGAGAGAGGTCACACCGGTGAACTAACGCACAGTACCTAGCTTGTGTAGTCACTAGTGTATACTAGTGTATGTAGAGTGAATAGAGAGAGATGGGTTCACACTTCAAAGGCCAAGCTCAGCTCCCACACCACAAAGTGGAGGGTTAGAATCCTAGTGGACATGCACACATTGTTTTCTTGAGTACCGGAGACAGAGCAACATTCTCTCTTGGAATGCTTAGCCTATGCTACCATTCACACACGTTTTCCTCGCTTCCTCGCTTATTTGAGGAAGAACACAATATTGACACCTTCCACTCACAAAAGGGGAAAAGCATTGCTTTGTCCGCCTTCATTGCACACAGATACTCCACCCATCAAGAGACATTTTCTCTCTGACTCTCCTTTGGTATATGCATGCCATGCCTTCGTACTTTGTATGGGTCTCATAGACCGTGTTCGGCCTCCATAGATGGTAAAATGATCTATCTACGTCTCCCTCTCTACAAATATGATTCACATCAAACAATTTATTGCTTCATGCTATGGAGAATCTAGACACTTGCCTCCTAAGCACTCATGAATTCACTCTAGTCCATGGTACTCTTAGGTGAAAAGTAAGGGAAGGTTTTCCCTGCTCAAATTCCATGCCTATGCATAAACACCCTTATGGGCTTTCACGCACCTAGAAAAGGGGCCTACAAAAGGGGGAGATTTCCCATGCCCATGCTCATGAACGGGGACTCTCCCCCATTCATTTCCTTGCTTGCCCAAGAAAAGCTAAGAAAGGGCGGGGTGTCCTTGTGTCTATCAACACCCTTAGTTGTTTCTATAGAGAACTATAGCTCACGGTAGAACTGGCGAGTTCCTTGTCCAAAAACGTCCAATATAAATTTCTTTTCTCGAGAGTATAGCTCCATCTTCGTAGCCATCTTTGTAGGAGATGTAAGATAGATAAAAATCTCCTTTAAGGAGATGTAAGATAGATAAAAATCTCCTTTAAGGAGAGGTGAGAGGGAGGAGATTTCAAGTTTGTGAATGTGTAACATATATTTATATGATATCATTATAAACAATATGTAAAATATATATTATTTATATGAATAATACTAATGATGAATAAATTCAAGACAGCATGAAAAATGAAAAAGTAAAAGACTAGTTGTCAAAAGGATAGGGAACGAATAAATTGAATGTCAAAAAAAGTAAAGGACTAGCTGCTAAAAGGATAGGCAACAAAAGAACCTCATGTGTCATGTGTCATCCTTATGAACCTTGTACTTACCCTCAATATCCAACACCTGTGGGGTTGCCTCTGTGTCACAAAAGCAAATCCCATATATAGAGGTGTCGAGTGGAGGGCTTGGGTTACTAGGACTAAGGGGCGACTAGGTCTTTGGAGGAATTTTGCTCTCTCGAAGGACTGCCTGGGTGCATGGTGCCAGCCAACCAAGTGTCCAGGGTTGCTCCCTCGATGGGAACGTTTAGCTATCTTAGTTTATCTCCCTGAGGAGATTCTATTTTGGCTCGTATTCTTCTTCATTTTTTGTATTTTCTGGAGTTGTTCTCTTAACAAGAACTATTTTGTACTTAGCTCTACCTTTAACAAATGCATGCAAAAAAGGATGGCAAGTGCCTCTTTGAAATTTCCATTGGCATTGCAAATAAATAACTCCATAAGAAGACTATGAAGACCTCTTAGAGTTGGCAAGTGTGTTTTGCTATGTGCGATGGGGGATTCTCTCATGAAATCATTCACACTCTCTTTGATCAGTGCAAGCATGTCAAGTTGGAGAGGCTATCATAGTCTTACTTAATGAGCAAAGAATGGCAAGGTCAAAGCTAGGCATGTACGTTTTGTTTACCCCTAATTATTATTCAAGATCAATTTGAGTTGGTTCTGATTTACCCTGTCAAATGGATAGATTAAGCTCTAATTTTATTTCAATTGTGCCCTACATTCAATTAGGTTATCATTTATCTTGTAGATTGATTAGGTGGATGTTGAAGATGTCCTAATTCTTTTCAATTGGGTTCTAGATGCTGGTTAAGTTGAATTTGGTATGGTTGGTTGGTTGGTATGGTTGGTTAGGATGCATAGAGAAGCTCTAAGCCACTAACAAAGACGATTGAGGGCACACTTTTTGTTCAAGGAGGTTGGGGTTGATTGGCTACAAGGGTGGATCAACAAACATTCCACCCAGATGTGAGCTCCATGCAAAGCACAAGTGCATTATGAGTTTGCATCATGTACATACGCATATACCTCCATATGATTAAAATACATGTGTATATCTTCATATACGATTGAAACACATGTGTATATCTTCATACGATTGAAATACATGTTTATACCTTCATACGATTGACCAAGCTTCTAAGTTGAGAAGACCATACAAAGAATACAATACCTTAAGGGAACAATTTTTTACATTTAGTGTTTAATTGGTCAAGGAACTAAAAATACATGTTTATACCTTCATACGATTGACCAAGCTCCTAACTTGAGAAGACCATGCAAAGAATACAATACCTTTAGGGAAAAAAGTGAACAGTTTTTTACATTTAGTGTTTAATTGGTCGGGGAACTAAAGAAATAAAGCTAGTTTATGAGTTAACAAACATGAAATCTAGGTGGAGGGGCGGGGAGAGAGAGAGAGAGAGAGAGAGAGAGAGAGAGAGAGAGAGAGAGAGAGTAGTAATCAAAGTATTATAAGTTGCGTGTTGGGTTTTAAAAGAGAGAGAACTCTCACGGGCGAAGGACTAAAGTGTACACTACAAGGTGAAACAAAATAGCAACTTGAAAACATAAAATTTTACAAATTAAAAAAAACATTTAATGTAAAATGAGGAAATTGATGAGGAAAACAAAACAAAACTATCTACAAATATGAATGTGATGTGCAAACATGCATAGGTATGAAAAATAAAAACTTTCAATCTAGTAAACAAAACAAAAAAAGAGACTTGACATCTTGTCTATTGATCTTGTTTTCTTAAAAAAATTTAATTCCAAACTTTGAAATCACAAAGACATGAACTACTGTTTAATACAAAAATTTTATTATTTATTGCAAAAAATTAAGAGGAGTGTAAAAAGAAGTAAAATTATGAAACTGGGAAGCAATTTTACAATCCTTAGCCATTAAAAACATATCAACCTATCAAATTGATATATTTTAAGATCTAAGAAGGAATAACACTCTCCACATGACAAGCTTACAAGATTCATGAGGGTAACCTTCAGACCTATATCAAATTGATATATTTTAAGATCTAAGAAGGAATAACACTCTCCACATGACAAGCTTACAAGATTCATGAGGGTAAAGTTCACTACGAAAAGAATGAGGATTTTTGTGTAGTGGAGATTGAGGAAAACATTCAATGTTGAGGACACATACATCATGATGATATCATCTCACTTGGCAAAGTCTATGAAGAATAATAAGATTAGAAGCAATAAATAATTCATTGCTCAAATCATACATAAAGAGATAGAAGTTTGCAAAGAAACAAGCACAATTAATACTCATAAGGATTCCAAATGTTTGCTTTTAAAAAAGGAGTTGCCAAAATATATAAATAGGTTATTCAATAAGAAAGCAAGAGACATCTTCAATATATTATACAAGCTCGATCATAGAAAAGTCAAATGTGAATTGCAAAAGTCAAATATATTCAACCTAATATTAATAGCCAAGAGGCATCCTCTCAAATCCATATCCAAATATTCAAACTAAAATGCTTTCTATACATGATTCTAAAGTTTAAGAATTTATATTTGTGTCAACAGTGGTAAAGTTGAAGGTTTTGTATAGAAAGAGGGTTTTGTATAGAAAGAGGTGTTGCATTATTGTTTCTACTTATGAATGGAATGATTACTATATAACTTTTCTAAGATCTGCCTTACCACTTTTAGGAAATCTTCATCTCCTGACTAGGTTTTGTATAGAAAGAGGTGTTGCATTATTGTTTCTACTTATGTTTGGAATGATTACTATAGAATTTTGAAAAAGTCCAACTTACCTCTTTTAGAACATCTTTGTCCCCAAATAGGCCTTTCCAAAGTTCAAAACAAGCTTACCACTTATAAACATTCATCAAGGAGGTCTTGTACAAGTTGAATACGTGACTTCCATTTTTTTAAAGTTTTCTCGCTACCTAAAGATATAGAAGCACCCTATTACTAACTAACTTAATTATTTGTAAAATAATTTTTTGGCCCTTGATAGGACCTTTGCCGTGATAAAAAGAAACTAGCATTCTCCCATTGTATAGCCGGATGTTTAGGGGGTTAAAGTCCCAATGTAGAGGTCATGTGTTTGACGCTTTTGCTGGTTATAGCAGCATGTTAAATAAAGTAAGTGATAGGTAAATGACTAGTGGTGTAAAGCCCTTTTTTTTTTTAAAGAACTTCTCCTATAACATTGCTAATATTTTTTTCCAAAACAAATTAAAATGATGATTTCAACAAAGGCATGTGAGCAACACTAAAGATTGTGAATATATATTATATTGATTGTTAAGAGTTTCATGCTCTAGACGATATTTTCTTAGTATACTCATTTTTTATGAAGCTCTTTCAACTCGAAATGAACCTACTTACCTTCCTTTTTGTATTGATTAGGAAAGATATAAAATATTCATCCCAAAAAGTTTGGGATACTTATTTTGACCTTCTATGTGTTCCAAACAAATGAAAAGGATTAAAAGATTTGAAACCAAATTTAACCATGGCCATATATATTCTTGAGCATTGAGTCTCTCCTATGAACTTTTCTTGCTTCTCTTAAAAGCATGATGCTTTGTAAGTCTAACCAACATATAGAATGTACCTATTATATATGTTATATATGATGTAAACTTCTAAGATGGTGTAAATAAGACTTTAAGAAAAGGCTCTTATTTCAAAGGCATCGTAGGGCACTAAATTTTTTTCACATTTCCTATCTCTATAGTGATTGTAACATGGACTTTTTAAAAAAAAAGGAGCATCTAATAAGACCTCCAAAAATCATAAATATAGCATAAATTTTTCCTAGCCATAAAACCAAATGTATCTTATATTGTCCCTAGGCAATAGCCTAGTGGATAAGACTTTGTACTTTCTACGGGAGGTCTTGAGTTCAAATCCTCTTGGGGACATCTTATACTAAGGGTGTGTTAACGTGCAGGTGGGCATGTAGGTAGCCATCTGCACACCTTAGGCTGTCATCGTTTTGATACGATCATGGCGTTTTCTTTCACCTTCCTCTTCAACGATCCTGTGGTGACAATAGTATGCAATGCTTTCCCCTCAAGCTCACGCTCTACATTAGGGACGATGGTTGCCATGGATATCAAAGATCGTGACTCAACTTGCAACACCAAATTCTACCAAAGATGTGTCACTCCAATCGACCGACTAACTTGTGGGGTTCGTCCTGCGGCTTGTCCACTATCTATAAAGTGGTCAATATTTGGAAGGGTGTTACCCCCTTATGGTACTCAGGTGTGTGTGTATGTAGTTAGTATAGTGTGTGTGTGTAACCGGGTGAAATTCTTGTGTGTGACTAGGAATGGAATAAGACCTCATGGATTTAAAAAAATATATCTTATGTTATTAGTTATGGACCACATGTACATAGTACTTTAGTACTTATGTTGTATTTCCCTTATCTCTTTGAACTTTTTGTTGTGAAGAAGAAGAAGAACAAATTTTTAACCTCTCATCTTATGTGTTCTCTTCTAGGATTTGTGTGAGTGTGTGTGCTTGCAAGAGCTCAAGCTCTCTTTCTCCCTACATCTTTTCCTGGTATTAGAGCTTGGTTCATGCGAAGAAGTTGAGCGGCAAGCAAGAGAAGCACATGAAGCGGTACGACAGTAAGAGCTTCACCTACTGTTAGATTTTCGTAACACCACTACGGGCATTACCATAGGAGGGGACGGCCTCTGGCTCACCACCCAGCCATAGAGGAAGAATGAGGATTGCCCCTCATCCCCCAAGCTATATAGTGTGTGGCCTGCCGTCCCACTAGACTGGCCACCCATGACTCCGCATGGGCGTCCTCTCCCACACTGAACCTCGGATGGCCACGTCCTTGACGCTTCGACCGAGGCGTTGACGCTAAAGCCCCGTCTGGCCATCCAATCTGCTGTCGGTCATAGGCGTTACAGCCTACGTGACATTACCCCCCCTTAAGAAGAGTTTTCGTCCTCAAAAACAAACTGGGAAAACCTCTTGGAAATTGCACTACGGCGTTCCCAAGTAGTTGCCTCCTCATCCCTGTCTCTCCATTTAACAAGTACCTCCTGGTACACTTTATGTCGGGTTTGTCTGTCATGATACTCTAGAATCTTTTCAAGTTCATGTGGTATCTTTGGTGGCTCTATCAAGTCCACCAAAATCTCTTGAGAAACTGCGTTCTCTAACCCGTGAACTAATTTCTTCAGTTTACTGACATGGAAGACAGGATGGACTTGAGAACTCTCCGGTAACTCAAGTTTATATGCTACGTCCCCAATCTTCTTAAGGATTTTAAAAGGACCACAATATCTCGAAGAAAGTTTATCACACTTTCCCGTTTTCATGGTTTTTAACTGCGCAGGAACCTTAAAGAATACAAAGTCACCTTCTGCAAAGGTCACCTTTCTACATCCTTTATCCGCATAAGTTTTAGCGCAATCCTGAGCGCTACGAATGCTCTCACATGTGGCTCTAAGCATATCATTCATATCTTCAAGAAAATCCTTGAACAGATTGAATCTTCTCCTTTTCTAGGCCTACAGCCATCGGAGATCTCGGCTAGAATCCATACATTAATATGAATGGTGTAAATCCAGTCTTGCTGAGTGTTTGGAGCTGTTATAGGCAAACTCCAATAAGGGCAAGTACTCTTCCCAATTAGATTGCTTCTTACTAACATAAGAACAAAACATATCCTCTAGAATTTGGTTAACTCTTTCAGTTTGACCATCAGACTCCGGATGATCTACCGTACTCATACTCAGAGTAGTATCAACTTTTTGAAGACTTCCCTCCAAAAATGACTGTTGAACTTTCTATCTCTATCCGACACTATATCTGCGGGCAGGCCATATAGCTTGTAGAGATGTTCAATAAAGAGTTTTGCAAACTTTGGCATTTTAACAGTTTTCTTCGCGGCGATAAACTTTGCCATTTTAGTTAACCTATCCACTACCACCCACACTAAGTCATTCCCTCGACTCGTCTTGGGTAAACCGGTAATGAAATCCATGGAAATGCTTTCCCATTTCCCTTGAGGAATCTCCAGCGGATGGAGTAGTCCTCCAACCTTAAGACGTTCGTGTTTATTGACTTGGCACTTATTGTATTTCAGCACATAAGTCTGGACGTCCTTAAACAAAATAGGCCAATAAAATTATCTTTTTACTAGTGCATAGGTCTTTTGAATCCCGGGATGACCCGCACTTGGACTATCATGACTTTCTTTAAGAATTTGGGCCCGAAAGTCATCAATAGTCGGTACACATACTCTACCCTTGTAGAGTAAGTACCCGTCGTCAATGGAGTAATTAGCATATTTCTCCCCCCGACGAAGTTTATCACTCCCCTTTGAAGTCATGGCATCAAAGGTGATGAAGGGCCTACGTCAAAGCTCTCCGGCTCCAAACTATACCCAGAAGACACGGCTAGTCTCTCCAGACTAACTCTCGCTTCCCTTCCCGTTGCACCTTTGGCTAGTCTCTCCGGACTAGCAATCCGTGCCAACGAGGGAGGTGGTCGCATCTGCGAAGAAGTGCGTACGCATACAGCGCGTCAGACCTCTGTAAAAGATGGATCATGCTCACATAAACCACGTAGTGACTCCAAGAAATTATTCTTGAAGACTATGAAACTAAGTTCATTAATCTGTGGCATGTGATTAAGTGCTTCGCCACCACGTTATACTTACCTTTCTGGTAATGTATCTGAAGGTCAAACTCATGTAGAATCTCCACCCACCGAGCTTTTCTACCCTTCAGTTCATTTTGACTTGAAAGCCATTTCAGACTTTCATGGTCTATCTGGACCTCAAAAGAAGCACCATATAAATAGTGTCTCCACTTTTTCAATGCATGAACTATCGCTAGTAACTCTCGCTCGTAAGCCGAGTAGTTACGCTGCACGATCTAACTTTTTACTCTCAAATGCAACTGGGCGTCCCCTTTGCATAAGTACGGCCCCAATGGCCTCATTACTAACGTCTGTTTCCAAGACAAACGGCTCATTTGGATCGACAATAGTCGACAATAGTCAAAACAGGTGTAGCTGCTACGGTCACCTTGAGCTTATCAAAGCTCTTCTATTGGACTTCCCCCCAACTAATGTTTTTAGTTTTTGACCTTAACTGGTCAGTCAACGGGAGTGCGATCTTCGCATAGTCCTTCACATACTATCGGTAGAACCCCGACATGCCAAGAAAAATCTACAGTTTCTCGAGATTCTTCGGCGCTGGCCATTTAAGAATAACCTCTACTTTTTCTGGCTCCATCCGCGTACCATCGACGAATATAATATGGCCAAGGTAGTGAATTTCTGTTTCAAAAAATTCACATTTGCTCTTCTTTGCAAATAGTTTGTGCTCTCGCAACAACTCGAACACTAGACACAAATGCTCTATGTGTTCTTTCTGTGTCTTACTGTACACAAGAATATCATCTAGGAAAACTACTACGAATTTTCCCAGATATGGACGTAAAATGCTATCCATCAGCGTCATAAACGTCGCTGGAGCATTGGTTAGTCCAAATGGCATAACCAAAAACTCAAAATGCCTGAAATGGGTCCTAAATGTTGTCTTCGCAACATCTTCTACTTTAATTCTAACCTAATGATACCCTGATCTCAGGTCTACTTTTGTAAAGTATCTCGATCCATAGAGTTGATCAAACAACTCATCCATGCGTGGCATTGGATACTTGTTCTTAATCGTTATCTGATTAAGAGTCCTATAGTCTATGCACATCCGCATAGATCCGCCTTTCTTCTTTACCAGAAGAATAGGCGATGCCCACAGACTTGAACTAGGCCAAATGAAGCATTTGTTTAAATATTCCGTCAATTGTTTTTCCATTTCTTGTGCCTCAGAGTGGCTTAATCTATAAGCAGGTTTGCTTATAGGTTTTGATCCTGGCATAACTTCGATGCCATGGTCTACTTCTCTAGATGGTGGTAAGCCATCTGGCAAATCATCAGGAAAAACTTCCTGAAATTCCTCTAATAAATTCATTAAAGTATCAACGTACTTTTTCTTTAATGTCTCTTTCACCTTGGTTTTTTTCTTGTTTGAATCGCATGCATGCCAAACAGGGTTTTCAAACAGTGGGTCTCGTCCAAGGCTATTTTGTTTTCCTTGTTTGTCTACGCAAACATCATCTACAGTTTTGTCTACAAAAACAGAATTTAAAAAAAGGTAACAAGCATATACCTCTGCTATCTAGTCTCTGCGGACCGCTGTGCACAGCTCCATGGAGGAAATAAGTGGTGTGGCAGGGACAGTATGATTGCCCTGCAGGGTAATGACTCTACCTCCATGCTCAAAATGTAGCGTATTATGTAGGTAATTCCGAGCTAGACTAGGGCCCTAGCCATACAGCCACTCCTTGCCTAGATATACGTCTGCTGTGGCTAAGTGCATGACCTGAAAGTCAAGTGGAGCTGCGTAGTCCTGCATAGATAATGGGACCCCCAATACTACGGTATTTCATACCGTTTTGTCATACCCGTTGGCTAGGACAATAGTATACTCTCATGATCACTCTGGGTCTCAGTCAACCCAACTTCTTGACTAACGAGTAGTTCAAGAAGTTGTGGCTATAAAAAATGTGACTCTATGGCCACCTATGGTGCCATACATGCGCACCATGTCATGTGGACCTACAGTAGGCTGCCACATCGCTGGTGTCACTGAACAAGCGTGATGCTCATCACAATGACACACTGTCACCTCTCTGAACTCTGCGGAACTGAGAGGGAGTCTCTGCACTGTATGCAACTGCCTAGAGGATTTACCATCTCTTTTGGGCTTGTTGCCACTCGTGCTCGCTTTAGGCTTTGGACACTCAGCCTTCGTGTGCCGTACATCGTTGCAATTAAAGCAGCGATTTTCCTTTCGCGCTTTAATATACTGCTCTTTCTTTTGGATTTCGCTGTCTCTTTTCTTCCTGGATGGTCGCGATTTTTTAGACCAATGACCACCCTGTCCTTCCTGGCCTATCCTATCCCTTGCTTATCACTGCGGAACCCTTTTCTTTTAAGGTCTGACCTCCTCTTCTCACTACCCTCGGCCCTGTTCGAACCACCACGCGCACTATGGCGCTTGATGTCATCAAATATCTGCGCATACTTAATTACCTCTGCTAAGTCTTTAGGCTGTAAGGGCTCTATGTACTCAAGGTAATCATCTTTGAGGCCTCTTTTAAAGCCTCGCAATGTCTGGAATGCATCGATCCCCTTTAGCTTGAGTACTATCTCCCTATAGTCTGAGATGTACTGAGTCAGGGATTTGTTCTCCATCGAGCACTTGTCCCAGCTTCTCTCCACCTCATTAACAGGCAAAAACTCTTTTCAAAACATTGTTTCAAACTCCGTCCAAGTGGCAGGACGAGTTGTCAAACTCATCCACCACTTATACACTTTGTCGGTTAATGAGAGGCTAGCCTCTATGGGCTGTAGGCTGCTATCGCAACGCATGCAAATCTGACCACTTCGCTAGAAACATGTTGACTGAGTCCTTGTTTCTCTCCTTCTCCTCGCCACCAAAACTAGGCGGCTTTGAGTCTTTTAATAACGACGAAGCTATCTCTACGGACGGCCCCGCAGGCGCATCGGCCTGTACTCCTACAAGCACTGGCAAGGCTATGCTCACCCGTGCCGTAGGAGCTCGGCTACCACAAGGAGTCGGAGTACTAGCCGAGTCGACTGTCAGTGCATCTAACCGTGTGGAGATGCTCTGTAGCATCGTGAGTAAGTCAGCCCCTGGACTTTACCCATATTGTTCAGTTTTGCATTAAGATATTTAAAAAAAACCACTAGAGAGCTCCGTCTCTGTCAAGACGTCGGCAGGGTCCAATAGGTCATAATCGTCATCGTCATATTCCAAGAGGTCCTCCTCGATCCCCTCGGCGACGTCGGTGTTCATGTCATCTGGCTCATCGGCCAGAAAGGGGTCATCTACTACTGCGGCCGCTCTGCGGGCTCGCTGGGTCCTAAGGTGGGGTCAACGGACGAGGAGAGCGTTGGCGGATCACACGTGATCGATGAGCGCATCTGGACCGGACAATGATCGGGCGTATACGGCCTGACAATTCGGTCGGGGTCAAAAACTCGCGACCGAGGACAAGAGACCTGAAAACCCTAGAGAAGTAGAAGGTGGTGGGGACACACTACGCCTAGCAAACATCTTTAATTCTTGTACAAAAGACAATGCGAGAACTCAGAAATTACAAAAAAACGCTAATAAAATGAGCAGTGGTGGAGAGAGAATAGTCACCCCCCTTACGGTCGCCTGTGAGACTGTCGTCTCCACTGCCGAATTGTGTTGCACTGCGAGCCTCTACAAGCATCGCTACTCTGGGATGCTCCGATCCGAGAGAAAGGTGCTTGCAAAATGAAGCGCTTGGGTGTGTTCAACGGGTCACAGGCGTTACAGCCTACGTAACACCTACTCTTCCCCCTTTGTGTTGGCTACTACACCCTTGTCGGGAGCTCTTAGGGAGGCACCGGCACAATGAACTCTAATTGAGAAGATGTCTTCATAGGAATAAAGCTGTAAGCCAACTATACTATCCTATGGACTACGTTTTTACGAATTAAAACGTGTTCTGGGCACGTCTTAATCTCTTTTTTTCAATTAGAAGGCGTTCGCGTGCACTGTGGGAGGTAAGTTTCGATTGTTTAAAGAATTTTATTTTTTGAACAGTAGGAAGGGCATTTGGTTATGCACTACCAAGAGGTCTATGTATGCGAATTGACATCACTGGTTATTATGACAGTTTGGGTGTAGTATAGTACCACTACAGAGAAGATAGCACTTTGTGTAGGTCAAACAACACCAAGGCACGAAAGATTCAGTTGAAGAATGAGCTTCATACTATGGAGAAGACTATTGTTTTTGTTGATGATGATGACTATAAGGTGGAAGTATGTCTACATGGTCTTGGGTCACAATACAAGGCATTCAAGACTTCTATTGAGACTCGGGAGAACATTCCCAACTTTACAAATTTGGTGTCAATGCTGATCATTGAAGAAAAGAGTTTGGGTGAAGACCAGACTCCACAAAACAAAGGTACGAAAGATTCAGTTGAAGAATGAGCTTCATACTATGGAGAAGAAAAACATGTCTGTAACTGATTATGTCTTGAAGATCAAGGGTATTGTGGAATCCGTTGCATCCATTGGTGTTTCTGTTGATGATGATGATAAGGTGGAAGTATGTCTATATGGTCTTGGGCGCCACAATACAAGGCATTCAAGACTTCTATTGAGACTCGAGAGAAAATTTCCAACTTTACAAATTTGGTGTCAATGCTGATCATTAAAGAAAAGAGTTTGGGTGAAAACCAGCCTTCACAAAACAAAGGCAGTTCGAAGCAACAAGCCTTCTACACAAGTGCAGGTAGAGGATGAGGTAGTGGTCGAGGGCGTGGCCAAGGTGGTGGTGGCTGAACAAGTAATCAAAATTATGGTCAGCAACAACAATTCCATTCATCACACAACAACAACATAAAGGTGGAAGAGGCCAGTTCAGAGGTAGGGGGAGTCAAAGAGGTTGTGGAAATTGGCAAAGGTAGAAAAATGATACACGAGGTTGTTTTTATTGTAAAAAATTTGGGCATGTGCAGGCAGATTGCTATAAGAAGCAAAATGACATGATAAGTGAAAAAATGTATGAAAATAATTGTGCATCCTCTAGCCGAAGTAATGAGGACAATGAAAGGTTTTTTGTTATGCGGCATGTGCTCAATGCTGTGTCGAAAAATGATGTATCGCACACGCAATGATGTTGTATGGTATGTGGATTCAAGTGCTTTGAACCACATGAACAGTTATAGGCGGAGTGGTTCAAGGATATGAAAAATCATGAAAAGCCAGGTTTTGTTGAAACAGGGGATGACAATACTCATCCAATTGCCCATGTTGGAAATGTGCCATTATCTATGCAGGATCGTAAGGTGAAGTATCTTGCAGGGCTTCACATTCGAAATTATAAAGAATCTGATTTCTGTTGGCCAAATGATTGAATAGGGTTTGCAGGCGCGCTTTAACCCTGATGGTTGTTATGTCAAAGACTTTAAAGATAAGTGTAGGTTAGTTGCAAAAGGCAATAGAGTGGGCAGAATGTTTACACTAGATGTAAATATGCCTGAAGTGAAATCCGCAATGTTTACACAGGGATCAGAAGTTGTGAAAGATATACAGACATTTGGAATAAGAGAATTGGGCATGTAAATGTGTAAAGAATGAAGTCTATGTAGACTAAAGAAATTATGACAGGGCTGTCTAGGTTTAAAGGTTGATGGTATGCAAAAAGTATGTGAAGCATGTTAATTTGGAAAGTAAACAAAGCATGTATTTCCACATGATAAAAATGTGAGTAGGAATGTACTAGATGTTGTGCATTCAAATGTATGGCTTCTTGCAAAAACTACATCTATGGGTGGCTGTAGGTATTATGTGACATTCATTGATGACCACATGAGAAAAGTGTGGGTGTATTTCATGAAGGAAAAGAGTGAATTTTTCACTCATTCTCAAAATTTTAGAGTGATGGGAGGAGGATGAAAAGCAGACAGGAAAGCATGTGAAGTGCCTAAGGCTAGAAGGAGGGGGAGAGTACTTCTCCAATGAGTTCTCTGATTTTTTACAAAAGAATGGCATTTAGACACAGTTTACATGTAGATACACTCAACACAACAAAATGGAGTTGCGAAGCGAAAAAACAGGCACATTACAGAGATAGCACAAGCATTGATTGATAGAAAAGAATATGCTGCATCGCTATTGGGATGAAGTTGTTTCTATAGCAGTTTATATCATGAACATGCCTCCTACTATAGCCATACATGATGTAACACCACATGAGAAATTCAATGGCAAGAAACCTGATTTGTCTCACTTGAAAGTTTTTAGATGCATTGCCTATGTGCATGTGCCAAATGAGTTGCATATATGAAGCTAGATCTAAAGGCAAAAAATGTGTGTTTATTGGATATTCCCTTGAGGAAAAGGGATATACATGCTATAACCCTACTAGATGTTGTGTTTGAAGAAATGAGTAGCTAGTATGCTGCTAAGAAAGATGTCGTTAGGGTTGATATAACTAGAAATGTGATTGCACAGAATGCAAGTCAGCAATCACAGTCATTGAGTGGACCTGGAGAGTCCTCTTTTGTTGGTTCTATTGATAGTCCATGGAGTGGCAGGCTGGGTCAAAATACCAGCTCTGAAAATGCAGTTGGTACATCACGTAAAGAGGCAAAGAGAAAGTTGGTGAGCCTCTTGGTATGCTCGACATTTTTGTAGGGCATTCTTTTGTTGATGGAGAGTCTAGTGGCTCGGAGCATAGCCTTGATGATGAGCTTGGGATTCCAGCTATTAGAACACCTGGTGTAAGAAAGGCAAGAGAAGCTTCAAAAATATCAGGTAGTGATCATGGACAACGCAAGTAGGGGAGATTTAAAAACCTGTTTTGACAGTTGACATATGATAGTATGTGGCTCATCATTATGCATATGTGGCTAAAGTTGTGCAATATGTTGAACCTACATGTCTAAAAGAAGTTGTTGTGCAAGATGTTGAACCCACATGGCTTAAAGAAGCTGTTGTGCAAGATGTTGAACCCACATGGCTAAAGTTGTGCAAGATGTTGAACCCACATGTCTTAAAGAAGCTATTGGGAATGTAGATTGGGAGAAATCCATGGATGAAGAAATGTCGTATGAAAATGAGACTTGGAACTTGGTGCCATTGCTTGAGGACAAGAAGGCTATTGGATGCAAGTAGGTGTACAAAATAAAGCGGAAGTATTAGCAAGTATAAAGCAAGATTGGCTGCAAAAGGTTATGCTCAAACTTATCGCATTAATTATGAGGAGATGCTCAACCCCATTGCCAAGATGGCAACCGTAAGGGCTATTATTTGCGATAGCTACAAAAGGATGGGTTTTACCTCAAATGGATGTTAAGAATGCATTCTTGCATGGAGATTTGCAAGAAGAAGTGTATATGGATCAGCCACCAAGTTATGAAGATGTGGGTCATCTTGATTTTGTATACAAGTTGCGTAAATCCTTATATGGCTTAAAACAAGCACCGAGAGCATGGCATGATAAGATAGCACAATATCTTATCACCATTGGCTTTTATGTGGTAGATGCTGATCATTCACTCTAGTGCGGAAGAGTGATAAGGGCCTTATGGTCATCACAACCTATGTGGATGACTTGAGTGTTGGGGGTGATAGTGAACAGGAAGTTGAGAGTGTGAAATGTCTTCTCAAGTAGAAATTTGACATGAAGGATTTGGGTGAGCTGAGATACTTCCTTAGCATTGAGGTTATTAGGATGGCCAAGGGCATATGGTTACCGCACACAGGCAATATGTAGTGGACATGCTGTTCAAATATGGTATGGCTGGTTGTAAGCCAATTTCTATGCCATTAGATTCAAATGGCAAGTTGAGTGCAGTTGTGGGTGAGATTTTGTAGAACCCCACTATGTACAGAAAGATAGTGGGTAGCTTGATCTACATGACGATCATCACCAAGCCAGATTCAAACTATATAGTTGGATTGGAGTGTCAGTTTATGCAGGTTCCTTGGAAGCCACACTTGGATGGTGTGAGGTGCACATTGCACTATGTGAAGTCTACATTAGACTATGGTCTCTTTTATGAGGCTGGTACAGAGTTGCAGGTTTTTGGATACACCGATGTAGATTGGGCTGGTAATATCGCAGATAGGAGATCTACCAATGGATTTATGTTCTCCTTTGGGAGTGGTGCTATGACATGGAGCAGCAAGACATACAGCTGCCTTGTCGAGTACAGAGGCTAAGTATAGGGGTGTTGCAATGGCAGCATGTGAGATAGCTTGGTTGCACAAGCTACTTGGTGATTTAGGGCTGTAGGTTGATAGACAAGTTGTCATCTATTATGGCAACCTTAGTAGTATACAGTTGGCGAGGAACCTAATTTTTCATGCATGGACCAAACACATAGAGGTCCACTATCACTTCATTCGAGAGAGGGTCTTAGCAGGAGACATTGATCTCATGTATGTTAACACAAAGAAACAAGTAGTTGACATCTTCACGAAAGCATTGGGAGCAGAAGAGAAGCTTCACAGTTTCCAAACTATGCTTAGAGTCCTAGAGATGGAGTTGAGCTTGAGGAGGAGTGTTGAGATGTCAAGCTCAACAGGACCTGACACTTATGATATGCCTGGGTGACCGTTTCTGCCCCACTTACATCACTGGCGTGTTTAGTCAGAAGCTGACATGATAGATCTTCGAAAGTGATTCTATAACTTGACTATCCCAACTACTCAGTTATGGCATACTTATCTTGCCAGATCACTCATTTAGTGTGTTCACATTATGGATTGCATGTACCTAGTACTTATGTTGTATTTCCCTTATCTCTTTTGTAGAACTTTTTGTTGTGAAGAAGAACAACAACAAACTTTCAGCCTTTCATCTTGTGTGTTCTCTTCTAGGGTTTGTGTGAGTGTGTGTGTGCTTGCAAGAGCTCAAGCTCTCTTCCTCCCTGCATCTTTTCATTAATGATACTAACTCTATCAATCTAAGTTTGTGTGAGTGTGTGTGTGCTTGCAAGAGCTCAAGCTCTTCCTCCCTGCATCTTTTCATTAATGATACTAACTCTATCAATCTAAGTTAAACCTTTGGTACTACAAGTAAGTATAGGGATTGGTTTACTCCTTTTTATGGTTTTGTCGAAGGATGGTGTTATGAGGGGGGAAGTTAGTCCTTTTTTGAAAGTGTTTCTTAGCTATGTTGAACTTCTAATATGGTTTCAAGAAGGTCTCCTAACCTCCTTCTCCTTTTCATTTTGATTTTCCTTCCTTTGAGGGTTTAAGAGCTTGACACTCTCTTTATTTTAGATGCATCTTCTTCTCTCTCTTTCTCAGACACCATATTCTTCCTTGAGTCTGTGTCTTTCCCAAGAGTATAAAGCTCCAAATCTTTAACCATTTTCTCAAACTCATTGAGAGTTTAAAAAATCATCTTCAATTCCTTGGTCAATGTTTACATATCACTTATAATAGAGACAGGATCGAGTGTGTAGTACTTTGAAAACCTTGGTTAATATCTATAAAGAATTCACCATTTTCTCAAACTCATTGAGAGTTTAAAAAATCATCTTCAATTCCTTGGTCAATGTTTACATATCACTTATAATAGAGACAGGATCGAGTGTGTAGTACTTTGAAAACCTTGGTTAATATCTATAAAGAATTCACTTGTACAGGGTAAGGGATTGGGTGTATACTTTGAAAATCTTCACAATGTGCCCATTTACTTTTTGTATTTTCCTTAAAGACCAAGGAGTGTTGTTTTTTTCTCTTCCGTGCTCAAAGCAATCCTTGGAGAAAACCCTCAAGGAAATGTTCCCTAGTAGCATTTTAAAAACACGTAGTTTGTGAATAGTTTTTGGTTTGATAAAAGTTATATTTCATTGAGAAATAGTGAGATTGTGATGAAGACCACTAAAACGTTAACCTCTAGGGAATATCTCCTATGAATTACGTTTAAACCCTTGAAGTATTGCAATGTAATGATATTTTTTAATAGAGGTAAATAAGAAAAGAAGAAAATAGGGAAATTCAATACATGTAGGGATAAACGGAAAGAGGTAGATGGACAATTGTAAGACACATAGGAATTATTAACAATATTTGATTTAAAGCAAAAAAATAAAATTTGGGAAGCAAAGAATC
This sequence comes from Cibotium barometz, assembly GCF_041138505.1. Classification (NCBI taxonomy): domain Eukaryota; kingdom Viridiplantae; phylum Streptophyta; class Polypodiopsida; order Cyatheales; family Cibotiaceae; genus Cibotium; species Cibotium barometz. Next base: position 32,380,530 of record NC_141079.1, on the reverse strand, counting down.
TTGGGTTGATTCATAAAAGTCCATGTCCATCCAAAAGCACAAATTCTACCATTTCTAGTGTGAATGAAGAAGATATAACCACTAGGAAAAAAATGGGGTTCATTTACAATTATTTTATTGCCATTTTTTGTGAATTCAAAATTTTTTTTGGGGGGGACTAGGCACATGAATATAAGCTTTTAAATTAATTACACACTCTTCAAAAATATGATTGATTAAAGTTAGAGAGAGAGAGAAAGAGAGAGAGAGAGAGAGAGAGCTACTTAATGTCGACTTATTGATCTAGAGAGACCAATCGACTTATTGATCTAGAGAGATCTATCGACTTATTGATCTAGAGAGAGAGAGATCGCGGGGGGGGGGGGGGGGGGGGTATTACCATCTCCTCTTGTATTAGGCTAGTTAAATCAACAAAAGTCTCCTCTTCCTTCTCTCAAAAGACCTCATCTTTTGGCCTGATAATAACTTGTTTCATGTTTTGAAAATGGAAAGGGATCAAGAGGATCTTTGTTACTATGGAAACACCATGGGGATCCTTCTCCTCAGTTTCCCTTAAAGTCAACAGTGCTCTCTAGCGTTGTCTTTGAGAGTCGCTCTCATTTATTGTTGGAACATAATGGTTGAGTTCATACAAGATAAAGTTATTCAAGTAGGACACAATTTTGTTTTGAAAAGATGGTGCTTATATTAAATCAGCCAAAAACCCAAGTACAAAATTCTCAAATCATAGATCCGATTACACATTATGAAAGTGGACTAACAATGCAACATAATCTACCAAGCAAAAATAATTTCAAACTAATTAAGGAAATAAGTGTTCTAACTATAGTGTGAGGAAATAAGTGTTCTTGATTAGAGTACTCAATAGCTCCATACTTAAGATCCCAATCAAACATAGGTAATCATAACTTTAGGAGGTACTCAATATCTACCAACTTAAGATCCTAATCAAACAAATAGGCAATCACAGCTTTAGCATATTGGTGATGCCTCCTCTCACTACAATAGAATCTTTAGTAGATGCAACCCCTCCAAGCTTTCTTGTTTTAATTTTCTGAATCAAATCCTCCATGAGATAGGCCTTGTGATCATCATAGGATTCATCCCATAAAGTATCCACCATTTAATTGATAGCTTCAAACATATGCCCATATATTGCATCTTTGTGTACTTAGTAGATTCCCATAATTGCTCATAGGTTGTTGCCAAATCATTGACTACCCATATTACTATGTAATCATACATATTCTTATGATAAACTTCCACTCCAATTATAAAAGGATTTTTCTTCACTTGGCTATTTTGGAGAAGTTGTCGAGGGATCACATATCCACTAGCAAGCTTCTAGAAAGATTGCATACCGTAATTTAATTTTGGGAGCTTTCAACTTGAGAATTCCAAAATGATCTTGTGCACTATTTCTTTGTCTCCCTCTTTGAAATTTGATTTCTTGAGCTAGCATTCCTAAAAACAAGTATGATGCAAACTTTAATCCTTCCTCTTTTTGGAATACCGTGGCATTATGAACCAACTAGATTGCCAACTTGCATAAGCGCTTACAAGCAATTATAATTTTCTAGCTTTCGCTCGGCCTCTAACCCAAAATTAAGTGAGGCCACTTCCACTCAATCCCAAATCTCCTTATACACCAATTTGGGAAATTTCTTTACTTTTTTATACACCCATTTGAGAAATTTTTTATAATTCCAAATATGTGGATGATCAACTCACTATAATTTTCTAGCTTTGGCTTGGCCTCTTGCCCCAAAATTAAGTGCCTTCTTCCCATATCCAAACCTTGGTCCAATGTTGTCCTTGATTTTGAAATTTTGATTTTATACTACCATTGTGTCCCAAAGTTGTAGCCTTATAGTACACTACCATTGTGTCCCAAAGTTGTAGCCTAGTCAAAATTATTGTCATATCAACTCTCTTAAGAGAGAACTTTTCCTTGATGTTCTCCCAAATGTAACCAATCTCCTTTTTCCACATCCAAAGATCCCCCTCCCAAGATTTGACTCCTTTCTTATCAAAACTAAGTTCCCACCTTACATTAAATTCTCTCTCACGTTCCTCTACCCAACCTACTTCTTCTTCTTCTATACCATATCATCTGACTCTTCTTGTTACACCATACTTCCCAAAAACTTTTACATAGATTATAACTTGTGCTCTTGATTTTCAAAGTTTCCACACATGAGAAGTACTTTTGGAAAACCTAGAATACATGGAAGAATCTATAGTTAACAAGAAAAATCTCATACCAAACCTCTTCTCTATTAAAAAATACCCTCAGTTAAGCCCTTAGCTTGAAAGCTCCCTTATGTTGAAAAACTCTAATTGCCTTAATGCAACTTTTACGAGAGGGAAAAATGAGTGGAAGAGCAGGAATGAAAAAGCATTGGGACTTATTGCACTCAGTTTAAATGATGAAATCATTCATCACATCACGGGGATACAATGGGCAAAAGATGCATGGGATGAACTCAATAAATTATTTGGCACACAAGCTAAAAGTTCAAAGATAAATCTGTTAATGCAATTCTACAAATTGGACATGAAGGAAAGTGAACCTTTAATCACACACTTGAATAGATATAAAAGCATTAAGCAACAGCTGGCAGCTATTGGCAAAAAGGTAGAAGATGACGAGGCACTAGCAATGCTTCTAAAGAGTGTAGAGAAAGGTGAATATGAAAATATTGTAGAAACACTAAAGAATGTACCTAAATTGAAGCTACATGAGATAGAAGCAGCTCTACTAGAGCAAGAGAGCAGAGGCAAAGAGAAGAAATGGCTCGACTCAATAGTAGGAGAAGAAAAAGCATTCTTCACCCGAGGAGGATTCTCTCGAGGACGAGGACGAGGACGAGGACGAGGAAGAGGCAGAGTAGGAGGAAGGACCTTCACTTGTTGACACAAATGTGGAAAGCCAGGACACATGGCAAGAGACTGCTACAGCAAACCCAGTGGAGAAGGAACGACATCGGCAAACTTCATGGAGGCTCCAAAGGAAGTGGAGTCGGATCATCTTTTTTGAGAGAGAGAGAGAGAGAAAGAGAGAGACCCCACAACCCAATGTAACCTGCCCCAACAAAGTAAAACCACCTCTGATGATGTAGGCCATGTGGTAGATAGATGTATGTGTGAGCACTTTAGTCAAGGTCGCGGGCGGGCACTTATAGTAGCCTTGGACACATAGAGAGAGAGAGTGTCAAGGACTATGACTTTAGGGACTTGAGGCACTGGTCGCGGGCTATCAAGTAAGAGAGAAACTTGGTACAGGGTCCAGGTGTGCTAAGTTAACTTGAGGGGAGGTGTCCTAGACATTGGTCGCGGACTATCAAGTAAGAGGGAAATTTGGTATAGGGTCTAGGTGTTCTAGGAGTATTCACTTGAGGGGAGGTGTTGAAATATACAGGTGAATAGGGTGTGTGCGGGAACAAGCCCTTGGTTAGAGGCTGTAAAAGAGGATGTGTAAATGTGAAAGAACCTGTGAAAAGGTGAGAAGAATCTACTGGGAGAGAATAAAGGGTAGCATGAGAAGATTTAGGAAGTGTGGAGATATTCTGGGAGATATTCTGGGAAAAGTGAAGAGGTGGAGAGAATCAAGCAAAAGAGGTGGAGATATTCTGGGAGAGGTGGAGTGAATCAAGGAGAAATCAGTGGGATTTGATGCTTGGATGTAAACTCTATAAATTGAGGCATTGCCCTAATGAGAATTTGCTAGTTTTTTATTATCCATGCCTGCATTAAGCTATTTGTTACTAATCACATTTTAATTATTTTCTAATCACTTTGTTAATGATGCTGATTCTAGTATTTGATCCACCATAGCTCATCACATTGCTCTAATTTCAACAGTGCCTACCTTTTAGGAGCCGAGAATCACTTGGCAAATCCCAAGTAGAAGGGAAGGAGCCTATGTATTTGTCATGCCCTTTGAAATAGAATAACAAAAAGGTGAGCAAGTTTTACTAGACTACACTGAAAAGCAAGCCATTTTCCTCTCTACAAACTCCAGGAGGGAGTGGAACCTGGGGAAGGAAGTGGAACCTGGGGAAGGAAGTGCCACGGGGGGGGGGGAACTTTCCCGGAGCTCTAGCTTCTTGTGTAAATCTGATGGTAAGGTACGGTCTTGTTATAGGCAGTCAAATAATTTATTTGTGATTGTCCTTAAGGCATAAAGAGTACACTTGCCAGACAAGTATCTAAGAAGTGACAAGTACCAAAAAGAGGAAGAAAGTGCAAGAGTTTGATGATGATTAGAGTCCTCCTCATCAAAGGAATCCAAGTCAAGTTGCTAAGTCTTCAAAGAAAGGTGCTTCTTCAAAAACCATTAAAGAAACTAAGGAAGCAAGAGAGGTGGATGAGGGAATTAAAAAAGAAGTTGAGAATGAAGAGGGTTTCGTGGATGACTCATGCAACTCACTTGTGATTAGAACTTCTACAAGATAATCTTAATAGAGTGAAGGTAACTATTAACCACTTTTTATCAAATCTTACATAAGGTATCATTTGCAAGTGGTGAAATCCACCCTTGGCCGCCTATTCCCTTGTGCAGACTTGTGCCTAAACTCTCTATACTAAGAGTGAAGTTAGGTACAAGAAGCTAGCAAGGGAACTTTATACGAATGGCTATGTTGCCAATAGATGTTGGTTCCTTTACTCCATCTCCTCATCCCATAATCCTGTTAGAGAAGTGAGTCAAGATGATGTTATTACATGGATGACATTTGGCGATTAAAAAATGAGGAGTTTGAGAATATGAACAAAGGCACAGAGTGGGAATTCATGAGCAACAAGATGTTGTATATGTGGGACGACAATCATTGAGTTGTGGCATGGATGGAGGAGATTAATAAATGTGAGTCTACTTAAATTGCCTACTTTTTTGAATGTAGTCTTTTGTTTTATAAAATATTTTTAGGACTAATTAGATTTGCACTATTAACATTTGCATATTATCCAATAATGTTGTCATTCATGAATAACAGGTGAGTACCTCGCAGCCACCCAAGATATTGACCCCTAGTAGATAGTTTGCCTGCATAAGAGTTTGAAGAGAATGGAGAACAACATTTTATAAAGCTGAAAGAAAGTGGAGGCATGCTACAAGGCAACTGGCAGTGATTGCAAACCCTACACAAGGGGAAGGTTTCTTTGAGTAAGAAATCCTACAGCTAGCTTGTTGCCAAATGACCACAAAGCATAGATTTTGGATATTTTGATTGATGAAAATTTGTCGAGGTTGAAGGATTCACAAATCCCTAAAAGTATGGTAATAATTACTTTTCCTATCTTCTTGATATTTACAAAGTACTCTATTTTTTTAATAACAATTTCAATGGCAATGGAGCAAATGCAAGTTTATTCAGGGATTGGCTTTAAAGCGAAGTTATATGGCATGAGATTGGAGCATAGGGTGTAGCCCTTGTAGAAACATCAGAAAAGTACAAGGTAATTTTTCTAGATACATTTTTGGAGGACCTCACTGATCTTAAGAGGCTGTATTTTGAGAAGCTATTCAAGGAAATGGTGGGATCCCTAAAGAAACAAGGTGTGGTATCTTCAAACCCTACTGTCATCACTCAAGGCTACCAAGCGTGTTGTGTTCAGGTGCATAACATTCTCCAAAGCATACTTACTACTTAGTTGTACTCTTATATTTGTAAATTAAATGGAAATAATAATGTGTAGATGGATTTGTAAGTGTCATGTGGAGATGTGGAGATATCTATTGCATATGTACTTGCAATCTTAAAAGATTGGTGCAATCCAAAACATGAGAGCACTATGTATACACAATAACACAGTAACTTCGAGACCTTTGGGATTCATGGATATATTGAGTTTCCAAGTTAAAATTTTCCCAAGAGCGAGAAGGAGATGTATACTCGGGCTTGTAAAGCAAAGCAATCAACCACGGTATGAACTATACAATTATATATTTCACTTTATTTTAAATATTTTTTCTTATAACTTTTTGAATTGTGAATTCTATTGTGAAGCTTATAAGTCTATGTGACAAATCACATGTTTAAGGCAAGGGAAAAGGTCTTATGAAAGATTTTTTCTTATAACTTTTTGAATTCTATTGTGAAGCTTATAAGTCTATGTGACAAATCACATGTTTAAGGCAAGGGAAAAGGTCTTATGAAAGATGAAGGGGATGATGAAGATGAAGAGGATGATGATGATGAAGGGACAAAATTGCCCAAAAAATGCAACAAAGGGAAAGGGAAAAGGAAAGTCACTACAAGAAGAGGACAACTCTGATACCTCTCCACCCCATCAGAATATGACGAAAGTGATTCTGATGAGATAGCGCTTTGCAAGATCAAGGAAACTCCAAAAGATGAAGAAGTTGGTCATGCAACAACATAGGTAGAACACTATTTTACTTGTGGTTCATTGGTATTATTATTACATTGTTTGAATACTAATGTAGATTAAGTTATGGATTCAGATAAGCTTGGCAAGAGGTGAATCGCCAAATGCACCATTGCGACCAATTAATCCACCTACCTGACTCCAATCCAAATGAATTTTTCAGGTATGATTTTACTCATTGGTAATGATAATGTAAAGTATTTGTGTGGTGCATTCACTTACAAAATGTACGCTTTATAGAGGAGGGTCTCATTGTACCAGTCGTCAGCGCTCCAAGCGAACATCAAAGTGCTAGTTCCTCTACAATTATAGAAGCCTCAGGGTTAACAAGTGTAATAATCAATTATGACCACATGTGAAAACATTATAAAGTTGTGTCTTTTATATCATGTAATGATAATTGATGTATAACTCTACTCAACATGGTGTGGTAGGAAGAACATCATTCTACAAAGAGAATGGCATGTGTTGGGGATCCTTTGAAGATAGGCCGTGCACTTCTGAACCAGCAGTGTCCACCAGAGCTAGAATATGTCTTTGATATGTTACAGAAGGCCAACGTGGGAGACATGACCTTTACTGTTAAAGGTGTCAATATAAGCACAACGTGTGATTGTATTGTAGTGAGGCTGCCCATAGGAGGTTTTGTTTGCTACCCCGACCACCATGGAATCTCTGCACATAGTGATGAGATGATTTTTCCTTCATTATTAAGACCTTATGTGTTGTTGTGAATATGTTGCGTGTATGTCATGCTTACATTTTTTATGTATGTCATTCTGATGCCACATAGATGGAGAGGAGCATGCATTGCTTCAAATTTTTGAGATCATCTTAGACGACAATGTCTCTAATATGATCATCAGTATTGTGTATCAAATGGCAACTATTATAGCTCATGCGAAGAGCACTCTGGCTTCTCCTCAGACATCCTAGTGAATGTGTGATGTACAACGTAGATTGGAAGGGCCTTTGGACAGGAGGTAAGTAACATTAACCATAGAAGTTGCCCCATTGAGCATCACCTTTTGCTATAAAAACCCATCTTATACTCTTGTGCAGATACACACCCTCGTCGTGCTACCTTCACGAGCATAGTTGGACAAAACTATACACAAACTTTCTAACTTGCTTATATCATTGAACCTTGCAACATGATGCACGGGAAGATGCTCAGATGGGACAGTATGGCGAGGTATGGAGTTAACATTTTTGTGCTCCAAAATAAGGGCCTTACATTTTTTGGTGGAATTAAGAGAGATGTTTTCTTTGCAGGTGGATCTTAGTGTGGATATAACTTTTGGAATAGCTTGTTGAGGCATCACATGTAAAGCAAGGATAAGTGTTAGTAGATCTTTATGCTGGATGTGGAGATTGTGCTATGGTAGCACAAAAATTAGGCATAAACATTGTTTGTATTGATCCTGAAAGAGGATGTAGTGGAGAGTGTCTTGATGAAGATTTCATTGTAGTGTAGTAAACATATTTATTTGTGAATATTCAAGTGACCGGGTTTAGCAATTGTTTATGATTGTGTCATGATCTTATTTTTCATATTAAAAAAGAGAGAAAGATGACGAGATGCATGTTGGGGTTTCGCAAATAAGACATCATTCCCCTGAGCAACAATGTTTATGTACAGTCGTACAAACCAATAAAGAATCGATATTTTTGTATTGTGTGGATGAATAAGGTCGTGAAGCATTTGTAGACTCAAGGACCTGTATGCAAAACATGAGTTAAGTATAATGTGTTGAGAAATGAGAAGGAAATATATGTTGAGATGTCAAGCTCAACATAAGCTGACACTCACGAGGTGCCTGCATGACCGTTCGTCATTTACATCAGTGGTGGGTTTGGTAGTTGGCATCGACATATCTTCGCCAGAATTCTACAGCTAGACTACACCGACCAGTCCACATCTACCCACTTCTCTTAGCGTGTTCACATTATGGACCGCTTGTATATACTCTATTATGTGTGTTAGTCACTTTATCTTCTTTGTAGATCTCTTTTTTTGTGTGAAGAAGAAGAAGAACTTTCAACCTCTCACCTTGTGTATTCTCTTCTAGGGTTTGTGTGAGTGTGTATGTGCTTGCAAGAGCTCAAGGTCTCTCCTCCCCTGCATCTTTTCAATATAGAGAGAGTGAGCAAAGAGAAAGATAGAAAGAGTGAGACAGAGATGGAGTCGCTTAACGTTGACTTAAAGGATTATACACCTAATCGACGGAGAGACTTGAACCCAGGTGGGTTCAAGGCAATTCCACTAGCCAATCTACCACACTTGGGTGATAGAAAGGTAGTGAGAAATGTCCTCTTTATACACACACACACACACACATACACACACACACCTGGAGATGGAGTCACTTAACGTCAACTTAGAGGGTTATACACCCAATCAATAGAGAGACTTGAACCTAGGTGGGTTCATGTCATCCCAAGGGCAATTCCACTAGCCAAACTAGAGAAAGAGAGAGAGGGAGTGAGAGCCAAGAGAAGGGAAGAGAGAGAGGGAGGATAGAGAGAGTGAGCAAAGAAAGGGATTGAAAGAGTGTGTGTGTGTGTGTGTGAGAGAGAGAGAGAGAGAGAGAGGGATCGAGATCAAAGAGAAGGGTAGAGAGAGAGGGAGATGAAGAGAGAGAGAGAGAGAGAGAGAGAGAGAGAGAGAGAGAGAGGGAGGATAAAGAGAGTGAGCAAAAAAAGGTCTGAAAGAGAGAGAGAGAGAGAGAGAGAGAGAGAGAGAGAGAGAGAGTAAAGAGAAGGATAGAGAGAGTGAGCAACGAGATGGATAGAGAGAGAGATGAGGATATAGAGAGCGAGAAAGGGAAGGAGGATAAGAGGTAAGAGAAGGATATAGAGGGAGAGGAGGATATAGAGAGCGAGAGAGGGAAGGAGGATACCAGGTAAGAGAAGGATAAAGAGGGAGAGAGAGAGCTACAAAAGAGAGAAGGATAGAGAGAGTGAGCAAAGATATGGATAGAGAGAGAGAGAGAGAGAGAGAGAGAGAGAGAGAGAGGAGGATATAGAGAGCGCGAGAGGGAAGGGGAATAAGAGGTAAGAGAAGGATAGAGAGGGAGAGGAGGATATAGAGAGAAAGAGAGGGAAGGAGGATAGTGGGTAAGAGAAGGATAGAGAGGGAGGGTGGGAGAGTGAAAGGGAGGGAGAGAAATGGACGGTGGAAATAGAAGAGAGAGAGAGTGTTAGCAAAGATAGACAAGGATACAAAGAGTGAGAGAGGGAGGTGGGAGACTGAAAGGGAGGGAAGAGAGAGAGGGGGATGGAAGAGGGTGGAAGAAGGAGAGAGAGGGTGGTGTAAGCTGGGCTGGACTGGGCGGTGGTGGTGGGCAGAGATGGTGGTGGCAATAGTTAGAGAGATATTGTTCAAGTAGAGAGAGAGGACAACCAAGAAAAGCTCCCTCTATCAAGCTCCCTCGTCGATGACCATCCCCTTCCATAGAGATGAGAGCCAATTAGCGTGAGCCTTTGGAAAGAACTAGATCAGTAATCCCAATTGAACCAGCAGTGCTAATTCAGCTAGCCAATTCAGCCCAGTATGGGGAACCATGAGAGTTGAGAGGAGCCATGATTATAGGGCCTTAAGTGTACCAATAGCTCTTGTACCACTGGTATATGGATACCCAATGATGTATTTAAGTTTTTTATCTTAGAACAACTAGGAGAAGCATCTTTTAGGGTTTTAGGGTGCTAGCCTAGTATGTGGGACCATCCTATACTCATGTACCTCCCCCAAAATGGAACCTAGGCACATGGTTGCAAATGGCCAAGAAATAAGAAGAACCATTGATGCCATCTTGAAAATGGAAGATCCTCTCTCATAGCCAAGCCTATTTCAAAGTTGAATGGAATGGGAGATCCCTCTGATGAACTAGTTTCTTTTAAACAAGTCTACCGTAGAAAGGGTGATTGATCCTCAAATGAAGATAGATGCTTTTGGCTTAACTTTAGAGAATAATGCTTTACTCTAGTTTCAATTGTTAGAATATTCCCAAAGAAAAATCATGGAAGACTTAGAGCTAGCATTCATGACAGGATTCTCTAAGATATGTATAAAGTATAGCTTAATAACTTAACTTTACCAATTCAAGTAGCTTGAACATGAAACGGTGAGAGACGGTATTAATCATCTCAAACTTAAACGATAAGTGCCCTAGTGAATAAAAGCCAAGCCAAATTAGGTTGCTTTTGATGTTTGTGGAACGGTTAAGGAGTAAAAGCAATCGCACGATGCTTTATGTGTGAAAAGATATTGAACAATAGTGGATGAGACAGTGTGAAATGTTGCTTGGATTTCATAGACTTTGATGATAACTTTACTAGCATCCCAACCACATAGTCTAAGGTCAAAATACGTGACCAAAATAGAGAGCCCAATGTTTAGAGTCAAGATTCAAAGAAGGCTAAGACACCCAAGAGTGCCAAAGGCATAGTGAATGCTATAATCAAAAGACTCAAAGGTGTCTCGGTCGAGCAGAGAGAGTTAGGCCAATATCATTCAGCACATAAATGAGAAATGATGTTGTACGTTATTTCTAGAAGTAAAAACATAGCCCATGAATTCCCAATCCTTAGAGTGAGAGAAAATCAGTGGTGTGGGTAGTGCAAAAAAAACAAAAATCATGAATCCACCAACTACTCATGCCCAATAACTAATGAGCATGATTGGAGTGTTAGCACTGTTGACACCCCCATAACCATTAGCTTTGCCAATGCCACCTCTTAGTGGTGCAGAAGAATTAGGAATCAATCATCCATTAGGAATCCTTACAGATATAGAGATTCCACCTCTAGTGTTATCTCCTTAACTAGCCTTGCTATACTAGTAAGAACCACTAGAGATTCCACCTCTAGTGTTACCTCCTCAACTATCCCCACTAGTAGGGAACCACTAGAGATTCCACCTTCAGTGTTACCTCCTCAACCAACATTGAAGATTCCACCTCTAGTGTTACCTCCTTAACCAGCCCTGCTCTAGAAAGAACCACTCTTATGAGAGGCTAGTTGAGATTGAGCCAATTATTGATGAACCTCCTCCTTACACACATGAATTCTATGTCAAATATCTAAACTCAATGGTTGGAAGCTCATGAAGGGCCTGCTGGACATTTGATGCTAGACACACACCAGAGTTGACCATCCCAATGCAAATAGCATTAGGAGCTTTTACTGATCAAGAGATATCAATGCACCAAGGCGATCTCCCTTAGATGCTAGGAGAATATCCTGATGCTAAAAGAGATTAAAAATTTGGAAAGTGCCAAGGAAGCCTAGGGAAAGTTTGAGCATAGATTAAGGAACAGTAAGGCCATCGAAACAGTGTACCCGCTTGAGAGGTAGCACAAAACAAGAAACATAATATATCCCAAAACCAAGAGGAGGAGAAAGAAATAAGCTTTGAGGAAGAACTAAGCTTCAAAGACCTCATAAATAGAATGTTTGAAACAAGGGATGAGTTTTATACTCCTAGATTACAAAATGGGATTGGCCAACTGGTTAGGAAAAGTGAGGGAGTATGCAAACCACAAGATGTAGACAGCGTGACACCATTCCTATTATTAGAGGTGAAAATGTATATTGGGCCCTTGCTTTGTAGCAATCCTACCTTGTGGAGAGATGTGAAAGAATGAGTTGAACTACTTTAGGACCACATGGTAAACTAAGAAATGACCCCTCACAACATTTAAGAGAGGATATTAGTGCTCCTAGATTTATATAGATTCCAATCAATCAATTAAGACATTACTATGTTGTAGTAGTGCTCCTAAATCTATCTAGATTCCAATCAATCAATTAAGACATTACTATGTTGTAGTAGTGCTCCTAAATCTATCTAGATTCCAATCAATCAATTAAGACATTACTATGAGAATGATGACACAAATGTTGCCATTCCTGCCTACCATAATAGATATTAGGCAACTATGATCCTACATGGTGGAGTAAGGATGAGTATTATTACGCCTTTTAGAGCGAATGGATCTATAGATCTTGATCGTCGGCAAGATCCATGGGACTTGCAAAATGTATAAAATAAAAAATCTTTTCTTTTCAATATCATCACATATTCGTGGTAATGGATTTCCTGTGCTAAACCAGATTCATATAATGTCATACTTGGTAGACTATAATTTATCTTAATGTGCTTTACTATAGCTTAATACATTGGGTTACTTGGTAATTGTATGCTTCTTATGTTGTCACAATAAATGATAATAGCCCTATCCATGGGTTGTTATCATAATAAATGATGACAACACACCTATCCATGGGCTCGCCCATATCTATCACTAGCTTTTATAACCAAGCTACCACATATGCCGTCATAGTAGCATCCCTATACTTACCCTTTGTACTCAATAAAGCAACCATTGGTTACTTCTTACTACTCCACCTAGCATTAGTGCTCTTAGAAGAAAACATAAAGCTGCTAGAGTAGATATCATGTTTGAGATAGCCTAATCTTTATCCGCGCGTTAGGAAAAGTTTGAGACATGGTAAGAAGCTTGGAGGAGCTAGTAGAACGGGATTTAAAAGTGGAGGTCAGCAAGACCAAAAGAAGGAAAAAGAGTAGATACTCTGACATCGAGTCATCTGGCTTTGAAAGTAGCTCAAAAAGCAGTTCTAAGGAGGAAATTGGATACAAAAGACAAAAGGTTTTGAGGAAGAAATTGGTAACAAGACCTTTCTGAGGTTGAAAGAAGAGTGAGAATACAAGAGAAGAAGGAAGAAGCACAACAAAAAGCAAGAGTGGAGGAAGAAGAAAAAAGAAGGTGAGATCACATAGGGCAAGAATCTTGTCCAACCAATGTAAGAGCTATAGTTAGTGATTAAATAAACCTACAAGGATAATCCTAGCTTGGAAAGTAAGCCAAGAGGTGGGAGGAGGATATCCAAAAAATTAGAATGATGCCACCTTATCAAGGTAGGGTACTCTATAAACATGTGCTAGTTATGCACTGCAGTCATTTTTGCCAAAAGAAGAACTAACTCTGTGCAGCTCCAAGATGCACATTTAAGGGAAGGAATGACCAACCTCAACATCTTGGCCAGGGTGTAAGCAGAATAGGTGTGCTAACAAACATCTATGAGAAAGTACAAGAGGAAAATACAAGAGGAAAAGACAAGATTTGAAAAGGAAAATGAATACCTCAAAGCACAACCTATAAGATACCAAGATGGCTATAGACAACAGGTCACAAAGCAGCAAGAAAAAAGACTTTTGAGAAGATACTCAAAGACTCTGAGTATGAAACTTTTAAGGAAGAGTATCAAGACTCATCTGATGAAGATGAAGAGAATAATAGTAATGACTTGCATTATGAGAGAAACTACCTTTTTTACATGGCCATAAGTGTTCACACACACTTAAACTATGGCCCGGTACCCAAAGCTTCTATTTGGCCTATTGCTTATGCATTGCTTTATCTCATTCAAGGAGATATCTCGATAATTGAGTAATGCATGTATATTGAGAAAAGTTTAAGAGCTTAGTTTCTAAACAACTTGAAGAATAAAATATTCAAAGAATTCAAATGCTACCATGTGACAACTTTGAGGAGCTAGTAGAACTGGATTTAAAATAGGAGGTCAGCAAGACCAAAAGAAGGAAAAAGAGTAGACACTCTTACATCAAGTCATCTGGCTTTGAAAGTAGCTCAGAAAGAAGTTCTAAGGAGGAAATTGGATATAAGACAAAAGGTTTTGAGGAAGACATTGGTAACAAGACCTTGCTGAGGTCAAAAGAAGAGTGAGAATATAAGAGAAGAAGGAAGAAGCACAACAAAAAGCAAGAGTGGAGGACGAAGAAAAAGGAAGGTGAGATCACATAGGGCAAGAAGCTTGTCTAACTAATGTAAGAGCTATAGATAGTGATTAAATAAGCATACAAGGATAATCCTAGCTTGGCCAAGTAAGCCAAGAGGTGGGAGGAGTGTAAGATTCCTCCTCAGCCTGAATACCAAATAAGCCTCTACTTCAATCCCTTGTAATCATTCTATGTTTCTAAATACAAGAAAATATTATTTTTCCTTGTTTGGCCTAGTGAGATAAAAAATTTTAGAGAGTGGTAAAGAATGTTTTTTTGCTTAATGTTTAGCTTAATTTATTGTTTTTGTTGTTAATGTGGTTTTTAATGTTCTTAGGGCTTGCACATAGAGTGTATTAGGCTTAGTTTGCATCCATTGCATTAAATATTGCAATAGAATGTAACTTTTAGTAAATTTTAGCTCTTTTTAGAGTTAAACATAGTGTTAGACTCATTAATTTTTGCTTGATTTATCTGTTTTCTGTTTGATTTATATACATTAAAGTGTTAGCAAGTATTAGGATTAGCTTAATCCTTCAAATTTCTCAAATCAATCAAAAAACCCTTGAAATCGAGTAATCTTCCTTAATTGACTAGTTTTTGTCAATGAAGGGTGATCCATCAAAACACCTTTAGAATTACATCAATTTCTTCATCAATTGGATTAAACAGAAGACATTAATTAAGAGTTTAATTAATCTCTAATTATAAACTAATTTACACATTTGTTGATGCACATAGCTTAGCAATTTCATGCTCTATCCAATGATGTGCTCAATGGTGTGAATAATTAGTGATTAGTGGTTAATTAGAGCTCTTGATTTGTCTAAAAGGGGAAAGGGAAGGATTAATCTTTGATTAATTCCTAAATACTTTTTTACATAACTCATTAAGGCTAATGAGCATTGAATGAGAAGATGCCAATGAGTTGTCAAATTGTCAATTTTAAAGGTCATTTATGAGGGTGTAAGGGGGTGTCATAAAAAGGTTGACTTTTTTTATTCCCACTTGTCTTTTTGGAAAAATGCCCATATCTCACGCCTTAAGGCCTTACGTGAAAAAAATCGGCGTTTCACGCCTTAAGGCCTTACACGAAAAAAAATAAATTTGATAAAATCCATGAAGTCTGTTTCAAGTCTTAAGAGTTCATGTCATGAAACCCTTAAGCGTCTCACAGCATGAAATTGTTTCCATGCCAAAAAAAAATTTCAAATTTAATTATTTTCATGAAGTCCGTTTCATGATGTCAACTGCGACCTGCTATTTCACGACGTGAAAGGGGGTCCGTCAGCAAAAAAAGGGGTCCATTTGTTTCACGACTCTAGAAAATAGCCCTGTTTGGAGGCTCGTATCTCCTAAACCGTGAAGCCCATGAATCTGGTGCTCATCGGAAAGCCGGCAGCGAGCTCTTTGAAATTGGTTTTGGGGTCCGAGGGAAAAATCCATAGTTTTGGCCTCCAATCAGCAACCTCAAAATTTGACCCAAAAATCGAGGTAAAAAACGGCCCTAAAAGCACTAAAAATCACCAAAACAACGCGAAAACGATTATGGACCATATTTAGGCTACTTTTTGAGCGTCTAAAGGACAAAATCACGAAAAACTAGACAAAGTTGTACTCCAAAAGTAGTACAACTCTCTCATACTTAGTTTTTTCAAATTCCTTTTGGAACACCTTCAAAAATGGGCTGCGAAACAAGAAAAATCTTCCCAGAAAAAAAAAATCGTCTTCACATTGTAATGGAAAATAGGTTTTGAGACCTCCTCTTCCATCTAGGATGCTACCATCATGCACTTTTTTTGGAAAAATATCTTTAAGAGGTCGTTCACGTGCGTGTAGCGTCTAAGCTAATTTGGGCAAATGGACACTCATTTGATCCAACGAAGGGTACGCCATGCCTCTTGAGGCTGTAATGGGCTGTAGTAGCAGGCTGTCATAAATCCTAAAAAGCAAAAAAGAAAAAAAAAAGAGTGATTGTTCATTAAGAAGCAATTGATGACAGTGTCAGAAATGGCAACAATAGAGGGACTACGTGGGCTGACACCCTCACTGAATGCAATGGCTGACATCTTCAAGTCATTGAGATCAATGTCCCAAATGCACATCCCAATACTACTGGCCATGTCGACAACAAGCATGTCATTAAGTTTTACACCCCCTGTCACTTCAATCCCACCGAGCTTTGGTCCTTTACCCAACATTTCCACAAATCCTATAGTTACCAACTCTTTGCAACACCTGGATACCCACACCTATTGAGATTAATCTAGGACGGGGAGTTGCCCAAGTACTAAGTGAGTCTCTACCCACACAAGAGCACTCACACATGGCCTCAGTGACTCATACAAAAACACGGCCGTACAAATTTCAAAAATCATGGGCAAATATGATGGAACAACTGATCCTGTTCAATTCATTCAAATGTTTGATCAAAGATGTGAAGCCTCTGGAAATCCAAACTGCCCACCAAGGTAAATGCATTGAACCTATGCTTAGTGGGAAAGGCTAGTCGATGGTTCATCACATTGATGTCAGCGCGATCAAGACAAACTTCAAGATCTTGAAAAAAGCCTTTATCCAATGGCTT
Organism: Cibotium barometz; assembly: GCF_041138505.1. Lineage (NCBI taxonomy): Eukaryota > Viridiplantae > Streptophyta > Polypodiopsida > Cyatheales > Cibotiaceae > Cibotium > Cibotium barometz. The sequence continues at coordinate 32,363,725 of NC_141079.1, read as the reverse complement.
TTCAAGACAAGGTGATCGGTGAAGTGCAGTGACAGAACTCTATTCAATTGAGCGAAAACAGAACGAAACCATTCGAGATTTTATCCTTCAGATAAAACTCTTGGACTCACAATGTGAGACATGGGAGAAACTAAATGATGCTCAATTGAAGAGATGTTTCATGATGGGCTTAAAGAATAACAGCTTACACAACTTGATCATTGTATCCAACTCGAAAACATTCGATCAATGTTGTAAAGAAGCAATACAGCCAAAATAATCCACAACACCGTAAACAAAAGCCTATGCGAGTTCCTCAACGAACTCCAACAACTCAACAAGTGTGGGTACCAAAACAATTATTGCAAGCACAAGGGTAGTACCCAAGGAAATATCACAGCTTGGATTCCCAAGCGCATCAAAAAGTCCCGTAGGCCTACAAAAAGAAAGAAACCTCAGTACCAAAAGCATCAACCACCAATTTATAATGTTCATCACAGATGGGTGCATGTGCACGTGCTTCAAGAACAATGGTATTATGATGATAATACCTTCATATGGTTGCTAAAATCAAACAAAGTGAAGAAATCCTCACCACCGACTTCAACCCCAACAGTTTCACCTAAAGTTCGACAAGAATGGAAACCCAAGCATTACCAAACAAGCTACTCAACAAATACACAAGAGCTTGTGTGCTCATTCAAACCCAATATGGCAACCAACCAGAAGTTTTGCCTATACCGCCTCAACAACACTTGCACCAAAAATTCAAGATTCCATTCCCACGTCTACAACAACGAAGAGTTATGAGCGCATCAAAGACAAACTCACAATGCTCTTTTCACCCCTTTGGGGATGTGAAGCATAAGTGCACAAGCTATGTGCGGCAGACATAAGAGTGGGATTTTCTATGGCCTCTCGAGCACTAAGAGACTTAAAAATTACACACAAGTTGCTACTTATGGAGTTACTGCTTGTTGATGTAGCCACTTATTGGTGAGGCATGAAAGAATTACGTCGACTTGTGAGGCTAAGATTTCTTCACTAAGGATTTGAGACCCATGCGTTATGAAGACTTGTGTTTGGAGAGGTTTGCAATTTGAAGGAAAGTTCTAGGCGATGGGTTGTACCATTGACCAGGCTTTTGCCCACCATGCCCCCCCATCCAAAGATGTACCTGGAAGTTGTCTATGGGGGTGAGGCTTTGGTGCAAATGTCCTCTAGTGCATGAGTATAGATATGTACACTTGGAGTAGCTATTATATTAACTTAGCCAAAAGAATAGTAAGCCAAAAGCTTTACAAAATTGTATTGGCTCTTGGTGGAGGTGCTTCTAATATTCTACCTTTTTTAGGTAGGCCATATGTGTGACTCCCTGGTGTTTGTCTTTTTTTTTTCTCTGCCACCTTGCGATCAATAGTTCTTGTGTCTATTCCCTATTTTAGAGAATATACTCCATGTATATTTACTTTTTATTAGAGCACTTACATATACATAAAAGCAAAAATACCACTTGGGAAGAAGCATGCTGGAGAGACGGAATAACTCTCTCACTTGTAGCAAGAGTAGTATGATCCACACTTAGCTCAATCCAATGGGATTTGCATCCCTTTCGGAGCTAGGGATTCAACCCGTACCGGTGCACAAAAGCTTATCCATTTGATGGAGAGATTGCTAAGAAAACCACTACTATTGACATAGACTCAACACACACTCAAGCTCAATCTTGCTATTGCTCACTCAACTCCACATTCCACTCATCCATACATCCAAACAAGAAGAAAGCTAAGCTATTGCATACACAAGCTCAAAGCATCCTTCATTCTCAAGATCTTACTCCCTAGCATGCACACAAACCTTGAAGCTATCAACAAAGAAACATGCATACTAGAGAATAGACATGAGAAGAGAGACAAACATCACTCATTGCATTGAATTAACAAAAAAGAATAGAACTTACAACAATGTTGATGGGGAGTGAGAAGAGCTTGCACCTCTATGGAAGAAGAGGGAGAGCTAGTCTCAAGAGAGCTCAAACATGAGTTTGCCCAATGTGTCCATGCTCTCAAATGAGCCACCTTTTATACAAAAATTCTAGAACTCTCAAAAGTTCCCATGTGGGATTATTGTGAAGCCCTCTCCCACATTCATCTACAAAGTGGAACTCTTTACAAGAGCCCTAAGTATCTTTTTTGTTGCATCCTTGGCATCCTTGTATTGATCTTCATTTGCATGCAACACTCCCCCCTTCCTATTTTGCGCACGTCCTCGAGCGCGGTAGGAGCAAGAGCTGCAACAAAAAAAACATGGATACAAATAAAGTCTCTTATTGAAAAAAAAGAAAAGAAAAGAAAAACCAGCAATGATATTACACACGTGAGCATACAAGTGCAAGGTTGATTAAAGTTTTAATGAGTACTAAAATAGGTGAGTAAAGACCAGTCAAAGTGAGACTTAAGTGGTAGATAATGCTATGCAAAGGCAAGTGTGCTTTGTACACCGTCGGTTATGACCGCAGTCTCAATGTCCTACTAGTATGTAAGTTATTCCTAAGTGGCAAACCTACTCCTAAATATGAGCACAGGTGATTGGAACTCTCGTTTTTTTTTTTTTTTTTTTGATATGTGGGTAGAATTTGATGAAGATTAAGGTTCTATCCCAAAGAGACCCAAGCAATGGCCAAGAGACCTCCGCCAAGAGAATCTAAAGACCGCTAAGTATCCCAAGGGCGACAGACCCTTTTTCTTTCTGTTATGACCTAAGGAGTACCCCTTGAAGATGAAAGCATCGGTCTTGAGGGCCCATAGTGTACCCCCGAGTCCTACCAACATCTATCAAGGCGATAGATTCCTCAAAGTTCTTCTTCTGAAGTTTTTAGACATCAGTGTTCACCCCATGGAAACCAAGGCATCGGCCCCAAGGTGCTAAGACAACCTCAGGTCCTAGCAAGCATTTCACATGGCTGTAGACACGTCATGTCTCAATTCACTTTGTATATATATATATTTTTTAGGGTATATTTTCATAAATTTTTATGACTCCTAGCACCTAGCTCATATCTAAGAGGTAACTACCACTAGGGATAACTAATATACCTTGAAAACATAAGTACTTGGCATACTCCATTGGTATATATCCTACACTGTCTTTAGATAGAAATATCTTTTACTAAGTCTTCTAAGACTCTAGAATTCACTCACCATATTTTAACAACTAATCAAAAACTTAACCAGCCAACATTGTACGAACATGCAAACCATGTATTCAAAAGATAAAGGCACTTAAAGAAATAAAGATTAAGATTTGAATACACCTGTTGTAGTGCCCTGTTGATGTTGTTCGTTTGCATTGATGCATTTGCTGATTTTGGTGCAGATTACTCCTCCTTGATCTTTGTAAGCGTAGCATGTCTCCCCCCTTCCTAATTTGTGTGCACGATAGGTGGACTATTGGGGCGTGTTTGATGCTCTTTTTAAGCTGAGATCTCTGCAAAAAGTTTTATTAACAAAAAGGAAAACAAAGGAATAAAATTTGTTAGTGGTGCCAATCACCGAATATAGCCGAGGGGAAAAAACCCAATGGGAGAAAAGTGCCCTGGCTTGTCGATCTTATTGTGGAGTCGTTGAACTTACCCTTGCGCTGGTGGTGGAGATTATCTCAAAAAGAACATAATCCTTTAAAGGCGTAAGGCACCACACTATTCAAACATTGATCGACCAAAGAGCTTCATTTGTAGTGTTAATGCCTTATCTTTGGTTTTAGGTATGTCCTTCTTGGGTGGGAATTTTATCAATTGTCGAGGAATTTGAGCAAGATAAGAGGATTTAGGCATTGGAGTACCAGAATCTATGCTCAAATGAGACTCCTTTGGACTTGCCTTAGGTACACCAGTTGATGGTTGAATTGTGAAACAAGGAGAAATAGGGACAACAGGTGTCTCAATACATGTTTTAGGAAGATCAACACAAGTTGTTTTGTGGGTGCTATCACAGCCACCTTTCCTTTCTTGAAGAGTTTGTGTTGATTTCTTTTGTACCCACTGATATGGAAAATTAAGGGAGGCTCTTGGAACCTTTCTGAAACACTCTTTTACCTTTAGCAATCCATGGCATTTTGGAAGCCAAATTGATGTTGCACCCTCATAATAGCCTTGTGCTTTGAGCACCTGTTTTGGGACCCATCGAGTAACAATCCGAGGTTTGGGCTTGGAAATGATGTGCTTCTTAAGAGGCTTAGCAACTGGACTAGATGGTACAAGTTTGTACGCAGCTTTGGGTAGCCACATTGATAATTCCTTCTTACCTGGCCTTCTTTGAGCAGCAACTAGAGTAGTTGGAACATGCCAGCCGTGGCCCTCACTTGAGTACTCATCAATTATCCACATCATTTGTTTTGGAGCTTCAAGAGCAGATTTTGAAAGTGGGTTGTGTAGGGTAGAAGCACCACCCTTTTGACACGATATAGCTCGTGGAGTAGCAGAGACTTTCTCTATATGCATAGCTGTTGTTTTGGATGTATTTCTATAGTACAAATGATCTAGAAGAGCACGTGGTTGTACCATTCGTATAGGTATAATGTCATATCCATCTGAGTCACAGAATTGAATTGGCTTCGGTAAAGCACATGTCGATAATGTTGCAAGGACATGACTCCATTCTGATGGATCAATTAAATGCTCAGGGAAGGGTTGTGGAATGTATGCCTCATCTGATACACTTCGATTACCCTTAAGTCTCTCAGTGTTGAAATCCCTACATGAGGCTCCACACATCCATAGATCTTCTCGCCCATCTGACAATGTAACTTTTGAGCCCTCAGATGAAGCAGAATCAAACTCATCTATTGGAGACCTTGTTACATCACGATATGAGTGATTCCTTAGGTTGACCCTTGTGATGACAGAATCATGTCGGAGGTACAAGTAATTGTATCCCCAATCTTGAATCATTTTAAATTGTCGCATGAATGGTCTACCCAATATCACTTCATAGTTTGGATGCTTTCCGAAATCCACTACTGCAAAGGTATGCTCATATTCAATCCCACATGTGGTGACCAATATGTTCTCAAGCAGTCCAAGGGGATGTTCTAAGCTTCCATCTGCTAGCTGCAAGCGCATCCTGGTACTCCTAATAGCTGGTTTGCCCCATTTCTCCCAAATGGACCTTGTCACAATGCCCACTCCTGCACCACTATCAAGTATTGCAATTGAAGATACTTTTCGCACTTCTAATGGGAGGGTAGCATTTCCCTGATCGTCCTCACAAAATTTTCCCACTTTGTTGATAGGAACTGGCATTACATGCTTTGTCTCAGGGTGTATAGTACACTCATGGGGGTGGTGACCCTTTTGTAGCAATACCTGCTCTGACAAACATGTGGCAATATCATTCCACAACTCAGGTCGACTTTTTATCAAATCAAGCAAAGGTAAGGTACAAGCCACTGGTGCTGACAAAATAGCCTGCACCATACTCATATCCTTCTCCTTTGTCAACCTTTTATGCATGGAGGGTATCCTCAAGGTTTGAGAACAGTTCTCATATTCTCCCAGATATGATGGTAAGGTTTTCATTGTATGCTTACTTCTAGGAGAAACAATTGTTTGAACTTCCTCCTGAATGCTTGGATGTCTAAATTTGTTTTCCGTGCCTCTGGTAAAATCCACCTCAGAGAATGGAGGCGAATTAACAGAAGACATGTTCTCATTAATTTTCTCAGTTACTGCGGCCCACATCTCATTTGCCATGTCCTCATTAGCATCAATAACTTCATCATTGCATGGGAAGACAAGGCTAGGTGGTGACAGATTTTCTTCTTTCAATGGAGTGTCAATTGGTGCAGACCTTTCGCTATGAGCTTGTGAAATGAGCTCACTTTTCATTTCCCGACTTGATGACACTTCCGGTATGGTTTCTAATGTTGGCTTAAGAGAGGTTGGGCCCCGAGGAATAGGTGGTGGTGGTCCCTCAAGTATTGACTGAGCTTCCCTAATGAGTTGCTGATGTACAGCTAGATTGATCTTCTCCTCACGAGGGTTTGGGTATTCTTGAAGCTTCTTGGGTAGCTCAAATAAAGCTGCAATGCGACTTCTATGAGCATCAATGATGGCCTCTAGAGTCTCATTCACTTTATCCACAAAAACAGAACCCCCAGAACTATCCTCAGTCGTACTAGCCTCATTTTGTTTAGCACTAGGCTCAGGTTGAGGTTGATGTTCCTCACGCACTTCTTGGGATGTAAAAGTTTTATCCCTTATGTTTTGTTTAGAGGTTTCCTGAGAACTAGTGGATGTACTTTTAGTTTGTTTGTTTCGGTTCTTCTTCCTCTGAGTGGTTTTTTTTCTACTAGACTGTAGGGTCTTGTCCACTAGATTTGTCTTTGCGTCCCGAGTTCGAGGTGTCTCATCAGTTTGTATTTCAGCGTTTCTTGTCTGTGATCGAGTCATGACTCTAAGTGGCACGACATCCTCATTCTCAGATGAAGGTGGCGATGGAACTGTGCCTACAAGGTTGAGTGAAACCTTTGGTTGAGAGGTGCCTTCCTCATGTGGTTTCAGCAGACAGTCTTTTGGGAAGTGTTCTACACAACACCCTAGACAATATCTTTCAATTGGTGGAAACTGTTGTACTGTTGTATTTGACCGAGATGCTTGTCTAGAGCGATGTGGACAATCACGAGCCCAATGGGGTTCTCCGCACTCATAACAGGGGCCCATTGGTTTGGCTTCTACTTTCCTTGGCTGCCATTGACCTGAGGGGCCTGGAGTCCTAGGTTGGTAGCCGCCTAGCAACATTAAAGAGTTTTGTTCCCCTTGTTGAACATCCAGTGCTGGGCTTGGGTATGCGGGACTTTCAAAGAGATTATCTTTGGATGAATATGATGCGTATTCTTCTTCCACATAGCCTGGGTTTACCAATTCTCTACACATATTTGAATTGTCGTAGTCGACAACCCTCACAGGAGCAGTCCCTGGAGCAGGAGGTTGAGCACCAAGAACAGGTCGTGCTTGTTCTTGTGTCATCGGTGGCTTACGTTCAAAACTAGTATACTGTTGATACATATGTGGAGCCACTCCACCCCTCGGCTGCTCACGTTCCTGTCTCATTCTCGCAATGCGAGTACATTCCTGTGTGGTGTGGGTAAAGTTCCAAGCACAGGCTTGGCACCACTTCTTTGTCGGTTGGTTTGTGACTAGAGGAGAAAAGGTATTACAGTCCTCTGTTTTATGGTCACCGTCACATGCTCCACAAAGATGAGGGCCTGTAGGAAGTACACTCCTCATTCTCTGCTGCTGTTGTTGTGGCTGCATGGGTGGACGATAGGTTTGTCCTAATCTCCTTAGCACTAGGTTAGCTATCTGGTCTGGATTTACTAGCGCGCTAGACCCTGATCTTTGGTCATCACCCCACTGATCTCTAGGTTTCACCTCAGGGCCAGAACCATCCTGGAATTTGAAGTTATCGGTGAAATCCATAGCATCATGGCAACACTCATTGAAACTTGTATGCTTCTTCATATAGAGATGTGTATGCAGTGTCGAATTTTTGAGGCCTTTTAAGAAGAGAGAAATTAATCGACTTTGGGCGGGCTTCTCATCTTCTGGGCAACGATTAATGTACTGCTTCATTCTATTTACACAGTCTCTGACACTCTCATTCTCACCTTGCTTGAAAGAGTAGATGTGTGCTACTGTGTCATGTTGTATTCCCATCAAGGAAAAAGCAGCAATGAATCTCTCTTCCAAAACTCGTAAAGAAGTTTTGTCAGAAGCCTCTAATGCCTGAAACCAAGCAAGGGCTTTTCCTTCAAGAGTGAGTCCAAACCCTTCTATTTGAGTATGCTTATCAGCAACTTGCTCAGCTCGAACTGCTTGCCTAAAAGCTGCTACATGGTCGTATGGATCTCCCGACCCTTCATATTTCTTTACCAATTTCTGAAGAGTTGATGGCCTTACTTGTCTTGAATACTCGTCATAGGGCCTACGGCCTCTCGCTCTGAGTGGGAATTGTTCCTCTCTTTGGAAAGATGGTCCACATGTTTCCAAAATTGGTGTGGGTACCCTATTACCAGCCTCACCAAACCCCTCCAAAGATCTTGTCACCCTCATTTCAGGAGGTGCATTTATAGGAGGCCGAGTTGGCTCCCCTATCCTCCGATTGTTATCATGAGAAAGATGTTGGTGTGGTGTGACCTGTGGTCGCACATTTGGTGTAGGACGATATCTTGGTGCTAGAGTTGGGCTACTAGCTGTGGTCCACTTGGATGTTGAAGGTCCCTCTCTAGTGAACTCTCGTAGGGGAGGAGCAACAGTTTCTCCAAGAAAGGCTGTCTCTCCTGGTTTGGCTGTATTTGTTGAGAACACTTCCATGAATAATGGTTGTCCTTTCCACGTGAGTTCCCGAATCTCTTTCCAATCTAAGGTTCGGTATTCATTGGCCCATTTATCAACTATTCTGTTCATGTGTCCTGCAAGCTTCTCAACTACCACCACATGAGCTAGAGGAAGATCTAGCTGTGGCAATTTAGTCGTGGCATAATATCCCTCTAACGAGTCCTTATAGACCTCTTGAAGTGGGTCATCCTGTAAGACCTTTGTCACTGAAATTTGTCGTACAAACTCCCATTGGCATTCAGCCCCCTGATCCAATTTGCTCTTGCCTTTCCTATCCCTTTCCAAATTTAGATCTACAAGAAGTAAATCATCTATGGATGGCTTTGAGGACTGGGCATTGGATGGTCCAGGCATGTCCGGCTCGATGAGCCAATCATCTCTAGACACCCTTGCTCTGGAAAGTTCTGATAAGTCTAAGAACTCGGTTTTAGAGAGCTCCCCTAATTTGTTTACCTTTTCTGGATGGTAGGTGACTTCGTAGCGAACACCATCTCCGCCCATGTACATGTTACCCTGGTCATTGACTAGAGGTGCTCTATCAAGTTCTGAGAATATGTCGGCGATCTTAACAAGATACCGTTGTTGTGGGTCCCTAAAGATCTCAGCTCCTTGAGCATTTGTGTAGACATATTGGAGTCTCACATTGAGTGTTAACCCCATGGTGTCGGCTTCAAATGGATTAAAGGATCTGGAGGGTGTCCTATTTGGGGCTACGGGATGACTATTTGACGGCCCTAGATTGTCCATGGACAATGAACTAGTTGTTCTAGAGGAAAGGGTATCGGATTGGGATTCAGATAGGGTTTCAGCAATATCTGCCAAATTGCCTACCGATTGGGTCCCACTTTCCTGCGTAGGTACTCTAGAAGGTGCCCTAGGCCCTATGGCAGAATCTACAAGACGTCCCGACCGCAAGTGCATAAGGTCAAATTTTTTTGGTTTTTTTATGTGTTTTTGTTTTGTTTTGTTTTGTTTTTGAATAAAAATATATATATATATATATATATATTTATATATATTATTTAACCTACCTAATCACTAAATGCAACTAAAAGGAGTATGTGGGCGTAACTATCTATCCTTTTTTTTAAAATGTTTTTTTTAAATGATTTTATGATTTTATGATTTTTACTTTTTTTAACACAAAAAATATGAATCACACTAAAAAAGATACTAATTATGCACAAAGTTACAAAAATTTAGAAAATGCAAGTTAAACTAATTATGCAAAAAATTAAAGAATGAAGAATTACAAATTATGCAAAAAAGTAGACTCCTAAAAAACACTCAATTTTATCTTTTTTTTTTAATTTTCCTCCTTTTGTTGGTTTTTTTTGGTTAAACTAATAAATTTCGTGCCAAATATAAAATGTGAATTTACTACTTATGCATCATTTACAAAACTTCTAAAAAATAAAAAATAGAAAATGCAAGCTACTTTAATTATGCAAAAAATTTAAATAATGAACAATGGTTTCAAAATACAAAAATAAAAATTGTTTTTTCTTCTTTTTTTTTAAAATAAAAATTACAAAAATTTAAAACAATGCAAATTACTCTAATTATGCTAAAAATTACAGAAATGAAAAAATAAAAAATATGCAAACAATATGGACTCCTAAAAAAACAAATAATTTAATTTTTTTGTTTTTTTTATTTTTTTTCCTTTCTTCTCTCTATTTTTTTTTAATATTTAATTGTTTTCTTTTTTCCCTTTTTTTCTTCTTTTTTTTTAATTTCTTTTTCTTTTCTTTATTTCTTTTTCTTTTTTAATCTCTTTTTTTTTTAATTTAATTGTTTTTTAAATCTTTTTTCTCTTTTTTTATTCTTTTTTTTCTTTTTCTTTTTTAATCTCTTTTTTTCTTTTTTTTAATAATTTTTTTTTTGTTTTTTATTTAAAAATACAAAAAAAACATGAAAAAAATAAAAAAAATAAAAAAAAGGAAAATCCACTAACCTTATCCGCTGCTTCGCCGCTCCCTCCCGGATTTCCCGCCGGTTCCAGCTGCCTCCACGCAGCTTCTTTATCGGCCAGCTCACCACCGCCTCCTTCACACCTCCTTCTGGCCCCGCCTGCTCTTAAGCGCCCTCCACGACCAACAGCTTCTTCACCAACTCCACGCTCCAGCTGTGCCTTCGCCTCCCACAGTCCAGCTGTGCCTCAGTGCCGCCGTCTGCTCCTCTGCTCTAACCTTCTTTAGACTCCTCGTTAGTTGCTACAGCCAGCTGCTGGCTTCGCAACCGCAGCCGCCGCCTATGCTCCAGCCCTTCGCTCCACGCGGCCACCACGACTGCTACTCCACGCCTGCAGAGCAGCCGACGTCAGCCGCTCCGACGCCACCTTCACAGTCACCTCCTCTTCCTCTACGTCACACAGCCGCCTCTCTTGCAGACGCCGCCCACGATACTCGCTGCTCAACCTTCGACTCCCGCTGTGCTACTCAGCTCCTGCAGCAGCCGCCTCCACGTTGCAGCGCTTCAACGCCACTTTCTCCTGGTCTGCTGCAACCGGCCGCCGTCAACCTTCTACACGGCTGCCTCCCTTCGCCCTGCTGCTGCTCTTTGGCGCCTCCACAACTGCTTCTTCGTTTTTTCCTTCTTTCAGCCACCGTCCGCAGGCTGCGCCCGCTGCAGACAACCCCGATCAGCTGCCACTTAAACGAATAAAATATATATATATATATATATATAATTTTTTTTTAAAAAGCCGCCTCAGCACCAATTTCTCAGCCGTCGTCTAACTGTCCTTAGCCCTGCTAGCACCAACAGCCACCCTTCAAAGTATATATATATATATATATATATATATATATATATATATATATATATATATATATATATATATATATATATTCTTTGCTTCAGTTCCAACAACCTTCTTCTCTTTTGCTTGCTTGCTTGCGCCCTTCACCTACGCCACCCTTCCCTTAATCTCTCAATGTGCCACTCACTAAGAGAATGAGAGTGATAGTTAAGATAAAGCAAGATTCAAAATAGAATGTTGTGCTCACTTAGAGACTTGCACACGCATGTGGACAGATTTAACACCACCTTCTTCACTCCAATGTGCCACCCAATGAAGTGATGGGTTGCCTCCACGCAGCCAGTCCCTCACTTTTATGCTTTCGGCCTTCGGCCACTTCACACCGGCCAGGCCTTTGGCTTCTTTTTTATTATTTTTTACTATTTACATGTTAGCGAGAAGCATGAAAACATGAAATGACAAAAAACAATGAAGGTAAGCATAATGAACGGTACTTGAAAAAGCATAAAAGATAAAAGCAATAAAACATAAAAAACAATGCGGGAGAAACCTCAACCGCTCAATGGTTTTTTTTTTTCTTCTTATCCTAATCTTATCCACTCACACCGAGATCGCACACCTAAACTTAACCTAATCACTCAATGGTTTTGCAACCAAAAGAGGAAATAGTGGGTGGTTTCCACACACTCTCAACCGGATTTGAGTCTTTTCCCCGGCAGCGGCGCCAATGGAGAGACGGAATAACTCTCTCACTTGTAGCAAGAGTAGTATGATCCACACTTAGCTCAATCCAATGGGATTTGCATCCCTTTCGGAGCTAGGTATTCAACCCGTACCGGTGCACAAAAGCTTATCCATTTGATGGAGAGATTGCTAAGAAAACCACTACTATTGACATAGACTCAACACACACTCAAGCTCAATCTTGCTATTGCTCACTCAACTCCACATTCCACTCATCCATACATCCAAACAAGAAGAAAGCTAAGCTATTGCATACACAAGCTCAAAGCATCCTTCATTCTCAAGATCTTACTCCCTAGCATGCACACAAACCTTGAAGCTATCAACAAAGAAACATGCATACTAGAGAATAGACATGAGAAGAGAGACAAACATCACTCATTGCATTGAATTAACAAAAAAGAATAGAACTTACAACAATGTTGATGGGGAGTGAGAAGAGCTTGCACCTCTATGGAAGAAGAGGGAGAGCTAGTCTCAAGAGAGCTCAAACATGAGTTTGCCCAATGTGTCCATGCTCTCAAATGAGCCACCTTTTATACAAAAATTCTAGAACTCTCAAAAGTTCCCATGTGGGATTATTGTGAAGCCCTCTCCCACATTCATCTACAAAGTGGAACTCTTTACAAGAGCCCTAAGTATCTTTTTTGTTGCATCCTTGGCATCCTTGTATTGATCTTCATTTGCATGCAACACATGCAAGAACAAATTCTACTTAACAACATTTGACAAGAATCCTGCCTCAAAAAGGGACTTCATCAAAGGCATATTCAAATGATGAATGTTGCTTCAATGAATCAAATGAGGAACTGAGAAACACAATCTCGTTCTGATGATTATGTCTACGTTCCTCCAGATCCTTCCTTCTCTTCTCCCCCATTATTAACATATCTTAGCTTCCCCGCTAACATAAATCACATGTAACCTTGCTTATGATTGCCAAAAACAAAGTGAGCCAAAAAAAAAACATGCTCACTAAAATATAAAAAATGCAATCATTCATAAAAAACCCCACACCCACCCCGTTAGGAATTCCCAATAAACTACTAACCTTTTCATTTACTAACTCACCTTTCTTATTCCTTCTGGAGAAACATCGACCATTGAACGTCACTCAATATCAAAGCCATCTACAAGCTTGTCAATTCTCCCCACACAAAGGTCTTCAATGATCACGAGGACACGTTCAGCATCAAGAAGGGGGGAATGTTAACCCATTCTTAGGGTTAACAAGAGCTAATACCATTATCTTATATCAAGGAGTCAAGGTAGATACACCAAAAGGTTATATATTCAAGATATAAAGCAATGGTGTACAAATCTACAGCTTGGACAGGCGCCCGTAATGGTCCGATGGAATACTTAAGGCGATTATCACTTCAAGAGAATGTGGTAGCAAATTAGGATGAATTCCCAAGTGATGTACTTCATGGATATATTATGAGAGTAGTCATTGTAATAGCATTAGGCCTCTTATGATCCTAAAGTTCCCGGTTGGCCACAGTTTAAGTGAGTGTGAACACTTATGGCCATGTATATAAGCGAATATCTCTCATAATACAAGGATACTCTGCCATTGTGCAATAGAGTCTTGCTCTTGCTAATACCTCTCTTTAAATGCATGCTAGTGAGTGTGTGTGAGTGATGTGAGTTGAGAGGAGGGATGAGTACATGTAGTGCAACGCGGTGGCATGACAACGTTCGCAAGACACGATGGAATTTCTTCTCAAGGAGTTGTAGAGCTTGAATACCTCAAGGGTTACGAGCTTGGCCATTGGAAAGATCCTCACGACAGTTGCGAGGTTCACCAGGTAATCCCTTGTTGGATGTGTTTCAAGGAGGGTTAGGGTGAGCCATAACAGTAGGAGAAGAGAAAAGAATTTAAAAAAATTCAACCATCAACCATCCATCTCTGTTGTGTGCTTGCCTACTCTTGTGTGTGTGTGCTTACTTGCAAGGAGCTCAAGGTCATCTTCTCGCGCTCATATTCTTCTCGTATAGCTACTTTATGGGTTCCCTCTTGGACTAAGTAGGCATCTCCCAACCCTCCTTTGAGCCTTCTAGAATTAGTTACAAATGTGGCATACCTCTTGGATTGAGAGTAGTTGTCTCCAAACCCTCCTTTGAGCATTCTTGAATTGGCTACAAAGGTGGTATAACTTCATCAAGGGCTTTTGTATTAGCCACTCTGTGGCTTCCCTCTTGGACTGAGAAACCATCTCTCAGCCCTCCTTTGAGCCTTCTAAAATCAACTACAAAGGTGGCATAACTTCATCACAGGGACTTGGCCAAGAGCTTAGGCTTAGGCTTGTAGAAATGCAAACCCAATAGAGTATAGGGATCAAAGTCTTTTAATAAGAAGGCAAGTGTGATAGACAAATTGAGAGTGTAGATCAAGAGGAGATGGTAAGAGAGAGAGAGAGAGAGAGAGAGAGAGAGAGAGAGAGAGAGAGAAATGCTAGACATAGATCAATGGCTCGAAGAGCAATGTCTCTAATGGACTATCTGAGCACTATAATAGTTTTTAACAAATATAATTTAAATGTCACAAAGTGATGCATTATTGTATACACATAAGATGGTGACCTAGGAGGACAAAAGTTATAGAGATGGCTTTGAAAAGATTTGGCACACTACATCCTTTGAGCATTCTTGAATTGGCTACAAAGGTGGTATAACTTCATCAAGGGCTTTTGTATTAGCCACTCTGTGGGTTCCCTCTTGGACCGAGAAGCCTTCTCTCAGACCTCCTTTGAGCCTTCTAAAATCAACTACAAAGGTGGCATAACTTCATCAGGGGCTTGGCCAAATGCTTAGGCTTAGGCTTGTAGAAGTGCAAACCCATTTGGGTTTAAGGATCATAGTCTTTTGAGATAAGACGGCAAGAGCAAGAGTGAGAGTGAGAGACAAATTAAGAGTGTAGATCGAGAGGATATGGTAAGAGTGAGAGAGAGAGAAGATAAATAATCGACAAAGATCACTGGCTCAAAGAGCAATGTCCCCAATGGACTATTTGAGCACTATAATAGTTTTTAACAAATATAATTTAAATGTCACAAAGTGATGCATTATTGTATACACACAAGATGGTGACCTAGGAGGAAAAGAGTTGTAGAGATATCTTAGAAAAGATTTGGCACACTACCAAATAGGCAACATGCTAGAGTGGTCCATTACTCTATATCGGTCCATTAGGATAACTCTATTGGGATAACTCTATTGGGATAAAGTCCACATATGGAGTAGGTAGACTTTACTCTTGGACAACTTATATTGATAATTCTGTTAGGATAAAATCCACACATGGAGTAGGTAGACTTTACTCTTAGAAACCTTATCTAAAGTTTACAAAGCCAAACTAGGATCCCCCATGATGAGCCTAAATGGGCATGCCAGTGAGCA
Organism: Cibotium barometz; assembly: GCF_041138505.1. Taxonomy (NCBI): domain Eukaryota; kingdom Viridiplantae; phylum Streptophyta; class Polypodiopsida; order Cyatheales; family Cibotiaceae; genus Cibotium; species Cibotium barometz. The sequence goes on along the minus strand of NC_141079.1, from coordinate 32,348,441 downwards.
TATTGTATAGTAGTGCCTTACAGTTTTGTATGTGTTGCCTTCAACACTGTAAATGGTGGCATGAGCTTTTAACACTAACCTACGTGGTCTAGTCATGGCCACCTTGTCATGTATCCATGCCTTTATAGAGACACTATGAGCCTCTTCTCCATAGAGTTTATCAAATCACCCCTTTGAGTCTACTCCCTACTTTACTCCTTGCCCTTCTATTAGCATACAACCTCCACGTATAAGTAGCTCCACCCAAGCCATCAAAGGTCTCTTCATTGGACCACACAAGTGTGTGAAGGCTTTGCCATCTATTGTATAACCCAAAAATTATCTTTTAACACTATGAGTTTACTCCACCTAAGTAGCTCCACCTAAGCCATAAAAGCTCCCTTCATTGGACCACACAAGTGTGGTGACTTTGTTATCTATTGTCTCACTCTGATAAATTATTTTTCTCTATTTCAGTATTATTGTGCAATTTGAGTTTACAGTTTTAGACATGCCGTGTGGATTAGCATAGTCCCATATACAATGTGTGTGCCTAGGCATCATGGGTATATATGTAAAAAGGGACACTTGGCACCTCTCATCCCTCCATATTTATGTGGTCCACATGGGATATAGGTGGATAGGAGGGCCAAGGGAGGGACCTAGCCACCCAGTAGTGGGCTCCACGTGCATGCACCCAATACAAACAACATGGTATCAGAGCCAAGGGGGCACATTCCTCACAGCAACGAATGCAAACTTGGCGATGCTAATCAACTGGTGATGGAGTTGTTTGACCTCTAGACCTTCGTGATGGAGCTAGTGGTGATGAGTGTGTGTATAAGTAGGTGGACAAGCTTGATGTCTTGCAAGGTGTAAAAATTGGGCCAAAAAAGTCTATGTGGGTGAATCCTAAGGGTACCAACCATCACATCACCGATTGTGTGAGAAGCCTCTAAGCCCAATCTCGTCTTCACTACCTCTAGGTATTCACATCATGGCCATCAAGGGGGTGTTGGAAGTTGTTGACCTGGCCGTGCCACATGGATTAGCATTGTCCCATATGTAATGTATGTCTAGGCATCTCATGGGTATATATATAAAAAGGGATAGTTGGCTTCTCTCATCCCTCCACATTTATGTGGTGCGCATGGGATATGAGATGGATAGGAGGGAGGAGCCTTGCTGACAGTGGCCTACACGTGCATGTGCCCAATATAAGGAACAATATAAGAGTCCGCTACACATAAGAGTGTTGCAAATTTTCTCTAACACAAAGACCAAATTCCACCATTGCTCTCATGGATAAAGTTGCTCCATAGATGCTAGCAACCTAATAGAGGTGAAATACCCATTATTGGAGATGTTATCTTTTGCATAGATGATATCATTAGAGATCATTAAGGTCAAGCCTTCATGCAGATAATATGTTAGAAAACCATTTTCTAATTTAATGCTAGGTTAGATGTGGCCTAATGTTACCATCTCTTCAAATGGTGCACTTAGTGCTGCTCACACATCCCTACAAATCAACGATAGCGAAAGGTTATGTTACCTTTCACATAGTGGTACAACTTGTAGACAAAAGGCACTAGTTATGGATAGTTAGGTCCCCATGAAAATAACAATTTTTTGAATATTTCTAAGTCCTTGGCTACTACCACCTAGTAGGTCAAGTAGCTTTCTCTACAGAAGGACTCTCTCTCTCTCTCTCTCTCTCTCTCTCTCTCTCTCTCTCTCTCTCTCTCTCTCTCTCTCTCTCACACATAATAGAAGATATATTACCAAAATTACTTTACAAATGGCCACATGGCTGCCATGTGATGTACTGGCTTTCCCTCACTAATTACTCCGAACCATAGGTGTAGCTCGGGGTACCCTCATCCAATATATAACTGTGTCATTCTCCACCAAATGAGCTGACGGCAAGGAAGAGACTTGCCACAATAGTAGCCCTTTTATACGACCTATGTGAGCTATAATACCAACTTTTGCATCAAATATGAAGGTTAACCAGATATGCCACAAACCTGTTCATTTGAAAAAATGAAAGAAATCTGAAAGTTCTAGGTTAACTGGCCCATTCGAAATCTTGCCAAAAATCCAATCTTTAACCTTTATATGCCTATCTGTCAACAATGTCCATATGCAACAAAGGAAATCCCACACCTTCTTTGCCATCGAACATGAAATGAAAAGATGCGGGCATGTTTCCAAGCAAGTAGTACAAAACACACAATAATCCGCTGCTTTCGGCAACTGGTCCCCAATGGTAGGCCTCCACCAACTAGCATATGCCATAGGAACACCTTCCCTTGATATGGAATCTTAAACCACCAGCCCTATAAGATTACTTCCTTCCACCAAGCCCTACTCTTCCTAATGTTCCACCAAGCCCTAGTCTTCCTGATGTTCCATACCCTATTAGCCTTCTCAGTGATCCATCACTTATCTTCCACCATCATATGGTACACTTGATTTGTTGTACGATGAACAATGTCCTAAGGCTTTCTAAGTGCCCAATCTAGCCAAGGTTGTTGATCCTCCAATTGAGGAATATCACCCAATGGTGTAAGTGTGCTGCCCTCACCTTCTCCCATAACTGTACATATCCATATGGAACTCAAAAATATTGACGAATTTTTGGGAAAAGACAATGTCTCCAGAATTGTCACTACTCCCAATCAAGCCATTCTATTGAATTTTTGTCTCTCAATAAGTTTATCACGCCACTCCATAAGTCGTGAAGTAGCCACCTGCCATAGAATTCAATTGCAATCCATTTAGTGTGTGCCAACACCTCCTTCCATGAGATCATCAAATGAGAAAGGAGAGGTGAATCCACCACTCTAGCCTGTTGGGAACCATTCACTACATCCCATCATGTACCATCAATCCTAGTATTAGTACTATGTACAAGTGCGACCTCCTCTATATGAGGGCCTTAGCTATTACCACCCATGGCTCTTGAGATACACACATATCTTGCAATCAAGCCATATGTAATTTTGACATCTAATAGGGCTTCCCCTCCACTCCTCTTCGGAGTAGTAACATGTTCCTAAAAAAATCCATGTCTGCCTTGGCTTATTTCTTGCTCTTTTCCATAGCATAAATCGAATTGGCTATTGTATTTGATGCAAAGCTTTGCCCATCCATGGCAATAGAGGCAAGAAAAAAGGTATCATGCTAATCATAATGGATTGTACCACTTTGAGCCAAACATGCATAGGCCAACCCTGAGATTTCCAATACACAAACTTATCATTGATCCTTGTAGAAATCCATGCCAACAAAGCCTATGAATCAACATCAACTCCAATCGGCTAACCCAAGTGGCGTGTGATGCATCCCCTTTGTATGACCTACCCATTCCATCCCAAACCAAGAAAATCACTCTTAGTATAGCTTATTAGAGCAGATTTCTGCATATTAATGCATAACCTTGAAGTAAGACCAAAAGTATCCCAAACAGCTATAGCCTTCTGAACATTATCTCTTTGAGCCTTAAGGAACATGAAAGAATCATCTGCCAATGTTTGGCTGACCGTCTTCTCTCCGCTTGGAAGTGTAAGCCCTACAACTTCACCATCCTCTGCTAGCTTATCCAATCGAGATAAGATTGGATGTGTAACAATTGTAAGCAAGAGAGGAATAAGTGGGCATCCCTGCCTGACCGATCTCATCAAATGAATGGACTGTCACCTCCCACCATTAATCATAAGCCTAGCCATTGCATGTTAGCTAATAATATAAATCAAAGAAGACATGCGAGGGCCAAATCCCATGGTCTGCATAAGCTGTGAAAGAAAAGACCAACTAACGTGATCATAAGCCTTTTCAATATCCAGCTGAATCATAACCACCTCTTGCCTCAAAGCCCTTGCATAATCAATTCCAATTTTTACATTCAGTATATTATGCAAAATATTCTGACCTTTAATAAATCCATATTGCCTTGGATGAATCAAAGTAGGAAGAAAACACTGCAACCTATTGACCAAGACCTTTGCAAATATCTTATACATGGCCCCCATCAATGTGATTGGTCTCCATTGACATAGATTAACTAGGGATGGAACTTTAGGCAGTAAACGTATAAGCCCAATCTTCCAACTCGCAGGCATGATACATGTATTCCACACCTCCTAAAAAATAGAAGCGAAGGGGCCTTCAACTAAACATACTTCGTGAAAAGCTCATTGGGGAGCCTATCCCATCCTGAACTTTTCCCTTTAGTCAAATGCGTCAACACAGCTTCCACCTCATCCTCAGAAATATCTCTCTCCAATTCATTTGCAAAAACATCTGATACCTAGTGATGAACCAAATGAACAAAGACTCTCTAGCTGCAATGACATCAGGAGATATGACCTCCTAGCAAATGGCGACACTAACTTCAGATGTACTCTCAGTTTTGGGTCTCATAGGCCACTATGGCCTCTTAGAGACGTTAATATATCATTTCATCTCTCTCTCTCTCTCTCTCTCTCTCTCTCTCTCTCTCTCTCTCTCTCTCTCTCTCTCTCTGTGGATTTCATGTAGAGATGAAAGTTCTCACGAATCAAAACGCTCACTAGAAAATAAAATCACAAAGAGAAACACACAGGGAAAAAATTTTCATGAATTTCAACTTAAGTAAAATAAATAAGGACTTGAAATGCCGCTATGTATTTTCTCTCACTTGTATGCTATATAGCAACGAATTGTTTTTTACAATATCTTTTGAAATGCACGCATAAAGACCCTTATTCCTTAATATCAATCTTACCCTAAAACTTTTGATATTTTTTAAAATTTTGGTTTGTTTGTTTTGATATAAAAAACCAATCTTCTCTAAACTCCTCCATAAAATGAAAATATATATGAATACTTATATCTATATATATCTAGCATCCTCATTTCTCTTGAGAACCATGACAATGGTGCAAAGATGTTATCTCAATAGAGTTATAAGTCCCCTTAATCCTTGAACTCCCACACACGCTCTAGTATCTCTATGACACCTCGAAAACACAATCTTATACTTATGGTAAATATCTCTCTAGGCTCTGATGTGCTTATAAGTAGAAGAACATATCTCATCCTCTTTTACCCATTTGGATCTTCTTGAGCCTCTTCAAAAGGTTCAAGTTTATCATGTAGAGAAATAAAAAATGCAAACTCGGCAATAGCCGGATCTCTGTATAGGAGCAGATAATTTACTATCCACCAAGGTGATTCTAACCCATATATCCGTAAGTCTAGATTCATTAATTATTGATCTTTCAGTATTTACTGTATCATCTAGCTAATCTAAAGTTGGTGCATCAAACATTTCTAGAGAATTGGCGTAGGCATGCTTATTGAATTCCATCATGGAAAGACAGTCCTCTGTAAAAACAAAATCTCTACTACTGATAATAATCTTATTTCTGAGAGGATTGTAGAGATGATAATCTTTGCTTTCAACACTATAACCAATAAAATGCATTTCACTGCCTTATCATCAAGCTTAGTTATGCTTTGTGCTCACACATATGCATATGCCAAATAATCAAAAACACACGAGTTCAACCTTAGGTTTTTGATTGACCCAAACCTCATAAGGAGTGACAGACTTCAAAGCTTTAGTGGGGCACTCATTCAGCACATGGGTAGCACAAATAACTACTTCCATCCAAAACTTGTGTGAAAGCTGCTGATGTTTAACGGTTCATCTAACTATCTCCATGAGAGTTCTATTGTCCTCTCAGCAACATCATTGTGGTGGTGTAAAAGAAGTTGTACAACACTGATGATGTATGCCTTTTTGTGCTAAAAAATCTTTGGATGCATTACACATGTATTCCTCGCCTCCTCTGTTTGAATGGAGAGTTTGAACTTTTAAGCCAGTTTCATTTTCAACCATAGTAACAAAGGTATTGAAAATGAGAAAGTACCATAGCAACAAAGTGTTGAAAATAAGAAAGTACCTCTGATTTTTCTTTCATAGAGTACGTGATGTAGTTATCAATGAATATAACAAAGTATAAGTTTTCTCCCAAAGAAGTAGTCCTCATTGGACCACACACATCACTGTGTATGAGTTGCAATTTGTGATCAGCTCTATCTGATGTATTCTTTGGGAAAGGTTGGCAAGAAAGTTTGCCAAATATGCATTCTTCACAAACATATCTTGGTGGTGGATGAAGTTGAAGAAGATCCTCTAACATCCCGTGTTTTTGCAATAGCATCAAACCATCAATAGAAGTGTGGCCAAACCTAGCATGCCACAACTGGGCATCTTTCATTGCACTAGAATTGTCTTCCAGACAAGCAACATCACACTTCTCATACATGTCCAATCTATACAAACCACCAGTGGTCGTAAAATATCTAGTAAGTACAATCTGTATGTCTTGTTCACTGTCACACACAATGCATTTATCATCTGTAAATTCAATGTTAAGACCCCCTTGCTAGAGTGGGCATAGAAAGCTTTTGAATTTTTGGAATAAAAAATACATTCTAAAGACAAAGATCCCCACCACTAATAGTAGTGAGAATTGTCTCACCAATACCTTTGACTGGGTAAGAGGCATTGTTGACACATGTAATAGTAGTGAGAATTGTCTCACCAATACCTTTGACTGGGTAAGAGGCATTGTTGACACATGTAATAGTGTGAACATCTTGCACAATCTCCATAATGTTTAACCAAAGTTCTTTGAGAAGTTATGTACTTAGAAGCATCACTGTCAAGAAACCAACTGTTAGAGACAATTGCACTGAGACATGCATCCTGATCAGGATTATAATTGCAAACATCCATTAGTGAGAAGTCTTCATGGACAATGATATTATTTTTTGTTTTGAAGTTTGAAGCAATTTTCACTTGCATGGCTCTGAACAAGTCACCTTCTTTGGCTTTTTAAAATCACCTTCAGCCTCAGAAGTTTTGTTTGAATTGGTCTTCCATTAAAATTGCTTACTCTTATCCTTTGGCTTGCTACAGCCTGATCATCCCCGTTAGAACTCTCAGAGACATTCTTTTTGGATTGTTCATCTTGCAATAGTAAGCTAACAAGCTCCTGATAGGTGAGAGGGTTTGCATTTCCTCTCAAAGCAAGTCGAAGGGAAGTAGACTCAAGCAATGGTGATATTAATCATATACTTTTCAGAATAATTCCGAATTCATTACACGTCATTCATCAAGTTATAGGATTTCCATGCTTGTTTGTGTGAATGAAGGTTTTAAAAAAACCATACATAAAGTATGGCGGAGAGTCGCACAGTCCTCCCCAAAATTTAATAAACATAGGAGAATGTGCCCTTCCCCTGTTTCCCAAATAACACTTTCGACATTGAAGGTGGACCACAACACCTTCAATGTTGAAGGCGGCCATTAGTCCTATGTATTGATTCATGATACAAAACTCATTTTCAAATGTGATAATGAATTTATAATTTTCTAATTTGCGAGGTACTTTTGAATCCCCATCGAATATAAGAACATGCTTCAAGCTCATCGAGTGTGGAGTCTGTCTAGCATTGCTTTCAAGTATGCTTTCAAATTCATGTCCATTCAAGAATTTCAAATATGCTCTACACTACACGAAGTATGCTACCCAAGCGAAAATGGCAAATGGTCTCTTTTTATAGGGGAGGCATGGCTCACAGGCAAAAAACAAGAAGTCAATGCCTAGAAATTGTCCATTTGTGACATGAAAATCGAAGGGATCTACATAAGGCATGGGTATGTTATTTGCCATTGTGAAAACAGCCTCTAGATCCATGTGTCATTCACATTTGGCAATCTTTGAGAGTGATCTAGTATTGTTTCATTGTTGCCGTTGAAAGTGGCCTAACCAGAAGGAAAGCATGCTCGCTAGGGTTTGCAGTGTCTTCATATGCCAACAAAAGTAGATCGATCTCTCTCTCTCTCTCTCTCTCTCTCTCTCTCTCTCTCTCCAACGAAATGCATCACCAGAAGCTCTCTCTACCTTGTTTTGTTTAAATTGTTGTTCCTTAGCACTGCTTAATTTTGTTAGTATTGCTGAGATTGAAAAAAATAGGAGTAAGACTGAGCATGGAGAGAAGGGTTCCCTGGAGAAGTGAGAGAGTAGGTATTCCCCCACCGAGCTTCAATCTCTAGAGAAAGAGAGCGATGGCGCCCTACGAGGTCTTTCTCCCCTTCACACTCGTGTTCCCGCAATCGTCCGTGCAATCTGTCACCGGCAAACTCAACTTCTGTAGGGTTTTGCCGATCTAGCGCAGGCATCCATGTCTACAAGCAGTAATTTTCCCACCTCTAACTGGCACTTGGACTAGATACCCATGGTCAAAGAAAGACTTGATGCAAGAAAAATGGCACCGGAGAACACTCCTGTGATGAACCTAAGCAACAAGAGTCCCCTTTTGATGAAGAACGTGCATAGTAGTGTCGTACAACCAACCTAACACGCACAATTCTCCGCATAAAATAGGGCATTAATATCATGAAGTATTCCATTGGGCGTCCTTCTCCTTTCACACGTTTCTTAATCATCCCATGACCCTATTCTTTAAGGTAAAATTTCTAGATAAAAGTTAAAACCATGGCATCTGCATATCTTGAAAGTTAATGTTGAATTTATTATTCTGGAATTGCGTGCGTGAAAGATCAGGACGATAATAAGTGAATCAGGAATCACAAGACTCGGAGCATCTTCTTCTAGGATAAATCTAGGCTCTCACGTCGGGGTGAGCAACAAGACAGAAAGCTGCGGCTGTCTCCGTTCACGTGGGACTCGAACAGCTCTCAACCAGCCCCACAGCAGGTCGACCAGCATCATAGAGCCAGGCAAATGCCCTCATGTGTGATATGAAACCTAAACAGTCGGTAGAGAAGGTGCCTTGACTGTTGTACACGACCAGTTGCAAGCCGCTTTGCCTGCTGTAACGAACAGCTCTCAAACTGCCGACAATCAACCAGTAGAGAACATTAGAAGAGGAGATCTAGCACAGGCATCCAAGGGTTTCTTAGAAAAGAGTCACCACGTGGCCAGCCCTGGACCCTTGCTTTTCTACAAGCATCTTAGGCTACCCAAGGTAAATAAGGATGTAAAGAATCCAAAGCAGATAACATTCATGATGAAGCCAACCAAGGCACATAAGGATTATGGATGTTTGTTTTGTTTTTCGAGCTGGGGTCAGAGACGAGCACACTCGTCTCTGAGACTCGAGCAGAGAAATGCTTGTCATAAGGATTATGGATGCATTCCATGTTCACATGGAGGGTTCACTATCTAAGCCCTTAAAAGTTAAGATTCTTTGCCAACATTGTCACATTGGAGCTCAATTCTTTTATAGCATAGGCAAAAAAAACATATGTCCAATACCCACTAGGAGATCATAATGCTTTTACATGTAACATATACTAGGTTAGAAGTACTTTAATGTTACATTTCTTTGTTGCAACAACATTTAAGGGATGCTTTATGAATTTTCTATTCACATTATATTGTACATATACTACTATACTATTTTGGTCTCACATGCCTTCCACAAAAGCTACTGAAGGAGAGAAAGGAAGAGAAAGGATTCTCAATCAACAAGACCAATTTCTCCCCACCTAGAGTAGCCACTAGGCACAATGCTTGAGGTGAGTACTACATTTATCTCATGCTTGTTGACACGTTTTCTTCTTAACCTACAGCACGCCTAAATAGCACAGCTCAAGCTAGGCCCATTGACATGTATTTTTACTTCCTAAATAAGTCCCATACACCAAGGATTCTCTCTCTCTCTCTCAACTAATATGATTACGTTAATGTGATAAAAAATTAAGTATTTGTATGCATAAAGCATGAAATCCATTGAGAAAATTTGCTTAATGACACAAGCTCTCATCTACTTATTATCCCATGTAAAATATTTAATTCATTTCAAAAGTGAGACAGGCTAGATAAGATACTTCTCCTGCTTGGATTGTGCCAAGTACGATGTTCAAAAATTTTGGCTTGCCCACACCACAATTTAAAGGTATTATACACATAGACGAGTTCAATAAGAAACCCTTGTGATTTGGAAGAAGGAAAAGAACTTACATATAAAGCCTGAATTGTAAACAATCAGTTGACCAAAAAAACTGTAGTTCCTATTCAGCTCTGGAGTTGAAGGAGCAACACCTTTAAGCTGCAGGTAGCATACACTCTGCATAGCACATGCTTAAACTCATCTCGATCTTCTAAGCATACATCCTCCAAAAAGTCCTATGCATACATCTCGATCTTCTAAGCATACATCTCGATTTTCTAAGCATACATCCTTCAAAAAGTCCTATGCATGTACTCACAAGAATGATGGCCTTTTGTTCCTCATAACCGTAGTGCACGTAACTTATTGGATAATAGACTGTGTAATCGTAACTTATTGCATAATAGACTGTGTAATCTAGACAAAAAAGGAATCTTGCATAATAGACTGTGTAATCTAGACAAAAAAGGAATCGTATGTGTAGCACAGAGTATGGATATCCAGCTACACCATGGCCCACCAATGAAGTGATGCTTGCCATGCAGTTGTACTAGCAGGTGGTGCTCATCACCTTTTCTTCCTCCTCCTTCAATGTCTGTTATAACAAGTGAAACTGGGTCATTGTAATGAGCTACTCTCCCAGCGACTCATCTCTCATGATGCTAAGAGACAGGATGTCATGGAGTGTAATCTTTGTAATCAAGATAGTTACCTGAGAGAGTCGCACCCATCCGTCAAGGACCTTCAGACCTTTACCCGACTGATGGGTTTCTCTAGCTAGATGTAACCCTTGTGCTAAATCCTTCACCATGCCAGAGGCCATTAACCCTGCTGCTGCATTTAAGATCTGCAAATGAAGCAAATAAAAAGGCAATCATGTGACAACAAGCTGTGCACAACAGGACCAAAGCAAACCTCAGTCTTGAAAGGATTTTTTAGCATTACCAATGCATCTGCAATGGGCCCCTTACTCCCACTGAGCACATCACGGAGAACCTTTGCATTGAACTGTGAATCACCCCCTTGCAGATCTTCTAGCTTGCATCGGGGTATCTGGTAGTCCACTGGCAAGATTGCATAAAAAATACAAATAAGAAAGAAAAAAATCAAGCCAGCATCCACCCCAAAAAAAACAATACTAATCAAGAAAGTATCATGGGCCATCACGAAACAGATCAACCGATGAACCCTCATAATGAGGAGAGGACCCATGATATGAGGGACTCTGAATATATAAATCGCCAACAATGTCATTCCAACTGAGCTACTACTGGATTGATCAAGAACCCAAATGATCAAATAAACTATCCTTAATGGAAAAATAAATCCCCTCGTGTATTGTAAGTGTGTTGCATCCCTTGAGAAAACCCACCTTTGTTGTATCTTGAGTTTTTCAGAGCTTATTCATGTGTGTTCCCATGCCATCTTTAACAAACGTTGCCAAGGGTGCATACTAGAGTTTAAAACTATTTTCAAACTACTCTCTCACTATACTGCTCTCTCCCCCCAAGACGTAGAAGCATATACAAACCATGCGCCCAGCATATTATAAGAGAAGAGGAAGAAGTCAAAGACGTAGAAGCATATACAAACCATGTGCCCAGCATATTATAAGAGAAGAGGAAGAAGTCAAAGACTTTGTAATGGTTGCTGTTTAGTCAGCTTGACAGTACCATAGACCACCACACTACTACTCACACCCTAGCATTTAGGTGGGCAACAATCACATAAACAAGACAAATGTATGGGATGATAGTGTAATATCCCCTTCGGAGAGCAATACAAAGAAAAGAGAAGCTTTACATGGATCTATTTTGAGCTCAACAATTTTGTCTGATGTAACCTCCAAGATAAATCCAGGACCTAAACAAAAGCCCACAAACATCAATGTCTCACGCTCAAATGTATAACATGTTACACTGTCAAACCAGAGAAAGATCGATCATCGGTAAAGGCACTCTCTTGCACAGGAGTTTTAGTCTAATATTGGGCACACTTTTGAATCAAGGTTTCCCATGCAAGCCAGCACTAAATCAGAAAACCTACCCAGTGGACTCATTTCATCCAAGCCTTCTGAGTGAACAACAAGAGCCCTTGTAATCCCAAACTGTTGAAGAGCCTTGGCCATTTTTTGGACCTCCACACACAGAAAGCTGCATTGAGTCAACTAAAATGGTGCAATTTGTAATTAATGAATATTATTTAAAAAGCTAATTTACTCACAAGGTTGGCATTGTAGACACCGACAACTGCATATGGCACACGAGCTGGATTAAGCATGGGGCCCAGAATGTTGAAGACGGTCTTCACTTTCAATGAACGTCTCACAGGAGCCACGACTTTCATGGCCGGATGGAACTTGGGTGCCATCATAAAGCCGATACCTATCTCGTTCACACATTTGGCAACTCCCTACTTCAAAGCAAAGTGTGTGTTTTAGCTCATGGAAGCATCAGTATTTACCATGAAAATTATGGTGATATAGCCAAGCATAAGCTTCAAAATAATCAGACCCATAAAAACCCTATATTTCCACTAACTAATCACAGCTGTATGGCAGTCAGACATTTCTCTTTAGCAGGTTATAAAGTTGGAATTCAGCACCAATATTCACCTTTGGTCCCAAATCAATGGCTACGCCAAAGGCCTCCAGAACATCTGCACTGCCACAAGCTGAAGAACTGGATCGGTTGCCTTGCTGCGAATTTCTCGTGCAAAAAAATATCCACGTTATTTGAAAAAATGACAAGAAATGATAAGCCATATAAACAGCACACAAAATTACAAAATTTAGAAATAAAATCTCATCTCAAACAAATGCCAATACATGCATGCTTCATAAAATCTTTTCCAATGGTATGATCATAGACCTCTTCTTGATACCCTACCTTCACAATCCACGAACACCAAACTCACTGCATCTTTAACTTGTACCACCCTAGGATCAGTCCAAGAGCTAAAAGTTGCTCAAGCGTCCATGACTATCCGAAGAGCAATGACCTTCCATGTGTGGAAGATACCATTCTCAAAGCAACTTCAAACTAAGTCACATTCCCAAAACTCATAACAAAACAGTGACCTGATGAAGCTGTCTACACCCCTCAGCTAACCCTTCTCAGCCCCACAAAATCCCTTTTTGGCAACATCCCTCTCCTGGTTTAGCTCCTCCTCCAATCTTCTTTTCCTCACCTCTTAATCCCTCTTGGTGGCGTTCAGAAATTAATAAGATGGCATTAGTTGCCGATGTTGGAGGTGTGGATGCAGCTTTAGCGGTGCCTACCATGGAGAGCCCCAGCCACTTGACCCCTCCCTCACCAGCCAACCATCACCAGCTTCTTCCAAACCCACTAGGAGGACACCCATACAATGGATCCCGTGGACCTATCTCAGGCTCCTCTTGACCCACCTCGCCCGAGAGGAGTTACCTCAAACCGAGCCTCCATATTCCAGCATGCCCCACAGCCCCAACCCCCCGAACATCGGCCACGATCCGCTCAATATCCAGGACATGCTCCATCGCTATTGAGCTACCTTTCCACATGACATAGCTCGGGGAAACCTCTCAGCCATACTCATTAGCCCCATACTTGATATTTTGGAGAGTGATATACCATCTATGATCTATTGGGGGTTGATGCTCCTCTCATGTTTCATGTTCCTGGTATTCCATGATGGGCTTTCCATGGACAGTTCTGTATCACTCCAATGAGATAGTTTTATTTTGTTTCTGTTTTATTTTCTATTCCATGATGAGATATGCCATGGGCATTATTGTATCACTTTGGTCTCATAGGCCCATTGGGTCTTTAGTATATGGTTAATCTCTCTCTCTCTCTCTCTCTCTCTCTCTCACACACACACCCACACACACACACATACTGCACTTGGCAATACCTTAGCCACTTTAGCTCCACATGCAGCAGCTAGAATACAAGCTGCTGTGGAAATGTTGACAGTATTGGCACCATCTCCCCCAGTACCAACAATATCAAGGGCGCCAGTTACACCTTCCACAGATATGCATTGACTTATCATGGCTCGAGCAAGGCCACTAACCTACATGTCAAAATAAATCAAGCAAAGGGAAGTAAGTCTTTGAGTTGACAACAAATGCCAAGCCAGTTAACAAATTGTGCTGATTTGATTAATGAGAGCTTAACAAGATAATCTAGCGATAAACATAATTATAGATATCTTTAAGCATGCATGCATACATATTCATACTTACATACAGACATACATGCATGCATGCTTGGATGTATGTTTTTACATTCATACATTTATATGAAACTAAGCTCTTTGAGGCACAAAGTACATCAAACATGAAATAATTGCCAGCTCTTACGCCCCATTAATTATATAAGCACATACATTGTGTAAATCTGCGCATGCATGGATGCATACATAGAGTACATGTAAATTTGGGAGAGGGAGAGAGAGAGAGAGAGAGAGCGCGCACACACACACACACACACACACATATTGAACTCAAATGAAGTGGGGGAGTGAACCTCTTCAAAGGTTTCACCCTTAGCTCTGAGCAGCACGAGAAAAGCACTGACTTGAGCTGCATCACCGCTGCTTAACAGATTCTGCATGACAACCTCGGTTTCTGTTTCGGTCAAATCTCTCTTGTTGATGAGTGCTTCGATCAGCTGAAAGCCCTCTACGACACACAACAAATTTAGGGGGGACGGGGGTGTGGTTGCCATCAAAAATGCAGGATTTTTTATTTATTTTTTTAAGAGTGCAAATCTTGAATTTAAGATTGCTTAGAATTTCCCTTGAACCAACCTCGGGCATTGAGGATAGAGCTGGAGGTGCAGATTCACTGGTTGCATACAGCCTAGGGTTAGGGTTAGGGTTAGGGCTAGGGTTAGTGTACCCCAAAGAAAGCCCATTAGGCTTGGAGAACGTTGCCCTGAGAAGTTGCTTTGGAGACGCATTGAATAATCCACAATCTGAGCTTTTCTGGAAAGCCAGTGCATTAGCGAAGGGAAGACGGGTGCAGGCCATTTTGATTGTGTGTGTGCAGGAGATCGATTGTAGTAGCTTTTCTCTACACCATCGGACATTTCACATTAGACCGGACACTCTTCTCCTTTCGATGTCCCTAGGTCTCACCATGCCAATGTAAAAATGGATTTTAAAAATCATTGAGGTCATTCTTGTCAAATATTTGAAAGTATTTCCAATTTCAAACATACTTCCCTTCATCAAAACCAAATTCCTTAAGAGCAATCCATACATAAGCTATTGTCTTAAACCTTCATCAATGAGAGAGTCGCACACTCTCAAGAAAGGCACAATGACGAAGAGCAAAACAAAAAGGTCAACACTCCCTGCCATGTGATCCCAATCAAATGGGTTACAACAACCCATTTTCAAGAAGAGTAGAACACAAAGCTTGAGCTTTCTAATTGATGAGCACAATCACATGGGTTACCATGAGCAGGCTTGCCCTTTTAAAAATGACTAGTGGCATGACCCGTTTCCGATGGGCAAGAGTATTCCTACATGCATAAAAACACAAACTCATCCTCATATGAAGAGGAGAAAAAGGCCTTATATTTGAAACCCATTTTGGGCCTCGTGGTCCTCAACTTGATAACATATATATATATATATATATATATATATATATATATATATATATATATATATATAAACACATCATGCTTGCCATATATATCAGAGCTCTTAAAGCACTTTCTTTTCTTTTTGAATAAGCACCAGACTTGGCATACATATACATCTAGCATTCTAACCCAATGTAGTAGAATAGTGACAATTTTAATACACATGAGCAAACCATTAAAACAATCTTCGAGCTCCTTGTGGAAGCCTATACTCCTCGCCTCCATCTGTCCAAAAAATATATATAAGATAATACCATTAGCTATTGCAATAAAGAAAAAAAAGCCGAAAGATAAAACCTTACAAAACTCATTCGGTGGATCAATATTGAGATGAATAGCGTTTGAACAGGCTTGTAAACAGCAAATCGGAAAATTCTGTAATATCCAATGCCTATGCACTGAAAATCTAACCTATTAGGCTTTTTATAGTCTACAAACATTACATGTACATGAAGCTGATCCGCAATCTTTTGCAATCTTAGATTGTAAATTCCAAGGAGCCTAAAGCTCTCATTGTAAGTGTCTGGACCATATAAACCCAGCAATAATCTAGGTTTAATTGTAAAATTCCAAGGAGCCTAAAGCTCTCGTTGTAAGTGTCTGGACCATACAAACCTAGCAATAATCTAGGTTCCAAAAAATAAAGATATTCGTTGTTTTAAAAAAATGTATCAATAATAACTAAACGTAAAAACTACATAAAAAGCAAGTTTTTATACCTTAATACACCTGTGCACTCTAAGAATTTGATCATTAGAGATGTTATTGCTTGTCCTTCCCAAGATCGAGGGTCTACAATTGAGCCATGAAGATTAAATAGATTATGGTAAACAATGATGATTATATTATAGCAAACGTCGAGATTAATATCTTCAATATCTTGTTCATCGCCATAAATAAATGAAAATGATCTCCTTGCCACATCCAACCTAAGCAATATTACCTGTGATATCAAATACGACACTACACTTCACTAATCATTTACACAAGTTTTGAGCTCTCTCTCTCTCTCTCTCTCTCTCTCTCTCTCTCTCTCTCTCTCCACTGTAAATGAAAGCAAGTCAAAAGCAAAACATTTGCTTATCCAAATGTTATAAAAACAAAGAAGAACTCACCTTGCCCCTACAGCCATCTCAAGAATTTGAACCACCCCTTGAGCAATAGATGGGGCACTCCATACTTGTGGATCTACATGGTGGCTTTACCTCAATGTCAACCATTTATTCCACACAGTGTAAATATATTTATATATATCATTTCAATATTACCAGTAATGGTAATGCCAGTGTGGGAGATAAATTGAAGGAATTTTACCATCCAACTCCTATTTAACTTCATGTCTTCGCATCATAATAAAATAATTGTCATTCTAAAAGAAACATAAATTAACTTGAAATCATGCACACTTACTGAAAGACAACATAGATTGCACATGTCATATCTTTGCAAACATTCTCCTTCCAAATGCTTACTTGATTGATACAAAGATATCTATCATTGTAGTCTGTAGCATTTGTCTGTAGCATTTGTAGGCTCATGTATCAACGGCTTATTCTATACCTTCTGGGCAAAGGTTACATTTACATTCTTCTGGATGCCATTTGCAATACCTCTTTGTAGACAACATTACCTGTGTAGACTTTGTTTGCACCTTCACTGCTGCTTTCATGGTCCATAGTATCTTTTATACACACTTTCACGGAATCTGATGATCTGATACGTGACATAACAACATACAATTGTCCATGTGTGAAAACTTGTATGGCCAAATAAAGTCCCAACACACTCAATGTTTGTCCTTGGGTCTTATTTATTGACATATTAAAAGCTAGCCTTATAGGAAATTGTCGCTTTCTCATGTTAAAAGGAAGCATAGATGGTATGAATGTTATCCTAGGAATAAAGACCCTAGCTCCAATGTTTGTACCTGTAATAATTTCTTCTTCTATCACCTTTGAGTGAAATTGCTTGCATATCAATTTTATACTAGTGCAAAGTCCCTGCCAAGGGTTCAAATTACAAAGCAACATGATAGGAACATTCATCTTCAGAAGCAAGTGGTGAGGAGGGTAACCACCTCCTAAGTTCAAACTATTCAAGTACTCAACTACATACAATATTCTATCATTCTCAGAAGAAACAACCAAATCGGCATTCTCTTCTATCATTCTCAGAAGAAACAACCAAATCGGCACTGAGGTATTCTCTTTCAAGACCAGGTAATGCAGGCAAGGCTAGTTCATTGATCTCATTTACCTCTTAATTTTGTGGTGCAAGAATAGTGTGGTCTTTGAAGAAGCATGTATAATCCTCCATTCTTTGAAGATCTTTGTAAACCCATTCTACCAAACTTAACAGGGAGTTCCCATGGATCAGCATTCGTGGTGGAATTACAACTCTACCTTAGTTGTCTGGATGATCTATAGAGCCATCCCCAATTCGTGGTGAAATTACCACTTTGATTGTCTAGATAGTCTATAGAGTCATCCCCAATTCGTAAAGTCCATTTGACAAGTTCAAGTTTTGTACAATCATAACCACTTTGAATGACCTGCATGTTTTGGGTGAGCTTTAAAACATTCACATACATGTGCTAAAAGCATTTAGCACCAATGGACTTTTGAAACGTGAGTGTGCAATGCGTCCATTTGAAAGTAACAATGTAGCTATTCCAGAAGATGCACATGCCAAAGCAACTTGATTCTTTCCACGTAATCGAGATAGCAGGCATTATAAAGATATGTTTTGCCTAATCAACCTGGTCCATCAAGGACAAAAACACCACCATTATTCAAAGAAACGGCCTTAAGGATGGTATCAAATGCTCTTGATTGACAACTATTTAGACTCATTTTCATGGAAACAACCAAATCAGCTTGTTGAACATAATCAAACATCATCTCTTCCATCAGCAAACCATGGTTGATAATAGCAAAACTTGATCTATTACGAAGAGGCAACCCTTCAAAATCATGTAACCGTTTTCCATATTGTTGCAAGAGGTCTTGCATGTGTAACAGAGCTTGATTCTTCGCTCAGAATGACAAACACCAACGTCAGCACAACTTCTCTGCAAGCCATGAAAAAAATCATCTGAAAGTTTGGTAGAGAATTCGTTCCAAAGTTGCTTAGGAGATATAGGCTCACAAAAACCAGAATAATGACAAAAAGTTGACGCAATTGGAATCTTGCTTTCTGAAATGCATCTTCTTGAAGACAGATATACCACTCCTCATCACTCTCTAGCATTCCTCTAGCTTCACATGCAGCCTTAAAATAGGGATACAAATGTCCATTCACTATTCGTACTTCCTCAAAAGATTTGCAACCTTTACATAATATGAGTAACATGCGTAGATAGTATTGCTCACCTGCACTCAAGCTAACATTATACATACATCCAATCACATTTTCCTTTTTTCTTTTAGTCCATGAACGAAGAGCTATATTCCACACACACTTGCAAGGAAAATCAACATATAACAAGCTATTTGCATCTACATGCAATTGATTAGCTCTGAACCATTCGATGAGAGTAGTTCTTTGGTTTCTATCACAACTAATTACATCACGCAAATCATCATGGTCATTGAATATAACATTATTTTGCATGAGAAGATGAACTTGCAACCTTTGTATATTTGGCTTTTCATCATGTAAATCATATTGGTATAAGCTCCAACTTGCCTCTGACATAGACATGTACCATGCATCTAGATATTGGCTGACCTCATTAATAACCCCATGTGTATCTTACAACTCGATAATAGTAAATCTAGAATCATATCCTTTGTATATATATGTTAATCCAATTATTCTAGGATTAACAAGAGCTACCGCCATTATCTTACATCAAGGAGCCACGGTAGATACACCAAAGGGTCATACATTCATGATATGAAACAATAGTGTCCAAATCTACAACTTGGACGGGCGGGCGCCCGTAATGGTGTGACAGAGTATTTGTTGGCGATTTCCACTTCAAGAGCGTGTAGTAACAAGATAGGATGAAGTCCTAAGTGATATACTTCATGGATATATTATGAGAGTAAACATTGTAATAACATTAGGCCTCTTATAAGCCTAAAGTGCCCGGTCGGCCGTAGTTTAAGTGAGTGTGAACACTTATGGCCATGTATATAAGTGAATTTCTCTCATAATACAAGATACTATCCCATTGTGCAATTGAGTCTTGCTCTTACTAATCCTCTTGCTAGTCTCTCTCCCTAATGCATGCTAGTGAGTGTGTGTGAGTGAATTGAGGTGAGAGGAGAGACGAGGACCCGTAGTAGTGCAACGCGGCGATGTGACAACGCTCACAAGAGACGCGGTGGAATTGCTTCTCAAGAAGTTGTAGATCTTGGAGACCTCAAGGGTTACGAGCTTGGCCATTGGAAAGATCCTTATGACAGTTGCGGTTTACCAGGTAAGCTCTTTTGGGATGTGTTTCAAGGAGGGTTAAGGTGAGCCATAACATTTTGGGCACCACTCTGTGAGGAGCCATCCATTGGCTTTTTCCATCGTTTTGCCTCTAATATACACATAATCCATTGCCCATTATCTTTATTAATGGTTTCCCATGAACAAGATGCGGATTTGATGGTGATTTGTGTGAGATTTGGTGTACAATAGCTCTCTTTTTTATTTTTGAAAATAATGCTTTTTGCTTAATTTTTAGATTAATTTATTGTTTTTATGGTTTTTCATGTTCTTAGGGCTTGCACATAGTTTGTATAAAGCTTAGTTTGCATCCATTGCATCAGATAATACAAGAGAATGCAATTCTTAGTGTATGTTAGCTCTCTTTAGTTTAAACATAGATCTAAGATCAGTAATTTTAGTTTAATTGTGTATTTTTTGTGGAAATTGTTTGGATTAGAGTGTTAGCAAGCATTGGGAGTAGCTTAATCTTTCGAAACATTTCTTAAAACCATAAAAAAACCCTTGAGTTTGACTAATTTCTCTTAATGGACTGGTTTTTATCATTAAGGATGATTAATCTCGTTCAAGAGACTAAAAATTTAGAAAATGTGTTAATTGGGGTCTAAATTGATTATATGAGTAGTTGAAATTGGGATTTTTGAGTATTTTGAGAGCATCTAGATGCATCAAAACACCTAATCACATCAATTGGAGAAATTTGACTCTCTTTGCTTAATTTTACCTTAAAAGAGGAGACTATAATTAAGAGTCTAATTAATCTCCTATTTTAGATTAATTTACACCATTGTTGATGCACAAAGATTAGCATTCCCTTGCTCTATCCAATGATGTGCTCAATTGTGTGAATTAATTAGAGATTAGTGGTTAATTAGAGTCCTTGATTAGTATAAAAGAGAGAAAGATTAGTGAAAAGATTAATCTTTAATCATTTTTTACATAACTCATTAAGGCTAATGAGCATTCAATGAGAAGATGCTCATGAGTTGTCAATTTGTCCATTTTGGGGGTCATTTATGAAGGGTGTAAGGGGTGTCATTAAAAGGTTGACTTTTTTGATTCCACTTATATTTTTTGGGAAAATGTCTATATCCCTTTCATTTTAAATTCAAAAAATATTCCCTCTCAAAATGAAAAATTCGTATTTCCCACGACTCCAAAAAAAAAACGAAATTTAATTTTCACGTGAAGTTCGGTTAGTTTCACGTGGCAAAAAAAAAATCGAAATTTAATTTTCACGCGAAGTCCGGTTCACGACGTGAAATCTGCAACTTTGGACTTAGTTGTCCAAAGTCAAAATCGATCATTTTGGCCTCCGACTAGCAGCCTCAAAATTCGACCCAAAAATCGAGGTAAAAAACAACCCAAAAACCACGGTCACAAAAAACAGCACGAAAATAATGATGAGCCATATTCGGGCAACTTTTTGAGGGTCTAAATGACAAAATCACGGACGACTCAGGGAAACAAAGTTGTAGTACTCCAAAATTACTACAACTCCCTCATACAGAGTTTTTCAAAGTTCCTTTTGGAACACCCTCAAAAACGTGCTGCAAAACAGGGAAAATTTCCTGGAGAAAATTTTTCGTCTCTTGAGACAGTGATGGAAAATAGGTTTTAGGACCTCCTCTTCCATCTGGGAAGTTCCTAGCATACGCTTTTTCTAGAAAAATATATCTGTCGCACGTGCGTATAGCGCCTAAACTTGGGCAAACAGACACATGTTTGATCCGACGAAGAGTACCCCAAGCCTCTTGAGGCTGTAAAGGGCTGTGGAAAAGTATATATATAAAAATTGTGATTCCTCATTAAGGAGCATTTAGGCACTCTGACATGGCCACAATAGAGGGATTGCCAGGGATTACACAAGGACTGAACCCAATGGCTAACATCTTCGAGCCATTGAGATCTATGCCACAAATTCACCTCCCAATGCCATTGGCCATGCCTATAAATAACAAGTGTGTCATCGGGTTTTACACCCCCTGTCACTTCGATTCCACCAGGCTTTGGCCCCTTGCCTAACATTCCCGCAAATCCTATAAGTACCAACCCTTTTCTGAATGCCCACAACTTGGACATACTGACTAGTCTAGGAAGGGGGTGGCCCAAGGACTCAGTGAGTCTCTTCCAACAAGAGCACTCACATATGGCCTCAGTGACTCATACAAAAATACGGCCGTACAAATTTCCAAAATTATTGGCAAATATGACGGAACAACAAACCCTGTTCAATTCATTTAAGTGTTTGAACAAAGATGTGAAGCCTTTGGAAATCCCAACTGCCCCACTAAGGTGCATGCGTTGAACTTATGCTTAGAGGGAAAAGCTAGTCGATGGCATTGCATTGATGCCAGCGATCAAGACTAACTTCAAAACCTTGAAATCAGCCTTTATACATGGCTTTTCTAGACAAGGTGATCGGTGGAGTGTAGTAACAAAACTCTATTCAATTGAGCGTCAACCAAATGAATCCATTAGAGATTTTATCCTTCGGATAAAACCCTTGAACTCATGTTGTGACTCATGGGAAAAATTAAATGATGTTCAATTAAGGAGATGTTTCATGATGGGCTTGAAGAATAACAGCTTACATAACTTGATCATTGTATCCAATCCGGAAACATTCGATCAATGTTGTAGAGAAGCAATACGATTAGATGACAACATGCTAAAAGATGATTATGCTACGAGGTGTTCCTCATCTAAACCAAAGTGAAGCAATGGCAAAAGAAAGATCGATCTCGGAATTAACATTCCCTGAATTTCATGCAGGCTTGCTTAAAACCTTACAGCAAATATCCCTAAGACAGGATGTAAAACCTTCAAAACCAGACATCCTTAATGCCTCTAATAGTGACGAGCAAAATGCCTTGTGTCAAATGCAATCACTACGACTATCCCAATCCTTGTTGTGCATACAAGGCACCTGTCCTTCTATCCTGCATATATTGTAAAACCTTTGACCATGATACTGAAAAGTGTCCCGCTTCATCCACAATGGACTCAAAACCTCCATCTCCCGTGCACCAAACACAAACAGTCCAAAGGGTAGAAACTACTCAGGAAGCAGTTAATCGGACACTTCAGTGTTTCTATTTTCATGGACCTCACAAGGTGGCAGATTGCACAGTTTGGAATACTTCCATACCCATAGTCACTAACACCTTACGACCAATGTGTGAACGATATGGCATTGATCACATGTTCCAAGATTTCCCAAGACGAGTCGCACGAGTTGCTTCAATGCAACTTGTCCCAACTTGTCTCATAAAATACAACTCTTAACATCTTAAGTGTACAAAACGGGTAATTGTCCACGGTGCCCTTGAATGTGCTTACATGCTTACAAGCCAAGGCACGACAAACAATCAAAAAGAACGTAAAAGACAATACCTCAACATGGGTAGAAGAACATGTTTTAAAACAGAACCTAAAAGAGAAAACAAAACCTTCTAAATCCAAGAAAAACAAGGGACTACAAAAAACTATCGAAACCAAGGTCGAATTAAAAGACAGGGAAAAGGAGTCTATAGAGGACATAAACCCAAAAGGGGGCATAAACACAAAAGAGCCAAAAGCTATACATGATGCAGAAGCATCCACCTTAAAGGCCACCACACAAACCTCGACACCCATAAGTGCGACACAGGATACAAAAACCCAAAAGAAAATTCGATCTCGTCGCATGGGTAAACATAGTGAAAAATTGACAAACCAAAGAAAGTCAGAGAATGAAACAAGTTCTAGTACATCACTAAGTGAGGATGAAACAAGTTCTTACTCTTCGCTCAGTACACCACATAGACCAATCAAAAAACTAGAGCCCACCCAACCACCCCAAATGGATAATAATGATCACATGACATATACGGAATGTAAAAAGCAAGCTAAGGAGAGCATGCTTAGCTTGGTTGAATGTCTTACAGGGTCACCGGTTGTGATTGAGCCTCATAATGCCAATCCTAAAAAAGCAATCAGGATACAAAGCCTAGAGGAGTACCGCTTCCCCTTTCAAGAGGAAGACATACTCTCTACAGAAGAGTCATTTGAAATAGACTGTATGAACTATAGGCTTGAGCCTCATAATGCCAATCCTAAAAAAGCAACCAGGATACAAAGCCTAGAGGAGTACTGCTTCCCCTTTTAAGAGGAAGACATACTCTCTACAGAAGAGTCATTTGAAACAGACTGTATGAACTATAGGCTTGAGAAAGCACGTGAAGAATTCGATAATTCCCTTACAAGATTAAAACAGTCTCTCAAAACCTCATTCGGAGGAATGCTCTTCTCTAATGATAAAGCCAGCATCACATCAGAACTTGCATCTTTAATGGCTCATCCTGAGTTATACAAGGACATAATGAACTTCATAAAACATGACTGTGAGGATTCACAAGTTTCCAATGTAAGGTTCCCCCTTCTAAAATAGGGGAAACACTTAAGATAGTCCACTAAGTCTTAACTTGGAGAAAATTTCCTACTCATCGACACCTTGACCATGTAGAGATTCAAGGATACGATTCATAGGTAAGACCTAGTCCTATCCCATAGGGGGGAGCGCGATCTTCTAAAAATCAAATCACCCATAAGGTAATCATAAATTGGGCAACTACTAGACTTGATTTCTAGAGGCAACGCTTTTTTCCTCATCCATGCAAGGCACAGCCGCTGGCCTAGTCTTCTAGAATAGAGTTGCCCAAGAACCTATTTATCTAGCGTAGGGCTTTCACTTAATCTGTTGGAACGCTACCCGACTAATCGGGTCCACCCGTCTGTAGGATGGTGCCGTCGGGGCATTCCATCCTCCCACTTTCCACCCTACTCACACGTCAATTTGTTTTCTAATTAATCCTACCACACTGTTTAACATAAATAAACATGTTCCTTAATTAAGGCCCTTTTCACACAAGGTTTGTTAAAACAATCTTTTTCCACAGTACAATAATGCCAAAAACAAGATTTATAAAAAAAAAGTTTATACATGAATCAATTCCATACAAGCCAAACCGGCTCTCTTATTCTTTTCCTTTATACTGCCGATGATCTAGAATTCGGCCTTCCAGCCTCTACATGCTGGGCAAAACCCTACGGGACCATACACCTCATCGCTTGGCAGGACTCAAGCCTGTCGCCCTCTCAGGCTCCATCTCTCGATCATCCCGCCCCTCCGAGGGATGTCTTCACACTAGGGTGGGCTTATTCACCGCACTAGCCTGGGCCCTCAGAACTAGGTAGCATCATAATCTCTCGCCTCAATCGGCGAACCTTATTCTCCCAATGGTATGAAGGATACCTTGGGCCATTCCCAGGCTTTGCTTAACGACGCCGCCCGGCTACACAAGCACGGAACGGAGTTAGCGTCGAAGCCAGGAAAAACTTGCACTCTTTAAAGATAACAATTTTAATGCAATTTATTGAATACAACATCACACAATTCGTAACTTCATACAATTTTATGTCATTATTTTAAAAGGAAAAGATACACATTTATTAACACTAATATGAAAAAAAACTCTTCTTTAAAAGATAACCAAGCTAATCTAGCCACCATTTCCTTGAGGGGGTTGTAAAGGGAGAGTTGGAGCCGCGTCGGGAGCATCTTCTCTAATCTTGTTGTTGCGCGCTCCTCCCTAGGCAATATTCTAACATTTTCGGGAAGGGGGCATCTTGGACGTCGTCTTGTAGGGCTCGTTGTTGCGGTCAAAACGCTCCAGTCGAATCTCAATTCTGAGATCGTTTGCTCATCGTATGAGCAAAAGACCACAGCGCATGAACCCTCTCTTAAGGCAAAAACCTCTCACTAAAGTCCACGCAAATGGGGGGGGGATTGTGAGATGTAAGGACACTGTCTCCTAGCAAGAGGGGGATAGAGAAAAATTGCCTTATCTGAAAAGTGGCAAATGAGGGGGTGTGAGAGGGGTGGCTGTACTACTGCAAGTACACTGCACAGGGACGAGGACGACGGTATGGACGGCGGCACGACAGAGCATACGCTACGCAGAAATGCGTGTTGCCCATGGAGCACCCCGGGGGTTTATATAGCTGTTGGGTATGGGTACGGGCGCTGTACAAAGCAAGGACGAAAGGACGGTGTACCAGCAAAGGTTGTAGATCAGTGGCCTGCATGGGTCTAGGGAAAAGGTACGGTGTCGGTTAACAGGAAAAGGAGTGGTACGCATGTACCTTATCTGGTTAGGGGCAGCATGGGTGTCCACGTAGCGGTACGTGTGGACCACACATTGGGCGGTCCTCCTTTGGTTCTTGTGCGGCCATCGTACGGGCACCTTGGTAAGTGTGTACGGTCCAAATTTTGGGACAGGGTCTCCAAATTTGGGGCGTCGACCTCGATTTGCGTGCCGGACCGCCCGGGGGGGCGAATTTTTTTTTTTGTCCGAGAGGTTCTCCTGGTCATTGGGGTTCAGACTGTTCGTCAATCGGACGCCTGGTCAGGTTCAAAGGTCGTCGCTTTTTAACTAAAAATGACTGAAATTTACGTATAAGCTTGATCTGGTGTCTTTGATGAAGTAACATCCTATATTAGGGTAAAATCACGCGTAGATTCCAAATTTGGACTTAGAATTTGAAGATTCTAAGTAGAAATGACTCATTTAATAAAATCATTGATTTTTATACCATAAAAACTCTATTGCATGGATATTTCTTTATTAGTGAAGATGGGTATGTTACATCCAAACATCCCTCATTAAGAATTGTCAGAGGGCCAAGTGTGTCAATATACGCATTGGGAACTCTTGAAAAAGCTAAGACCCAAACAGAGGATGAAAGTGAATGGGAATATGAAACAGACACAGGATCTCAAGCTGAAACAATAACCGAAACACCCATGGTTCCTTTGGAAGATTCTATCATGGTATGGTTAGATTTCCCTACAGGCAATGATGTTCAGCGTAACGCGCATTGATTAGCCCTCAAGCTAGTCATAACATCGTGATAATAGACACTTGGGTCTCATTGGGACAACCTAAACTAGACCCCTACAAGCAATACTATTTCAAGAGGAGCCAATGGACAAAACATTAAAGTTCCAAGTTACTTTAGAAACACTACTCAAACAATTGATGGGCGATATGGAATTTACATTCCATGTTACCCTAGATTCCCTTGAGTATGATGTCGTCCTTGGTGGACCTTGGATAAGTGAATCATTGTATTCACTAGA
The DNA here is from genome assembly GCF_041138505.1 of Cibotium barometz. NCBI lineage: Eukaryota > Viridiplantae > Streptophyta > Polypodiopsida > Cyatheales > Cibotiaceae > Cibotium > Cibotium barometz. The sequence continues at coordinate 32,321,222 of NC_141079.1, read as the reverse complement.
TGAATCCATGCAAATAGTCACCTTGAACACTCCTGCAAGGCAATGTACAATTGCTATTACAGGAGGAAGAAACCTTGCAAGAGTTGGAACTTTCAACATATCTTACTGAAAAGATCCCTAGGATTTTCGTTGGATTGGAAATTGCACATAAAATCACCACAGCTCAAGCACAGCTTTATCCAATACGAGAACACAAGATCATGACCCTCGAGCTATGGGATTTGTTAGGTCAACCAACACTCACGGCACATCCTAAAAAATTTACCTTTACACAAGACTTCAACATGCCATGTCTGGGGTACTTTAAACATACAATGTATATTGAAACTAACCCCCTCACTTGCAAGTTTTTTGTGGTTGAGTATATGTTGGAAGTAGATTTAATCTTGGAGCATAAATGGACGGTTTGCTGCCTAAGCACCACTGTGCTTTGCTAGCGATAGAGTCATCATGATGGTCAACAACAAAAAGTTGACAATACCATACTGCCAGGAAGAGGATCCAACTTTAATGGATATCTATGATGCTGAATGCAAAATGATACAAGCCTCTTCTGCAAAAGCCCCTCTACACAATGACCTACCATCTGCGTCAACAACCAACTCCGATAAAACCTCTACTCCTTCAACCTCATCCTCACCTACGAAGTTCGATGCCAAAACCTCGCAATCAGGAGCTATTCCTGAAGAAGTTCCCAAAGCCCAACCATCTATCTCTAGGATCTTTCTTTTATTTCAGAGAGGGGAATAATTATAAGGGGAGGTTTTTACACCTGCACACCTTAAAAGCCGGAGGAGGAATCTTACATCCTACCCGACTTAAGAGAGAGGAATAATTATAAGATCAGAAGGGGAGCTTTTTACACCTGCACACCTTAAAAGCCCAACCATCTATCTCTAGGATTTTTCTTTCATTTCAAAGAGGGGAATAATTAGATCAGAAGGGGAGGTTTTTACACCTGCACACCTTAAAAGCCGAAAGGAGGAATCTTACATCCTACCCCACTTAAAAAACGCGAGATGTCGTCATCTCACAAAATTAGAGGAGAACTCTTTTCCTTAAGATCCAACTGATTCTGGGGTTCCTTATAGTCTGGTGAACCCAACAGAATCCTGGGATAAAGGTCCCTTATATAAAACTCATCATCAGATAATAATTCACTCAGATCGTAACATTCGAATCCTTATCACAATAATGGTCCATTAGACCAAAATTTCTATCTGAACAGTCCTTCATGGAAATTTTCAATTATACAGATTTTTAATTTGACATCCCTTAACTTGATCCACTGGGTCAAGTGTTAACAGGCAGCAATCTGCTAACACAATCCACTAATCTCATAGTGATTTGCTGAAGTCATTAATGTCATTCCAGCTACGAACATCATCACAGGGACTCATCCCATTAATCCTCATTGTGGTTTTGCTTAGTTTATTACATTTCAACCAAAATTCAAGAATATTTGAAATAAAAATAAATTTCTTTATGCATCTTTCTATGCATAAAATCAAAATTAATGAGAGTAACTCTTTTGAAATAAAAAGAAATTTCTTTATGCATCTTTCTATGCATAAAATCAAAATTAATGAGAGAAACTCTTTTGAAATAAAAAGAAATTTCTTTATGCATCTTTCTATGCATAAAATCAAAATTAATGAGAGAAACTCTTTTGAAATAAAAATAAATTTCTTTATGCATCTTTCTATGCATAAAATCAAAATTAATGAGAGTAACTCTTTTGAAATAAAAATAAATTTCTTTATGCATCTTTCTATGCATAAAATCAAAATTAATGAGAATAACTCTTATCTATTTATGCATAAAAATCAATTTTGATGAAAGTAACACTTTTATAATCAAAATATTCACAATATGCATCTTTCTATGCATAGAAATTAATTCTAATGAAAATAACACTTTTATTATAAAATTATTTTTAATATGCATTTTTCTATGCATAGAATAAAAATAACACTTTTAGAATACACAAGCGGTGGGGGATTACTCTTTTTGAATAATAAAAGATGAAAATTATTTCACAAAATTTAAGAAAATTTTGCCATGACCTCCTTTGCATGGCTGATCATTTTTCAAGTTTTTTCATTCTCAAGTTACTTAGAAATTATCCCAAATGGTTTAAAGCATTCTAAACTAATCAAATTTCACTTTTTAAAGAGAAACAATATGAAAAGTTTAATTCTAACAATTTGATTACACATCTAGGATAAAGAAAGGCTGATTCAAGAATGAAGAGAGGGGGAAAGCCTTTCCAACAAGGCATAGCATCATTTTTTATTTTAAAGAAAACAAAAATTAGAAAACCATTAAATGAAAAAAAGAAAAAGTAGGATTTCTAGCTTACATGAATTTTTGTGAGCTTTCCTTTGGCTTGATGGTTTGTTGAGGGATCTACTCTTGTTTGCAACAAGAGTGGCCACCAATTCTTTTGAAGAGGAAATGGTCAAAAACTAATGAATTATCAATAAATTCACTGTTTTTGGCTCTGGGGAGGAGTAGAGTAACAATGCATAAAACACTATTAACCATTTACAAAGGGGGAGGCTTCATTTATAGGAAAAAGTGAGACTCTAACCAAGCAAACTGATTCTAGAATTTTTCAGATCAGTTTGGTCAATTTTTGACCATTTTTTGGTCAATTTAGCTTACTTTTTGGATCTAGTTGAAGAGTTGAAGCACGAGACAAGAGAGATGAAAATATCTCATTATTTGTGAGTTTAAAACTCAACCACATATGTGAAATAGGCGCCTCCTTCATGAGGGGAATTCCTCCACATTGAGGTGTCAAAAATGCATCATTTCTTCTAAATATCTCTTCTTTTTTAACTAATGTCCTTAGTCAACTCTTCACTCATCTTATGTGAGTATTTACTCATTTTTGGGGGGATTTCCTTTTATTCTTCAATTTATCTCCTCCCTACATTTGAATTAATCTAATTGGTCCATAGGAACCTTAATTCAAAAAATTTAGAAAATCTGGACCCTTAGGCTAAGGTCCTTTTTACCTGATTTCAATTTATTCCAATTGCACATTGGAAATTTCTTTTTGAATATCTGTTTCAGGGGAAACCATTTTAGACACTAGGAGGATTTTTATATCCAAAAATATCTTAATTTTGAATTACCTCCCTCTAGGAATTTTCTCTCTCTAGGACAAAACAGGATCTTTCTTTTATTTCAGAGAGGGGAATAATTATAAGATCAGAAGGGGAGGTTTTTACACCTGCACACCTTAAAAGCTGGGGGAGGGAGGAATCTTATAATTCGTGTACAGAGGTGCGGCAAAGTCACAACAACCCATAGGCTCAATGTGAAAGAGTTGTAGAAGTAAATAATCCTAGTAAAGTAGGCTATCATGCAATTTGTGCCATTACACGTGTCATATGAGCACAAATGGAGTAAAAGTGTGTGTGTGTGTGTGTGTGTGCCCCCACCCCAACCTAAGTACCATACTCAAAATGAGGTAGTAGGCTCCATGAGTATAGGCCTACTGCCTCATTAGAGTGATGAGTAAAGATGGATTAAATTTAAGTCTTACCAAACCCACCCTATTGAGAAAAGATGTAGGGGAGAAGAGAGCTTGAGCTCTTGCAAGTACACACACACTCACACAAACCCTAGAAGCGAACACACAAGATGAGAGGCTGAAAATTCTTCTTCTTCTTGACACAACAAAAGAGGTCTACAAAGAAGATAAAGTGACTAACACACATAATAGAGTATATACAAGCGGTCCATAATGTGAACATGCTAAGTGGAGTGGGTAGGTGTGGACTAGTCGATGCAGTCGAGCTGTAGAATCTCTAGCAAAGATATGTCGACACTAGCTACCAAACCTGCCAGTGATATAAGTGTTGAACGGACATGCAGGTGCCTCGTGAGTGTTAGCTTATGTTGAGCTTAACATCTCAATCTCAACTCCAGCTCTCATGAGAACTCAAAGCATATCTCAAAATCTATGGAGCTTCTCAGCTCCCAAGGCCTTTGTGAAGATGGCAGCGAGACCTGATCCTGTGTGCTGACATAGGCCAAGTTGATGTCGCCTACCAAGACTCTCTCCTTTTGATGAAGTGGTAATGTACCTCAATGTGTTTCGTCTGCACATGGAAAACTAGGTTCCTAGCCGATTGTATACTCCTAAGATTGTCACAATATATGACAACCTTTCTCTCCACATGCAATCCCAAATCAGCCAAGTAGCTTGCGTAACCAAGCTACCTCACACACTGCCACCACAGCTCCTCTATACTCGACAAGGCAACTGTGGGCTACTTCTTGCTACTCCATGTCACAGCAACACTCCCCAATGAAAACATAAATGCACTGGTAGATCTCTTGTCTGAGATGTTACCTACCGAATCTACATCTGTGTACCCATATAGGTCCAATGGTACACCTGCTACATAAAACAATAATCAAATGGCCCTCAAATACCGAAGTGTGCGTCACACACTGTCAAGATGTGGTTTGTGCGAAACCTGTATAAACTGGCTCTCTAATCCAATAGTGTAACTCAAATATGGCCTGTTGATCGTGACATAGATCAAACTCCCCACAATCTTCCTGTACATAGTGGGATCCTCCAACACATAACCTGCATCCGCACTAAGCTTTCCATTTTGATCTAATGGCATCGAGATTGACTTACAATCAGCCATCTCATACTTGGACAACATGTCCAATACATATTGTCTCTGTGATAGCCAAATACCATCTGTGCGCTTTTGCCGCACAGGTCGTAGCTGGGGACTTGCCGGACACCGTATGCGAGCCACGAATGGCTGCAAGCATACAACCAGGGAAGGAAGCTCAAACAGAATGCAAAGGGTGTGTCACTCACCGCTCAACCGCCACCTTGAAGGATTCCCGCGTCGCAGCAGTGGAGCCGCCGTCGCCGCTCTACCGCCTCTCCGCCGCCGTGCCGCTGCACAGTGCTCGATCGCTCTATCACTCTCTCTCTCTCTCTCTCTCTCACACGCAGGAGAAGGAAACCAAAGAGATAAGGCAAGAGCACTCTTGTATTCACAACACATGAGAATGAGGATTTTAGGGTTACATTTGACTCTTATAGGTGACTTGGCCATTCACACTTGGGCGCCCATACATGGCCGGCCGACCCTAACCCTTATCCATCAGGTATGCGAATGACCTCAATTCCCAAAAAGTAGTGTAGATCTTCCAAATCCTTCATCTCAAACTTCCTTTTGAGAAGACTTTTCACATGCTCAATCTCATCCAAGTTGTCACCCCCAACAATAAGATTATCTACATAAATGGTGATGATCACAATACCCTTATCACTCTTGTGCACATACAAAGAGTGATTTGCATCTGCCATATGAAAACCAATAGTGATAAGATACTCAACAATCTTGTCATGCCGTGCTCGTGGAGCTTGCTTCAGTCCATACAAGGCCTTATGAAGCTTACATACATACTCTGGGGTGACTTGTATTCTCAAAACTAGGTGGCTGATCCACATACACTTCTTCTTGCAAGTCACCATACAAGAACACATTTTTTACATCCATCTGATGTAAAAACTAACCTTTAGCTGCCACTGCAATCACAACTCTTACAGTTACCATCTTTGCAACCAGAGCAAATGTCTCCTCTCATAATCAATCCCATGTGTCTGCGCATATCCTTTGGCTGCCAATCTAGCCTTGTACTTGCTTACGCTACCATCACTGTTATGTTTCACCTTATACACCCACTTACAGCCAATAGCTTTCTTACCTTTAGGCAATGGCACAAAATCCTAAGTCTCATTTCCATGCAATGCATCTGTCTCCTCATCCATAGCTTTCTCCCAATGCACATTTCCAATAGAGCCTCATCAAAACATGTGGGTTCTACAACCTGCAAGCACAACTTTTGCCATATAAGCATAGTGATGTGCCACATAACCATCATAAGTCAACCTTTGCACGGGGTTTTTGACTCTTCCAGATCTTTTTACCTTTGCATTCATGGCTTCCATAGCCTTCTTCACACCAGGTGTCCTCATTGCTAGAATCCCAAGCTCCTCATCATCAAGGCTCATCTCTGAGCCACTAGACTCTCCATCAACAAGAGAATGCCCTATAGAAATATCAGGCATACCAAGGGGCTCAGCCAATTTCTCTTTGCCTTTATGTGATGTACCAACTACATTTCTAAGACTGGTATTATGACACAGCCTGCCACTCCATGGTCTATCAACACAACCGCTCGATGAGGACTCTCCTGGTCCACTCAATGACTGTGATTGCTAACTTGCATTCTATACAACCACGTTTCCACTTACATCAACCCCAACAACATCTTTTTCAGTAGCATACCAGCTTATCTCATCAAATACAACATCCTTGCTTACCCTCAATTCACGTGTAGCAGGACTATAGCATCTATATCACTTTTTGCTCAAGGTAACACCCAATAAACACACATTTTTCTACCTTTGTATCCAGCTTGGTACACAATTCATCTGGCAATACATCCAAGGGAGATAAATCAGGTTTCCTACTACTAGTAAACTTCTCCTCTAGCATTACATCATGTATGGCTATAGTAGGAGTTCTGTTCATCATGATATAAACTGCTATAGACACAACCTTAGCCCAATAGCTATGTGGCATATTATTCTCTGCCACCATCAATGCTTGTGCTATCTCTGTAATGTGCCTATTTTTCTGCTCAACAACTCCATTTTGCTGTGGAGTATGTCTACATGTAAATTGTCTCTGAATGCCATTCTTTTACAAGAATTTAGAGAACTCATTGAAGAAGTATTCTTTCCCTCCATCTGACCTTAGTCACTTCACATGCTTTCCTCTCTGTTTTTCAGCCCATCACTTTGAAAATCTGAAAATGAGTGAATACTTCACTCTTCTCCTTCATGAAATACACCCACACTTTCCTCATGTGTGTTGAGATTCAAGCTCGATGTTAGCTTATGCCAGTTGCACTATGTGCTGGCATGTTAGGTAGTAACATGTGTGAGACATAAATGACCACGTCCAGCTGGTCATAGTGTGTGGACATTAGCTAGGGTTAGCAGTGTGTGGACACAACACTGTAGTGTGTTGTAGATTATGGATTATGGCTTTATGCATTGTGTGAGAAGGGAGATTTCTTCCCTCTATGGTTAGGGTTTGCTTAATACATTAGGGTTTGCTCCTGTGTGTGTGTCTCCTCTCCCTCTACCTATTTTTTATCATGGTATCAAAGCCTGGTGCTCTCTATTAGGGTTTATGAGTGAGTGAGAGAAGAGGGAAAAGAAGCTGTGAAGCTTGGAGCACACCAATTTTTATCAAATCTGAGAGCTTGGCCTACCGGGTAAGGACTACTAAACATCCTTGAGCGGATTGCAGGTGCAAAAACACAAACAACACCAGATTTGAGTTGCCCAAAGCAAAGAAAAATTTTGTTTTGCAAGCTCTCCATTGAAGCTTGAGTGTGGTGAATGTATGAGGCAAATAGTTATAAATCTGACAAAGAATCATATATCTGGAAAATGGGAATGTATTGGCAACTCATGTGCAGCAAAGTTGATGCATATTAGTGAGTGGAAATTCACTGTTTTGAAGCCCTCACAAAAACAGAGAAGAGATATCCATTGTGGATGAAATTGGAGCTGGTTTTTTGCAAAAATCCCTACATTGATTGATTGGGTACATGTCTAGGAGTGTTGGGCATCTACTTATGCTTTCAATAGCCATTAGAAAACTTGTCAAATCACCCCTACAGTAGGTGGCGCAGATAGAAGTTGATGAAACAGAGCAGAATTTTCAATACCATGGTAGGTGGAGGCCAAATTCTACTTTTGTGATTGATTAAACCCAAAATTTGCTTTACAATTTTGTGATACACATACTTGAGAAGGTTGCTATGTGGTTGGTTGAAGCAATTATGATTTTTGGAGCTGATTATGAGCTAATTGAACAGGCTGTCTACAGTGTGATTAGTGAAACAGAGGGTCATTAATCAGCTAATTACTCCCTCAACTTAAACAATTAGTCTAATTCCTTTTACATGGAGTTTGTAGACATCATTGCTAAGCTAATTAATGCCTGGTCTCTCAATTTGGACAAGAATCAAAGGAATTAGAGCACTTTTACTACTGGTTTTTCCTGGTTTTACTGGTTTCTCTCAAAACAGAGAAGGGGATTTGATAATTTTGGTATGTACGCACCTTGGTTGGTGTTGATATTCAACATTGAGCTTGTTTAGGTGTCAATGCAAGTTATCCACACTTGATTGAACCACTACATTGTAATTTGAAGCCTTCGAAAGCACGCCAGAATAGGGTACTTTGGACTGCGTATGCGAGTTCAATTTGAATGCAATCAGTTCAATTTGAATGCAATCAGTTTGATTTTCTACATCAACAGTGAAGTTTGTTGAGTACTTTGGAGTATCTGGAACACTTATTAGAGTGTGGTTGAGCTGAGGAAGGCTCGTTTATAGAATTGGACGTGTGTGGAAGGTGCATTTGCATCATTGAGCAAATATGTCAAACAACCCAGTACAGATTGTGGGTGGGAAGTTGGATAGAAAGAACTTCCAGGCATGGAAGTACAGGATTAAAAGCTTTTTGAAGGGAAAAGGATTTTGGAACCTTGTTATAGTAGGTGCGGAGCCAGAGCCGGAAGTACCCTGACAACCTACACAACAATAGGTTGTAGCTCATAAGCAATGGTCAGAGAAAGCATACAAAGTTTTGCATTACTTGTCTATATGTATCTCGAGTGCTATACTCATACATATACATGATGATGAGAATCCCAAGGATGCATGGGATACATTGGTAAAGCTATTCGATACAGATACTAGTGCTCGTAAGTCTCAGTGTTTGAGACAACAGATTCATAATGTGAAGCGAAAAGGAAGGAGTATCCATGATTATGTTCAAGAGATATAGAAGTATGCAAATGCATTGGCAACTATCAATGCCCCCATGCCTAATGATGATTTGGTAGACATTGCCTTGTGTGGTCTTGGCAAGGAGTACAAGTCTTTTGATACATCTATTTCTGTTGGGAGTATAGGTTTACCAGATTTTGATAAGTTGGTTTCACTCTTGCTTGTTGAGGAAATCAAACTCAGTGACTCTTTTCATGATGCATCTACTAGCCATGATGATAATGGCAGAAATCAGGCTTTCTATTCACAAAGGGGATTTAGAGGCAGCCCGGGAGATTTGCATCATGAGGTCGTGGTAATGGTCGTGGATGGCAGGATAGGTCACTATAACAAAATTTTCAGCCTTCGTATGGTGCCAGAGGTGGTCGTGGGATATACACCTCAGAGAGGCAAACCTCAGAGAGGCAGAGGTAATCCTCATGGTGGGTAGAGGAGGTTAGCAAGGCCAACAAATATTTATGCAAAATATGGAATGCCATTACTATGGGAAGTTTGGTCATATGGCATGTGATTGTTACTGCCGCAAACAAAATGATTTGAGAGGTAGAGCACAACATGGTGGAAATTTTGCATCAAGCAGTAATGATGGCAGCGCAAATCACTTGTTTGCCGTGGGTGAGAATGACGTCGTGGGATCTATGATGACAAATGGTGACAGTGATGACACTTGGTATATGAAATCTGGAGCATCAAACCATATGACTTGTCATGGCGAATGGTTTGAACATATGAAGCCTATGAATGTGAAAGGCTATGTGGAAACAAGTGATGATTCCGAACATGCTATAACTCATGTTGGAAGTGTACCATTGGTGATGCACAATGGTGAAACAAAGTCTATGGGGGCAGATGTCTTGTATGTGCCTTCTATTACAAAAAGTTTGGCCTCAGTTGGTCCAATGGTGGAACAAGGTTTACAGGTTCGTTTCAACGCGCATGGATGCTTCGTTGAGGATTTCAAAAATGGATGTAGAGTCATTGCCAAAGGCAAGAAAGAAGGCAGGTTATTTAAATTGGATGCTCGGATTCCTGAGTTGAAATCAGCCATGTTCTCTAAAAGCTGAAATGTGGTACAAGACATTGACATGTGGCATAAAAGGATTGGACATGTGAATATACAAAGGTTAAAGGACATGCAAGAAAGAGGCATTGTTAGTGGGCTGCCTAGATTCAAGTATGATGGGAATATGCATGTCTGTGATGCTTGCCAGTTTGGAAAGCAAGCAAGGTTTCCATTTCCTAAAGAAGGCAACATGAGTAGCACGCCACTTGAGATAGTTCATAGTGATGTATGGGGTCCTGCACAAAACCCATCCATTAAAGGCAGCTTGTATTATGTGACATTCATTGATGATTTCAGCAGAATGACTTGGATTTACTTTCTCAGAGAGAAAAGTGAAGTATTGGGAAAGTTTACAGACTTCAAAGCTTTTGTAGAGAAACAATATGGCTCTTGGATAAAATGTTTGAGGATAGATGGAGGTGGTGAATACACCTCACATGCTTTTGAGAATTTCTTGAGAAAGCATGGCATAAGAAGGCAGCTAACTTGCAGGTATACACCTCAGCAAAATGGTGTTGCTGAGAGGAAAAATAGAGTCATTTGTGATGTGGCCAGGGCAGTGCTCAATGAAAAGAGCATGCCATACTTTTATTGGGCAGAAGCGTGTGCCACAGCGGTGTATGTACTTAATAAGACACCCACAGTAGCCATACATGGAAGTACGCCAGAGATGCATCTTACAGGTTTTAGGCCAGACATTGGACACCTCAAAGTGTTTGGTAGCATAGCTTATGTGCATGTGCCAGACAAGAGAAGGAGGAAGTTGGATCCTAAGGCAGAAAAGTGCATTTTTGTTGGGTATGCACAGGATCGCAAAGCATATAAATGTTACAATCCACAAACTAGGCAAGTGGTTATCTCACGAGATGTGGTGTTTGATGAACTTGCTAGTTGGTACAAGGCAAAGGATGAGGGTGTCATTGATTCCGTTGATGCTGATGTTCTATTTCTATGTCTGGGCCAGCAGAGTCTGAGAGTAGCACTATACGTCCATGGTCAGGACGCTTGAGACATGAGAGTGTGAGCACTGGGAGTAGTGCTGTGGATAAAGGGAAAAAGAAGGTTGAAGGAATTGGCATTACAGGTTATGAGTCATCAAGTTCAGAAAGTTTGGATGAGGAATTTGGCATACTAGTTTTACGCACACCAGGTGCAAGGCAGGATAGATATGTGCCTCTACATGCTAGAGTGACAGGTGTTGAGTGATCCGCATGCATTGCGGAGATCCCAAAGGGTCAGGTATCTAGTTGATAGGTTGACGTATCGTCACTTTGCTATGCATTATGCATATATGACCTCTTTGGTAAAGCAGTTGGAACCTACATGCTATACAGAAGCTATTGGGAAGCATGTATGGGAGAAGGCAATGGATGTTGAGATGGACGCATTGGTTCATAATGAAACTTGGGATTTGGTTGCCTTACCACAATGCAAAAATGTCATTGGTTGCCTTACCACAATGCAAATGTCATTGGTTGCCTTACCACAATGCAAAATGTCATTGGTTGCAAATGGGTTTATAAGGTGAAATGCAAATCATATGGTTCCATTGAGCACCATAAAGTGCGGTTGGTAGCTAAGGGTTATGCACAAACCCAAGCTTGGAGTATGATGAAACATTTAGTCCAGTTGTTTGCAAAGATGGGAACAGTGAGAGCAGTCATTGCTATGGCTACAGCAAATGGTTGGGAAATGCATCAAATGGATGTGAAAAATGCATTTCTAAATGGTGATTTACAAGAGGAAGTTTATATGGCATAGCTAGAAGGATATGTACACCTGAGGTACCCCACTCATGTATGCAGATTAAGGAAAGCATTATATGGTTTGAAGCAAGCACCTCGTGCTTGGAGTGATAAGATAAGCCGATATCTTATCTCCCTTGGATTTCAGGTTTCTTTAGCAGATTCTTCACTCTATGTGAAGAAAACAGATCATGGGATTGTCTTGCTTGTCATCTATGTGGATGACTTGATTGCCACAGGAGATCATGTTACAGATGTTCTGCATGATGTCAAGAAGGCATTGAGTGGGTAATTTGATATGAAAGACGGGTGAATTGAGATATTTTCTTGGGATTGAAGTGATCAAAGACCATGCAGGGACATGGTTAGTGCAATGCCAATATGCATTGCATATGTTGGCAAAATATGGGATGACAGGGTGTAAGCCAATGAGTACACCTTTGGAGCAGAATGTGAAGCTACGGGCTGATTTTGGTGAAGAGTTGGATGATCCATCTATGTATAGAAAGATGGTTAGCAGTCTTATTTACATGGCTATCACACGACTAGATCTCAGTTATGCTGTGGGGCTAGTAAGCCAATTTATGCAAAGCCCCAGAAAACCTCATTTGGATGTAGTGAGACACATTATGCGCTATGTAAAGACCACTGCACATTATGGTCTTCTTTATGAGCATGGAAAAGGCTTGGATGTACAAGGCTACACAGACGCAGATTGGGCAGGTAACTCGTATGACAGGAGGTCTACTAGTGGTTATGCCTTTACATTTGGAAGTGCAGTGCTGAGTTGGAGCAACAAGAAGCAACCTACTATTGCTGTATCTAGTATAGAGGCTGAATACAGGGGTGCGGCCATTGCTACATGTGAAGGAGTATCTTTAAAGAGTCTCTTGGCTGATTTGGGTGAGCCTATTAATGGCAAGGTTGTCATTCATTGTGACAACATGAGCAGCATACAGTTGGGCAAGAATCCAGTTTTTCATGCGCGGACCAAACATATAGAGGTCCACTATCATTTTGTCAGAGAGAAAGTGTTGGATGGTACAGTGGATTTGCAGTATGTGAAGACTGAAGAGCAGGTGGCCGATATCTTTACAAAGCCACTTAGCAGGGAAACGTTTGAGTACTTCCGTACTATGTTGGGAGTACATGGGATGAGCTTGAGGGGGAGTGTTGAGAGCTTTGATAGCCCAAGCTCATCTACATCTTCATCTATGGCAGTACATCATGAGCTTGAGAGGGGCTGTTGAGATTCAAGTTTGATGTCAGCTTATGCCAGTTGCACTATGTGCTGGCATGTTAGGTAGTAACATGTGTGAGACATAAATGACCGCGTCTAGCTGGTCATAGTGTGTGGACATTAGCTAGGGTTAGGAGTGTGTGGACACAATGTATGTAGTGTGTTGTAGATTATGGATTATGGCTTTATGCATTGTGTGAGAAGGGAGATTGCTTCCCTCTAGGGTTAGGGTTTGCTTAATACATTAGGGTTTTCTCTTGTGTGTGTGTCTTCTCTCCCTCTACCTGTTTTTCATCAGTGTGGTCATCAATGAATGTTACTTAGTACCTGTAGCCTCCCATAGACATAGTCTTTATAGGACCCCATACATCTGAATGCATAATATCTAGTACATTCCTGCTCACATTTTTGTCATGTGGAAATACATGCTTTGTTTGCTTTCCAAATTGAGATGCTTCACATACTTTCTAAACCTTAAACTTAGGCAGCCCTGTCACAATTTCTTTAGTTTGCATAGAATTTATTCTTTACACATTTACATGCCCAATTATCTTATGCCAAATGTCTATATCTGCAACAACTCCTAAACCATTTGCAAACATTGCAGCACTCACTTCAGGCATATTTACATTTAATAAACATTCTGCCCACTTTGTTGCCTTTTGCAACCAACCTATACTTATCTTTAAAGTCTTCTACATAATAGCCATCAGGGTTAAACTGGACTTGCAAACCTGCTCAATCATCTAGCTAAGAAAAATCAGATTCTTTGTAATGTTCGGAACATGAAGTACATCTGCAAGGTACTTCTCAACTTACCATCTTGCATAGACAATGTCACATCTCCAACCTAGGCAATTGGATGAGTAGTGTCATCCCCTTGTTTCAACAAAACCTGGTCTTTCAAGACTCTTCATTTCCTTGAACCGCTCACCATGACTTGTTATGTGGTTCGAAGCACCTGAATCAACATACCATACATCATTCTTACATGCTACTACATCATTTCCAAACACAGCATTAACCACATGTTGCATAACAAACCTCCTCTCATTATCCTCATTATTTCTACTAGACGATACATAGTTGTTTTGCTACACTATTCCATTATGCATGTCACTCTGCTTGTTATAGCAATCTACGTATCTCTTGGAGTGCCTTGACTCCATATTTCCTCCTTCACCTTGGTACACATGGAGGCACATTCGGTTTCTATGAGGCCTTGGAGGACAAGGAGTCTTCTTCTAGTCAGGTCCCTTGGGGCAACCATGGCAAGGTTGTGGTGAAGGTTCTACTACATGCTGCTGCTATGGAGGTGCTTGCAAATATAAAACACGAGGCATGCTCCCCTCACTTGTAGAGCCTCCTTATCCTTTGCATGCTTGTTGGACTTCCTCTCGTATTAGAAGGGACCCATATTGGCAAGGAGCATCTTCCCAGCACATTGTCCTCGTAGAGGTGAAATATTTAGTCCTTCCCATGGTGAAAGACCTTGATCCCACTCCTACTCGTTGTCACTTGACAATTCCATGCTATCGAGATCGGGAGGAGGACTCTTTCTAGTACTAGTAGCAGCATTGGAAGGATGTGGAGGTACTCTATGTGTAATATTCTTAGTTCAAGCCATGGGTGAGAAAGTGAGGAGAGAGAAAGTAAAATGACAAAAACAATGCCATAGAACTTTTTAAAGACACTTTAACATTAGGTTAAATTTTTAAAAATGACAATTTAGTGTGAAACAAAAAAAAATGTCCATTACAATTTAATGTTGTTTCACCCAAAATTTACCCTTTCCAAAAATTGTAAACATGCCATGCAGTATGGCGTGTTGGCCCAGTACTTTGGTTCCATCTAGCCTTATTGGTCTCCTTCATGCAGAGTTGGACTACTTTTGCAATTTGAGATGCCTTTGCTTTCTTCTTCAATAAGCTTCACAATGTGCATCAGAAAAACCAATCAAACATTTCAATGAGGTAATTTATTCGTGTCACCCCTCCACCATGATGAGTGTTCTTGAAATAGATTTCCTTTGTCCTATAATGTGACTTCTCCATCCCTTGGGTGCTCCACATGTCGAGGAAACCATACTTTTCTAACATATCCATACCTTGGGTGCTCCACATGTCGAGGGAACCATACTTTTCCAAAAGTAATATGATCCATGAGCGTAAACAATATGCTGGAAATAAACAATTTCATGAGTGATTATAAATACATATAGATTGTATAACAACTTGATAATAACAAAAATGTACCATGTGATGGGTGATTAATGTTCCCCCTACTGCCAATGACCAGTTAAGTAAACTCAATGACTGTTGTCTTGAATATGCTTCGTTGTTCAGCATTGGTAGTACTTAACAACATGATTGACACCGTCTTGTCAAAACAAGCCCAAAACTTTGCATGCTTATTATGTAAACCTGCATCCTTTTATCACAATCAGTAGTACACTTGCATAACTCTTTCCATAACTCCCATCTTGCTTTGGAGTTTTTTCTCGACATGTTGTGTAAAAATCACCTAGCCTTTGCTTCACTCATTGATACTTGTTGTGCAACAATGTGATTATCTCCAGACATCTTTGCATCTTTCACTATTTTGATGTTGCCTCCATGCACCCTTAGAGAGTTGAGTAGATCCTCCACTTTGGAAATGGCTTCCATGAATCGAGCGATCGGCTTCATATAGTGGAATGCAAAGTTAATGTGAAATTTGAGAAACTTATCAAATATTCTCATCATGGCATGTAATGTGCAGAAGTAAATTTTTTTACATGGGAATGAAATAATGGGATTCCATGTAAGATCCTTGGCATCCCTATCTGGCGGTGCTTCCAAGTTGCATGACATGACTCCATAATCCATCGCAATTCATCTGCCTTCTTGCACTTTTGCTTTGATTTCTTCATGCATAGAGGAAGGCAAGGAAGTAAAGAGGTAGCACTTGTGTCACAACCAAGCATACATTTGATTGTTTTCAAATCTCCTTCTAAATGCCAATCCACTACAAAGGTACCCACACCTGGAACTTCAAGTTGTTCACCATTTATTTGTTTCTTGATAACTTCAGCAATCCAAGGACATCTTTAAAGCATCTAATCTACCATTTCATGGTTCTCCTTTGGCACCTCAAAAGCTCCTAGCCACTAATTGTCTTTTTCAGATTGAACACTGAAAGAAGGCACCT
The DNA here is from genome assembly GCF_041138505.1 of Cibotium barometz. Lineage (NCBI taxonomy): Eukaryota > Viridiplantae > Streptophyta > Polypodiopsida > Cyatheales > Cibotiaceae > Cibotium > Cibotium barometz. The sequence goes on along the minus strand of NC_141079.1, from coordinate 32,305,060 downwards.
TGTCCTTGTCCTTTGCATGTGCTATTACCTCATTTATGAGTGTAAGTCCCATTCTTTTCAATCTACTTCCTTTGACAATTTGGCACTCATCTAGCTTTAATACGAAAGAGACCACTCCCATAGACTCTACAGTCATGAAGCAACATGTGATTAGATATACATGTTATTTGATTTTTCACCATGAATAAGAAAGTTTAGATCATACTAACCTTCATGAGAGACTTTATAAAATTCGATCATTGCTTGTTGAAGTCTCTTTAAATCCATGAAAATGTTACTGAAGGTATCGTAATCTACTTTGATATCACTCTTTGATTTTTCCTTCAATACTTTTGTTCCCTCTACATGAAACCACAACAAGTGATCTTACATGTGCATTGTTTATTTTCTTTGCAAATGCAACTTTGTACGGGGGTGAAAGAAAGTGGATTTTGATCCCTCGATTTTGAAGAGCCTCCTTTGTGATAGAATGGATGGACTCATAGTCCTTGTGCAAATTATACCTACTTCATCACACAAGCACTTTGAATATCATTTGAACTCAAAATCTCCTCAATGTCCATGATTTCTTTCGTGAAAACATCACAAAATCCCTTATAATTGGGGTCATGAACAAAAGCTAACATGTCTTGCTTCCTAATGCAATTTCTCAAAAGACTCTGGGTGTAAGTTTGTGTAAACATTGAAGAAAAGTGTTAGCTATATAGAACTCTTATGTAAATTATTCAACACTAAATTATTCACCTTGTTGCCATGATTCGCCTTTTCCTAGCACCACTACCTATTGCAAGCCTATTAATTTCTAATAGCTCTCTTTGGCATTCCCTTGTGAGGCATAGAATCTGGTGAGGCAATACAAATGCAAAGAGATGGAATCCCACTGCTTGTGCAAGGACCGAGGCAGCAGTGGGGGGGGATTCCATCACTCTCCCAATGGCACCACCAATCACTGGGAGAAGAGGAAGGTATTCCTTCCTGAGGCCTGGAAAGCAGATTGTCACGGGAAAGCCTGAAACTCCAACTAATGGGTCAGATGCCGGGTCGAAGCCGTGCTGCCATTTATTTAATTCTTTCTCTTGTTCCTTGATTTGTATCTCCTTTTATTTATTCTTATTCTCTAAATTTTACACTTGGTTTGTTAATTCTTTAATATTTAATTGAAGATACAAATTTAATGTGTATATATATTGCATGTAAGTCCCGCCATAGATTGTTAGATATTTACAATATCCAAGAAGCCCATTTTTTCCATCACCAATATGATGTACTAAACTAGTCAAATCACAGAATGTTGGGTTATCTAAGGTTAGTGGGACACGTGGATAGAGCGCACCATCAACCCATAAGTCTACATATTTCTTTTCCTGAGTCCTAAGTAAAGAACTGGATGCATTATCCAATGGTTGTCTTACGTAAGGACATTTGATTGATGCATATTCCTCTTCTACACACACGAATATGAAGATCTATCTTACGTTTTCTTATATTAGTAATATCTTCTAAAGGAGGCATGGTTTAGGTTAAGGTTAACAATGAAAGAAGGATTAGAGTAAGATAAAAGTTGAGATATATTAATGGAAATAAAAGAAGATAATTACAAGCTAAAACTGTAATATAAAATTTAGGACTCCTTATACCCATGTTATTCAAAGTTAGGAAAGAGAGAGGTGTGGAACCACATATATATGCTTGAGATATAATCGAAAAGATATGGGGCTTGAAAGAGGTAGCTATTGGCTGAAAATGGGTTTGATTTTTTTGCGAGCTTTATTTGGTGAGCTTTTTGGAGATAAGATAGTTTAATGCGAGCTTGTAAGAAAAATGATACATTTTGGTGAGCTTTTATATAGTAAGTATTTATGAAAGAGAAATAAATACATTCACATACATACATACATATATACATGTATATTCTCAAACACACCTACCTACCTACCCACCTGCCTACCTACCTACCTACCCACCTGCCTACCTACCTACCTACCTTCCTACATATATACATAAATATATACATACATACGTATATACACACATTTGTACAATACATACATGCATACTCCCAAACATATACATGCATGCATACATACATACCCACCTACCTACCTACCTACCTTCCTACATATAAACACACATTTTATGTCAAAGAAACTTAAATATAGGCACAAACATACCTATCTATGTACCTTTCTTCCAATATTTATTTCAACACAAGTAAAAACAAGTATAACCGGCTCATATTTTCTTACAAAAAGATTAAGTTCACATTTCCTTTTACAAGAAATATGGTCGGTACAACTCCTCAAAAAGATTGACTTCACATTTCCTTACAAGCTTAAGTAGGCACAAACATGAGAGGCTTGATTAAAGGCACAAACATCCTTGCTTCGAGGACGTGATAGTATATTGCCCACTTCCTCTGGTGATAGTGTCGGTTGATGCATTACCATATCCTCATTCTTATGTAATCCCAAAACTCGCAAGAAGACAAAATAGATATGCTTACATGCAACGTAAGACTTTCCTCTAGATTCTCTTTGCATGAAATCAGGACATGTACACCAAGGTTGTACCTTGATGTGTATAAAATAGTCCTCTCCACTCTCACATGCCAAATGAAAAATAGAGTAGGGAGACGGCTGCATTGCACTCTCATTAAGGACTGTCGCTGTCATGGCCTCGGCACTACCAATCCTCTTTTCTGCTTCTTTGGAAATCCAATGCCTCCACTTGGTTGATCTCTTTGTATTCTGTGTAGCATCATGTGGCCTCTTGTCACTTTCTTTGTTGCCCACCACTGCTTGTGTGGACGTTTCTCCCACCCCTGACACAAAAGGTTCTTCATGAGTAACATCTAACTTGAACCCTGCCTTTACTAATTTCTCTACCTCTTGGCCGGTTATGTTGGTCCCCAACATCCACTTTCCACATATCTGGGTATGATGGCTTGTATATTATGTTTGGATCTACATGCCATGTGTGTGAAACATCTGAAGGACAAAACCACATCATTTGAGCCTTTGGCCCTCCCGGAACCAAGATGTCGTCGCTCTGAGTAGAAGCTAGGGACAACAACTCCAATAGAGCTTCCCTGTATGTATGAGTTGCACTTAAGTCTTCCATCAATACCTCCCAAACATTTGATTTTTGAGTTCAATGGGGTTCGTCTAATGGCCCACATTGTGCGTCCAACGGCCTCTTCCTTTACATGCATTTGTCCTCCTCTCATTGTGCCATAATGTTGTTTAGGCTCTTCATGTGCGACATCTTTGTTTCCTCCAGTCATTGGACTTTTTGGTCCTCCCCTTGAAGCGTGACTTGCTGCACTGTTTGTTCTAGATCTATCTCCAAAACTTACTCTTCTTGCTGTTCCCCGATTTTGACGATGTCTGCTTTGCATGACATAACCTGGACGATGTGAGCATTGGTCTACTTCCATTGTCCTCACCCTCTTTCGTTGAATAGTCTCCTTATCTCCATGTAGAGGCCTTGATTCCTCATACATAGGAGTATTAGCTACTGTTTCATGGACCATGCGAGCCACTTGTGGTGGTGTCGGTCTTGACCTTGTTGCCACCCTGTCCAGCAACTTGCTCAAGCTTGGTCCCTCACCTTTGTGCTTCCCCATCTGATATGCATATTGCTTTGCACTTTGTAGTAAAGCATTTGCCATATATGATATACACGCATCATACAAGCTAACCTTTTCCTTATATCCTTCACCAGCAAGCCAATTCCCATGTACACTTTCAGATAAGTTTGTTCGAGGGGTTTGTGCTAAATCCACCGAGCTTAAGACCACCTGCACACAAGAGGTTTCATACATGAATTCACAAAATTGACTCCAATGCAAATACATCCATACAACATATCATTTCTCCATAAAATTTCTCACCCTTGACATGAGGTTGCCCCAATGTGCTATTCGTACTTCCCACCAACTCATCCACGTATCCATTACTGATAGTTTTCCCTCATGAACATTTCCATTTCTCCACCACTCATGAATCTCTTTACTTTTTAAGAAAGCTGACTCCTTATTGGTTGCCAATTTCCATTCTTCACACAAGTCAATATAGTGTTGTCGACTTTCTACCTTCATGCATTGTTTAGCATGCTTTATCAAACTTTGTTTCCAATGGAATAAGCACGTTCGCTCCCTGTCCTCCATAATGTTGTGCGGACCCCCATTGAAAACGGTCCTAACTGCACACCAATTTGACCCTGCTTCATCAGGCCCATAAACCCATAGAAGTGTGCGGGTGCATAACCGCATTGCTCCATTGTGCTATTGAGCATTTCCCAAAATAGTACTTGGCTTTTTGTATCCTCCTCCTTCATTTCGCATGTGGCAATTGTCAACATCTCTTGAACACTATAGGATTTTGGAGAGAATTTTTTTCAATCAGCTATCATTCAAGGTAAATGAAAGAGAGGAAAAAATTGAAGTACGTAGTCTTGACAAGCCATTGTTGACCAACCAAAAACTCGATGAGTGTGACCAAACAAAACCCGAGACTTTGACAAGTCACCTCCACTATCACACCGCATGCGATTCACCAAGTCCACACTGATGCTGGTCCTCGCAAAGACATCTTAACACTAGTTCTGTAATTGGACACTAAAGTGTCTTGAGGACACTAAAGTGTCCTGAAAAAAGCATTTTTCTTGAATTTTTGTGGGCAATCTATTAAGAGTTTTGAAATGCTTAACATCCACAGATGTTCCTCAAGACCCAAAAAATCCTTGAGATTTTTTAAATTGCACTTTTCTTAGCTTTTGCAAGGCAATATTTTAATTTTCTTAGACATATGCTGATAAAACGCATGATTTTTGCTGTTTTCAAAATAGTAGTAATTTGGACATAACTTTTAGAAGGGACATAGTTTGATCATGAAACTTGGCTTGATGGAAAGCCCATGATGTAAACTAAATCCTGGAATCAAACGACAATTATTGGATAAATTTTTGACTCGCTAATATTGAAATGACGTTTTTTATACAGGTGGAGCATGAATTTTTCTCCTTCCATATGCAAGCTAATAATGTAAAACTTGAGGTGCACCCATGTTATATAGGGTAAATACTACTTTGTTTTGAATTTTCCAAAACTTTAGAGCCACTTTTTGGGCCTCTTCTCATACATGGCCTTTTGCGCAACCTGTTTTTAATACATAAAATGTCTAATTATGAGCCTAATTTTAATTTTCATCAAAGGGGAAAGCTGTGTAAGTGCATTATTTGTTGTAACTATAGGTGTAGACTACTTGTGCAAGCATAGTTATGATTAGTTTTTGATAAAAGATGATCAAATTTTATATTTTTATTTTTTACAGTTTTTTTAGAACTCGACGATAAGAACCTACTTAAGTGGAGGCTAAGTTAGTGTCATACACATCAAATTATGGCTTATTTATCTCATCTCAAGCATGAAAACCAATAATCAACATTCTCATTGATAGGGCTACATTATTTTTTAGTGGCGTGATTGAGTTTTGATAATACGCGTTACTTTTGCTGATTTTATGCAACTTTTTTGGAAAATATTCTAGGAAAGGAAAATGATTTTTTTGGTGAACTTCTACCTCCTTGGACTGATGTATGCTATCAAAATATCTTGGAAAAAATGCTATTGATATCATTGGATTTTTTTTTTTAGAGAATGATGCTTGCATATTTGGAAAAATCCTGAAAAATGTTCATTTTCAAGACATATGCTACTTTGTTGCTTATGTACTTCCAAATAAAAAGGCATTTTATAAGTTTAGCATTTTTTACATAAGCATAGGGTTATGTTCTACATGCCCAATGAAGCATTTTGGTTTTTAAAGCCTACATTAGGAGTTTGATTTTTTTTCGCAACCCCCAAAAAAGGACACTCAAGTGTCTTGTTTTGGTACCAAACTAGTGTTAAAGACATAACATTTGTCATCAGGGCCACCTTATCCTGGGAAACGGCTACCTTGTATAAATGAATAGAGAGATCTTCTTTGTATAAGAAGGATGCTATCAAAGCCCTCTCCTGTCGGCATCAATTTTCTTTTCTCCTAGGATACAATGCGTCTAAACCTAAAAAACATAATTTCATAATAAAGAGAGGACCGAATGTAGAAAAATACATCCAAATATAATTAAGTTACAGAATGAATACTCACCTCTAGTTTTCCACAAGAGGACTCAACTCCTCCAAAAAATTACAGAGCTCATGATCCCCAATACTTGTAGAGGTAACTCATCATTTTGATTCATCATGGAGGAAAACAGCATATCCTTCACAATATCCATCTGTATTTTTCGAGGACCTGCACTTCTCTAGGCTTTCAACACTTGAGAAACAAACATTTTTACACGCTCCAACATTGACCTTGAAGTTCCTGGCTGAACTGGATGTTCATGCAGCCCAGTGTGGAGCATCATTCTTGTAATAGTTGTGTCACGAGGCATTACGTAATACACAACACATCTACACACTTGCACACAGTGTGCAGTTTTGCGATAAAAGTGACAAACTATTTTAGTTTTCTCATCCTCTGTCAGAAGTCCAACTGCAATCTTTTTTGTCAGATGTCCATGAAAGAAGGTGTTGTTATACCTTTTATTGTTCAAAGGACAGCTGAGCCTATGGCACTCCAAAGTACCAACACAATAGCTAATATGCACGGTACAACTTACAGACATGTTTGATGTTACTGGACGTGTCCATAGGTGACCATCATATTTTTGCTCCATTCCATCCATATTTCCTATTTTGCCATATGTTGGTGGAAACTCTAGGATGGAATCACCATTATAATGTCTTGGCACCTCCTGGACTGGGATGACTTGAGTAACTTTTTCCAACAATGAATGTAGAAGAGAAGGTTCCTCCTTACGAAGAACTTAAAGTATACTCTCTGAGAAGCAATACATTCATCTTCAGAGATATTGTGCTTTGAACCTTTTGGATTGCTTGTGCCTTCACCTAGTGTTGCTGAGCCATTCAAGTCACTCTCACAGGAGGAGCTCGAGATATGAACATGGGTGTTTTGTGTCCCTAATTCTTTATCCACCACTGAAGTCTCCAAATGTCGGACATCTTGGGCAATGTCATTAGCACTAGAATCAAGACTATCAACAGCACAGAGAGGACTACATTGTAGTATATATGTTTTACTTCGAATAATATCTACGAGGTAGTTTTTATTGCCCTCCATATCATAATGAGCGATGATTTCCTGTAGGCTTCCGTTGGTCCTAGTAGCTTTCACTCCAGAAAGGGCATGTGATGAAGGCAGAAACCCTTGTCGATATCCATGAGTGTGGTCTGGTGGAGAAGTATTAAAGTTTGGGATTTTTTGCTGCAGCCATCAAGCTCCCACTCAAAGGTGACAGTGTGCTCCATAGGGAAGGCAATACAAAGATGCAGAAAGGATAGGAGAAAGGACAGGAGAGACGAAAATGTGAAATGAAAATATAAAAACGAAGGAACAGGTGAAGCAATCACGATTGAGAATGAAGGCGGTTAAAATGATAAAACAAGGTGGAGCAATCACAAAAGAGAATGAAGGCGGTTGAAATGATAAAACAAGGTGGAGCAATCACGATTGAGAATAGTCACGATAAATTTTTTTTATAAAAAATATACAAATATATATGTATCTACAAATATATAAAAAAATATACAAATATATACATTTATTGGTTCTAAGTATTATTTTTATAAAAGGCTAGTCTCTTTGTAAAAACACACACATTTATTGGTTCTAAGTATTATTTTTATAAAAGGCTAGTCTCTTTGTAAAAACACACACACACACACACACACACACACACACATGTCTATATTTATATATTATATTGTATATATTTTAGGCTAAGAATCTATTAGGATATATGTATTTTTGTGTGTGTGTGTGTGTGTGTGTTTACAAAGAGACTAGCCTTTTATCTATTTTAACACACACACACACACACACACAATTTCAATAACATAAATAATAGAAAAGTTTTAAAAAAGTATGCCACATATTGAACCATTGAAAAATGTGTGTGTGTGTGTGTGTGTGTGTGTAATAAAATACTTATAGCTTAATACATTTTTAGCCATATATATGTGTGTGTATGTATGTATCTATCTTTAGGCTATATATATTTTAGGCCACACACACATATATATGGTACACATATTTTAGGATACATGTATTTCATTTCATTTTTGTATTTTGCTGTGAAGAAAAAGAGGTGGTGTGGATACTCTCAACTCAGTAGGCGAACGCATCTGTGAAAAGAGGTACTGTTCTCTCTGCTGTTCTTTTTCTGTTAAATTTAGAGCCGACGGCTATGTTGGAGGTGGCGGCAGTGGAGAAGATGGCCCGGGCGCTGCAGAGGTTAGGGTGTCGACAGACACGGAGGTGGAGGGCGGCGGCGATGGTGAGGGAGAGGGCGAGGTGAAGGTGGGGGTGGAGGAGGAGCCTAAACCGATCATGATCTCCTCCCTTGCCCCCGTTGCTCCAGCCAATCCAGGCCCCGGCAGAGCCGGGGGATGGTCTGCGCGCTAGACCATCCCCCCCGGCTGCTCTGCCGGGGGGCCTGGAGTGGCAAGAGCAACGGGGGCAAGGGAGGCATGGAGGTGGCAATTTGAGAGCCCGCACAGCGACGCTAGAGGCAGAGCCGGCGGCTATGTTGGAGGTGGCGAAGGTGGAGAAGATGGCCCGAGCGCTGCGGAGGTGAGGGTGTTGACAGACACGGAGGTGGAGGGCGGCGGCGATGGTGAGGGAGAGGATGAGGTGAAGGTGGAGGTGGAGGAGGAGCCTAAACCGGTCATGATCTCCTCCCTTGCCCCGTTGCTCCGGCCAATCTAGGCCCCTGGTAGAGTCGGGGGATGGTCTGCGGCACACTAGCGCATCCCCGGCCTGGAGTGGCAAGAGCAACGGGGGCAAGGGAGGCATGGAGCTGGCAATTTGAGAGCCCGCGCGGCGACGCTTGGAGGCAGAGGCGGTGGCACTGTGGAGGCGGAGGCGATGGCGCTGGAGGCAGAGCCGACGGCTATGTTGGAGGTGGCGAAGGTGAAGATGGCCCGGGCGCTGCGGAGGTGAGGGTGTGGACAGAAATGGAGGTGGAGGGCGGCGGCGATGGTGAGGGAGAGGGCGAGGTGAAGGTGAAGGTGAAGGTGGAGGTGGAGGTGGAGGAGGAGCCTAAACCAGTCATGATCTTCTCCCTTGCCCCCGCCGTTGCTCCGGCCACTCCAGGCCCCCGGCGGCAAAGCATCCCCCGGCTCTGCCGGGGGCCTGGAGTGGCCGGAGAAATGGGGGCAAGGGGGGAGAAGTGCAATGGAGACGAGGCATGGAGGTTGCAATCTGAGGGCCCGCGGGCGGCGCTGGGGAGGCGGTGGCAGTGGCGTTGAAGGCGGAGATGGAGATGGATGTGGAGGGCGAGGTGGATGGAGATGGGGGTGGAGGTGGAGGCATGGAGGCATGGAGGTGGGCGGAGATGGAGGTGGATGGAGATGGAGGGTGGAGGTAGAGAGAGAGAGATGAGGTGTAATTATAAGATTACTAAATTAGAAACACTCAACATAGATAAAGATAGGCTTTACATGTGCAACATACTAAAAGGAGTATCCATCATGAACATGAGAGCCATTAGTGTCTTACCTTGGTAATTGGTTGGGGTTTTTGAAACATGGAAAATTACTGACTTTAATCCTGATGCTCAATGGCTACATGAATCTTGCCTCTTTCTTCTTCAAAATCTTGGTGTAAGCAGTGTTGGAATTACCCACACACACACATACATGTATATCTATATACATGTATGTAATTAATTAATTAATTATATGTATATCTATATACATGTATATATATGTGTGTGTGTGTGTGTGTATATACATACACACATACATGTAGTGTGTGTGTGTACATACATACATGTATGTATGTATGTGCCTCTTGTCCTAGCCCTTTCTTGGCCTCTAGGATCTTTGTTAGCTGCCTTTGTAGGTTTTCCACTTGATTGGCTTATGCTCTCCTCAAGATTGTGCAGTTCTTCCTATAGTGGTTCTTGCTAGCTCCTCAATTCTTCTGGGACTTTGTGCTCTAAGAACATGCCACATCTTTTTTTCCTTATGATTGTTTGTAGTTTGGACATTTATTTGGGGACATTTGTCATGCATTTATTCAAGTAATCTAATACTCCCTACATCCAGTCCAATTCTATGGTTTCCAAAAAACTATATGGACCTAGCACTATTGGGGCTGGTTTGGGCATGGTGGATCCAGCACAGTGGGGCCCATTAGTTGTTGATGATGGGTGAATGTTTCTTTCCTAGAGGTTTCTTTGAATAGGGCCTCGAGATACGGCCCGATCTTGGTTTTCGTCTCCTATCTGTCATTCAACTCAAACTTTTTGCTACTCATATTCAGGGCAAAAGAGAGAGAGATGGCTCCAAGAAAAGCAGGAAAACAACAGGCAAAGACTAAGAAAGGTATATGATGTGAATAGCCAAGATTCTACTGAGATTGTGTTTTAATGTTTTTAGATATGCTTACTTGGGCTTGGTGTGTGTGTCTTACAGACAACAGGGGATACTCACTTAGATCTGGGCGTGTTTGTTTGACTCTTAGCGAGCGAGGAAGCTCAATTACGGACACCTGTGTCCTCACATGTATCTCCTGTTAAAGAGAAAACAGAAGCGCATAATTCTCTTGTTCATGAAAGGAAGAAGCGCTTGTGTTGGAGAAAGAAATGAGCTCACCTCCTGCAACTCACACGAAGATGCCTGAATCTAGTACTGGTCAAGGGGAGACCCATAGAAGGCTTCTTGGAAAATTTATTGAATTGGGATTGCTTGGTGATGTATTCACTAAGTTTTTTGTGCAACGCAATTCCTCTACCGCATTGGTCCCTTTATGCAGGCTGATTCCAAATGAAGCCATCTGTACAGTTTCTAGCCAACTTGAGGTGTTTCGTGATTCCTTTGACTGCCATGGCTATGTCAAAGCATCTCCTCCTTTTTTAGTTTCACTTACATGTCTTGAAAGCTCTATGTATTTCATGATCACACAAATAGACTTGCAAGAATGGGGACCATATTGGGTGGTACAACATGATAGATTTGAGGATAAAATCAAAGGAACTGAGTGGGAGGATCTCAGTGGTAAGAAGTTTCTTGTTTGGGATGGCAATCATCGTGTGAAGGCATGGATGTCTCGAGTGCGCGAAGGTATGTTCTTTTGAATGCCATAGAGTGATTTTATGCAAAATTAAAAGTAATATATTGTAATATCTTTATTTTGTTTTCTCTAGCTTGGTCTCATAGCCCCTCATGCCATGTCCAATGTCAATTTTTGGTTGTGGACAAGAAGTAAGAAGGAGAATTTCTATTGGCTTTGCGATCTCAAAATGAGTAAGTGATCTCTCTCTACTTAATTACAGACATTGTGAAGTCATTGTTAAGTTCTTGGCTCATTGTGACTCTTTACAATAGATTGGTGCACACTAGTGTTACACCCACATTGTCACATGAGATCTTCATGTTTCAACGATTTGGAATGGCGGACAAATCATCCATATTGGACTACCTTGGTGAAGACGTAAGGAGGTGGGCTTTAATGGAGCTTAGTTTGGAGGCGACGAAGTGGAGAGCAATTGTACAATGCTCCAGCTACAATCTTGGCACAGCTTATGTGGAAGGTAGTGTTTGCATTTCCCATCTTTTATTAATAAACGGATTATCAATGTTTTTTAATCGTGTGAGTGATAATGAGTCCTTTTCGTTATACGTAGACATCATTTGAAAATGCGGTGAAGTAAGCTATATCATGCATTGATAGACATGCCATGGGGTTGCAAGAATATGAGACAAAATGTGAGAAAGCCAGACGTGGTGTAGAGCAAACATTTCGAGATAGAGCGTACAAGATGCTCATAATTGCAAACCCATCCAATGGTGATGCATTCTTTCAACTCGTATATAACTATGATTGGTCTAAGAAGGGATTGGTTGCTCTGACCAAAGAAAAGCTCTACACAGTCGCCATATCTCGGATTTCAACTCAAAGGTATGTCACATGTCAATAAACCTCCCTTAACATAAACTAATCTTAACATCTAATCTCTTATGGCTTTGGTATGATGCTGAAATAGGAAGACGGAATTGCTTCAAATGCTTGACCGGGAGGGCAAAGGACAAGGTAATTTCGGAGATGTTTGGGGATAACAAAAAGACGTTGCTGCATATGAAGAAAGAGTTGTATTGGGAAGAGCTAATAGGGGAGGCGGACTCTATTTTGGAGGGTTTATTGGTATATGATGATGTTATCTAAGTCCCACCATTTATGCAATGGGTGCAAGAGGAGCGATCGAAACACATACCATGGGCCTTCCATGAGGTGTGGGCAAAGATTGGAAAAGTGAAGAAAGGCCAAAAGCAACCTGAGGTGGAGAATGCCGCAAAGAGGGTTGTCTACAGGTATATATCTTCTAATGCCATTCTATTTTTACAGAAAATACATATACGCATTAAAAAAAATATTTTATTGCTGTTTGTTTTATTTTGGATATGTAGGTAGGTGCAGCTACTCATTGGCCAAGGTCTAATGGACGAAGAGATGGAAGCAATCAAAGAATGGATAGATCCAAATTCCTCGGAAATAATGTACCCGAAGGAATGGGTTGAGAGAGGGGTTTCTGATTGGGAATATAAGAGATGTCCTTGGTGGTTGGACTATCCTCTAAATCATGTGCCTCCAAGTTCTTGATGAAGATTCCCAAGGCTCTATCTCATAGAGGTGCTCCCTCAAATACAGTGGCTCGCCTCGTATGGGCTGACTTTCCTACAGGTTTATAGGTTGTTGATGTAGATACAGATGGGTGTCCCTCATGGAATCAAGTTTCTTCATCATTGATACGTGCCACACTCAGTTTTGTTGGTTGGTTTGTTTGTGGCTGAATTGAGTTGGTTTGTGTGTTTGAGTCTAATGGATCAACTTCCTAAAATATATTCCATGGGAAAGAAAGTTGGATTGGTCATGCATCGAACAATGTCTGTTCATGTGGAATCAAGTTATTTGTATGAGAATGGAGAACGGGTAAGTCATAATCTCTCAAATATTTCCCTTTATGTATACATGTTATGTGGTATGGATATCCAAATATAATGTTTTCTCGTTATGGTAGGTGGATACATTGGCGCTTAGTATGTTCTATCGAGTAAATTGCCATGTCCCTATTATTGATCGTGAGGCTGGGCAAAATGTTTCAAAGAAGTCATTCAACGCTCAACGAAATTTCATTTTTGAGAAGAATAAGAAGCATCCATTCCAACGCACGATGGTCTTGGAGCGCTACATTCGAGGTGGTGCAGAAAGATCTCCTATGTTCTTTAGGTGAGACAATTTTCATTCTGTTCATTTTCATAGCTACTTTTTTAAAATACTTAGATGCACGTTTATGATTGCATTTCATTGTAGGTGGCTAGTGGAGACCTTCTCAAGTGAAGGAGATGGTGTCTTGGACGTTTTTGCGAGATGTGGAGGCTTGGGACGTGCATGCCAAGAGTTAAAAAGGCACTATATGGGGATAGAGAATGACATGGAGGTAGCCAAAGCATGTCTGGGAGATTTCTCATTAGGTCGGGATGACACGTAGAAGAATGCTATAATTTGTGGATCAAAAGACTTTGTAATCGAGATTGTCATGGTTTGGAAGTTTAAAGATCGATATATACATTTTTTATTTTTAAAAGATTGTGTTATACATTTAAGTAAGGAAGAAAGTATGTATGTAATGTATGTATATATGTTAGTGGGTGCTACGTAGATAGCTCTTGTATGTATGTATGTATGTATATGTATATGTACGAGGTGTATGAATTTAGGTAGATATATGTATATATATAATTATATCAATAAGTATGATGTGGATCAAAAGACTTTGTAATCGAGATTTTCATGGTTTGGAACTTTAAAGATCGGTATATACATTTTTTATCTTTAAAGGATTGTTTTTTATATTTAAGTAAGTAAGAAAGTATGTATGTATGTATGTATATATGTTAGTATGTAGGTAGCTCTTGCATGTATGTATGTATATGTATATTTTGTATGTGTATATGTATGAGGTGCATGAATTTAGATAGGTATATGTATATATGTAATTATATCAATAAGTATGATGTGGATCAAAAGACTTTGTGTGATCTTTCAAAGCTTGTTATTTATATGTAAGTAAGTTCTTGGTCCCTTACAAAGCTCATAGTAAGTTCATGGTCCTTTGCAAAGCTTGGACTCCTTGTTCATTGCTCCAAAAATCTCGACAAAAAAAGCTCGCAAAAAAAAGTCCCCCGCTGAAAATGACCTTGAAAAGATACTTTTGGAGGTTATATGTGATTGAGGGACCCTTTTTTTATTTAAAAAGGTTAAAATGTTAAAATTTAAAAAATCCTAATTTTAGGGTCCCTTATACCCACGTTATTCAAATTTGGGGAAGAAAGAGGTGTGGGACCACATATATATGCATGAGATATGATGGAAAAAATATGGATCTTGAAAGAGATAGTTATTGGCTGAAAATAATCTTGAAAAGGTACTTTTGGGAGTTACATATGATTGAGGGACCCTTTTTTATTAAAAATATCAAAAATTAAAAAAAACCCTGATTTTATGATCCCTTATACTTACGTTTTTCAAATTTGAGGAAGAGAGAGGTGTGGGACCACATAAAAAAGGCAAGTGGTCCAAGGAATCTCACACATAAAAAATTCAAAAATAAGAATGAACTCTAAAAATAGTGGTAACTTTTTAAAAAATTAAGTGGACCATAGTAAAAATAGAAGAGGATCTTGGGGTTACTAGTCTAAAAAGGGACCCAAAAGTAGAGTATTCATTAGCTTGTCCCCAGCCAAGTTTAGCCTTCTGAACCCAAAAAATTAACAACTTAAGCTAAAGGGCCCTTTTTGTAGTCCATATTTTCCCTAATGCTTCTCCAATGAGTTTAGTGAGTACTTGAGAAAGCATGGAATTTAGAGGTAATTCACATGCACGTACACTCCACAATGAAATGGTGTTATTAAGAGGAAGAATAGACACATTGCAAAGGTTTCTCTTTTGTTGATGAGACTGAAAAGAGCATGCCTCACTATTATTGGACTGAAGCAATTTGTGACTGTAGTTTATATTATGAATAGTGCATGGTGTGACTCCAGAAGAGAAGTATACTGATAGAAAACCAAATTTATCGCAATTGAAATTGTTTGGATACATTGCATATGTACACATTCCTGATAAGCTACGCAGTAAGTTGGATCCAAAGGCTGAAAAATGTATATTCATTGGTTACTATCTTAAGAAAAAGGAGTATAGATGTTATAAGCATGTCACACATGAGATGAGGGTGAGCAGGGATATTGTCTTTGATAAGATGAGCAGTTAGTATGCTAATGAAAAATACTCAATTGCAACTACTGTACAAGAGCAGGTGCTTACACAGAATACAGGTTAGCAAATCACAGTCATTGAGTGGACCGAGACAGTCCTCTAGCAATGGGTCTCTTGATAGACGATGGAGTGGTAGGCTGCATTAGAAAATCAATCCTATAGGTTCAAAACAAGTGCATCACATAAAGGTAAAGAGAAGATTGATCTCTTGGTATGCTTGACATTTCAATGGGATATTCATATGTTGATGGAGAGCCTTGATGAGAGGAGTTTGGTATTCCACCTATCATGCCACCTAGTGCAAGGAAGGTTAAGGCTATCGAGGACACCAAGGATAGATCCAAAACCACACAAATCGGGTAGGATCAAAAACCTTGTTCAAAGATTAATGTATGATGATTATGTAGCTCACCATTATGCATACATGATGGCAAAGGTTGTGCAAGAGATTTACCCACATGTTTTAAGGATGTTATTAGGCATGTACAATGAGAGAAATCCATGGATGAAATAATGGTTACATTGGATACAAATAAGACATTAGAATTGATGTCTTTGCCTGAGGATAAAAAGGCTATTAGATGTAAGTGTGTCTACAAAGTGAAGCATAATTCAAATGGAATCATTAGCAAGTACAAGGCAAGATTGGTTGCCAAAGGTTTTACTCAAACCTACAACATTGATTATGAGGAGACATTCAGCCCCATTACCAAACATGGAAACCATGAGAAATGAAAGGGAGTAATCATAAAGCTCAAATTAGGAACAAATCATCATGGATTAATATGAGATTAAGGATTATCTCATACAATGACCATGATGCCTAAGTGAGTTAACCTCCCACCAAGAGGATGGCTATCAAGCTTGCCATGAGCCCTAGACCATGAAATGACATCTCCGAGAAAGGAGCCAAGATATCAAAAGGTTTCAAAAGGTAGAAAGGTACAAAGTTCAAAGGTACAATAATAGTCCATGAGCCCTCTTTTATACTTGATCCCATGACCAAGGTCCTAGACCTAAACTAAAGGTGTTACTTCATTACAAACCATCCCCTCCCATAGTGATTTCGTCCTTGAAATCAAAGGGTGGTCGTGCCTAAAGAAAAGGTATACACAAGTGGCTATGTACAAAATCCAAAAATCACATCCATGGCTGAATGCCAATGTAGTGGAAGACCCATACATGAATCATATGATCCCCAGGATCAAATGGAAACAAAGAAGGGCTCCCATTGCCAATGATGAGACTATCTGAAAGATCCCTGTCCCCACCGCGCAACGAATTCAGGGGTGCTAGCCAGCGGAAGTAGCACTTCTTGCGCGGGGCGGGGCAGGGTCCCTCACTTGGGGCCTCGCCCCCCCAACGGATATCCGGACAAGAGACTAATCTATCGGTTCTTCCAAAACCGAACCCGAAAAAACTTCCCTTGCCCGGAAAGCATGGGCGATTCCTCCAGGATAATTTTACTCTAACTTAGTCAAAAGCCTTAATTAACTGAACTGATCTGACCGAACCCGTAAGTCCCGTAGTCAGATCAAGGAAAAGATTGCACTTGGATCATAGAGACCAACACTTTTTTCCTCATTGAGAGGCACGGCCATTGATTCTTTTCCATAGAACAATTTTTATCCGGGATTTATTTCATCTATCATACCATAACAGAAATGAGTCTCAATTTAGGGATCCATCAGTCCAACCTAACCCCATCAGTCCCATGGGTTAGCCAACCGCCCAACCACTGTAGTGATGGGATCCATTTAAGAATTTGGTTAGGTTTTGTTCCTCCCGGGTACCAGGGAAAAGAATTCCCAGGCCCCCTAGCCGGATATTCATCCAAACTCAAAACTAGTCACACCACTTACACACCCAATATGAAATTGCCTTTTTCACAGAATCAGCTGGCTTTAAAACAATCATTTAATGAAACCATAGTGTCACTGATCATAATCCTCCAAAATATCCGATTGAATCCTAATTTCTAATTTTTCCTTCATCTGTGTACCTATGGTATCATTGGCAACCAGAACGCTCACCACCTGTCCACTCATCAGGGGCCTTTTCGATAGTTCCTAGCTCATAGTAACCGGTAATATTTTCACTTATAAAAATCAAAATGGAATCTCTGTTGAAGATTAGCAAGATCAACCAACAGATCCATATAAAAGAGCCATGGACTCATCCACCATTGAGGGGACCAGCAAGGTCAATCAACCAGATCCATGCCCGAATTCAGAAAACAACTCTTACTCCTTGTTCCAATATCTTCCTCGACGCACGTGTGTGTATCTTCGGCGACCCGGAGCCCGAGCACCGTCGTATGGTCAGCACCCTCTAGGATCCTTCGTAGGTCATCTAGCGCTTCACTCATAGGCCGCTTCCTTGGTCCCTCATCCACCGTACCGGAAGCTCACCATTTAATCGAACCGAAACTGGTCAAGACCTCGGTCGACGAGACCTTGCTATGCGAGATGTCCTCCATTGACTCTCCGTTAGGTGTTGCAACTTCATCAGATTAGGTCTCCACGACCTCATTCACAAGACAGTCAAAATGCTTCCCCAGCATTCTTGACATAAAACAGTCATTTAAAAACAGATCATAAATACAGTTTCTATAACGAACTCTCGTCTTTCCATATTGTTCCACATCAATTCCATATTGTTCCACATCAATTCTTATTTATTTCATATGTATTCCCATTCTCATCACATCATTTTTCATTTCATCACATCTTTTCTCATTTATCCACATCAGATCTCATCCACTTACATCTACCCATATCCGCATCTCATCATATCATATTCGTTCACATCACACATCACACATCACACATCACATCTATCTCCATTTACATCACATCACATTCATTCATATCCATTACATTCATTTGTTCATATCCACCACATACATTCTCATAACCATCCCATCACATACATTCTATCCACATTATATCACATCAATACACATCTCATCTCATTCATCCACATCCATCCAATAGTTCACATGTACGACTTCTCACATCTATCCATACATTCATATCTATCACTTCACATTCACATATATTCATGTCACATTATATCACATTCTTTCACATACACATCCACATCCATTCTTTCACATACATATCCACATACATTCTTTCATATACATCCACATCCATTCTTTCACCACATACATATCCACTTCCATTCTTTCACATGAATCCACATCCATTCGTACATATCCATATCCATTCTTACATATACATCCACATCCATTCGTACATATCCATATCCATTCTTTCATATATATCCACATCCATTCTTTCACGTACATATCCACATCCATTCTTTCACGTACACATACACATCCATTCTTTCACATACATATCCATATCACATTCTTTCACGTACATCCACATCTATTCTTTCACCTCCATATCCACATCACATTCTTTACATATACATTCACATCAATTCTTCACATATACATTCTTTACATATACATTCACATCAATTCTTCACATATACATTCACATCCATTTTCATCACATATCATCCACTCATAATCCCATATCATTCATTTACATCCTGATTCACATGACATCACATCTCATCCATTCATTCACATCTATCTGATTCACATCACATCTCATCACATCTATTCACCTCACATCACATCCATCCATCCATTCATTCATTCACACCTATCTGATTCTCATCACATCTCATTACATCTATTCACCTCACATCTCATCACCTCTATTCACATCACATCCATCCATCCATTCATTCACATCCATCCATCCATTCATTCACATCCATCCATCCATTCACATCTCATCACCTCTATTCACATCACATCCATCCATCCATTCATTCACATCTAATCTGATTCACATCACATCTCATCACCTCTATTCACCTCTATTCACCTCACATCATCATCTCATCACCTCTATTCACCTCACATCTCGCCACCTCTATTCACATCACATCCATCCATCCATTCATTCACACCTATCTGATTCTCATCACATCTCATTATATCTATTCACCTCACATCTCATCATCTCTATTCACTTCACATCCATCCATCCATTCATTCACACCTATCTGATTCTCATCACATCTCATTACATCTATTCATCTCACATCTCATCACATCTCATTACATCTATTCACCTCACATCTCATCACCTCTATTCACATCACATCCATCCATCCATTCATTCACATCTATCTGATTCTCATCACGTCTCATTACATCTATTCACCTCACATCACATCCATCCATCCATTCATTCACATCTATTTCATAGAATTTAAACACACAGAATTTAAGAGAATTTTAATTTTGATATAAAGATTCTTTACGCATCTATTTATGCATAAAAATCAACTTCAGTGGGAATAA
Source organism: Cibotium barometz (assembly GCF_041138505.1). Lineage (NCBI taxonomy): Eukaryota > Viridiplantae > Streptophyta > Polypodiopsida > Cyatheales > Cibotiaceae > Cibotium > Cibotium barometz. Next base: position 32,285,257 of record NC_141079.1, on the reverse strand, counting down.
CACTTTTATAAAAATCCTTTTATGCATCTATTTATGCATAAAAATCAAATTTAATGAAAATAACACTTTTGAAATAAAAATAAATCCTTTATGCATCTTTCTATGCATAAAATCAATTTTAATGAGAATAACACTTTTGAAATAAAAATAAATCCTTTATGCATCTTTCTATGCATAAAATCAATTTTAATGAGAATAATACTAATAAATCCTTTATACATCTTTCTATGCATAAAATCAATTTGAATGAGAATAACACTTTTGAAATAAAAATAAATCCTTTATGCATCTTTCTATGCATAAAATCAATTTAATAATTAATATCAATGATATCCATGCATATTCATTAGTGAATATGTACATGGAGTAATTATAATATTTCTTTTAGAATGCACAAACGATGAAAATTACTCTTTTGGAATAACATAAAAATAAACTTTCTTTTTCACAAAATTATGATAAATTTTACCATAACCTCCTTTGTATAGCTAACCATTTCTCATTTTTATCATTCTAATTTCAACTTAAATTAACCCAATCTAGATGTATAGGACTCTAATCTACTCAATTTTCAGAATTCAAGAGAGTAAACAATAAGAAAAGTTTAATTAATCATTTAACTAAACTTTCTAGGATTAAGAAAGGTTGAATTGTAAAGAAGAGAAGGGGGTGGCCTTTTCCTCAAAGACATAGCATTAGAATTTACTTCAATCAACTATAAAACAAGAAAATCAAGAAAACCATAGATTTAAAATTAAAAAGTAAGAAAATTTAGCTTACATAGAGTTGTAAGCTTTCCTTTGGCTTGAGGGATTTAGGGTTCTACTCTTGTTTGAAGCAAGAGTGGCCACCAATTACTTTGGAGAGGATTAAGCCAAAAACAATTGAATTATCAAGAAATTCAATGTAAATGGATTAGGACCAGGAGCAAAGTAACAGTGCATAAACACCATTAAGCTTTTACAAAGGGAGAGGCGTCTATTTATAGAAAAAAGTAAGCCTCTAACCAAGCAAATTGATTCTAAAATTTTTCAGATCAGTTTGGTCAATTTTTAACCATTTTTAGGTCAGTTTAGCTTACTTTTTGGATCTAGCTGAAACAGGAGAGATAAAAATATCTCTCCTGTTTTTAGGTCAGTTTAGCTTACTTTTTGGATCTAGCTGAAACAGGAGAGAGGAGAGATAAAAATATCTCATTATTTTTTAGTTTAAAACTCCTCCACACATGTAAATTAGGTGCCTCCTTCACATGAGGGGAGATCCCCACACTTAGGTGTCAAAAATGCATCATTTTCTCTAAATATCTCTTAATTTTTAACTAATAAACCTTGTACTCAGTCAACTCTTCATCTTATGTGAGCATTTACTCATTTTTGGGATTTTTTTTTAATTCTTCAATTTATCTCCTTCCTACATTTGGATTAATCTTATTGGTCCTCCATATATAGGAACCTTAATTGGATCATAATCTAAAATTTTTTGAAAATCTGAACCCTTAGGCTAAGGTCCTTTTTTTTTACCTATTTTCAATTAATTCCAATTGCATATTGGAAAGTTCTTTTTGAATTTCTATTTCAGGGGAAACCATTTTAGACACTAGGAAGATTTCTATATCCAAAAATATCTCAATTTTGAATTATCTCCCTCTAGACATTTTCTCTCTCTAGGCCAAAACAGGATAAAACAGGATCTTTCTTTTATTTCAGAGAGGAAAATAATTATAAGATCAGAAGGGGAGGTTCTTATACTACCTGCACACCTCAAAAAGCTGGAGGGAGGAATCTTACACTATCTATGTAACCGCCTGGATCGAAAGGGAATCCGAGGCATGCAAAATCCAAGGTAATGGTCTCTCGATAATCTAGTACAAGTGGAAAAGATAAGGAACCATTGTCGATGATGAAGCTAGTCAAGTATCCTCCAAGATCAAACGGATATGTATGGTATACACCTCGAACCATTGAAGCTGAAATGGTAGTAGCTCCTAGGTCGAAAGGAAATCTCAACTCTGAAGCTAAAATAATGGTAACCCCTGGATCAAAAGAAAAGCTCAACTCCAAAGAAATAGTAGCTTTAGGATCGAAGGGAAATGAAAACTCAAAAGCCCATCCTCACGACCGCAATGTGAATCTAACACGAAAGGTATCCACCGAAAAAGCTCAAAACTCTTGGCCGAAATGTCAACCATCGTGTAGGCCAAGACTGGCATATGTCATAGGTGCATTTGAATGTCGAGTCACATATCCAAAAACTATGCTCCTCAAGTGACAAAGAATACATCCAAAGAAAATAATCCTGGCTCTAAAGAAAACAGGATCATATCGACATCCGTAGGAGCCAAAAGAACATATCTCAAGGTCGACATCATGCGAGGGTAAGAGTGAACCAATGCTGCCATCCCATGTAACATCACTCAAAATATCAAAAACATGATCACTACATTAATAGGTATATGGGCATGAGCCAAACCATGCACTACCTCCTCATGTGCAAAACCCTATATGTGTGTATGATGATCTAAGATATCAATATACTCATCAGCATCATCATAATCATCACTGAAAAATAAAGAGGTATCCTCACACGAAAGATAAATGGTATCATCCTCTAAATCATCATCTATGACATCTCCGAGGCCTCCAAGGTCATCCTCATAAACATGGTCTATCTCCATCAATGAGGCCCCTATGTGACCTATATCCCATGATAAATATATCTCCAACAATATAGGATCTAAGGAGATGTCTAGATCAAATGCAAATCTCTCAAGATCTATACTATATGATCTACTATGGATATGATCATCATCCATCAAATCACTGACCATGTCATCCTCACAATCTCTAAAATCATCATCATGATCATGGTATGTATCCATCAATGGAATCCATATATAACCTATATCCAAAGATAGGTCAATCTCTCTAATCACTAGATCTAGGAAAATATCCAAATCAAATACAAAGCTCTCTAGATCCATATGCTGCATAATCCTCTCTCCCTACGAAGCCTAACCTCAACACAATCATTGCTATGCTCATGTGCAATGCCTAACTGCCCAAGTATATGCACTAAACCCAAGTAAATGTTGCCAAGTATACTATGAGAGCTATGAGAACTAGGAGTAGAGATAGAATCATAGATATCACCCTGAATAGAAGATCTAAAAGAGTACCCTGACTCATCTAGCACTAGCAACTCAAATCTATGCCCCTCATGTACTATCATATTCTCATCAACAGATGAAGTATCATCATCCCGAATCTCACAAACTGCAATGGATGCATCACTAGTTAAGAGCTGATCCCTCCCCATGGTAGTCTAATGTATCACTATCTCCTAATACATCACTATGATCCACTAGAAGGTAGGTAAACATAGGCGTATCATCAATCACAATGCTCAGAATGCATGCTGCCATTCCTCCTTTCAAGATCATGCCCACATGATCTAACTCACACATCACTCTCACTATCACTATCACATACATTATCATCATGTGCATGTGTCAGTGTGGCAACATGTGCACGTGTATCACTATCATCATGTGTATGTGTGTGATACATCACTATCATCATGTATATGTGTGTGTGTGTGTGATACATCAATATCATCATGTATATGTGCACGATACATCATCATGGGTATGTGGGTGTGATACATCGATGTCATCACATGTGTGTATGATCATCACTATCCACATCATTATCCAGTAAATGCATATCATCATGATACCCATCCTCGAGTATATAGCCATCTCTGCCACATGAGTGTAGGAACTCGATCAAGTCCCCACATACATCATCCCATGCCAGTAATGCCGAACCATCCATATAAAGATAACTACATAGATCCTCAACAAAATTACCATATGCAAAATGTCTGGACCATCTGGCACGGATATCCTCCTCATCAAATAAGTGGCTAGGCAACAATATCTCAAGCTCAAACATCCATATGTGACATAAATATGATGCGTCATCATAGCATGATGTCGGCGGTGAAGACGGATCTAGAGGTTGAAGCCACGATGTGCCAAATGTATGTATGAACTACTGGGCAAATGATATACATCTCCACACCTACAATGGTAGATCAAGATGACGGGCATGGAGCCAGAGTGATAGGACATGAGCAGATGCCGCACAATCAACGTCTGGGAGATGGAGTCGTAGTGATTGACGACGACAATGATGGTGGGTAGCACGGCGATCGTAGCGAAGTAGAGGTAGTAATGGATCCCCATGTCATCCCCGCCAATGCCCGAGAGTTAGGAAACACCCCCCCTCCCAAAAAAAAGTGCTTAAGAATGCCACACCACGTGTGGAAAAAAATCACCAACATGCTCAAATGGCCACCCGCACATGTGAGCAAAGGCCAAAATGACCAAAATGCTCAGAATGACTGCCTGCGCATAAACAAGGGCCAAAACTAAATGCAAATCACCACCAAATATCTAAAATAGTGCCAAAATCAATCCACAAGGTAGGCCTCACAAGTGAACACCCTCAAATGCACTAAAGTGGCCAAAAACACGTGTGAACGCTCAAAATGCACCAAATGGCCAAAAGTGTGCGTGAACACCCAAAATGCACCAATTCAACCAAACAGCACACAAACCACCTCCACAAAGCTCAAACAAAGGTCAAAACAATGACCACACAGCACACAAACCACCTCCACAAAGCTCGAACAAAGGTCAAAACAATGACCACAAAATGAAGTGGCTGCTATCTATAATGTGAATAGCTCAAGTGGGATGCAATGTGAATGGCCACAAGATGGAATGGCTGCCTGCAATGTGAACGGAAAAGGTCTTAGTGTTCCCTTCCAGGTACATAAGGAATGATTGCCTGGAAGCAAACAGGAAGCAAAACGAGGTAAATGAGTAGTGCAAGATGCCCCAAAATCGAGAGCAAGGTGTCCGGAACACGCCGGGCGAACGGCATCGACCCCTCCCCTTTATATCTTTGAAAACAACACTTCGTGTTTCTGAGTAAGGGCTACGTATCCCGCGGAGAGTGTGAATGACTCAAATGTGTAAAGGATAGTGGGTAAAAACCTGAAGTTCACCTATTTCTCATCATTCACCTCTCCATGCCACACTTGAGCCTGAAGAAGACAATGATGGCTTCTTCCTTCCTCTCTCCTCTGGCCGCTAGCTTTTGCTCTATGAAGCCTACCCCTCTTCCCCTCAAGAGCTGAGAGCTCTATTGCTCGATGAATGCCATTTATGTTTATTGTCTACAGTCGTTACCATGAAACGTCTGCGCGCCTGTTGAAACGACGTGATGATGTGAAACGCCTGCCCTTGTTGAATGCGTTGCAGCGTGTTCAGAGACGCTGTAAAGCTGTGTAGAGATGCTTAGACACTGAGACGTTTGCAGCATCACTCTCCTCGTCGTTCGCAGGTCCCTCTGTCTCTCACAGCATGGCAGATCCACCCATCTGTAGGTCCGTGTGTTGCCTCTTGTGAAACGGTGCTGAAGAGTCTGTTGTGGTGATGCTTACTACTGGGCTGAGCGATCATAAGAGAATGCAAGCCCAACGATCACAAGAGAATGCTGGTTTTGGCTCTTTGATTTGCAAAGTAGATTGTGAGCCAGCAAACACAAACCTAGGCCAATACAGGCTCCGCCAAATCTGTACAGAAGAAAGCCTAAAGACATATTCATTCTGGCAATCAGCAATTAGTATCTGGCCTGACCAACTCATTCAGTGTTCTGAAATACTGATGAAAAGAAATTACATCACAGCAGGTCAACATTGTGTAAAGGTGCTGAGCCAAGCAGCTAATCAACATCTTCATAGCTTGCATATATGGCCAAACTTTAGATCTGAGGTATCCCTTTGAAATATAGAGATGCCCCACCATGAGTTGTGGTTTAAAGATTCACCACAAGGCCATTCGTCTCTCCATTATATATTGCTACAATGAACTCACATCACAACACAGGTGTTAAAATCCCATAGATCTATCTAGCTATATACTCATCCACCCGACCATCCCCGAGCCGCCCAAGGGTGCACGCATCAAAGTAATGAAGAACCACACTTAACCTTAGTGTTCCATACCACCAATAGGTATATCTTCAATCCAACAGCACGTAGCTCTAGTATGAAATGACAAGAGAGTAGATACTATGATCTACACCAAGAGATCATCCCTTAAGAGTGTCCCATGCTCCTATTATATAGGAGAGCTCTCAAGAGATCCGAAAGATCTCTCTAGCTAATCACTATGCATAAACACATATAATCCAGATATATACTCATTGACCTAATCACCCTTAAAAACGCAAGGATGCACACATCATGATAATGGAGAACCACATATCAACATTGGTGTCCCATACTACCAAGAGGTATATCTTCAATCCAGCAGCACGTAGCTCTAGTATGAAATGATAAGAGAGTAGATGCTATTCTCTACACAAGAGAACATCCTTTGAGAGTGTCCCATGCTCCTATTATATAGGAGAGCTCTCAAGTGACTCTTAGTTCTTCATTTTCATGTGTGACCCTTAGTTACATGACCCTAACCCCAACCCAAGGTTAGGTCTAACCCTTGTTTCACTAAAGTATGTTCTCATGCTTCCATGCTCACATGCCTAAAATGGGTTAACCTCCTAGTATATGCACATAATATGATATGCACATAACAACAAGCTTCAGCCACATAGCTTTAATGTACTACTCCCAAAAGGCCAATGGTGTAGGGTGTTGTTTACTAGCCCTTTATGCCAAGGTTGTTACTCTTCTTAGCAATCTATCTGCTTACTCCATCCTGGGAGCTTTGGCTGAAGACAAGCACCTGTATGCGTGCATTGTCAGCGGTTGGAAACTCCTGTCAGATGTTTTCGGAATGAAGCTTGTCCACATGTATGCAAAATGTGAAAGGCTAGTAACTGGCTGTTGTCATACACCATGTACTACTTGGTCACTTGCTTGATGCTGCTATGGAAATCACAGAACGTGCACGCGTTTCGTCTACTGCTGTAAAAATCTGTTGTAGGGTGTGTTGTTTAAGCTAAATGCCTGCTATAAAAGGAATTGAGTCTCTGAGTTCGATCGAGGAGCTTCAAGAAAAAACCTTGGCTCCATGATCCACACTGGAAGTAGTTCAATGCTGCTATAAAACAAACGGCTGCAAAATACATAAGCAATCACACTATCTCTATCTCACTGCTTGGTGTGATACCAATGATGAGTCTAACTTGGCATCTGCTTTTGGTTTGTAGGTTTACAAATTTCTTGTACCAACTATGGACCTACTTTTATGGCAGCTCTTACCCCCTGGCCATATGTCCTCTTCTATACCACACAGACAAATCTTACCACAGCTAAGCAACCTCAAGACTTGTTGCTTTCCTTATGGAGGAGAACCTTCTTCCACTAACTCCTTATCTAACCTCAATGAAATGTCCTAGTCTTGCTTCACTTTAAGGCCCTATGGCATACGAAGCACCCTAGCTAATGCTAGAGAACTAGGTTCAACTCCTAATAGGACTTTATAAGTATCAACAAACAGTTGCAAAAAATTTTCACTTAATAGTGCATGCATACATCATTTCATGCCTTGCATACATCATCTCTAATCTGTGTACATCATCTTTCTACAAATTTATCAACCTGAATCCATGGATGCCTTGCTTGTATCAATATTCACTTGCATACATCAAGATTTGCATCAACTTGTCTAATCTGTCAAGAATCTTGACATCTGGCAGCATTTTTACTTCCTTGCACTTTCTTGCACTCCAACACACCAAGATTCACTTCTCTGCATTTCTTGTGCACTTATTTATGACTAAATAAAACTTGATATTAAATTTTCTTACACAGAATGTAAAGATCTTATACAAATTTCAATAAAATCAACTTGAAGACAAGATTAAGATTTAGAGTAACTTACTAACACCATTTTTTACACTAAATTTTAAAAAAATTAATTTTTTTACACTTTCATTGAAAATCTGCACCAAATCTTAAAAATCTGATACTAATTACACAACTCTTAAAATTTACACCAAATTTTACACACTTTCTTGAAACTGCACTAACTGCACATAAAATGTTAAAATCTAAAACAATTTCGCACAACTCTGCTCTATAACCTTGATTCTCTATGCACAACAATCTCCTTCTTGCGATCTTTCTCCAAGGATTCAAAGATTTGATAATCTAAGGTTTGATAGTAGATAGCTTGATCTACATGACAATCATCACTAGACTAGAGATGAACTACACAATTGGGTTAGAAGACCAATTTACGCAAGTTTCTTGGGAGCCTCATTTGGATACTATGAGGCGCACACAATATGCTACATGAGATCCACAATGGATTATGGCCTCTTTTATGTGGGTGGTATACAATCGCAAGTGTATGGACACACTGGTGCAAATTAGACTGGTAGCATCTTGGGAAGTGGTTATGTTACATAGAGCAACAAGAAGTAGATGTCTTGTTAAGTTCAAAGATTGAGTACATGAATGCTATGATAACTTGTGAGGTAGCTAATTGGTTACACAAGCTACCTAAGAGATTTGCGAGTGCATATCAACATCCAAGTTGCCATCTATTGCGACAACCTTAGTAGCTTACAGTTGTCCAAGAGCCCAGTGTTCCATGCAAAGACCAAACACAAAGGTCCATTATCGCTTCATTAGAGATAAGTTCTTGGGAGGAGATGCTAATCTCATGTACATCAACACAAACAAGCAAGTAGCTTACATTTTTACCCAGACCTCGAGCAGAGAAGCTTCGTAGATCCGCACTATGCTTGGAGTCTTGGAGATGAGTTGTGCTCGAGGAGAAAATACATATTGAGATTTCGAGCTCAACACAAGTTGATAATCGTGACATGCTTGGGTAACCGCTCCACCTTTACACCACTTACACGTTTAGAAGATAACAGAACTAATCTTCTAGTGAGCTTTATGAGCCTAAGTATAAAAAATCTTATACCATCATACGCTCTCAAAAACCATTCTATACTTCGTCAAATGTTAGTGAAATTTTCTCTTTCATAGCACCCACTTTTACCTTTAAGTTCTCATTCATCATTTGGACCTAGGTGGACAACCCAAGAGAGAAGTTCAAAATGATGTAAAGAAAGACAATGGGTTTGTCACAAGAAAGAAGACTTCTTAAACCTTTCACGCAGACACAAACGATGGATGATCCAAATATTGAAGAGTTAAGGAGCAAGAGTTTATGTTTTAAATGCAAAGAGAAGTAGTTACCCGAGCATGTTTGAAAGTCATTGAAGGTGATGGCTACTATGATTCTTATGGATGAAGAGGAAATCTCACGAGGGGGAATAGGAAAATTGCATTGAAGAGACATGTTGATACCTCTTTCATCCAAGAAGAGGGTGAGTTTCCATTTGACCTCGATGAGGATAGTCATGCAAGTATTTCGAGAGGTGATGATTCTACAACAACACTATACCTACCTAATCCAGCCTGATAACATACTTTCTTACTAACTCACCTGCTTAACGTGTTCACAATATGAACCGCTCGTACATAATATTATAATACTTATTTTTCACTCATCTCTCGTAGACCTCTCTTGACAAAAACCAAGAAAAGTTTTAGCCATCCGTCTATGTGTCTTCTCCTTTGTTGTGAGTGCATATGCACGCTTATTACAAGAGCTCAAGCTCTCTCTACTCCCCCAATCTTCCCATTTTATGGATTACGCAATAAGGCCACTAGAGATGCTTGGGTTTGTACTTACTAGAGCTTCATCACCATCAAGTTAACACAACCAAGGAGCCAAAGCCAAGGAGATTCCTTTCAAACCTCCATCGCAAACTTCTTTGGATCGCATCCATGACCCACAACTGTGATAAGTAACAAATTTACCACATCATCACTCAACTATTAAGTGATTATATGGCCTCAACGTCCGGGGTGTCCACAGAGAGAGAGAGAGAGAGAGAGAGAGAGAGAGAGAGAGAGAGAGAGAGAGAGAGAGAGAGAGAGAGAGAGAGAGCAATTTCTTTATGGCAAATAGACAACCCAACCTCAAAGACCTCGCTCTTTATAGCAAAGACACCCCAACCCCAAAGATCTCAATCCTTCACTTGTCAACAATAGTAATCCAAGATATCCTTCCGCAACATGTAGAGTCCCCATCACAAGGAGATCTCACCAACAACTTGCAATGTACTAGAGGATGATGGTATCATTAGATGACCTAATTGCACACACATCTTATCAACCACATGGCTATCAATATTGTATTTGTCTATCATTAAGAGGTAATAATTATTAATTTTCCAAATTCCCCACCACAATTATTTTCAAGAAGATATAGTAATGATATTTGCTCTCATACATCCTTTGAACTTTTTTCACACCTCCCCCTCTCAAACTATGAGTAGAAGAGACGAATGGGCTAAGGAATTGTCTCATGCAACTCAACTTATGTAAAAAATGAAAATGGCCAACAATAAGAAGCTTGAAGCGATTGGCACTCACACAATCACCTATGATAGCAAAGCCAACAAGGTAGACATCCTCAAGCAATCAAGAAAATGGAAGAAAACCAAGGTAGACATCCTCAAGCAATTAAGAAAATGGAAGAAAACCAAGGTAGACATTGCAGATTAACTTACCCCAATACAACTAGGTAAAGCTTGCAAGGCATATAGTGAAAACAAAGAGATCTTTTTTTACATGGGAAAACTCATTCAAGCCCAAAGACCATCTTCTATACCAATGGTAGCTAGTGCTACTCCTCACCATCTAATGACAACAATCTTGTACTACTACAAACATAGGTAAAGTTCACAAGGCATATAATGAAAACAAACAGACCATTTTTTTACATGATGGGAAAACTCACTCTAGCCCAAAGACCTTTACAAATGGTAGCTAGTGCTACTCCTCGCCATCCAATGACAACAATTTTGTACTACTACAAACATTGCATTCCTAGTGTGATATGAGATACGCACTACAATGTCTTTTTAAGAAGTTTAGCTTGGTTTAATGTTTTTTTTCCCCAGATTGTTGCAAAGTTTCTCATGTTGAAATAGAAACTTTGATTAAAAAGCAAGATAAAACACCTGCCTTTGATAAAGGAAAGCACCTTGACATGAAGGAATATTTATTTACAGTCATAGATTAAAAAGATATAGGATAACAGACTTCCTAAGCAATCACTAGCACAAGGAAGCATAAATGGCAGTAGTAAAATCAGTTAGAAAACGACTCCCAATGCAAATAATTACAGGTATTGCAGCAAGTGAAGAAAGGAAACCACTGGGAGGCCCTTCCTGCTTGGAAAGCCGGTTGCCAGGGCAGCAGACTTATAAATCTCCATCAGCTTGAAACCTAAAACAAGGCCTGGCAATGCCAGTTGTACTCCATGGCAATGCCAGTTATGAGTACTTTGGGAATCTGCATTGTGGCTAAAACCAACTGAAATCTCTAAAATCTACATCTTGCAAAATTATGTTTCACCCAAGACTGGTAACAAGGTGTTGTATAAACCACCACCAAGGAGTAGAAAAAACCACCATCAAGGTGTAGAAAAAAAACTACCTTGCACCAAAATTTCCGTTCAAGCCTCACCTAATGCTTCAGAAGTGCACCCTTGTGTAATCATTAGACCCTCTGAGAAAGTTCATATATCCTGCTTGATCTGCAAAAAAAAAAACACTGCAAAATCATCATCAATTTTGTTGGTATTATATACTATATATCTGTATACATATGTACATACATCATCATTTTCTTTTTTGTGGGATTGTATGTATGTGTGTACATATATTGTGTGTATGCATGCATGTGCTTATGTGATTGTGAGTGCATTTTGTGCGTACGTGCACATGTGTGTGCATGTGGATCTCACCCTGTTGTATCCAAGGATATTTAAAACACGACTCTAAAATTGAGGTTACAGTATATAAAAAAAAGGTCACCTTAAGCCCTGCAGATCCACAATGCGCAGTCCTTATGGTGGGCATTCTGAATAATAAGAGACTCTGCTCGTATTTGGTACAGTGCTGCACCTGGAAATGTTTCACAAATCCCAGCAAAGTAAAGGTGTACGGACTTGAAATTATATAAGGTCCTCAATAGGTACAAGGGTAAAGACCTAGACGTTGATTGGCATTACAATCCACATCAGATTTATATGTTTTTCAGCATTGGCATGCTGCAGAATCTTGCCATGTGAGGGGACTGGCATATGTAACCACATCCCCCCTATGAGGGTCCTCCAATGTATCACCTTTGGAGTATAGCAAACCCTCCCATTCATGTCTCTCGGAGTGCTATCTCGAGGCGGCCTCGGGCTGCCGCAAACTCGACTAAAGGGCGGGGATAATTGGATCCCAACTCGACACCTGCAGCACGAAGTACTCGGGGGGGAGCATCCCAAGGATGGTGGATCCATTCGGTGGGCAACCGTGACAACTCTGGCAACCATTTTCTCACATACTCCCCATGTGGGTCGTACTTATATCCTTCCATCTACACAAAATGATACATGTTAGAAAATTGCCATTACTTACATCGTTCCATATTAGATACATTGTCCTGCATGTACGTCCTAAAAAGTTCACCTGAGGATTATCCATCCGGTCAAGTTCATGGCCATCTGGAAGACCTCCTGAAATGTATTGCCATCCGAGGATGTCATTCTCTAGATCTGCATCTAGAAGAGCATCCCAGAAATACTTCATGCCCCATGTCCATGGAAGCTGCAGGAACTTCACGAAAAAGCTGGACACAATCACACGGATTCGGTTATGGAGCCATCCAGTAGCCCATATTTGGCGCATACCAGCATCCACAAGAGGATAGCCCGTCCGGCCTTGCCTCCATGCTTTGAATAAGCTCTCATCAACACGCCAGGGAAATGGCCTCTTATTTTGCAGTATAAGTCTCTCATGTGTGAAGGGGAAGTTGAAACATATGTATCTCGAGTACTCTCTGAATCCGATGGACCTTAGGAACAGGTTAACACTATGCTCTCCACCTAGCTTTCCTTCTTTGGACCACAATACCGACTTTATGCGAAGATGGTAGAATATTTTCCTCACACTAAGCTCACCAAAGTGCAAGTGAGGTGATAGAAAGGACGTGGTTGCCCCATCAACCTTGTGTTGATTGATGGCATACTGTAGGAGATGGGCATCCACAAAGACCTCCAAAGCCTTATCTGCATTACTCCACCCCGGTGTCCATGACCTTGCAAGGAGAGCATTGCTATCCTTCTCGGCATTGTTTTCAAGCTCCACTTCTTCTACGGTGCAGCTGGCGATATAACCTGGAATCATCAAGACTGCTTGCAACAATTAGGGTACTTGGTAGATGGCACATCACCGGATATGAGGAGGGATTTAACTGGTTTTAGGTATCACTTGGAAAGTGCATTTTGATCCATCATAACTTTCAAAGACATCAGGAATGCACTCAGTCAGTGTATCATTGTTAATGTATGGAAGTAAATCAGATCATCATAAACTTTAAGGTTTACATTGATAAGACGAGCACTGACCTGTATAGCTGAGCAGGCGCTTTGGGGGTAGCAATGGTGCCTCTGGCTCCAATTGCATGGTGAGGCATTTGTCCCAAAAAGCATCAAAAGTGGTGAAGCGCTTGCCAGAAGGGTCACTCACTTCCCACGGTTCATACAGCAGGTCCGCATTGAAGGTCCTCACATCCACACCAGCTTGCAACAACCCCTCTTTCACTCTGTGATCCCTAACCAATGAGATGGGATCTGCAAAATCATGCAGATCCACTGTGGTCAGTTAGAACAAACATTAATATATATATTGCATACATTAAAATATGTTGACTCGTGCACATAACATACATTAAGCTGTATTAATAGGTATTGGACGAAGAAGGATGCACCAAGCACAGACAGGATTAAGGCTATTTTATGCAGTAGAATTAAGGCTAATTCATGCACAGATTGAGGTTAATATATGCACACATGATTAAGAGAAATATATGCAATGATTGACATACCGTAGAGGTGATTGAAGAAGACTTGGGAAGCCTGTGTGTGTGAGGCTAGATCCAAGAGGGCATGCAGGGAGTTGCTGGACCTTCTGATGATTAAGGGGGCGCCAAGGCTTTCAAGGGATTGAGCCAACTGTATCAAGCTTTGCTTGAGCCACCACCTGGACATGCGCCCCTGCTGAAACTGCCCTTCCTCTTCAGGTGCCCATATGAAGAGCGGGATCACCGCCCTCCCGCTTCTTGAAGCTTCCCGTAGCGCAGGGTTGTCGTCCAATCTGAGATCCCGCCTAAACCACACAATTACGCAACCCATGGTATAATCACACCTCTAATTACCATCAGAAGCGCCTAATCTCCAGTGATAAAGATGCGCGTACCACCCAGGAACTCAGCGTATAACCGCCCAATACCACAATAATTGTACTCCAATGCATATTAATCTGCAGTAATTAGGATATGATCCACTCCTACTGGCTTAGCCAGTAGTTTTCAAGGGCCCTAATCTATGGTGATTAACGTAACAGATGCTGTTCAGAGGTAGCCATGAACGGATTAAGATATGATTAGCACAGCCATTCAAGCCTGCAAAAATCTACACAAAGGATTTGAGCGGGGCTATTTTATGTAACTAATTAAGAATTAAACGGAGTTACGAATTAGGATTACGAGAGAGATTGCCTCCATGCAGAGCTATAAAAAGAGAAAGTCAAAGAGAGAGGGGGGGCGTATGTGTCGTGTTCATAAACGTGGTGCAGAGAAATTTTAGCGATTTTTTCACCGTTTTCCCAGTTTTATGTGGGGGCCCAGAAAATTTAGAATTATTATTATTATAAATATATTTTTATTCTCATGAGAATAATTTAAGGCATGATGCTACCCTTAATTATCATATCGTCATATCATCATCATCAATTATTTGTTATTTATTAAGCAAAACAAAAGCATACCTGTCATAATTTCCAGCCTAATTTGTATATTTCAACCAATCATCACTCACCACCTCAGCGACACGTGGCCCTTCCTTAATTAAAAGATAACAAATTAAATCCCTTTTTGACAAACGCCAGTGCTCAGCTTTTTATCGTTTTAAAAGCACTGACAATTTTTTCTTCTTAATTTTGCTAAAAAAAAAATCTCTGACATTTAAGGACCAACAGTCTTCAATCATTAAATTAGATATTACTATTTAATCATTAAATTAGATATTACTATTTAATCATGCGGGGCAGTGTTCTAAAAAAACTATTTTCCCAAAAAGTAAAAAACCTTCATCTAAAAATTGTGAAATTATTTATAAAGAAAATTTTCAAATTTTGAAGGTTTTTGTTCTACTACCCCTCAAAATCTGAAGGTTTACCCTTAAAGTTTCAAATTTGAATGTAATTTTAAAAATCTGCAGGTGCAAATTACACTATACCCGGGGGCGGATTAGTTATCGGTATTATGTGGGAATTGATGACGTGGAATTTATGTAAAACGTAACGGAGCCAGCGTGGCAAAGCCATGTGAAGCGCGAACGTGGCCAAGCCAGCGTGGCAAAGCCATGTGAGCACGGACACCTGATAGCGATGCGCGCAAGCCGCGCCGCCCACCACGTGGCCGAAATGGCGCCTTCGCTAGCGTTGTTATGTGGAAATTGATACGTGGAATTTCTGTGCAACGTGGTGGAGCCAGCGTGGCAAAGCCATGACACCTGATAGCGATGCACGCAAGCCGCGCCGCCCACCACGTGGCCGAAATGGCGCCTTCGGTTATAAGAGGCGAGAAGAGATAAGATCAGATAAATAAAGGGCCTTGCCACGTGCAATCCTGGATAAGGCTCGCGTCCCTTCGAGTTTAATATTAAAAGTCTTTGACGTCATCGTCACATGGCCCTGGCCCCAGCTGCCCCTGTTTAAATCGAATTTAATTTCGAAAACGTACTGAAAGTTCAAAACTTCAAAGCATGTTAGCTGGCTTTGAGAATCTCCACCTAGCTTATCAAGGGCTGTTCATGCGCACCCGCTTGGGACTACACCTAGCCTAGAGCTTAAGGTAATACATAGTAGATCTTTGTAATAGTGCTAGCACAAAGAAAACAGAGAGTGCCACCCCAAATTTAGGAGTATTCTCTTTGCATACCATAAAGCGCCCAACTTGCTATTAATAATTAATAGCAAAAGTAGACGCCTTAGGTTGAGTGGAGAAAAATAGAAAAAACTTATGGGGTGATTAAGGTCGTTGAATTTATCTCATCATTTGATTAGATATTTTGCATGCCTTTTTGACACGTGCCCCTCCCCACGTCGTGCTGGCGTCATTCAATAAAGTAGCCAATGTCTACTTTTTTTTTTGTAAAAACAGCAGAATATATTAAAAAAGGTTGAAGTACAAGGCCCCATGAGGGAGGTCCATGGGGGGACCCTGGGAAAACTGTTAAAACACTAGATCGTGGAGATAGCTACAGCACTTAAAACTGGAAATATGGAAACCAGTTGCTGATGCGATACTTGAATTGTAACACTTCAAAAGACTAATGCAGTACATGGTAAAACAACTGGAACAGTAGCCCAAGTCTTGACCGAGAGGGTTTAAAGAACCCCTCGAAAGCCTTCCGATGCCTGAATGTGATGAGCAGAGTATTGAAGCCTTCTTTGACACTCGAGATCCAATCCTTGGAACATAAATTCCTTCTTTTTGGAGAGCGAGGAGCTGAGAACCTTTTTCCACTTCCTCCATGGCAGATCCTGCCAGCGAACCACATCCATAGGAACACCAGTTGGTTGGAACTGAATGATAAGCTTGCGGACACTGTCAAGAAAAAGATAAAAATTGTGATTAGTTTTAATTTCATAGAGGGCTTCATTCCTTTGTTTCCAGACATGCCATAGAAGCAGCATTCTGACAGACTGCCACGTTAAGGGGTCCAGGTTATGACATTCCCCTAAAAGTACTTCTTTCCAACTGAGTGGGGAGCTTCTAATCTTCATAAAGGCCTTGTTCAGAACACTCAAGAACTGCCTAGTGTTTGGGCAAGAGTAAAATAGATGCGGGACAGTTTCTAACTTTGTTTTGCAACGGGGACAGAAACCATTCCCATGACCAATCTTCATAGCCTTCTCAAGAGTCCAATTTGCTTTGTGGATGACAAGCCAGGCCAGATGGCGTGTTTTCTTTCTTGAGCAAGGACCACCTTTTGTTAAGTTTGAGAACCAGGTTTTCTGCATTATACAAGTTAGGAAGCTTGACAAGATTACTAGAAGACCCCCACAGAAGGGCTTTAGAAAATGCCTTGCAATCACATTTAAAACCCGGAGGAATGGAAACCTTCAGAGCATTACATCTTTGCATTATAAGCTCAACTCCACCCCTTGGCAAGATGAACTTATTATTGATTTGATCCCTGTTTAACATGCCAGATGAGTCACATAGATCTCCCCACACCTTTACACCAGCTTTGAAACAAGAGAGGCCGATCTGAACTTGATCAATGGCAATCGGCTTCACCAGATGACCAAACTAGACTGAATCAGCAGCATACGCATACCTATCCCTCTTCGTATATGTCTGAAAGGAAAAGAGCTTCTTATAACCCATCCATGACTCCACATTCTGCAGAGCAGAGCTTGCTGCCTATAGGAGAGAGGTATGCCTTTGACAACAGTGCTTCATTGAGAGAGAACCCCTTCCACGCCCTTTTTTCTTTAAGCCAGAATTTTCCAACATCCCTTTTGAGCAGGTCTGCCCATACATCATTTGATAAGATAGCTCTTTGGACCCATTTAGCTGCTAGCTTCTCAGCCAGCAAACCAATGTTGATTATGCCAAGACCCCCCTGTTCTTTATCCAAACAGCATACCTGAAAGGGTACCTTACTGATCCTCTTTCTGCCAAGTGAACCCCCCCATAGGTAGTTACCCATGATAGAGTTCAGTGATTGAAGTTGGGTCTTGGGGGCCTCAGGCAAGAAAATAAACTACTGCGGGGATGATGAAGTGATTGAGGACAAAGGCTCGAGAAGCAACCCCCGTGTTTATATGACTCCATTTCTTGACCTGATTTTTAAGTTTATTTAGCACATAGTCCCATCTCTGTTTGACGGAAATGTTAAAACCCATGGGAATGCCAAGCAGCCTGAACAAACACCACCCCTTCAGGGATAGCCTTGCAACCTGCGAACAGAATAGCTGGAGGAGGCACACCTTCAAAGACTCTGAAACTGGTCTTGGAGTGGTTTATTTGAGATCCACTGGCTAAACAGAAGGTATTAAGGTAGGCCATGAAGTGGGCTGCCGTCTGCACTTCATTACGAAGAAGAACATTAGTGTCATCGGCAAAAAGTTGAAGACATAAGGGTTCTGCTCTGTTTGGAACCGAGATGCCCTTAATGTTATTGTTGGCTAATTCCTCATTCACAAGCCACCCCAGGGCATCAGCAACAATAGCAAAGAGTAGGGGGGAAAGAGGACACCCTTGCCTTATAGATTTCCTAAGAGGAAAAGCATCTGTGAGGGACCCATTAACTGCCACCCTTGATGAAGCATTACCCAATAAGGTTTGAACATACTTTATGAATTTCCTGTTAAGGCCAATATCCTGTAGGGATTGGAAGAGGAAGGACCAATCAATTCTGTCATAGGCTTTATCAAAGTCAATTTTGAGAAAGATGTGATTCTGACAAGAGTTTTCAGCATGTTCCATACCCTCCCATAGACTAATGATAGCATCAAGGATATATCTTCCCCTAATGAAACCTTTTTGCTCCTTTAGGATCCACTCATCCATATAGGGGTTGATTCTAATAGTAAGGATGTGAGCAAAAACTTTGTAAAGAGAAAAGAGACATGTTATGGGTCTCTAGTTCCCCAATTCTTCTTTATCATCTTTTTTGTGAATAAGCTTTATCACCCCCACATTAGTCTTCTCAGCAAGCCCCCCCTTCTTCATGGCTTCTTTCCAGATGTTAAGGATGTGAGGGGTAAGCTCGTCTTTAAATGCAAGAAAGAATTCATTTGGGATCCCATCTTCACCCGGAGACTTCCCCTTTTTGAGATGAGAGATAGCATCTTTGACCTCCTTTTCAGATAAGGGGGAGTCAAGCTTCAAAGCTACTGAGGGGTTGACCACCTTTTTCCTCATGAGAGCAATCTTGGCCCTAGCTGCAGTAACTTCCTGAGAGGGAGGGGAAGCCGTGGAGAACAAGTTAAAAAAATGATTCTTGATAACTTGCAGGTTTTCTACATCATCGGCTGCTGCTGCTTGACCATTGGGTTTCTTGACCAGAGGAATAAGATCCCTAGCTTTTTTCCTTTTGAGGAGAGAGAACATCTTAGGGTGAGGCGTGTCTATTTTCCCAGCCCACGCCTCTCTGTACCACAGCATTGTGGCCTTAGTTGCCAACAACTCTTCCAGTCTGAGGTGATTCCTAAGCTCAATCAGAGTGAGGTCCATTAACCCATTTTTGGATTGAAGGATATCTTGAATCTGATTCCTCCTGATTTGGACTCTGCGATTCCGTCGGATCGCAGAAGCTTTAAGCTTATACTCCCTGCAGGTAATATGAACCTTATTGACCAGACAAACCCATCCCTTGGCGGGGGAAGAAAATAGATTGAAGGCCTCAGTGATGAAACATTTAATCTTCTGTTGGATACACGACAGAAGACGGAAGAGGGAAGGGTCGAGATGGGGCCAGCCAGCCCTTCCTTTGGCCTGTCCTAAAGAGAGATTACCAATCAAGGGGAGGTGATCTGAGATGGTTAGGGAGGGGTCTGTACTACACTTGACTTTTAAGAACATATCAACCAGGCAACCCGAGGCATACAGTCTGTCCAATCTAGCTGCTCTATGGAAGAGCCCTTTTTGATGATTAGACCATGAGAAACCTGTTTTCACTGAGAGGTCTGAAAGATCCTTACTTACCTTCAGCAAGTCCCATTTCTCCTTTTCCTGACCACTAATGGTTCTACCCAGAAACCTACTTCTATCCCCCTGAACTTCCACCATGTTAAAGTCACCAACAAGCAAGATAGGACCCACTAACTGCATGATAGATTGCCAGGTTGAAGCTCTCATGCTGGCCAAACAGGGGGCGTAGACCGAAATCAAAGTGAAGTTGAAAGGGTTACCCAACCTAACAACTGTCCAACTGTGATTATCATCAGACCATGCATCCAGGATTGAGTGCTCCCGCTTCATGTGAATGCCAATTGCTGACCCTCCTTTCCCTGAGGGATGATTGGTAAAAAACCATAAAGCATTTCATGAGATTCTTTGAAGGTTCACGTGAAGTTGGGGACCCCCAATTTTGAGTTCTTGCAGATTGAGAAAGTCAAAATCGATAGCCAAATCACTAACCCACCTATTGATGGCCACTGCCCTTTTCAGGGTTCATGAGTCCCTTACAATTATAGGAGAGCAGGTTTATAGGGTTCATTTTTTACTGGTTTTGGAGGGCTTCCCCGCGGACATGGAGGTTCTTAGGGCTTCCTGACTTTTTTCCTTCTTCCTCTTCATTTTGGAACCCAAAAGAAGGGGAGAGAAATCTCCCTCCTCAGGCTGTTTCACTGGTGAGAGGGACATTCTTTTCATCAT
Source organism: Cibotium barometz (assembly GCF_041138505.1). Classification (NCBI taxonomy): domain Eukaryota; kingdom Viridiplantae; phylum Streptophyta; class Polypodiopsida; order Cyatheales; family Cibotiaceae; genus Cibotium; species Cibotium barometz. The sequence goes on along the minus strand of NC_141079.1, from coordinate 32,264,689 downwards.
TGCAGCATCCTCAGCTTCTAGCTGAGCTTTGAATACCTCATCCATTCGTTGAGATTTATCTATGAAGTCCTCATCTGAGTCCATAGGGGAGTCTAGATCTTGACTGAAAAGTACTCTGTCTTTGTGGGGAACCCTTCCCGGAGAGAGTTGTTCATCTCCTACCAGGGCTGTATTTGGGGCCTCCTTGGCTTGAAACTGATTGCCTAGACCATCTTGGACCTCTTCTAAGAGGGGGGCAAACCTGTTGGCAGGAATATGCCAATTAGATTTAGGGTTTTTGAACTTTGACACATGTTTTTTCTGGGGCACCACAAAGGCCTCCTCCTTGCCAGGGGTTTTATCACTCACAGCTGGATGGTGGAGATCAGGGCAGTCCCTGATCATATGTCCTTGCTTATTACAGTTAAAACAGGCGTTGGGAAGATTCTTATAGGTTAGCACTTGTTCATATATAATCTGCCCCTCTCTGTTTTTCAGGGGGACTTTATCTTTTAGGGGTTTAGCAGTGTCAACTTCGTCTGTTGAGCCCATTGAGGATTGACAACCTGAAAGTGCTTTTGACCTAGAACCTTACCAACTGAGCCACCGATCCTTTTGGCCCAGATAGAAAACTTAGCAGGCATGTCTGTAAACTCTACCCATACAGGGATTTTGGTGGGTTTGGGGCCTTTGGGGTCAAAAGTATCAAACCATCTGAAGAAAGAAAGGGGGTGTTCCTAATTATCCAATGGCTACTGTTAATTACAGAGGTAGCACTTACCGGATCTTCGAAATGAAACATGTAGTAAGCATTTAGTAATGAACTGATGCCACTCTAATCCTCTTTTGTTCCCAGTTGGTCTTAATCCAGTACTTCAGAGCATCCACCGGGGGTCTAGCCCCATGACAGAGACCTATCAACAAGTGTGATGACAGGTGGTCCTGCCATGCAGCTAGTTCGTCGTCATCACAGATGACGGCTCCCTCATCATCAACATCGAAATCACCAGTCCTTTCTTCAAAGGCCGGGTTTTGTGAGAGATTAAGCAAAGGGTTTTCAACAGACCTAGGGGGGAGAGAAGAGTGAACATGACCTGAGATAGAGCGGGCGCCTTTCGGATGACGGACAGCTTCAGCGAAAGTGATCGGATGACCAAGGGGGGCAGGCCCGGGATGAACCTGAGGGGGACCTTCATGTTGTTTTCCCTGGCCGCCTTCCGTTTCACGCAGGCCTCCAGAACCGTTCTGTTGACGAAGCAGAGGAGCAGCAAGATGACCAGCCTTTGATGTGGCATGCAGCACACCATGGGGCCTCGTTTTGGCGCTTGATGCAGAACCAGGGACGACGGACCAGCACCATCACGGATAGCATGAGGGGCAGGGCTTGAACCATAGAGGACAATGTCTTGGAGAGACATTTCAAAACAAGGCTCCCCCCTCTCGGGGGGAGGGGCTTGAGCGACGAAGGGGTTTAGCAAGCTCAGTTGGGCGGGTAGACGAAACAGAGGAGAAGAGATGCTATGCATGCAGAGGGGAAGCTCGCATGAGCGACACCTGGGCTAGCAAAGGACCAGACGTGGCGCTCATGCACCAGACGGAGCCTTGGCTGTTCAGAGCGCTCTCACCACCCATCAGGAAAGGGATTGCTAAGAATAACATGTCCAATGTCTACTTTTGACACACGCCCCTCCCCACGTCCTAATGGCATTGTCCTCGACCTCATGCTCCCCGACTTCTGATTGTTGTGGGTTCCTCGACCTCATGTGCACCATCCCCAGCTTCCAATTTTACATGGTATTCGAGATGGACGTCCCCTGCGTCTGATTATTGCAGGTCATATGTTGGGATTTCATCGTGTCCTCTGGTTCTCTCTCTCTCTAATCAAAAGTAGACGCTGGGTGATTTATTTATCATGTTGATATGGTTCTCTGTCTATGATCGTGTGCTCTATTTTAGGGGGGGGAACTAATGGTGTGATTAATCTTGGCCTTCGTGATTAATCATGTTCATTAAGGTTATTGCGTGGGCTTTTGACACATGCCCCTCTCTTGTTTCGTCGGATTCTTGCTCCTGGCTGTTCCTTTTGGCTATGGTGTTTGGGTCATATGCTTGGCATGTCTCTTAGCTAGAGGGCCGCTCTCGCTTTTTAACACGTGTCCTATTGGCCAACGTTGTGAAGCCGTCGATGAATGATAGTAGTGTCCTCGACGTCGTCTTCCTGGCTTTGGATTGTTACCGCTTCCTCAACCTCATGCTCAATCTCCCAGGCTTCGCAAGTGTTATGTTGGGATTTTTCTCACGTTGTGCTCTAGTTTAATCGTGTGCCTTTGCTGTGGGTTTATAAGCATGCTCTCTCTCTCTCTCTCTCTCTCTCTCTCTCTCTCTCTCTCTCTCTCTCTCTCTCTATTCCAAGTGATTAAGCACCCAATGACTACTTTTTCTCTAGTTTAATATGGCGCCTCTACTGTTGTTTAACTAGGGTTTACATTTGATATGTTGGGATTTCTCTCGTCTTGTGCTCGGGTTTAATCTGGCACCTTTGTTGTGGCTTAATTAGGGTTTACATTTAATTAGGACACGTCTGATGCATTATATTTTGGCATGTATGCCAATGCGTTCGTACGGTATGGTTTGATAAGGTTTAACTTGCATGCATTAAATTTTATTCCCATTTTATTTTCTGTTTTGTTGTGGTTAACTAGGTTTGTGTTATAAAAATAAATTTTTGGTGATGCGTCGTGTCTGTGTGTGTCTGCCTTAGATAGCTCCCGCATGACGTCAGGTTATCCTCACTGATAATGCTTCTAGGTCTGTTCCTAAGAGGTTATGTTCTGTTTGGTTTGGCTAATTGGTGTCCTTCTCCTGTTGTTCGTGGCGACATGTACATGACACAGCTCCTATCCATACCCCTCAGCTGGATGCTGGTGGTGTCCATGCAGATGGACATGGCAAAGTTGTCATGGACACAACTTTGTCATGTGATGAATCTGAATCCTCACCTTGTACTGCTCCTCATCAATGTTCACATGTTGAGTCTATTTGTGTGTGTATTGTAACCCCCCTTAAAGGAAACCATGGCTTGCAAACCTGTGCTCTGTTAAAAACAAAGCAAGGTCAAGTGAATCTAGTGAACCTCTTGTAGCATTATATGGTAGTGATGTGTGTGAACACACTTAGGACCACCGGGGCACTTTTTTCCTCACTAAGAGGTTTTTCCCCCGTGCGTATGTATACCCTCTTATCTACTCATTTTGGGGTGTGCACTTATCTTTTGTATCTGGCACACATTTGTTGATTCTAATCTAGTGAGTTTTTGTGTGCTCTCAAGCTTCTCTATCTTGTGTGTGTGCATTGTTGCAACCCTAACCCTAATTCCAACAATTGGTATCAGAGCTAGCTTCGTTGACACTTGATCTAGTAGTCTGCCTCCCTCCTCACGACCTTGTTTTTTTTTTTTTGGGGGTCTCTGATTGAGATACCCTCTTAATAGAAAAAGGTATATACTGTAGTGTGTTGTATACAAAGTATACGCAATTTTCGAGGTCTACGACGTGATTCGGCATGTTTCGGACGTGTTTTGGGCACCGCAAGGTTTTGAGGCATCATTTTGGATTGATTCTGCTCGATTTTGGGTGTTTGGGCTGTGTAGTAGCAAAGATATGGTGTGCAGCAGCATCTACAGTGTCTTCAATAACATCGACCGTCATACTTTTGCCAATAACACTCTATTCTTTACTTTGTGTTATTTTTCATACAATTTGCAGGTGATTCAGTCAATTGGCAGCCATCTAGGGTTGCATTCAGTGATGAATACTGAGTACTTGCAGTGTGTTGAAAGATTTTGCATTCGGTAGAAAGTCATGGCTGGCAGCAGTAGTGATGTATTCAACATGTTGTCTACTAAGGACAAACTTGATGGAACTAACTACCCATTGTGGTCCTATATAATGAGGCATGTACTCGTTGGAATGTGGTCAGTGGTGAAACTCATCTTATTTCATAACTACCAGTGCAACCAAGTGTTGCAGGTACATCTGAAGTAGAATCTGATAGATGTGGCTCCTCCACAAGCATCGCCAATACCTCCCACTGCTGCACAAATGAGATGGGATGGAAGAGATGCACATGCACATGCATTGCTTGCACTTTCTGTCATGTAAGACTTCAAAACAGGCATGGGATGCACTTGCTGCATTATACCAGGTGCGCAATGAAGCATGTGTTGTATATCTACGCAAACAGTTGGAGTCTGAGCACATGAATGAGGGAGACTCAATGGACAACTTCTTGACCAAGATCAAAGATTTTAATGAGTAGCTTGCTAGTGTGGATGAGATATATCATGATAGTACATTGGTACCCATAGTTCTCAATGCATTGTCGGATTCTTATCAGAGTTTTGCCTCTACCCTTAGACTCATGATGAAGGGAAATCCAAATGCCCTTACATTTGATGAGCTGGTTTTAGTACTCTTGCAAGAAGAGCAATCTAGGCAAAATAGATCTAATATGCGAGTTGGTGACCAAGCTTTTGTTGCCAATTAGAAGGGCTTACTACCTTTTTAGGATTGATCGGGCTTACTGCCTTTTCAGGATTGATCGGCCATACCTTGTACATGTTCACATCATCACTCCAGAGGGGGATTTGTAGCATTATATGGTAGTGATGTGTGTGAACACACTTAGAACCGAGAGGGTACTTTTTCCCTCACTAGGAGGTTTCTTTTCCCGTGCGTATGTACACCCTCTTATCTACTCATTTTGGGGTGTGTACTTATCTTTTGTATCTGGCACACATTTGTTCATTCTAATCTAGTGAGTTTGTGTGCTCTCAAGCTTCTCTATCTTGTGTGTGTGCATTGTTGCAACCCTAACCCTAATTCCAACACCTCTGACAAAAATTAAGCTACTAGAGCTCTCTGACTGTTGGCATTGGGAATGGTGACATGGACCTTATGTATTGGTGGGGACCATTGGAACAGCTTAGTGGCATGTTTGCACTAGAATGGGGTGAAACTCTGAATCACCTCCATTTTCATATGGTAGTAAAAGTCTTTTCATCCTCAATCATTTCTGTGAGCAAAATGATTAAAAGGCATCTTGTTTTGGGATGTCTGTAAACCTACACGAGGCATTGTCATCTATAGAACTTTGAAATAGGTCCACCTCCACACATATAAGGGTCATATCAGGGCATGTTAGATAATTGTATGAAAGACTTGCATAAGCCACACTTCAAGTTTTTCAGTCACAATGTCTTTGCTGAAGAAATAACTAGGGGCCGTGAGAGTAATATGTGTTATACAACCAAGGGGATTTAAAAAACAAAGTATGTTTAACTCCCGCCAATGTGTTTGACCATGCATATGTCTACATGGATAATTACATCCCAAACAAGTTAGGGGCGAGCATGGAGTCTACTTTGTTGTTGTGAATGCTCGCCCCAAACAAGTTAGGGGCGAGCATGGAGTCTACTTTGTTGTGAATGCTTCGCACTAGGAAATACTACCCATCTACACACTGGATCATTCCTAAAGTGGGGAATGGAATGGATAAAAAAAAGGGTTGATGATGTTTGGAAAGTGATGAAAATCCCTCCTCTCACTCAGACTACTGACATCGATGGAAAATTTTTCATGGATCGTCTAGGTTTCAGATACTTCCCAGATGTAGACAGTGGTGGTGGAGTTGAAGATGAACAACTACAGAATGATAATGCTAATCCAGGATCAAGAAGCAATCCCATTTTTGTGGATAGTTATGACGATGTTTGCAAACGAGCATGTATTGCATGGGAAATATCGCTCTCTTTTGGATCCATCGAATATTGGAGAAGCAAAAGAAAATGAACACGATTTTGTATCTCTGTAGCCCAGGAAAAAAAAGTGGAAGGTATTATGTAGAAAATTTCAAGGGATACATATGAGGATCTTTCGAATATGTATTTTTATGATCAGTGTTGTATAGACTATCACTTGTATCGATGTAAAAATTCCTGCTACTATTAATACAAAAATATATTTGTTCTATAATTTTCCTATTTTCGACTGAATAGAGCAAATATTTTAAGTCATTTAATTAATTTTAGATTTATGATAGCATTTTTTATTTTCAATTGTTATTTATTATCTTTATCTTTGTTTAAAGTAAGGTTTCAATTAGAGGTATAAGGTACTTTGTAATAAAGCAACCAACGTCTACTTTGTGATAACCTTCGTGAAATAAAGGTTTTGCATTAATTAATTAATGACAAAAGGCTAATAGGCACTCAATATATAGATGTTTCTTGGACACATAACATTTGTTAATAGATTCCCATCAATAATTTTTGTCATTGCTTTTTCCTCTCCCACAACTCTCACAATTGTGTAATTTTAGTCGTCCCTTTTTCCACTCTCCTACAACTCCTATGTAGGAGAACACTCTCCCACAACTCTTATGTAGGAGAACACTCTCCTACAACTCCTATGTAGGAGAACACTCTCACAATTGTGTAAGAAAATTCAACCCTATTTCTAAGGCCCCTATTCACCCCTGTGTGTTAAACCTCTTATCATCACACGTTGAATATAACATACCCGTTCAAACAATACCTCAAAGGACCTATAAGAAAATTTTCCCCTTGATTCTAAAAACAAAATTATGAATTTTATGGCATTTTAGTTGCCATTTAGCTCAAAAATATGTGAATTTCCAACATAAACTTATAAAATTTTATATTTATAAGTTTTATGATCTTGTGACAAAAACGTATTCTATGAACATTGGTATATGGTCTTCTCTTGTTCACTCAATCTGCATGAGACATCTTGATTGAAAAAATGAAATCTTTACATGTACCAAACAACTGTAGTCTCTTGGTGCTCCACCCAAGACAATCTATTGACAAAGTAACACTATGGGCACACGTAAAATTTGTGAACATTGCAAACTATACATCAACAACATGATTTTTAGGGGCAAGTAAATGACTCGTGTACATGTGAGTACACTTTTCTCATAAATGTACACATATGGTGTGGTCGTATCTTTGTGTAATACTAGCAATCAATTCTATGGCAACTATGGCCATGAATTCAAAATCTTCAAGACATAAGTGTCTAATGAACATGCTGCAAAAATGCATTGCCATAGCTGGCTACGTGGCACAATACCATAGTAGTAGAGAGAGGTAAATGTGGTAGATAACCATATCTGAGTCATTTTCACATGAATCTTTCACACAATGAAGGCTTTTAACTAAGCCTAGATTTGCTTGCTAAGAAAGGCAAGTTCAATGGGAAAAAATGATATTTGTGGACTATTCATACGTAACAAGGCATAGTTAGGCCCTTTCGACTACAAATCAATTTCATGTTTCTTTAAACCATTCAAAAAAACATGCAATTTGATAGTCTAATCCATTAAAAAGCAAGGAACATTCTTGGTGCGATCTTAACCCGATCACAATGCTTTGATAGAGTTAACAAGGATCAATAAAGTCAATCATCACAATACAGGAAGTGGATGACGGTAAGGCCATAAATGCATACACTAACTACAAGAGAAATCTGTGTGGAAGGAAAAGCTTTACCAAAGGAATCCAGTTCATGTGTAACATCTAACCCATGGATGGGTGTTTAAGATGGGTTCACATGGTGGTGCCAATATTAAGGTCAAATATGCTGATTAGAGATGAATTGAATGTCTACACATAGTTAACATGATCATTGAATCCCTTTACACTAGATGGGGAAGGCCATTTTTGAAGAGAATAGATTTTGTCATCAAGTTGGTTAAAGTTGGCTAACCAAGCAAGATTAAAGGCAATGGGTTTAATGTTGGATGTGCTTGTGCAAGTTGCAAATGGATTAAGGTTCATGAGCTCAAAAATTCTTCGTCCTTTGATGTAATCCACGATTGGGGATAAGAACTAGGTTTTATGATGGCTATGGTGACCCATGGAAGGCCAACTTTCACCTCCTAATGAGTCCTCCCTCACTGTATCTAGCAATGTGAGGCTTGGTTAGATTAGTTCTAGATACAGAGGCTTCGGAGCTGTTTCTATTTGAGGCCTCTTGATAATGGTTGTGGGTATGTCTAAGGCCTTGCACAAACTTTGAGGTTTCCTCACTAGGTTTATGATTGACTGTGGCATAGGGTCTGGGATATACTGTGCATGTTTGCATGTTAAAATTACATCTTGTTGTCTCTCAAGACATTAATGTGCATGTAAAAGTTACATCTTTTGGTCTCTCAAGACATTGTTGAACTTAGCCTTGCCAAAGCATGTGTCCTTGGGTTTTGCCTCCAAAATACTCCTTATTACTAATGGGGTGAAGGGAGGGGCTCTTTTGCCTAGATGGAGGCACATATATACGGTCCTTTATGAGATGGTTCTCTCTCACAAAAAGTGGAGGAAGAAGAGGAAGCTAATGCCAGAAGAAAACCTACAAACACTCCTATCTATCACTTACAAAAGGTAGAGAAAGAAGAGAAAGCTAATGTACAAAGAAAACCTACAAACACTCTCTCAAAAAAGGCAGAGGGAGAAGATGAATCTAACGTAAGCATTCGTCAAGCATGCAAGTTTTAATAGAGCACAAGAGAGCAAGAGTAAAGAGAAAAAGGGGAGCTCACAAGTATTCTTTTTGTAAGGGAGTGATTGTGTATTACTTATTATAAAAAATGAATTATATATAGGTGACTAGTTTTCACACTAGGCCAACCAAACTTAAAGCTAGTATGGCCTCTATTACTATTATTAAGCAAGTATGTACATGGAGTGTCCATAGACTTTTCCTATTTGGCATTAATCATATGGAAAGGCCTCTATATATATATTTGGCATTAATCATATGGAAAGGCCTCTATATATATATTCCAGCATGGTCTTACAAAGGATAAGTGCTTATTCAAGTGGGTAAGATGGAAAAGTACCTTACTATAGGTCAATAAGGTGAAACCATGTTAACCTATCAAGTGTGGCCCCTTTTTACCATATCCTCGCATCATCTAAGTCAGGGGTGAAAAGATGTGGATGTTCTAAAATATGTCATGAAGTTAGCATGTGAGGTTAAGTGGTATGATCTGGGACTACTAACCCCTAGCAAGATGCAGGGCAAAGTGGTGAGAAGCTTTGGGTAGCCCTAGTGTGCAGCTTGGTGAGGCGACATGAAAAGTAATAGGCATTGGAAATGGAGGTTCTTCATGCTAGGACTCAATTACCTATCACTTTCCAAGCATGGACTCTTCAAAATTAGGTAATTGGTAGAAGTGTTCCATACCCTGTGATTAGCAGAATGGCAACTAGGACCAGCATGGAATGTTTTCCATGGGTAGATAGTGGTCTCCATGGAACGTCTTAACGTAATAGGGTATTATGGTTGGATCTCACAATGTGATGCAGAGAGATTAGGCTTCTTCATGGCGAATACATCAGCCAGTGCAAGATTCTTTTGGTGTTGAATTGGAGCCATATCAGAGGTTGCATACAATGAAGCTCATGCAATGAAGATTTTTGGAGGAACCTACAAGGTCGAGGTTTCTCTAGGTAATGGGTCATACTATGGGCGAGGCTTGCACTTGCCATAGTCCCCTCATCCAAAGATGTACCTAGAGGGTTAGCATTGGTGAGATTAGTTGCAAGTGCATGTGCATGTGCACGTGCATACTGTGTGATACGAGCTATGAAAAAAATTATAATGCTCGCAGTGACATATGTAGGTGACGTGTAAGGAAAATGGGTTGAAAGTGTGCCCATTTATGTGTGTGCATTCCTCCAACATGAAAAATTATCCATGTCAACTGCTTTTTTCAACTCTCTTTGCTATTTTAGTCAACATTTACTTGACATCCCTATTCTTAGGGAGTCAAGATGATCATTAGATTGATGTTGTAGGGCCCATAGTAGTAATGGGGCTGATTGGCATGTGGGGCTTGAGGGATTTGGTGTTGTCAAGTACTCAGGATAGAGGAAGTGTGGAGCTCAGGTCAAAGATGAGGTTAGGAAAGCTCCTTGTTACTAATTGTAGAAAGGCAAGAAGTGAATTGTACCATGGACCAAGCTTGTGCCTACCATGGTAATGTTTCCTCAATGTTTCAAACATTTGGTGCTAATCTTGAGCTGGGTTTATCCCAAACAATCTAACAACCATAATTACAGTACTAGGACACATCTCCTTTGATAAGCATTGCACAAAGCCCAAGCAGGAGTCCCACTCTCCACAGAAGCTTATTATAGAAGCGTATTTACCATCGAACTAAGTTCTTGTACATCTCCATTTGAACAAGGAATATGGAACATGGGGAGCTAGTGTTAAAGAATACCTCATCATAAAAAGATCCACGAGAGAAATATCCTAACATGACCTTAGCCACCCACTCCATAACCGAGCCTACAACCTCAAAGCCAGGCTGATGGAGGACAAGTTCCATTAGAAACAGCATAACCCAACCCCTTAAGGCAAAAGATATCATACCCTAAAATAGAGGGTTTTACGCAACCACCTCTTTTTTTATACTGCCATGAGAATACATAGAACACATGCTAAGAATGTTGTTTGAAATCAGAAGTGAGGTTGTAAACTAACATAGTACCTAGATGCTCAGAGTTGGGCAAAACTCAACCAATCCACATGATGGCCAAATTTGATGGAACTGGAGATCCCATTCATTATATTTAGAGAAGTTCGATCAAATGTGTGAGGCCATGGAAAGGATTAATGATCCTGTCAACATCTACTCATTTAAACTTTGCCTTTAGAGGCAAATTAGGACAATGGTTTTGATCACTAAATCAGCTTGAAAAGGCTAGCTACTATGAAGTCTTAAGACATGCTTTCACTATGGGATTCTTGCCTAGTGGAGCCTAAGGGGGCCCCATTACACAAATCTATAACCTCAAGCAAGAGGGGGGAGAGAAAAATGTAGAACCAAGTATATCCATATGAGATGTAGCACCCGAATGATCTATCGCACTCATTGATCAATATATGATCAATCTTAAAATCTAGCACCCGGGTGTAGCAACAATATGATCCCCATAGGTATCCTAAACACACTTCACCCATAGACTCTCTATTCAAAGACATGGAGCACCAAAGAATAAGAGACCTCACCGATGTCATGCTTTCGATGCAAAGGCCCATATTGTATTATGGAGCACCCTTATAAAGACCCTACACCAAATCCCACAATGCTCTAAGAACTTTGAATCCTGTGCCAAACCCTAGTGTAATTCCTTATGATGAAGACACATGTTATAAGTGTAGATTTGACCATGCATACAAGTATTATCCCAACAGAGTGACATAAACATTGTCAGCACTCCCAAAATGCACTACTGTACTATAATAACCATATTTTAATCATAGATAGTTCTCAACTAGAACTTCCTGAATGGAGACCAATGTTGAAATATACAAGTGAATAGGGTGTGTGCGAGAACAAGCCCTTAGCAAGAGGCTGTAAAAGAGAATTTGTAAATGAGAGAAGCTATGAAAAGGTGAGAAGTATCTACTGGTGGGAGAGAATAAAGGGTAGCATGAGGAGATTTAGGAGGTGTGGAGATATTTTGGGAAGAGGTGGAGAGAATCAAGCAAAAGAGGTGGAGTGAATCAAGGAGAAATCAGTGGGATTAGATGCTTGGATGTAAACCCTATAAATTGAGGCATTGGCCTAATGAGAATTTGCTGGTTTTTTATTATCCATGCCTACATTAAGCTATCAGTTAATTACTCACTAATCATATCTTAATTATCATCTAATCTCTTTTCTAATGATGTTGATTCTAGCATTTGATCCACCATAGCTCATCACATTGCTGCAAATTTAACATGGGATCAGAGTCTAGCCTAGAATCCATCAAGTTTATGAGCCTATTATCTTGCTAATCACTTAGCTAATTAGGATTAGTAGATAATTAAGTTTTTTAAACCTCTTTTTCAATTAGCCTCTATACCCCGAGCTTTGATACCAAAAAGAGAATGTGAGGGAGAGGAGAGCTTGAGTTCCTTGCAAGTAAACACACAGACACAAGAGAGAGATGGATGGCTAAATTTTCTTTTAACTTCTTCTCTTCTCTACAACCCTATAACTAAAAGATAACAGTACAAACTATAAGGGAAATTACTCTCCTACAATAATATACAATGGTCAGTCCATAGTGTGAACTTGACTATATGAGCTGGCGCTATAACTATGCCATTACTCTAGTACTCCAAAGTGGCTGTCATATAGTTTGTCATCCACTTGTTGCATATCAATCATAATCTCAGCAACCATGCCAATGGCATAAGTGTGGAAGATATCACCCAGGTGGGTCATCAATGTCCGCTCGATATCTTAACACTTCTAGGATAGGTGATAACCAATAGAAGTGACTCCTAGGATTTATGAACATTTGTGTTAAGGTAGATGTGAGACATTGTAGACATTAGGGAAAAAGGGAGCTCATTTTGGGGCCCTGTAAGAAATTCACTATTTTTTGATTTATTTCTCTCCTAAAAGACCTCAAAAATAGTAAAATACGAAAACGTGGCTCAGAACTGCCAGTAAGGACTACAGAACTGTCAGTTCAGAAAGGAATAAGATAATCTTTTGTCTAACTAACACAATTTTGCATTAAATATCTCCTTAGTTTTTTTTTGTTTCCCGAAGATTCCGTATCTCTTTTGACGACGTGTGCAGGCCTCTCATAAAGAATCCATCACTGAACTTGATGATTGCACTTTTTCAAAATATTTACATGGATACTGCCACACTTCCACGATTCATGTTACAAAAAGACTATGAGATTGATAAGCATACTGAAGAAATATTTCATGGTGGTAAAGGAATCACTGTGTATGACCCTTGGAACAACATATTTGTAGATCTACAACAACTTCAAAGAAGCATGGTCGAGTTTTATGGAATAACTTTTGAGGAGTGCAAAGGCATTTTGAAATTTGTTATCAAACTGGATGAGTGTGAGGTTGTAAAGGAAAAGAAAATGAAAAGGATTACTATTACATTGATGAATGGAGCACTTGATACATCATTGACTGAAGCGAGTTCGAAGTATTTTAGTGTGCAGTCAGAGAAACACATATGGTGGTTAGGCTCGTTCCAGGTATGATCATTTTTTTGTTTCGTACTTGATTTTAGTCATTGTTTTCAAATCTTTTATAGTAAGACTTTTGTTTTCTATAATCACAGGTAAAGATAGAAGACCATGAAACACTAGATTGGGTGTTTCACCACACGGAAATACCAAGAATAAATAAAAGACAAGTGCGAGGAGAGAATCTCCATGTTGCAGGAAAAGGTGATTTTCAAGTAGAGTGGCACATGGCGGGGGATCTTAAAACACTTAAGTGCATGTATAACGTTAATAAAGGAGGCAACTCAAAGTCTCCTTGTCTTTACTGCAAAGAATCAGCTCAAGTAATGGATTCCAAATGGTGGAAGAGAGCACCTAATAGAGATAAAGTTGACCCTGACTTCAAGGCCATTCTTGACATTCCACTATGTAATGTTCACATATGCTCATTGCATGGTCTATGTCGAATTATTGAGAAATTGGTATTTTTGTATATTGGATTTGCTTGGAAACTTCGTCCCAAAAAAAATAGAAAGGATGCTCTTCAAGCATTGGAAAAAGTGTTATCTGATATAGGTCTGCATGGAGGTGATGTTCATATCACAACAAAGGATTTTAAAAAGTCTACCAATGGCAAGGAGGTACCAATCAAGCCCTCTATTGGTGGTGTTAAGGTAAGAAGATTCTTGTCTCGACCCAAACACAGTAGTAAGCAAGTAAGGCAAGGTAGAACAGTTTCAAGGATTAATTATGGATTGTGGAAGCAAGTCCATAATGCCGTGAAAGATCATGAGGCAGATGGAGAAGCACGAAATGTGAAGGCAGAGGTGTGGAGGTCTCTTGATCAACTCTTCATGTTCTGTGACAATGTAACATGGACAAAAAGTGATTACAAGAACTTTGAAGAGGCAATTAAACATTTTGGGAAGTCAATGAAAGACGCATGGACAGCCTGCAATATAACTCACTACATGGTAAAGTTCTGTCTTCTTCTTTTACTTAAGTGCGATCCTCTTTTTTTTAATAACTTACTATGCATTCTTATGTCTCTGTGAAAACAGCATATCATCTACAACCACCTTCCCTATTTTGTCAAAAAGTATGGATGCCCAGTAATTTGGTCTACCCAAGGCATGGAGAAGTCTCACTACATGGCACGTAATGCATTTTTTAGACACACACAACACTACGGAGGGAGTCAAAAGGCAAATAGTCTGAAGGAAGTCTTCCAATGGTTTTACCGAGGCATACTACAGAGGCTGCATGCTAAAAGAAAAGTTGCTAGCTCCAAAGTCAAGCTTGCTTTTATTCTAGCCCAAAAGCAAAGACGAAGACAAACTTTGGACAATTCAATGGCAGCAGAGAGACATAGACAATGGAGGGATTTGAAGATATTTAGAAACCATAAATGGACAAGTAAACATGAATAGCAGTTTGTAACTTATTGGTGTTATGTCCACATGTTTTCAAACTCAATCAATAGATTTTTATTTTGTGGAACAAGTGACTCTTGGTGTTATGCCTATATGTTTTGAGACTCCATCAAAAGTATTTCTTTTGTGAAACATGTGATCTATATTAAACAAGCATCAATACATCCATGAGCTACACACAAAAAATTCAATCAATACTACACACTATTGATCCTTACCAATAAGGTACTGATGAGTGTGTACTGAGTGTCAAACGCTTTTAGAAGCTACTAAGTGTGTACTAAGTGTGTACTGAGTGTCAAACACTTTTAGAAGCTACTGAGTGTGGGAAGAGTATTGAAGTGTCGTACGGTGATGGGACAAATGCAAAAGGGAAAGGTAGAGGATCAAAGACTTTGTACAAATCAGTTCAACTTCAACATAATGTTTGTGCTATATTTGATGACTAAATCCTATTACTCCCAGGGCCTACCAATCGGAACTCTCTTTTTGATCTTGATTGGACTCTTTTTCCTGGAGAGTGATATCTAATTCTTACTCTGCCATTTCTGTTGCCACAGGAACATCCTCTTTTTCCTCTGCTTCAAATGTGTCTTGTTCTTCAGCCTCTTGCCCTTGCTCTTCTAGACAGTACTGACTAAAGACAATGTACATAAGGAATGCCATGGTTTCCTCAAGCACTCTACACTTTTTGGTGTGCAAGCTACAGTTGAATTTATATTTCTCAGGCAGGCTGTCAAATCTTCTATTCACATGGTACCTCAGCCTGTCAATGGCGACAATATGATTTATATGCATAAAAACCTTTTCACCTTCCACAATTCTTCCTGCCTCTGTCAGTTGTTTGAAGGTATCCCAATGATCTGAAAGAAAATCTCTGTGATGCTCCAATACAGAGCTCATAGTGAACTCCCTATTTGAAAATACTGTGGTATATGTGGAAGTTCCTCTGAGCCTTGCATTTGTGAAGAAAGTCAAATAGGAGCAAATCTGGAGATTTGTGCTCTTCTGATTCCTTTTGTTTTGAGAGGGAAGACTCAGTTTTCTGCTCCAGTCTCTTCCTTTTGCCTGAACCAAAATTTATATATCATGAATTCTATATGCTGACATATGTAATCAGGGAATGTATAGGATATCACCAAACAACTCCCTTCATGAGCACACATGACTCACCTGGTGATTGCTGTGGTCTAAGTATAGCAGCAGAAAAGTCCAACTTTCTCTTGAAAGGAGGGGCCTGAGAATCAACTGTTCCAAAGCAAAAACTTTTCTCATCATCAAGGAAGAAATCCCCAGGGGAGCCAAAGAAAGCAAAACAATGAGGAAGAAGTAAAAACCAAAAGGGACACAGGAATTTGCAAGAAAACGCGATGTAGGGCCATTTGGAAAATGTCAAGTACTCTCCTCACATTTTGTTGTGCAAATTTTCCATTTCTATTGCTATCCATCTCCAATCAAATGCTAGGATCACCTCAAAGATTCCTGGACAGTAGATGATACTAGGAAGAATTCCCCAGGGCCAAAGAAAGCAAAACAATGAGGAAGAAATGAAAACCAAAAGAAATATAGGAATTTGCAGGAAAACGCGATATAGGGCTATTTGGAAAATTTTAAGCACTCTCCTCGCATTTTGTTGCAAACTTCTTGGTTCTATTGATTTTTATCTCCAATCAAATAGATAGCTTCCAGGTCAGTAAGACTCTCTATATCCTTATCTTCTTGTTTAATAGTATAACACACATATCCTTATCTTCTTGTTTCATAGTATAACACACATACTTATGGGATGTGATGTAGCTTAGATATTAGGATAAATACCACAAGTAGGAAGACTTTTGTATTGGACTGGTTGAAATGACTGAAGGCATGTTCCAGCAGGCTGCCTCATGAATTTGCAGGAAAATGCGAGGAGAAAGCTTTAGGAATTTCAAACAGCCGAAATCGCGTTTTGTTGCAAATATAAAACTAGGATGTGGAAATTTGGGATATGGGATGTGGTGGATGGGAATTGCCCAGATATCTGGACATCAAGAATTCTATGGATGGAAGAAATATATATCAAAAAACATTGAAAAGGATATAGAACTCTGACCTTTCTTTTCCTTTTCCATGCTGTTGGAGTTGCACTGGTGAATCTTCTGCTCTCTCCCAAACTTGAGCTACAGCCTAGGTAACCTGGAGATTTGGCAGTGGTAGTAGTCTTCAAGCAGGTTGCAGTCTGGATGGAGTGTGTTGGGTAGGAAGGGATCAGAGAGGGAAGGAAAAGGATGATGGGAGGGTGCTGGCAAGGATGAAAGACGGGGAGGGAAGAGTGGTTATGGAACTGATTATGAAATAATGATTGGCACAAGTTCCAAGGCAAAAAGTGTACCATTCACAGTGCCAAGTTTCAAACTCCAAGCGATCTGGGTCCCATCCACACGTGTGAAAAAACGGCTCCATCATTTAGTAGCTGCCTTTTTTGTATTTTGCACTAATCTTTTCCCTCTTGTTTAATCTCTCCTGTCTTGGCCCTCCCCTCTCAGCTCTCTTGCCTCCCTACCTCCCTACTCTGCTCCATCAGTATCCTGACCAGCAGCACAGGTTCATCCCCAGCACAGGGTACTCATCAACAGCACAGCACATCTACAGATAGCTTCTAGGTCAGTAAGACTCTCTATATCCTTATCTTCTTGTTTAATAGTATCACATACTTTTGGGATGTGATGTAGCTTAGATATTAGAATAAACACCACAAGCAGAAAGACTTTTGAATTGGGCTGGTTGAAATGAAAGTTGGATTGCTGATTGAACTGGACTTGAATCACGCAGGATTGAATTGTGTTGTGCCGAGTTCCATTATTTATGTAGGAATCAGGTGATTGAAGAAGTTGGATCATCGATTTAACTTTTCCTAAATCATGCAATCAAATTGTGCTGAATCCCATGAGCGAGTATAAAAGTTGGATCCACTAATCAAATTGAATGTGAATCAAAAATTGTAAAGACTTATATATATGGCAGGTTATGAACCACTTTTATCCCATCAGGTTTTTTCCCATGGCCATCCAAGTGCGAACGGGACACCTTAATGTTATCTAGTATATAAGCAACCACATCCATTGTTTAGGATTTCTACTAATTTTATATTTTCACCTTGTTTTACCTTTTTCTCCCTTGCTATTGAACTAGCCATTCTCTCTCACACTCTACACCCTTCTGTTCTTCTTTCTCTATCGTTTCTTCTATTTGTTTCTCTTGTTGTTGTGAATTTAGTTCTTCTTGGACCTCTATGAGCCACTCAATGTGACTTGCTTATGAGAATTATGAAGGGAATACACCTGGAGGAATCATTCACCTTTCCTGCATAAGGAATCATCCTCTCAATCTGGTTAGATTTAGAGGATCTAATGGATAGCCAACCATTAAGACATTGTGATATGAGGTCCCAAAGTGAGTCACTCTACCCTTAGTGTGATTCCATTACCATAGTTAAAGTGCTGGTATCAAAGGTCCCAAGTGAGTCGCTCTACCATTAGTGCGATTCCATTGCCATAGTTAAAGTGGTAGAGGTCTCACAGCTGGTATCAGAGTTGATCCAAGTTTAGATGTGGGATTACTATGTTTAGATGTATTTTTATCGTATGATGGAGTACCTGAAACCAAAATTTATAGTATTCTAACGGGTTTCCCTTTCAGATGGAGCAGCAATTTACTAGATCCTATCTAAAGTCCCTGAGCTATCTCAAGAGGACGACATGATAGCTTTTGTGTTTAAGCATCCCCTCTCTTTAACTCGTTATGTTGATTATGTTGCCTTGGCTTGTCATTTTGAGAGTCTTTACTTCCCAAGTCTTTTGCTAAGACTACAGGTACATATGGTTTTAGGGATAGTGGATTATGGCTACATGTAACTAGGATGAGAGAATATTTCCCTTGCAATACTCCTTATTGGATTGGATGTCATAAGAGGCATAGTTCTTATAGACCTCTTCAAAGAGATCTCACGGTTCAAAGACTTATGTGTAGGACTCTTAGGTGCCATATTCCTTTGCATAGGATCTCAATAGCTAGACAAGCCTCTAATTGAGTGTATTATGGCATGTTTGTTTGGATGTATTATCGCTCTATGAGAGCTAGGCTTGGTCATTGATGACCTTTCCTTAATGTATTCAAATAAAACTTATTAGAATAAAATATATATTATCTTATTTTCTATTTAAATCTTATCTTCTATTTTGATTAATGTTATATGAAAATTAAAAATGCATTATGACATAAAACTATTGGAATAGCCGAAGTCTCAGTGGTGTGAAAGATCGTTTAGGTATTTTGTTATGAACAAATTAGCTACTTGGTATCAAAGCTAGGTTGAATCCATCGTCATGCTTCTCACCATTCACACCTGCCATATCACACCTATATTTTAGGGTTTATATTTTTAAGGGCTTTGCATTTTTTAGGGCTTTGCATTTTTTAGGGTTTTTGTTTTCTATGATCAATTGCATTTTTCAACTCTAAAATACCTCCTCTTAGCCCATGAAACTCGCCATCTTTGTGTTGTGTTTTTTTCCCCATATAGTAACTCATGACATGTTGCATTTTCAGTCCTAAAAATTGCCACATATGCCACTTTTTTTCATCCTATAATGACTAACCCTAAAACCTGCATTTTTCCTCATGCTTCTTCATCACTATTCTTACAAAAGATGCCATAAATGTGCAACCATAACAATCCATTCAACTATACGTTCTTCACACCTGGATACCTTCTAAGCCAATAGAGGGGCTTCTTTAAATATTTACAGCATGGAGGCATACAAGAGTAGCATATGCATGAATAAGTTAGTGATCAGTAAGATGCAAGCCAACATCATCTACATCATGTGCTTCTTCATTGAGAAACACATCTACATATGAGTTTCCTACATTGGTGAACACATTGTGATATGAGGTCCTGAGTTAGTCACCACTCTACTCGTAGTGTGATTCCACTACCACGATCGGAGGGGTAGGGGTCTCATAGCTAGTGTTAGAGCTGAATCATGTTTAGATGTGAGATTACAATGTTTAGATGTATTTTTATCATATGATGCACTACTTGAATTGAAACTTATAGTATGCTACTACTTGAGATTACAATGTTTAGATGTATTCTTATCATATGCTGCACTACTTGAAATCGAAACTTACAATATGCTACTGCCTAAGATTACAATGTTTAGATGTTTTTTTACAATGTTTAGATGTGAGATTACAATGTTTAGATGTATTTTTATCGTATGATGCACTACTTGAATTGAAACTTATAGTATGCTACTACTTGAGATTACAATGTTTAGATGTATTCTTATCATATGCTGCACTACTTGAAATCGAAACTTACAATATGCTACTGCCTAAGATTACAATGTTTAGATGTTTTTTTATCGTATGATGCACTACCTAAAATTGAAACTTACAGTATGCTATTGGGTTTCCCTTTTAGATGGAGCAACAATTTGTCATACCCTATCTATCTAGAGTCCTCGAGCTATCTTAGGAGGATGACATGATAGCATTGGTATTCGAGAATCTCCTCTCTTCAACTCATTATGCTGATCAATTTGCCTTAGCTTGTCACTTTGAGAGTCTTTACTTCCTAGCTCCTACTGACTAGGGGTACATATGGTTTTTGGGGCAGGGATTATGGCTACATGTAACCAATATGAGAATCTTACGATGATCCTTGTTTGATTGGATATTGTAAGAGGCATAGTTCTTTATGGAATGAATTTTTATAAAATTGGATCTTACGGTTGGAAGTCAATTTATCAATTAATTAGAAAAAAAATCCTTAGGAATCAAAGTTCGAAGTAAACTGAATAATTTTTTTGTTAGACCACGACCATGAGAATGATGGGCCAGTAAACTACTTGCCCATCTCTCGAATCTGAATCAAGCAAAACCTCGTGACCAATTCCAAATCTTCGTTATACAAAGAATAGACTACCGGCGAAATTAGAGAAGTTTTCCTAGACCCGATATCATCGAGAAATGAACTAGAAATTCATTGAAAGTGATGGGTGGATTACCGTGACATGAGACTCGTGATTTTCATTAAGAAAGTGAGGTTTTCGAGAAAAAGGGTTTTGAGAAATCAAACTCAAAACCGAGAAATTCTTACTTGCATAGAAACTCTATTTTTGAAAAGGACTGTTTTACGCCATAATATTGGAGGAAGCATTTGGCTTATGTTTAACTAAGGAGAGATTCGTTGCAAACAGCTGGCGGGGAGTCGTCAAAGGACATCGCTCTCACGGGCGGGAAAGCCTATCGAGGTCTTGACCAACCTTGGTATGGTTAAAATGGTGCGCTTCCGGTACGATGGGCGAGGACCGACGAAGCAGTCCCTGAGTGAAGTGCTAGGACACCTAAGTAGGATCCTAGAGGGTTCTGACTAGGTGATGCACGAGCTCGCGGGCGGTTGCTAGGACACCCATGCGTATGTCAAGGAAGATATGGATAGATTGGAAAGGAAATATTTATGTGAACTGGAATTTGATATTGGATCTCGTTGGTTGACTAGTTGGTCTTCAACGGAGAGTCCGGATGATATTTTTGCAAAACAATGAGCCATATATTTTGAAGGATTATGATCAGTAATACTATGGTTTCATTAAAAGATTGCTTTAAAGATAGCCGAATCTGTTAATGGCAATTTCATATTAGGTGCGTAAGTGGTGTGTCTGAATTATATTTGCATAAGTGCCGACTAGGGGGGCTCGGAACTCTTTTCCTTGGTACCCGGGATAAAACATAACCAAATTTTTATATAAGGGATCCCACCAATACAGTCAATTAAATAATTATGCATAAATATAAAAAAGTATTTTCCATAAATATGATAAAATCATTCTTTTTGCATAAAATATATAAACCTAGAATATGATAGGAATTCCTCTCTTTGCTTTATTAAAATTATGCATGAAAATAAGATTTATATTTTTTTTCTAAAAAATTTACCATAGCTTCACTGCAATTACTGAGAATATTCATTTTTCTATTTTAAAATGAATACTTGTAATGAAAATATGATAGGAACTCCTTTTTTAGACTGAAATTAAATTATGCATACATAGTATAATTATAACCATAATTATAAGCATAATTATGATTAATTCTCTTGATTGAACTAAAATAACCATTCCTCATTTCTAAAAATGTTAGCATAACCCTCTTTCAATTTAGGATGAGTTAATATGATTTTTCTATATCATGACAAGTTTAAAAGAATTTATCATCCCTTTTTCTAGATTAAAAATCATAAAAATAACTAATCTCTTTCTCTAGCTTGTCAAGCTTAGAGTTTGGATTAAGATAGCCATAAAGGTGATTAATCTTTTCAAGAGAGAGATTTTCTTAAAGAAAATATTATAATTAAGTCTAGAGATTAACATTAATCTAATTAGACATTATGAATCTTTCAAAAGCTTGATTTGAAGAAAAAACCATTTCTTCGAAAGCTTCTCAAGCTTTAGAGGACTTGAGAAGAAGAAAATCATTGAGAGAATTGAAAAAAAACCATTAAATTAGGTTTACCTTTGAATTTGGCTTGATTCTTTGGCTACAAGTGAAGCCCACAAGCAAGTCCTTGGCCACCAAGAGGGGGAGGGTAATCTCCAAGAGAGGATGGAGAATAGAGAAGCTCCAAAGCTCCCAAGAGAAGAGGCAAATTAGAGGGATAATAGAAATATACTAATTTAGAGTACTGGCATGGTATTGCTCAAAGATGAAAATACAAAGGAATGAGGGTCTATTTATAGGTGAGGGATGCCACTAACCAAGTCCAACTGGGTTCTAGAGCCTTCCAGCTTCAATTTGACCCAATTCGAACAAGATTTGGATCAATTTGGCTCCCTTTTTGATCCAGTTTGCACCAAGAGAGAGGAGAGATGAAATATCTTGATTATTTTGAAGTAAAAAAGCCAAACAATGATGATAAAAAGGCGCCTACCTCAAGTGGCTTTCCCTCCTTACTAAGGTGTCAAAAATCCATCATTTTATAAAATATCCTATTTTTTTTACTAATATCCCTTAATTTTTAACTAATAAACCCTGTACTCAGTCAACTCTTCACCTTATGTGAGCATTTACTCATTTTTGGGGTATTTTCTTTTATTCTTTGTATTTATGTCATCCCAACACTTGGATTAATCCTATTGGTCCCTTGGAACCTTATTTGGACCTTAATCCAAATTTTTTTGAAAATGTGGACCCTTAGGCTAAGGCCTTTAATACATATATTTAATTAATTCCTAATACACATTGGAAAGTTTATTTTGAATTTTTGTTTCAGGGGAATTCATCTTAAATATTAGGAGAAACTTTGTATTTAGAAATATCTTGATTTTGAATTACCGCTTATTCATCATTTAGGGCTGAGGAGGAATCTTACACTTATCCAAGTTAGGCAAATCCAGCTATTTGACTACATAAACTTCTTTGTATTTAGAAATATCTCGATTTTGAATTACCGCTTATTCATCATTTAGGACTGAGGAATCTTACACTTATCCAAGTTAGGTAAATCCAGCTATTTGACTACATAAACTTCTTTTTGTAAGTCACCATTTAAGAACATTGTTTTAATGTCCAATTGGTGCACATTCCATCCATGATGGGTTTCCAAAGCAATAACAAATTATATAGTGGTCATACGAGAAAAATGGGAGTAAAAGTTTCATCATAATTAATCCCTTTCTATTGTCCATAACCATTTGTCATATTCAAGTCTGGCCTTAAATCTGACAACTAATCCATCTACCTTTCTCTTGATTTAAAAACCCACTTAGTACCAATAACGGTCTTACCAAGTGGTAGATCCATTAAATCCCAAGTACCATTTTTTTAAATAAAATCTTGCATGGCTTTCACTCAATTTAGATCTTCTTGAGCCTCTTCCAAAGACTTAGGCTTATTTATATCATGTTGAGAACTAAGAAATACAAAATCAACAATCTTGTATGGCTTTCACCAATTTAGATCTTCTTGAGCCTCTTTAAAATACTTAGGTTTATTTATATCATGTAGAGAATAAGAAATACAAAATCAGCAATAGATATGGTCCAAACACTAGATCTAGTTCTACTCTATAAAGGAGCAAACAATTTGCTATCCTCCTACAAAGTGAACCCATCTATGCATAACCCTAGATTCATTGGTTGGTAATCTTTGAGAATTTACTATATCTTCCAAACTAATTTGAAGTTGGTGCATCAATTTCTTATGCATTCCCCCTTGCAACAAACAAGGATCAATAGGCAAAATCTACTCAAAATCAACAAAAATTGACGCACAGGTAATAATCCATCAAACATGTCTTGAGAATTGGCATAGGCATGATTATTGAATTCCATCATTAGATAGACAAAATCCTCTACAAAAATGATATCCCTATTGACAATAATCTTCCAAGTGAGAGGATTATAGAGACGATAACCTTTGCTTTCATAACTATAACCAATAAAAGTTTATTGCACTCTCATCAAGCTTAGTTCTCCTTTGTGCTGGCACATATGCATATGCCAAACAACCAAAAACATGCATATGTTCAACCTTGGGTTTTTTATTAAACCAAGCCTTAAGGAGTGATAGGCTTCAAAGATTTAATGGGGCACCTATTCATCACATAGGTAGCACGAAGAACCGCTTCCATCCAAAATTTGTGTGAAAGCTACTGACCTTTAACCATTCATCCAACCATCTCCATGAGAGTCTTACTTTATATCCCAGTAACCCCATTTTGTTATGGTGTATAAGGAGTTGTATACTAATGCTTAATGCCTTTTTATGCCAAAAAATCTTTGAATACATTGGATATATGTTCCCCCCCTCTATCTGAATGGAGAGTTTGAATTTTTAAGCCAGTTCATTTTCAACCATAGCAACAAAGTGCTAAAAATGAGAAATACCTCTGATTTTTCCTTCATAGGGTAAGACTAGCCATACTTTCTATAGTCATTAATGAATGTAGAAAAGTATAAATTTCCTCTAAAGAAGCAGTCTATTTGGACCATACACATTACTATGTATGAGCTACAATTTGGAATCAACTCTATCTAACACATTCTTTAGGAAAGGTTGGTGAGCCAGTTTGCCAAGGATGTATACTTCACAAACATATCTTGGTGGTGGATCAAGTTGAGGAAAATTGCTACAAAAGTACTAAACCACTAATAAAAGTATGGACAAACCTAGCATGCCACGCTAGACAAGTAACATACACTTGTCATACATGTAGAAGTGGTACAAACCATTGGTAGTTAATGATCCTACAAGGATATTTTTGACAATAAAACTCCATAGGGAGTGATTTGACCCATCTAATTTATCATCTTTGGAAAGATTTCCAAACAAAATATTTGTAGAGTTCTTAGCCATACTTAACTATATTGGTGAACTCTCTAGCAAGTTGCTTGAAAATATCAGTTAAATCAACGATAAGAGTCTTTGATCAAACAATTGGAGGCTTCTTCAATCTAACAATTGTAGATAAATAATTATTGATTGGACTCTAAGAGAAATAACTAACTAGACTCCTGGAGGAATCTGTGATTGGAGGAACAATTGAACAATTGAAAAAAATGGACGATTGAAGAGGTACAATTGGAATTTGGGAGAAATTACCGATTAGACTTTGTACTTTGGAAAACCATCGATCGAATGAGTGGAAAAGTACAATCGTCGATTGAAAAAGTTGAATCAAACGATTAGAAATAATCGGGTGATTGGACTAGTTGATGGAAGAAGACGTGATTGGAAAATCAAAGTAATTATTCTATGCAGCAATTGGAGAAGTTGGAAATTGGTGAAACAATGCAATCGGATGATTAGAGTAACCTACAGACGATTGAACCACAAACAAAAAATTAGATTGGATGTCGACGTCATCTTGGTAGACTATAGTGATGATAAAAATTAGGAAGTCAAGAGCTACCGCCCATGTAAGATAATTGTTACCAAATTTTGTGCTTGATTGGCCAATCCCACAATTGAACTATAGACTTTTTTGACAACTATATTTTGTTGAGATCCATAGACAAAGAAGAAGACTTCAAGTAAGAAAACCACATGTTAATGGAAAGTTGAAGATTATAACTAACAAGCTATCAAAGCTTTAACTAGTTGAAGCCTACACTATTTTAAAATAGAATGGAAGTTATGAAAAGTTTGAACAAATAAGCTTTGAAAAGCTTAGAAGTAAGCTATGGTAAGCTTGAATATATTGTAAAGAAAACTAGAAAGAAATATATAGGAAGTCTTGCTCTGATATACCACTGTTAGCTTTTATGAAAGCAAAGTTAAAAATAGTCACTCATTCAGTGTTCACAAGAGAAAGTTCACAAGAGAACACAAGGAAGAGAGAAAGTGTAGAAGGCTAATTCACTAGGAGTAAGAGAACACAAGAGAACACAAGGAAGAGAGAAAGTGTAGAAGGCTAATTCACTAGGAGTAAGAGCTCAAGGTATAATGAAGTATGAAATGAACAACAACCCTAAATTGAGGATGAGGTTGCTTATATACTAGCTAACCCTAAGGTTCCCATTCACACTTGGATAACCATGAGAAAAAACCCAGTGGGATAAAAGCTCCCATGGCATAAGTGCATGACCTCACAAAGTAGTACTATCAAATATCTAACACTTAGTTAGGACCAAATGCGATGGGAGGACATGAAGAACTACCTTCATCAAAGATTCCCCCCCCCCCAAGTTTCAAGAAGAAAAGATGAATGAGTCCTTAGAGCTTTCCCAGAATGGCAAACCTATTGCTGAAGTGTATCACTAGTCTTATGTGAGCCTCATTAGTTATGCTCAAGAAATGGATGATTAAACTCTTCTTCATCGGTTCATCAGAAGTTTGGACCCTCCCTTGAACACATTGATGAAGAATGCAAAGCCCTCTTCTATAGGTAAAAAGCAGTCAAGATGGCACAAGATTTTGTGCAAACCTTTCCCAAAGAAACGGACTAGCAAAAACCCTTTTTAACTCCTCCCCTGAACAGAGCTCCTTAAAATTCCGATATGCCTAAATCTAAGAGTAATAAGAGTCCATATCGGAGCCAAGTGTCGGAAGCTAGTGGACCTAGAGGTCTAGGCTCTTCTAATTTGCACTTTCACCTCAAACAAAAAAAAAAGTACACAAGTGCTTTAGGTGCCAGCAACAACTAAGACATTTCATGAGTGATTTGTAGTTTCACCTCAGAAAGAAACATAAGTGCTTTAGGTGCCAACAGCAACGACTAAGAAATTTCATGAGTGATTTTCCTAATGCTCTAGTTGATATCAGCTATCTAGTTCTTCTACCCTAGGATCTCGTTTCCAAAAGCATGTGGTCTCAACCTACAGTAATGAGGGACCTCCCCCTTAGAATTGGAGAAATCAGAGGAGGCCTATTCTAGCCTAGCCAACTGCTTCCAATGCTAATGGTAGGTAACCGACAAGAGGAAGAAGAGATAGGAAAAATTCATGCTACGGTTGAGCACTAACGATACAATCGAAAAAATTTTAATGATTCAGGCCCCTACTAATTTCCAAGGTAAAGATTTTAAGCTTTTGGTTTATTCAAGCAACACTTATTCTTTTACATGCTTAAGTTAGTAATCAACTAGAAGTAGTGTAAACCAATGCAAGTTGAATTGGCAAGTGGAATATTTCTTTTCATGCACCATGAGACAGATGTAATTCAATTTTCCTTGGATGGGAACCCAATCAAATGTAGATTTTTAGGTGTGTGATGGAATCCTTGGAATACATTGGCTGAAGTAGAACTAAGATGATATTTACTATCACAAAGGGACCATCTCCTTTTCAAATCTCCATGGGAACAAGGTGTAAGTAATTGGAGTTTATTCACACTTGGGTGCCTAAACTTAACCCTAATCTACTGAGTGTGGTCATTTACCAGCTTTTCTCATAATATACACAATGTTTTATAGTGCCATTATATAACACTTATTATGATACTCCCATTTGTAGTAGGCAATACCTTTGTTAAGCCCAAAACGGGGTTAATATAGGACTAGGCTAAGCCTATAGATCTAGTCGAAGCAAAAAAAGGATTAAACACTAGAAAGTGGGCTGTTGGGTGGACTTGAGTTGTGGGTACTTTCAAACAAAAACAAAATTGTGTTTTTAAAATGAGAAAAACGTGGGATGAATAGTTTAGTTGGTAGATTATGTCAAGGATATAAGAATTATCTTTATAATCGAGAAGTCAAGATATCTTGTTGAGCTTGATGTGACCTATTTGTGAGAGTTATAAAGGAAACACACATGGTGAAATCATTACCTTTTCTACATTAGGCATTAGGACATTATGATATGATGCCCTAAGCGAGTCACTCTACCCTTAGTGTGATTTTGTTGCCATAGATTGAGGGGTAGGGGTCTCACAATTGTGGTATTAGAGCTGAGCCAGGTTAGGGATGATTTAGATGTATTTTTTTTCGTATGGTGCACTACTTGGAATTAAAAATTATAATATTATACTACATTCCTCTTTCAAATCGAGTAACACTTGACCTTTTGGAGTCCCCAATCTATGTAGAAGACGACATGATAACATTTGCATTTGAGCACCTTCTCTCTTTAGCTCATTGCACAGATTGAGTTGCCTTAGCCTTGCACTTTAAGGGCCTTTACTTTCTGATTATTATGTTGGTAGGAGGTACGTGTCGTATTTGGGACATTGGATCATGGCTACTTGTAAATAGGATGAGCGATTTTACCAAATAGCATAGCCCTTGCAATGATCCTTATTCGATTAGATGTTATGAAGGACATAATTCTTTACAAACCACTTTGAAAATATCTTAAGAGCTTATAGATTGATGTATAAGGCTCTTCCCTTGGAAAGATTAGTAAATAATGCAAAGCCCTCATTGATAACTAAAGCAATGAGGTTGTTTGTTGGGGATTTTATGCAAGCCTTTCCTAAAGAGATGGCCCATCAATAGCCCATTTTCCCCCTTCCCTAAACTTGAGCTCCGTTTGATTCTAGTATGCCAAAGTCAAAGAGAAATAGAAACATGATCTGATCCAAAGTCAAAGAGAAATAGGAGACAAGATTGGAGCCAAGTATTAGAAGCTAGTGGACCTAGAGGACAAGATTCTTTCCCTATAATGTTGTCAGATTTGCAGTTCCAACTCAAGAAGGAGTGTAAGCATTTTATATGACCATGACATTTGATGAATGATTGCTCAAATGTACCTGTTACTTTCACCTTTTTAACCCTTCTACTCCAAGATCTTGTTACTAGAGACCTACAGTCTTAATCTAGAGAAATCAAGAACCTCCACTTGAGAATAAGAGAAGTCAAAGAAGGCTAGTTCTATCCTATTTAGCAGCTTCTAACACTATTAGTATAGTTGCATAAGGAAAAAGAGGGAGGCATAATTCATGCTACAATTGAGCACCAGGGTCAAAATTGGACAAGTTCCAAGATAAAGATTTTAAGCATTTGGTTGATTTAAGCAGCACTCATTTTTTTATTTCACCTAGATGCTTGCGTTAGTAATCAACTAGAAGCAATGTAAACCAATGCAAATGGAATTGGCAAGTGGAAAAGTTATTTTCATGCACCATGAGACATATGTAATATGTAATTCAATTCTCCTTAGATGGGAAAGTGGAATTAGCAAGTGGAAATTTTATTTTCACATGCCATGAGACATATATAATATGTAATTCAATTCTCCTCAGATGGGAACTTGACCAAATGTAAGTTTAGACTCTTTCCCTTAGGTATTTATGATGGGATTCTTGGTATAGAATTAGCTCACGTAGAACTAGGCTGATATGTCACAAAGGGACCATTTCCTTCATAGATTTTCTTGGGAACAAGGTGTAAGGGATTGGAGTAATTGGAGCTCCCACCCTATAACTTGTAAAAGCATCTACGTTATTAAAGGGACTCAAGAAGAAGTAATCAATTTTATGTTATTAAGCTCAATATTGTAGGCAAAGAACCAGCTGCTGCTGCTGCTGGCAGAGGAACATGAATGGCTAAGTGAGAATGCTGAAATGTTTCTTGAAGATTTGATTAGAATGCCCTTTGACTCATGAGGTTGATCATAAGATAGAATTAACCCCAGAGCCCAAACAATAACGAAAAGAGCTTATAAGAATGGCCATTCTATAAGCAAAAGATTAACCGTAAAGAACAGTTGAGGTAACTTTTAGAGCAAGGATTTGTTTGGCCCAGTGTATCCCCTTGGGGTGACCAGTTCTTTTAGGATGGGACTCTTAGATTATGCAGTTGTTTGGCCTAGTGTATCACCTTAGGATGCACTAGTTCTTTTCCAGCAGAAGAAGGATGAGACTCTTAGTTGTGCATTGATTATCGAGGGTTGATTTATATTACTATATTAAGAATAAATGCCCTATTCTTGAGCTATTAGACTGTTTGCATGGAGCCTAGATATTTATAAGGATTAACTTGAAGCCAACATATTATAAATTATAATTAAGGAGGAGTATGATATTCCAAAGATGGCTTTTAATACTTGGTATGGACATTACAAGTTCACGATAATGCCACTTGGATTAACTAATACCCCTGTTGCCCTTAATCATTGATGCTGAAAATATTCAAAGAGCATTTGGATGATTTCATTTTAGTCTTCTTTCATTATATTCTCATTTACTCTCTAAGAATGCTATTGATCATGATAAGCATGTGTGTAAAATCTAGGAAACCATCAGAAAGCATAAACTTTTTGCCAAGAAAAGTAAATGTACCCTCTTTATCAAAACTGGATTGTGTATATAGGATTTTTAGTGTCATCTTTGATCCCACCAAGGTGCAAGTTGTTGGCTAGAATCAAAGATAGTAAAAGAAGTTAGAGGATTCTTGGGTTTGACATGGTGGTATTGGATTTTTATTCCTTGATATGCCAAGATTGCTTCTCCTTTGATAGAACTTCTCAAGTTCACATCCCACTTTTGGACTATATTCTTCGAAGCTATCGGAACCTCTCTAGACCTTAAATGGCATCGATGGATCTATTCACTTTCACTTCATTTTGGTTATAGGTGCCGAAAAGACCGGATTTCACTTAAATGGCTATGTATTGTATATTTTATGTGAGCTCTTGGCCAATTATATATAGAGTATATATAAAAGGCATGCCATGGGATAGCTTAATGAAGGGTACCAGTGGAGTCGAAGGTTTACACTAGTGTAAGCAATCTAGGAAGCCTCAGACCTAATTTTTAGCTTTGGCCACCTAAATGGTGTAAACCCTAAAAATAAAGGAGACAAGGCAAAATGGAAGCCTAACCCCTCATTCGAGAGCTCAATATTGAGAGAGAAAACGGGTTTGCAAGATGATAGAGAGCGGTTACATCATGAAGTGGTCGCTTCATGATGTTTATGTTGAAATATATGATGTACAAGTGATAAAGGATGAGAGAAAAAGGTCATGTAGGTGTGAACACACCCCAACTCTAAAGTGGGCATGTGGGTGAAAAAGGGATCTAGGGTTGGCCTAACCGTAACCCTTGGTGAACTCTATATAAAGGGAAGGAGGTCTCACTTTTTGTAACACAAGTAACACAACCAACGCATGAAGGTGAAGGTTAAGCCAACTTTGGAGTGGTTGAAATAGAAATAAAAGGTTAAGCCAACTTTGGAGTGGTTGAAATAGAAGGTAATATAGAAGCTTTATATACATCTTGTGTTCTTGCTCTATGTTGCTTACTATTGCTTCTGTTGTGCATACTCCCCATAATTTCGACATGGTATGAGAGCTAGGTTAAGTTCCCCTTCAATCCCCTTTTCTCTCTCTCTCTCTCTCACTATCATAAACCACTCTCATCAAGAAGGACGGTGGTAGAAGAAGGTGAGAAGCAAAAAGGTGTCAAGAAGGAAGGCAACAAAAGAGCTTCATCAAAGAGGAGGTTCCATCATCACCGACAAGAAGAAGAAGAAGAAGAAGAGGAGAAAAAAGAGAAGAAAAACACATTTTTTTTTTCCAAAAATCTTCGTCCGTGTTTTCCGTCAATTGATCATATTTAAGCTTAGAATCGTGAGAAGAAGAGGCAGAGGAGTCTTTGCTTGATCCTCTGAAGAAATAAAAGAGCTAGGTCTTCTAGGCGTCATCTCGGCATCGCTAGCCGTCAACGGACATAGTGCCGTCTATCGAGATGACGGTAGGCAGCCCTTGCATCCACATTGACGGGACAACGTCGTCCAATTGCTTCCTGTAGCCCCTATTGCAACAGCAACGCAAACGGCACAGCAGTATCCATGCAACAAAAAAACATTACCACCGCTTTCCTGCAGCCATCCATCACAGATTCCGTCGGCCGTCCGTCTCTCATTCAGTCTTTCCGTCACCCACAACGCCTTGAGCAACCAGCTGCTACTGTTGCTTAAGCAACAAGCAACATTAAGGCAAAGCAGGCAGTCGGGCATTACGACGCATCACGACAACAAACGCACGGCGTGTTTTTCAAAGAAAGGAAAAAAAAACGCACTCTTAGGTTAAAAACCTCAGCTATTTTTTTCCATCAAGTTTTTTTTCTAAAAGAAAAAACCCCACTCTTTTAACGAAGGTTTTGAAATCTTTCCAAGTTCTCTTTAAACCTTTTCTACAAGGTTTTCTTAAAACCTTTTGCTCTAAGGTTCTCAACCGCTTTTTTTTCCAAAGTCCTCAGAGACTCTACAAAGGTTTTTTTTCCCTCATTTCTCTCAAGCTCGAGGCAAGCGGAGGAAGAAATTATTTTTTGCCGTTCTCGCTTGGGAAGTTCAAGGTATGCACAATTTCTAAAACCAAGCAAATCAATGCATCAAGTATGAAATCTGATCCTAAAATGTTTTGATGAACTCATGTGCATGGAAATCATCTACCGTATTGTAATGGAGTTAGACATTGCCCTTGTGTTGATAAACAAGTCCTAAATCAATATTCACATTGGTGTATCTATTTTTGCATCGTGATGAAGTGAAAGGTGGAAGCAGAAGCATATTGAGAAGCACATGCATAAGCTATTAAAACATGGGTGGCAGCCATGTGTTAGTCTATGTGGCAGGCTGGACTAAGGAAGCTAGCATGATTGGAAGGAGACATGTACACATGAAGCGTGTCTACCACGAGAAAGGATTGGAGAAGCATGAACATGCAACCAATGAAGCCAATGTAATGAAGAATGGTACATCCAAATCCCACTTGAAGATTGTCTTTTATAAGAAGATGGTTTCATCAAAGCGAAGAATCAACAAGGGTGGTGCACGAAGCCACTATGGAAGAGATGGTACCAAAGATGTTACTAAGGTTGAGAGGAATTATGTAAATTCCTGAAATGTTCTAGATAAGCAACTCTTCTAGTTGAGGAGTAAAGCATGTTTGCTAGAATTGGGAGTGAACCACATTTCTCTATAACTCATCACTTTTGTAAAAGCCTAATTTATAAAGGCTACCTACCTTGGTATCTATCCTATGGTTGAGAGGGGGTCGTTTTGTTCTTGTATGTCCAATGCTCACCTGGCTCCATGTTTGGCATTATCCCATGGCGGCATTGAGAGGGGGTGTTGAAATATATGATGTACAAGTGATAAAGGGTGAGATAAAAAGGTCATGTAGGTGTGAACACACCCCAAATAAAGTGGGCATGTGGGTGGAAAAGGGATCCAGGGTTGGCCCAACCCTAGCCCTTGCTGAACCCTATATAAAGGGCAGGATGCCTCACTTTTTGTAACACAAGTAACACAACCAACACATGAAGGTGAAGATTAAGCCAACTCTTCTAGTTGAGGAGTAATTGGGAGTGAACCACATTTCTCTATAACTCATCACTTTTGTAAAAGCCTAATTTATAAAGGCTACCTACCTTGGTATCTATCCTATGGTTGAGAGGGGGTCGTTTTGTTCTTGTATGTCCAATGCTCACCTGGCTCCATGTTTGGCATTATCCCATGGCGGCATTGAGAGGAGGTGTTGAAATATATGATGTACAAGTGATAAAGGGTGAGATAAAAAGGTCATGTAGGTGTGAACACACCCCAAATAAAGTGGGCATGTGGGTGGAAAAGGGATCCAGGGTTGGCCCAACCCTAGCCCTTGCTGAACCTTATATAAAGGGCAGGATGCCTCACTTTTTGTAACACAAGTAACACAACCAACACATGAAGGTGAAGATTAAGCCAACTTTGGAGTGGTTGAAATAAAAGGTAATATAGAAGCTTTCTATACATTTTGTGTTCTTGCTCTCTCTCATATATGTTGCTCTATCTTACCATCAACTATTGCTTCCATTGTGCATACTCCCCATAATTTTGACAGTTTAGAAACTATCCCATGAAGTGGGCATTTCAAATATGCAAGTTGTCAGATCACTATACATAAACATATGTTCCCCCCCCCACATATTCTATTTTCCAACAATCATTCTAGCACTCTTGAAATGTGCTATTTTCGTGCTACTTTAGCACATGCTTTTTAGCACAAAAAGCATACACCCATATATACATGTGACATGGACATATGTTACTTGGATATTTGATATGTGACATGGACATATGTTATGTGCATGGTATTGAATGAACATATAGAATGTGTGTTTTCTTTTAAAAGGTGTGTTTTTCAAAGGAGTGTATGTGTGAACTTGTTTTTAAGTAACGTGTGTGGGTGGCAATTTCAATTACGGGTATGTGAGCTTACACTAGTTTCATAGGTCCAATGGAGGGTGGAAGGCCAAACCCATGATGGGCCTAGGCTAAGCATATGGATCTAGTTGAAGTAGAAAAAGGATTAAACAATGGAAAGTGGGCGGTTAGGTGGATATAAGTCGTGTGCACTTTTCGAACAAAAATAAATTTATGCTATTAGAACGATAAAAACCTAGGACGAATAATTTAGTTAGCAAATCATATAAATTGTCTTCATAATCGAGGAGTCATGATGTGACTTGCTTGTGAGAATTATGAAGGAAAAACACATGGTGTAATCATTGACCTTTCCTGTGTTGGGATTGAGTTAGTCAAACTGAGAGGAGTTGACAAAATAACATTAGGACATTGCCCCGAGTGAGTCGCTCTAACCTTAGTGTGATTTTGCTGCCATAGATAGGGGGTAGGGGTCTCACACTACCTCTTTTTAGCACCCATTAGCCTAGCATCCCCCCCCCCTGTTAAAATCCCCTATTAGAATCTAAGGATTTGAGCTCCAACCATCTCTACAACTCTTTCCTTGGCTTGGTTGTGTGCCCACCATAAACATTAACAAGCAATGATTGTGGATGCTGTCTTAGAGGATATAGTCTTTATTCTCAAGATTGTAAACATCCTTTGTCTTTCTAATCTTTAAGTCTCTATAAGATGCTCCTCTTGAGCACTATGGTATTGTAATCACTATGGTTCTTGATGTAGGGAAGTAAACCATATGATCACATAGATTCTTTATCCTTTTGATGAATTGCTCCACTTGCTTCTCCAATGCTAGCTGATCCTTAAGGTTAGCTGATCCTTTTGAGATGAATTGCTCCACTTGCTTCTCCAATGCTAGCTGATCCTTAAGGTTATACACTCTTGTATGATTAATGATCTAATATTGATTAGGTGATCCTTAAGTTTATGCACCCTCATCTAATTAGTGGTCTTATAATGGTTAGTTGATCCTTAAGGTTATGCACCCTTATGACGACGACTGAAGAAATCTGTGATGACCCTCTTGGAAGTATTTGCCTCTTGGTATGTTGTCTCAATAATGCATCCCTATTGAATCCCTATGACTTCTGAGCTCTAGTAAGTACATGCCCATGCATCTTTGATCACATCTTTGATCACATCTTCTGAGCTCTAGTAAGTACATGCCCATGCATCTTTGATCACATCTTTGATCACATCAAACTGCATTACAAGTGCCCCTCAAGAGGAATGGAGAGGATCCTTCCACAAAAAAACCACACCAAACTATTGACCAAGGCTAGTATAGTCCTTATAAAAAAATTTGAAGGCCAAAAAGTGTCTGGATGGGTTAATAAGAGTATCCAAGGAGTGTTTGCACACGCTCTCCCACTACAAATGCATCATATATTTTGCATCATTGCTAGATTTCTTTCATCCTCTAATGAGATGCTTTACTTCTTTAGCAACAATAACAACTAAGAGACAAACACAAATGTCTCAACCTTCCTCCTCTTCAATAGTTTTTCTTGCCCACATTAGCGGGTTCCATTAGCTAGCACCTAGGCTTTCTTGACAACCCAACCTCATCTTCAAATTAGCAAGCACCCATCTGGGTGTGAACCCATCCTTCTATAGGGGAAGAAAGCTTTCCCTAATAATTTCTCTTGAAATTTGACAAGAACCTTTGTGTAATTTTGCCCTTATAAATTGAGTTATTATATGTAATACCTTTGCTAAGGTGCAAATCTGGTGGTATTTTGACACAACAAAACAACAAAACAAGACATGGCGAAGGGCAGCAAATTGGCTGCAGCTCTCTATGGCTTTCTCAGAGGGAGCGCTCGCCCACCACTCTTCCCCAGTTCAGGAGCTCCTGGACGCTTCCTTCAAAACGCTTCACCTTTTTTTCAAGAGGTACGAAAGCACCTGCATTTCATTTCGTCTCATCTACTCAGGTTATGCCAGCACAAACACAAGCACAGAAATCTAATCTAGCTGGTGATCTCTCATACAGATGAAGCATGAGACGAAGTTGCTTACCTCGCCCTTTCAGCGGTACCAGCTTTTCTCTGCATTTGGAAAGAAGGTATGCCTCAGGTTTAGGGTTTTAGCTGTCTCATCAATTCAAGCTGTGGATTTCCCTATAAAGAAAATTGTGAGGATCACATCTAGCACAGTATCGGAAATGCAATCACATTATTCATTCATATAATATGGATATAGCTTTTTTTTGGAGCTTTACAATTGATCATCTCTAAAAATTCTTATCGCTCATATACATATAAACAACACATATACACACATATGCACATTTTACAGTTGAGTGTGAATTAACGTGTATGTCTGTAAACACATACACACACATGTGTCGGTGTATGCGAGTACATTCATGCATATGCCCACGCATATGTGCATGTGTATATATGCATATCTTTAAACAGACAGATGCATGTACAAATATGTTGAGAGGGGAGAGGTTGTTTGTAGATATAGGGGGTGGCGAGTCCCATTCAACTCGCAGCCCGGTTGGCTCTAGTTAAATCCCTGCACCGCCCAGCCTGCTTCTAGTCAGGTGCCATTCCTTGTCCCTCGTTTTCGTCCTCTTCAAGGCTTGAATACTAAGTATGATTGATTTAGGCTCTTATAGTCACTTCAGAAGGTAGGGTCCAAAGGCACAGCCTATTGCAAACTCGTGTTCTCCTCTCTAAACACATCATTAAAACCTTTTCTTTAGCCAATGAAGTGCATGAATCTCCGGGCTTAGTTGTATTTTTCTTGTGATTATTGCAGGCAAACAGCTGGGTGCCAGTCCGCCCTGCAACAACAACTTCAAGTGCATCTTTTGTCCTTCATGAAGCTACTGCTGGAAAAACAGAAATCATCAGTCATCTAGTGGCAAAAGGGGTTAAAGCACAAAAACAAGTGGGATTGTGGCTCTTTGGCTGCAGTGCTTGGGTCTTCAGTATGGTGATTATCGGAGGGGTGACCCGTCTCACTAAATCAGGGCTATCTATGACTGATTGGAAGTTTATGGGCAGTTTCCCTCCCATGTCTCCTTCAGAGTGGCAAGCTGAGTTTGAGAAGTATCAAAATTCTCCAGAATACAAACGGTAAGTAAAAACATGTTCTCTTGTAGTGTTGATTAACACTCTGCTTCTTGCTGTGCATATGAAAAGGTAGTGCCGAATGGAGTGTGATACTCTTGGAAAAATGCTGAAGAAATGATAGTGCATCTTTATCTTGGTCTGCACGGTCTTATCTTGGTCTGTACGGTCTTGTATAGCTGGTTGATGCTTAGAGCGGCCTGTTGCTATGGATCCTTTAATAGCCTATTTTGCATCTCAACAATGTGATTAACCTTCAATCTGACCATTATAGCATGTCTGCAAGTACTCTAGTCTCTACATGTTTAATGAAGCCATTAAATGGAAATCTAATTATCCTTTAAAATTGCTTTTTTTGGAGGATGAGGTGGCTCAATCCCACTTGTGGAGCTTGGAAGAAGTGTAGCTCAGAATTGTCCTCCAGATAGTCTGGTTCAGCTCTTGACTGCGAAGGTGGAGTTTGGGGCATCAAGCTTGCAAGGTGGTAATTTGTTCATCTACATGCTTCAAGAGAAGCTATCCATTTCCTACAGTACGGCTTATTTTAGAGGACTTGCCAGGTTTATGGAGGAAGCAAGTGCAATCTTGCGGTAAATAGTTGGTTGATAGGGAATAAAGTCTATGAAGATAGGTGACTCTGTGAAATCTGGATTTTTGTACAAACCTAAAGGGGTGAAGCTTTGAACTCTATTACGATGATCTCATGTGAGGGACCTAGAGACAGCTTCTGACAAGCTTGGAGAACGTGGTAAGGTTAGGCCCCTAAAAAGGTGCCCTCATGTACTGGGAGGACCATGGATTCTTAGAAAAAAGTAGAGAAGATATTTTAACTTGAAAACTTTTGTATCCTCCTTCACAGCATGTACAAGCTTTGAAAGATGTGATTAGGAAAGCATAGTGCTAGGTACTTTGGTGGAAACATTACTGTTGGGTATATTGGAGTCTCAGTGTGTACCCCTGTGTGTCTGTGTGTGAACACTCACTTGTGTGAGTAAGAGTGTGTGAACCCACTCTTAGAGTGGAAGAATATCTAGATATTATATACGTGTTGACATAAGCTATGATGTCACTTAGAGGAGCGGCTTCGGATTCTGCTCCCCTGTAATTCCCAGCACTATATCCTGGTCGTGCTATGGGAGAGTCTTCCATGGAATGCACCATTCTACTTGGTGAAGCTTCAATCAACATCAAGCAATTATTGTGCCGTGCAATTCTCTCTCTCTCTCTCTCTCTCTCTCTCTCTCTCCTCACAAATGAAGACTAGTGGTGCCCTTGGCTCTCATGTCATTGATACCTATGGGAATTCTTGTAAAATTCCCCACCTATTGAACTCATGTTACTCTCCCTAGATTCAAGCCATTACGTCCGCAGGCAGCACCATTCGTACCACATGTTACCCCTGCTGTACCAATACCTCCAGCAGCTCTCCCAAACTGTTCTAGTAGCCTTTGCACAAGCATTGGGGAGAGCTGTGGCTGAAAGTATAGGACCAGTCAATGAGAGATAACAAATGGAGTAGCTTTAGAAAGGCTGCACAAATCGCAAAGCTCACGCACAAGTTTAATGGTGAGGGCGATCCTAGAAGACATCTTGTGGTCTTCGATCAAGTTTGTGAAATCCATGCCAACAAAGCCTGTGAATCAACATCAACTCCAATCGGATAACCCAAGTGGCGTGTGATGCATCCCCTTTGTATGACCTGTCCGTTCCATCCCAAACCAAGCAAATCGCTCTTGGTACAGCTTATTAGAGCAGATTTCTGCATACGAATGTATAACCTTGAAACAAGACCAAAAGTATCCCAAACAGCCAAAGCCTTTTGAACATTATCTCTTTGAGCCTTAAGGAACATGAAAGAATCATCTGCCAATGCCTAGTTGACCATCTGCTCTCCGCTTAAAAGAGTAAGTCCTACAACTTCACCGTCCTCCACTAGCTTATTCATTTGAGATAAGATTGGATGTGTAACAATTGCAAACAAGAGAGGGCTAAGTGGGCATCCTTGCCTGACCAATCTCATCAAATGAATGGGCTCATTCACCCTACCAATAATCATAAACCTAGCCACTGCTCGTTGGCTAATAGTATAAATCAAAGAAGACATGCGAGGCAAAATCCCATAGCCTGCATAAGCTGTGAAGGAAAGTGGAATGAAGGGATGTAATGCATGAAAAATATGAGTAATCACCATGTAAACATGATGCCTAAGTGTGTTTAGTCTCTCACCAAGAGAATGGAAATAGCCTTCCACAAGCCAAGAGAGAAGCCATGAGCTCCAAGAAACATAAATTTCCATTTCTAAAAATGATCATCAAAAGTTACAACCATGGTCCAAGTCCCCTCTTTTATACATGGACTTGTCCCATTATTAACCCTATTGAATAAAGTTCTTA
The DNA here is from genome assembly GCF_041138505.1 of Cibotium barometz. NCBI lineage: Eukaryota > Viridiplantae > Streptophyta > Polypodiopsida > Cyatheales > Cibotiaceae > Cibotium > Cibotium barometz. The sequence continues at coordinate 32,225,066 of NC_141079.1, read as the reverse complement.
CTTTATTACAAACCATCCCTTCCCAAAGATTTTGTCCTCAAAATCAATAACATGTACAATCTCAAAGTATGAGACTCTAATGTAATCAATGGGAAGTGGTTAAGAGTTCTCAAGTACATCCAAAGCACATATACAATGAAAATCCGGATGTATACAAGTCCACAAAGCTTCAAGCCCAAAGTGTATGAGTGGGACTGTTATGACAGCCCTTCTAGTCGATGAAGACCCTTGAAAATCCTTCATTTAGACTCCATATATTGGGCTGAAAATGATATGTACACTCAGCCATATGTAGCCCACATCATAATCTTTCATTAGGATACGCCATGAAGCTTGTTGGAGTAGAAAAATAGGCCCAATAGTAGACCTTCCTAAAGCTGTCCAGAAATTACAGCATGTATACTTCTCCTCATATTACCCAATTTGCTCAAGTAAACCATACCACTTGGTCACGGAGAGTCATCCACAAGTAAGCCATGTTGTTGGACATACTCCACCTCCCGGATCAAACGGAAACTCACCATCCTCCGTGATGAAAGAATGGTCTTCAAGTGACTCCTCATGTGCTTCTTCATTGCAATCCTCCCATTCCTCAATGTCATGAGAGTTATCCTTGTTCTCTTCCTCATCCATGAGGATCATAGTGGCCACAATCTTCTTTGATTTGCACACATGCCCGGGTGACCACCTCTCTTTGCACTTGAAACATAGCCCTTTGCTTCTCAACTCCTCAATCTTTGGATCATCCATTCTTTGAGTCTTCTTGAAGGGTTGAAAGGGCTTCTTCTTCATGAAGTCACTACTCTTTTTGGCATCAAATTGATGTATCCCATTCTTTGGCTGTCCACTCCCAAATGATGTAGGAGTTCTTGGATTAGAGGATGGTAATGTAGAGGTAGGACCTTTCCCAAAATTGTAAGAAGTAGTGGTTGGTTTGAGTGTGTCTTTGGTGAAGGTCATGGGCTGAGACCTCTTGTACTTTGGCTCATAGAGTTCGGCTAACCTCATAGCTTCTTTGAGAGAGCTAGGCCTTTGAGCCGACACATCCGCCTTGATGAAGTGTTCAAGCCCATGCACAAACTTTTTCATCTTCATGTCTTCACTCAAGCCTTCCACGTACATTGAAAGCTTCAAAAATCTCTTGATGTAACCTGTCACCATCATCCCCTTTTGAGAAAGCTCATACCATTCTTCATGGTATCGGTCGAGCACTAAGGGTGAAATGAAGGCCAAGTTCATCTCCCGCTTCAATCCTTTCCAAGTTGATGGCGTGTTCCCTTGTTTGACCAAGTGCCTCCACCATCGATGAGCATAATCTTCAAGATGTAAGGAGGAAAATTGTACCATATCACGCTCACTTTTTGGGTAAAGTTGGAAATAGGTGTCAAGCTTGGTAGCCCACTCCTCCAACTCTTGCGGAGATGACCCGTCACCTTTGAACTTTGATAGTGAGATTTTGTCTTTGACATCCTTGGAAGATATGTGGGATGGGTTATCATGTTGGGTAGAGGGCTTGAATCTTTGCATCTTCGAGTATGACTCCATAAATTGTGCAAAGTCTTTGTAATCCCTCTTGATGATATTCGACAATTCCATCCACTTCTCGTGAGCATCCCTTTGTCTTTGGGCAAAGGACATTTGATTCCAATCGAGTGCAATCTCCTCATCATTCACAAACACCTCATCCTCTTCCCTTGAATGCATTGCCCTAAAAAAGGTAGGACCCTTTGATGCATTGAGGTGAGACAAACCCGAATGAAAAGAAGGAGGAAACATGTCCTTGACAAGAGGTCTCCGTGCATCCGCCATGAATCCCCGAGTGGATGCTTCCAATGGATCCTCTTGTACGGCCTTCATGGAATCCTCATTCAAGATGCCCTTGCCTTTTCTTTGCTCATAGTCACCATAATTCCCATGCTTTTCTTGTGCTTGAGGCTTCCCAAACTTGTCCTCCATCACACCAATCCGTGAGGATAATGTTTCAAAATGAGAATCAAGCTTGGAGTCTAAGGTCTCCAACCGTTGTACAAGCATTTGCATGAGGGTGTCATGGTTAACCGCCGCTTGTGTCCCTTGAGAAATTTGATTATGTACATTGCCCCCATTGTCTTCATTGATGAATGCATCCCTTGCATCCATATTACCTTCCATGTCCTCATCACCAGTGATCATTTCTTGCACAACATCCCCACCGTTGCGTGGTCTTTCCTTCGGCATAGTGAAGAAATGCAAGATGTTGGTAGAATGCCCAAATGATGTCGGAATTGGACAAAAGAAGGTTCTATGGGTAGGTAATGGTGTCTACTATCCTCCCAAATGAACACAGTAAGAATTAGGTATGGGCAAGTACTCTCTGTTTTAGGGTTTGTGCGGGACAGCTGAAAGTAGTAATTTGGCTCTAAAACGCAAAATATATATCGGAATTAGGATTTTGACGGCTCTATAGAAAGCTAACGGAAGATAGAACCTACCCCTAAAAGCATTTTGATTCAGTCAAAGTGGAAGTATATTCTGTTTGACTTTGACCAGAAAGTCAACATGACTACTTTGACCGAGATTGTGATATCCGATTAAGGGGTTCTATGGCTCATTTGAAAACTCTCAAGGAGTAGAATAGAGTCGTGTAATCACTCGGACCTAATCCCAAAAACCCTAGGACTGAATTAGGGTTTTGTAAAATCCCAGAAATTCTCAAAATTCGGTCCCAAAGCTCAATCCGGCTACAAATGATTGGTGTTTCTCCCCTTGGTAGTTATGAATAACTCTTCAAGTGTATCCATGGGGTAAATCTCCAATCAATAAGCTTGTTTGGCTCCCTTGTTGGAAAAATTCCGCCAGAGTCTCCTTTGTAATTGGAACCAAATCTCAAATGAAAATGCAACTTCTCAAATCACAATGCAATACTCTTTGTATCCCACAATGTCATGAAAGATCATATGCACTCTTTGTCCATCAAAGCATTTGCAATATCCACACAATATGACGGAAAAGGGGCCCCATTGCCCAAATGTATCCACAAAGTCGATGGTGAGGATTGTTGAGGACGCGCGTTGAAGCTTGCCGATCTCCCGGCCAAGCTCTTCTCACCCCTTCACCGAGTTTTCCTCCAAGGTGAAGGTTGAGGCCATTTCTTCACACCGGTGTACCTAATCCCCCTTTGTACCGCTTTACCAAGCAATCACGGCACAAAGAGTTCAAGCCATTCTCCCCTTGGCCTCTCCAACCAATGCCAAGGTACCCTCACACATTGCTAGATTTTATAGAAACTTGAAGTGGTAGCAATGGTGAGTGTAGGTACAAAATGATGTGGATAATATCAAATGATAGAACAAGTTTGTTGGCTTACAAGTATTGAGCATGACTCATGCCCTTTTACAATTTAGAACTCATCAATAAAGCATGGACTCATGCCTCAATCCATCATCCAAAAGCTCCAACACAAACCAACAATTCACAATGCCCTCACCATGGCATTTGCATAAGCATTTGTTAACCACAATCAAGGCATTTGCAATTGCATTCCAACAATCCCTTTCACATCATATTGACAAATGCATGCTTCCAAAACTTATGCTCTCTTATGCCCATGTGTAAAACATAGCATTGGCATGGCTATGTATAGCATCCATAGTGTCCATATGGCATCAAGATGAGCATGAGGGACTTCAAAAACATTGCATAAGCTTGCTATTCCATCAATGGCATGCCAAATGAGACATAATGAAGAAAATCCTCCAAAATGTGATCTATGAATTGGCCAAGCTCATGTGGAATCAATTCCTTTCACCATTGCCATCAATAATGCATGGAGAAGCAATATTGGCATGTGAATGGTCAAGCTTTAATGGTTAATTTCTGAAAATTAGGGAAGTTTGAATGTGTCCAACCCTAATCCATTCCCAAGCTCCACCAAATGGTTCAAATTTGCAAGAAATTGATCAAATCACTCACCAATGTCATCCGGAAAGCTTCAATGGAAAAAATTGTTGAAGAAGCCTCTTGTAGGAGAAAAACGTGGCCTCTCTTTGCTCTCAAATTTGCAGCCAAAGAACACCATTTCTCCCTCTCCATTGGCCATGAAATGCTCCCCAAAATCTCACCAAAAAGGGCTAAAACACTTAGCAATCCTTCATGAAGCTTGTGGCTAAGCTTCATAGCTTGGAGGAGGCATGGAAGAGGCGACGAAAATCAGCGAAAATCAGCCCAAAATTCAGCGTGGAAGTGAAAATCAGTCCCATTGCTAGTCTCCATGCTCATTGAGAGAAGAAATCACCATAATATGATGCTTATCAAGTGTCTAAGAGCTTAGCAATGCAAGATTTCTCACAGCCATGGAAGAATGAACAAAAGCTCTCCAATCTTGAGAAAAATTTGCAAGAAAGAGGCTCAAATGAAAGATCTCAAGGAGCTCTACAAAAACCCTAAGGTTTGGCATCAAAACGGGTAAAGGAAGAGCATCCCATGGCTATGGAAAGCTTGAGGAAGAAGAAGATGATTACTAAATGTGATTAGCAGAAAAGTTAATTGCAATTAGTCACTTGCCCTAAGTTTTGGCCCGACTGCTCCAAATTTTTGGTCCAGAGGCCCAAAATTTGGTCCAAAAATGGCAAAATTGGCCAAAATCACTCAAAATTCAAGCAATTTCCATGAAATGCTCACCATCTCCATGAGATTAAGCAAGATTAGAGAAGATTTGTCAAGAATCACTCAAGGATTACAAGAAAATGAGAAAAATAAATGAAAGAAACTCAAATTTTCAAGCAAATTTTCCCAACAACCCATGCATGCCCATGATCAAAATCAAGAGCTCTGATACCAATTGGAATGAAGGGATGTAATGCATGAAAAATATGAGTAATCACCATGTAAACATGATGCCTAAGTGTGTTTAGTCTCTCACCAAGAGAATGGAAATAGCCTTCCACAAGCCAAGAGAGAAGCCATGAGCTCCAAGAAACATAAATTTCCATTTCTAAAAATGATCATCAAAAGTTACAACCATGGTCCAAGTCCCCTCTTTTATACATGGACTTGTCCCATTATTAACCCTATTGAATAAAGTTCCTACTTTATTACAGAAAGGACCAACTAACGTGATCATAAGCCTTTTTAATATCCGGTTGAATCATAACCACCTCTTGCCTCAAAGTCCTTGCATAATTAATTCCAATTTGTACATTTAGTATATTATGCAAAATATTACGACCTTTTTAATATCCAGTTGAATCATAACCACCTCTTGCATCAAAGTCCTTGCATAATTAATTCCAATTTGTACATTCAGTATATTATGCAAAATATTCCGACCTTTAATAAATCCATATTGCCTTGGATGAATCAAAGTAGGAAGAAATTGTTGCAACCTGTTGGCGAAGACCTTTGCAAATATCTTATACATGGCTCCCATCAATGTGATTGGTCTCCATTGACGTAGATTAACTGGGGATGGAACTTTAGGCAATAAACGTACAAGCCCAATCTTCCAACTCACAGGCATGATACTTGTATTCCACACCTCCTAAAAAATAGAAGCGAGAGGGACCTTTAACTCATCAACATACTTCGTGAAAAGCTCATTGGGGAGTATATCCCATCCTGGACTTTTCTCTTTAGGCAAATGCTTCAATACATCTTCTACCTCATCTGTAGAAATATCTCTTCCAATTCATTTGCAGAAGCATCTGATACCTGGTGACATAGTGGTTGAGTACTTTAGGTACGGTGCCGTACGGTGTGGTACGCATACGAGTACGTAAAGTACGCATTGAGATAAGTACTTTAAGTATGTTCACTTTTAAAAAAAAATATGTATATCATTCATAATTTAGCAACACTGGTACACAAAGATGCACAAAAAACAATTGAAATGCAAATATGTATGCTATATAAATGTCAAATGAGTTGTCAAATGAGCTGCACTGCATACAACATGAAGTCCTGCTGAAGGTGAAATCCTAGTACATACTACAAAGTACAAACGCCAATAGCCATATGGCTGGCTCTCACTCATCATCATCCAAGTCTGAAGATGAGGATGATGAGTAGTCTCCATCTGTGAGAAGATTCCCATCAGGATCATATAGTGGCTCCCGCTCCCCCACATCACTTGGTATCTCCTCAACAATGGTAGAGGTCCCAGGTATCTCCTCTGAAAGGAAGAGTCTGCATCTGGTGCTCTGGATCACCTCTACTGATCGCTCTGGCGGCTCTTCCTCTGGAATGTGCACCACGAGTATACACCTTGGTGCCTCTAGAGGTGGAAGGACGACTTTGCTGAGCTGAAGAAGTGAGGGAGCTGGTAGTGAGAGCTCGAGTGACTCGTCTATCAATGGCCTCGAGCTCTCTGTGAAGCTGCCTGTATATCTCCACATGCTCATCACGTATTATGTTGCTCTCCTCGGCATGTTGCTGGCTGCGGCACTAGAACTCCTCAACATCAATCTATGAAGCATGTATTAACTAGTAGTTATTAGTGACTAATGACTTTAAGCTTACTATGAACTTTGAAGTGTATGTCGTAAATTTTTTTACCTGTTTTGGTCTATCTATCTTTCGAAGATTCCGAATTAGTCGGAGGTTGGCTCTGCAAAACACCAACCTCTCTAGTTGTGCCATGCTCAAGTGGTTTTAGATCTTCGTGTGGATAAGAGAGTAGGAACTCCAGTTCCTCTCACAGGCTCTAGAGGAACAATAAATCCACGAAGATTTAAGTCTTAGTTATAACAAATCTTAGAGCCTGCACTCTACACTGCACTCTACACTCGTGACTCCAAAGCCGAATTTTTTTATCAATATGTATTTTGTATTATTACCTGGGATAATAGCCGAAGTGTAAGAGCTTTTAGTTAAGGCTGATGGTATCCATGTGCTTCCCACCAATCAAGAGGCGTCTTACATACCTTTGGCAGCATAGAAACACCACGACTATAGAATTCTCCAAGGTTATTGGAGTATCCTATCATCTCTCGATCAATGTGTACTTGCTGCTCATCGGTCGGTACATGACTCATGTTCTGATCTCTCATGGATAGAAGTGCTGTGTCCGTGAAAACATCTGCACTCTTGTAGAGAGGATGCAGTAGTGTTGCCATACCATGAATTGGACGACGCATTCAATCCCATCTCCTCTCTACAAGGCGCATAATTTCATCCAACCTGTGAATGTCAATAACCATAAGTACATACTATGAAGAGTAATTTATAAATACTAAATATTAAATAGACATTGCAGTTTACAATTTAATATTTAGTGTTCACCTGGCTCTGGAGATGACTGTGCCTGCTGTAAGCTCTCTCTTCATCTTGTGGTAGAGATGATAGAGTATTTCCATGGTAGACCCCTCCATATTTGTGACACGCAAGAGGATAGAGAGGTTTTAAGACTGTGGTGAAGCTATGTGCTTATGTCCAAAACTTCTCATCTAGCACTTTTCTTTGGATGGTCCTTATGGCTTCATGATTTGCATTATGCATTTGTCTCCAAGGTGCATTAACCACTGATCGGCGAGGAGTCTCTCGAACATCATACAAACGCTCCAAGACCAAATACATATAAGCGAATCTCGTCTTGGAGGGTCGTATGATATCTTTCGCTGTATGAGAGCGAAAAATAGTCAACGCGTGGTGCTTCTTTCTAAAGAAAGAAGCTATGCGTGTAGCATCCTCGATGATGGGCTTCACCCAACTCAAGCTCCCAATATCCTCCATAAGAAGATCCAATGAGTTACACAATGCTTGGAAACTCTTCCTCAATCAGCTCACCCATCGTCTTGCAGTTAGAGGCATTGTCTGTTACCACTTGCACACATTCTCTACCCCCACCTCCACAATAGCTTGACGAGTGCGGTGGTAGATAAAATCAGCTGTGATCCGCTCTCTTGTCTTGCGTGCATCAACTGCACGCAAAAAATAGGTGCCAAGACATGAAGAGACCAAGATATTTATTATGTGGCGCCACCTCGTGTCACTCCAACCATATGAAATGATGGTGTAACCAAACTTCTTCCAACTTTCTTTGATAGGTTGGAGAGAAGTCTCAATCCTCTCCTTCTCTTCCTCCAACATGGTGGTCCTCATCTTATTGTACTCTAAACCTGTCCACCCATCCACCTTGCCTTCAGTTGCAACGGCAATCATCCTCTTCCACTGGTCTGTGCGTAGCACATTGAAAGAGATATTACACTTAATGAGAGTGCGCTCTATCTCAATCTTTGTCCTACGTTGTCTCTCCTTGATCCATGACATGGAGTGCAAGGAGGAATCAATGTCGCGTTGTCTAGAAGGTTGCCCAATAGGTGCAGAAGAAGCAAACACTTCCTCATCCTGAGAAATCCTACTACCTAGCCCTCTTCCTGCTAGGTGCTGCATCTGTAGGCAAAGGATCCAACAACACATCGTCATCAATGTAAGTGTTACGAATCTCTCTGCCATGTGGAAACTCCTTGGGGTTCTCCCTTATAATAGCATCGGCCATCTCGTGTGGAATACTTGGGCACCCACCAATTCCCTTGTCCCCCATCTTTGACATGTGGTAGATGACTCTTGTGATCGAGCTAGACTGCTGCAAGTTACAATAACTGCACTTCCAATGATGAGTGCGTGAACCTATTGATGATGTGGTGTTAAGGATGATGGTGTGTGTAGCCCAGTAAGGATTTGGTGCCTTTGGTGTCACATGCACTCTGCACTCAGTGCATGGTGATAAGATGGCTCATCATCAGAAGTGCATCAGTTGTACAATGTTAGAACCCAATAGGATGATAATTGTCGTACGCCGTGACCCCATTGTACGTCCTCAGTCTAGGATAAGTCAGGCACGAGCTACGTAGGTCATTCCTCAGCCTTAGCGGGTCGGTCAGTCAGTCAAGTCCCTTAACCCACTTGGAGAGAATCATTCATGCATGTAGAGTCAGTAGAAGCCTTAGGGTTTGCATCAGAAAGCACTCTGCATCCTGCATAATATGCATGCATATGCTTGTGCATCATTTAGAACATCCCAGAAGCCTTAGGGAATTTACTAGGATTTATCTGGTATTTTTTCCATATTTAATAGTATTTATTTAGCATTATTTGCATTATTGGGCATTTATAAATATAAACTTTATTAAATGACCAACCTCCAGTTAGTATAAATAGGCTTGCATAGAGCTTAGTTTTTCATTCAGTCTTCATTGTGCTAAGAGCTCTCCTCCTCAGCCCTAGACTAATCCAGCCCTTGGAGCTCGTAAGCTTGCTTCTCCAGCCCTTGAGAACCCTTGCTTCAGTTAGCCCTAGGCGCGTGCTATCAGCCTCAAATCAGCCTTGATTCAGTCCACTACTGTCTCTAATTAAGCATACTGTCAAGCCTCAGTTCAATGCCAGCAATCAGCCTGTAGCCAGCCTGCGTTTTCTGTCCAGCAGCAGGACATTCATGCGTTTCAGTCCAGCAACAGAGTACCTCTGTGTTTCTGTCCAGCAGTCCCAGAACCTCTGCGTTTCAGTCCATCAGCATCCTTACAGGCCTGCGTTTCTGTCCACAGCAGTTTCCAGCCCTGAATCAACAGTTTGCAGCAGTTTCCAGCCCTGAATCTGCAGTTTGCATCAGCATCCAGCCTTCTATGCATCATTCATACATGCAGCAGTCATTTGGTGAAGGTAACACAGCATTCATAAGTGTTTTCAGCATTCTAACATAGTGTAGAACAGTCCACCTTCTTCTTCTCTCAGCCTCAGGTGTGCAGCCCTTCCTCATGCCCTTGGGAAGAGTGCATAGGCTCGAGATCAGGTCATCGAGGTGTTTCTACAGCAGTGTACGGATCAGTGTCACAAATCCCTATATTCTAGGGACATGCGGATGCGTGTCAGGCCTAGAAACATGCGGATGCATGTATGTATTATACCTGGGCATGTGTATGGATCATATGAGTGGATGCATATGAGTCCAAGGACATGGCAGGACATTTGTGGACTTTCGGGCGGTGCCCGTGTGGATTCCGGCCATGCACACATGGTGTGTTATGATGGCAGGCGGAATATTTTCAAGTACAAGAATGATGATAGGTGGTTCTCCAAGTTTACATGTGCACAATGCATAAATGATGCATGCCATAACTTTATTTTACTTTGTGTGACATTGTCTTGTTGCCTGGACAATGCTTGTTATTTTGGCTTGTGAAGTCCGAGGGGCCGGGGACGCCCGGGCACCTTGTGGACGCGTGTGTGCACTCCTGCTTGGGCCTAAAACTGTGGGCTTATGGGTTTTGCAGGTGGTAAGTGCGTCCACACTCAATTTACAGCTTATTTCATTTACTACTTAAGTTTATTGGTTTGCAGGTCCACACTCATTAATAAGTGGCCGGACAACTTATAATGCGTTCGCATTTGGCTGGACCAAAATTAATGAAGTCCGGACAGCTTATGGCCATTTCCCATTTGGTTGGACCTAAACTTATACAAACAGGACAAATGGAGCACTATGGGCTGGACACCTACCTGGACACCTTATGGGGACACTTGTCAGCCTGTATGTGAACCCACCAAGCCCCATAGGTGGCACTGGAGAAAGGCGCCTCCTTCAAGAGGCCATTTGGGCTGTTTTATTCATAACTCAACACATTGGAGAGCTGGTTGAAGCTTTGGGAGTTGCTACAGGGCTGGTTGCTTGCTTCCCGGACTCACACAAGCTTGGATATCGATCCCCACACTCTTCTAAAGGGCTGGTTGGTAAATTTCAGACCTGTAATTTCTGGTTATTGCGAGTTTTGGACTGGTTACAGGTGTCCAAAGCCAACTTGGACAGTACAGGACAGCTCTAGGGACCTCCACAGGGCTGTAGGACCCTTTATAGGTGGAATTCTCGCGATGGAAAGTTGCTGTTTTGGACTGGTTATTGCATAAAACAGGCCGGACAGCAATGGAATATGTGAGCATGGATGTGTCTCAAGGATTCCTGGTGTAACAGGTGTTTAGGGCAAGCATTGGGAACACTTGCTCGCGGAGAACACAGGTTTCTGGATCAGTTTCTCGCGTGGAAACAGGGCCTAAAGATCCATTTACATCTTGTGCAGGGCGGAGTACCTGTGAGGATTGTGATACTCTTGTGCAGGGCGGATGTACCTGTGAAGAGGCTTGTGCAGGGCGGATGTACCTGTGTGTAGGGCGGATGTACCTACAGATTCTCTTGTTTGAAATGTATTCATTCATGATGTATTTGGAAGAATCAAGTGCAGGCTGGTGGTGAATCCCCAGGCACCCGTAAACTTGTACTTGCAGACTCTTTTGGTAATATAACCTAAAGGGGGGGGGGTCAGCCTATCATCGGCCCCTTTATGTGGTGTACTGTCATTTTCAGCTTTGTGGTTGTAATGCTCAAGTGTTAAGTGCTCAGAATCTTGTTCACATTTATACGATTCCAATACACGCGTCCGCCTCCCGTTACATTGGTATCAGAGCTCAGTTTTTTTCCCCTCATTGGAAAACGGTCTGAGGCTTGGAATCATAAGTGGTGACCTGATTTGAGTGTCATGGACAGCCACATTTCTGACAGTGTGGAGAACACACAGGACCGTGAATTTCATGGTACAAAGGATGCAAGAGATGCTGCAGGCAATGATGTCTATGGAGATGCAGGTACTCATGACACTATGCATTCTGATTTGGAATCTTTGAGGCGTCAAGTGCGACGCTATAGGGCTGAAACCGAAGAGCTTAGGTCATTGAAAAATGACCCGGATGTACAAAGGGTGTTGGCTGCGAAGGCAAAGGCTTCGGTCCATGAAGTCACTTTTGAAGCAATTGCAAAGGAAATGGATGTTGAGAAACCCCGAGAGCTTGCACTTGCATACCTAATGGTCAAGGGTGATGTATACACTGAAGCAGATGGTAGTTTGGCTTTCAAGAAGCCACCCCTCATGGCTGCTCGTGGTGATGCACATGATGCACAACAAGCAGAAAGAGCACAGCAAGTGCCAAATGCTGAAAGGACAAGAGTCCCTGGTGCTAGGCTTGATGCAGGTCAAGAGAAGAGTAAGGATGAGGGATCCTCTACTCATTCCCGCTTTGCTCCAAGAAGACATGTCCGTTCTCGTGTTGAGCTTTCCACTCATTTGGAGAGTGTGGCTCAAGAGAGAATGAAGAGGGATCGTGAATCTTCATCGCGGCATCATCATCATGCAGATGAACAGGATGTACATAGGGATGCATATAGAAGGAAGAAGCCTCGAGAGTTCAAGTCCGGTGACAAGGATGTAAAGTTTGAAAACTTTCAGGGACGGATGGACTCTACCAAAGCACTTGCTTTCATTAGACAGTTTGAGATAGCTTTTTGCAATGAAGACTTTTCGGAAAAGTCTATGCTCAGGCATGTGGGAATGCATCTCAAGGATACGGCAAGTGATTGGTGGCTTGCAAAAATACTTGATGGAAGTGCTGCCCCAACTTGGTCTTCTTTCAAAATTTAGTTTTATGACCAATTCTTACCACCAAACTTTGCAAAGGATATACGCAAGGAGTGGGACTGGCTGTCCCAAGATGAGGGAGAGTCCGTTGCTTCATACATAGCAAAGTTTTGGAAAGTCCTTCTCAAGGTTACTCCCTTCATGAAGATTGGAGAGGACGAGAAGAAGAGAAAGTTTGAATCGGGGCTCCATCACATCATTCAACAAAGCTTGGGAGTGTACCCAAATAAGAAGACTCCGAAAAGAAGCCGGGGGGTAAACGCCACAATTTTGGGCTCTCAAAACAGCAATTGGAAGAGTACAGGAAGGCTGGAAAATGCTTTAAGTGTGGCAGTAAAGATCACATATATCCTAAATGCCCACAGAATCCTAAGAATGCTGAGCCTAATGTGCAAAAGCCTCTTGTGAATGTTGTACCCGATGTGCAGGGTAATACAGGGCATGAGCCCAAGAGTAGAGTCATATGCAAGGCTTGGGGCAAATTGAAGGATCAGCCCGCTTTGTTTCTTTTTGATGATGCTTCCACAGATAACTTTATATCCGTACATATGGCTGCCGCCATAGGTCTCAATGTGGAAGACATGGGAATGCAAATGAATGCAGATGCCGCCTTTGAGGGCAAACAGGTTGATGTAGCTCCGGTCATTGGTAAGCTCCGTGTACAAATACAGGACTACCTCGACTATGAAAGCTTTCTAGTGGCTCCTCTTACAGGTTGTGATGTTTTGTTGGGGATGCCCTGGCATCACCGTTTAGAGCCTGTTAAGGCTTACAAAGAGAAGAAAATCAGCTTTGTACATAGAGGCCGTGAGCACTCTATAGATGCTGGTACTACTGGAAGTACCATACCTCTTGTAAGCCATGTACAAATTAATAAGGCAATAAAGAAATCAGCTTGTTCTTACTTGGTTTCTGTACGTGATACCATTGAACATTCTAGTGTTGATGTTAGTACATTAGATCAAGACAAGCTTAACTTTTTGAATGAGTTCAAAGATTGTTTTGCGAATGCTTTGCCAGCAAGGTTGCCACCAAAGAGGCCGGAAGATCATTGCATAGATCTAATTCCCGGTAGCTCTCCACCTAATAGGCCACCATACAGGGTGAGTGCTAGTCAACAAGAAGAGATTATGGCACAGGTGAATGAACTTTTGGAAAAGGGTTTGATTCGGCCTAGCTCCTCACCATATTGCTCGCCGGTACTTCTTGTTCAAAAGAAGGATGGTACTTACAGGATGTGTGTGGATTACCGTGCCCTCAATAAGATAACCATCAAGAATCGGTTTCCGATTCCGTGCATTGATGACATCTTGGACAAGCTTGAAGGTTCGGCATGTTTCAGCCGAATAGACCTCAAAAGTGGGTATCATCAAGTGAGAGTGGCACCTCAAGATGTACACAAGACTGCATTCAGGACAGCCTTTGGTCTTTATGAGTTTTTGGTGGTGCCTTTTGGCCTTACAAATGCACCCGCTACCTTCAACAGGATGATGGACAGGGTGTTCAGAGCATAGAAAGTTCACATGTATATTCTTTGATGACATTATTGTATTCTCAAAGAATGAAGCCCAACATCGTGAGCACCTGGCTATTGTGTTTAAAGAGCTTAAGGAAAATCAGCTCTACATAAATGCAAAAAAGAGTGAATTCTTCCTCCCAGAAATTCACTATCTTGGTCACATTGTATCAAAGGATGGTGTGCGCATGGATCCCGCAAAAATACAAACCATGCAAGAATGGCCAGAGCTGAAATCAGTCCATGAAGTGAGGAGCTTCCTTGGTTTATGTGCTTACTACAGGAGGTTCGTCAAGCATTTTGCTTTTATTGCCGCTCCGTTACATGACTTAACGAAGAAGAAAGCAATCTTTAAATGGACACAAGAAGAGAGAGATGCCTTTCAAAAGTTGAAGAGTGCAATCATCTCGGGACCGGTACTCATTATTCCGGATTTGCACAAACCTTTTGTTGTGGAATGTGATGCAAGTGGGGACTGCATAGGGGCTGTTTTGAACCAAGAAGGACATGCCATTGCCTATGAGAGCAGACGCTTGCAACATGCAGAGCTTCACTTACAGGTTTATGAGAAGGAGTTGTTGGCTGTAATTCATGCCCTTACTATTTGGAAACACTATCTTTTAGGGGCTGATTTTATGGTCAAAACTGATCATCAAATTTTGAGATACTTTTTGACTCAAAGTAAGCTCTCAGAGAAGCATATGAGATGGGCAAATTTCCTCTCAATGTTTCATTTTCAGATTTTACACACTCCAGGGAAAAAGAATGTGGTGGCGGATGCCTTATCTAGACGACCACAGGTTCATGCTATTACAGTTGCATACCATGAGGACTTATCGGATATGCGTAATACTTATCATCTGGATGAGGATTTTGCACATGTATGGGCTGATTTGCAAGAGGGTATTGCTGTCCCATCTTATGTCATAAGAGATGGATATCTCATGATGCAAAATCGTATGTGTGTAGTAAAGAACCTTCGCCATAAGGTTATGGATGAGTGCCATGCTCCTCCATATGCAGGTCATAGAGGCATTTTGGCCACAGCACAAGCTTTGGAGAGGTATTTCTTTTGGCCACATATTCGCAAGGATATTGAAGCATATGTACGTGAATGTATGGTATGTCAAAAGGTCAAGTTTGACCGACATAAAGCACCTGGATTGCTTCAGCCTTTGCCTATACCAAATGAACCATGGGAAAGCATTGCTATGGATTTCATTATGGATTTGCCAAGGACGCCACAGGGAAATGATGCTATTTGGACCATTATTGACAGGTTTAGCAAGCAGGCACATTTCATTCCCGTGCGCAAGACAATAAAGCCAGATCATATGGCTAGGATGTTTTTGGCACAGATATTCAAACACCATGGCATGCCTAAATCTATTGTGGGGGATAGAGATCCTACAACCACAAGTTTATTTTGGCGCGCATTGTTTGACAATATGGGTACAAAGCTGAACTTCTCATCAGCTTACCATCCACAGACAGATGGGCAAAGTGAAATAGCAAATTCAGCCGTCCTCGACTTGCTGAAATCTTATGTATCCGACCGCAAATCGGATTGGGAGAAGTATTTGCCACTTGTGGAGTTTGCCTACAACAATACGGTACATACTTCTACGGGCAAGGCGCCCTTTGAGATTATCTATGGCAAGGTGGTACTACCACCCATCCTTCGTACAAAGGATGAGATTTTTGCAGCAGATGAGTATGTCAGAGACTTGGATACTGCATTTGCACAGGTACGGATAGCCATAGAGAGGTCTCAAACTAAGAGTAAAAAGGCAGCTGATAAGCATAGAAGGGATGTACAATTCAAACAAGGTGATTGGGTCTTGCTGAAATTTGAAAAGGCACGCCTTCGGAAGAGGCCAGGTAAAGAGGGAAAGTATCCTAAGCTTTCCAACAGGTACTATGGACCTTTTCAGATCTTGGAGAAGATCAATAATGTTGCATTTCGGCTTGTACTCCCAGATCATTGGAACATGCATAATGCTTTTCATGTGAGCCTATTGAGGCCTTATGTGGGACCGACACCGTTTGAGCCGGCTTTGGAAGACCCACCCGAGGTGGATGAGCTGGAAGAGATTCTTCAACCTGAACAGATTGTTTTTCACAAGGAACGAAAGCTTGCAGGAGGCAAACTTGTTCGTAGGTACCTTGTGAAGTTCAAGAATTATTCAGCTTTGGATGCGAAATGGATGGATGAGGCCTACTTCGAGGATTACCCAGATCTTTTGAAGGCCTATCTGGAGGCTTTTCAGTTGCGGTCAACTGATTAGAAGCCGGGGGGATGTCACAAATCCCTATATTCTAGGGACATGCGGATGCGTGTCAGGCCTAGAAACATGCGGATGCATGTATGTATTATACCTGGGCATGTGTATGGATCATATGAGTGGATGCATATGAGTCCAAGGACATGGCAGGACATTTGTGGACTTTCGGGCGGTGCCCGTGTGGATTCCGGCCATGCACACATGGTGTGTTATGATGGCAGGCGGAATATTTTCAAGTACAAGAATGATGATAGGTGGTTCTCCAAGTTTACATGTGCACAATGCATAAATGATGCATGCCATAACTTTATTTTACTTTGTGTGACATTGTCTTGTTGCCTGGACAATGCTTGTTATTTTGGCTTGTGAAGTCCGAGGGGCCGGGGACGCCCGGGCACCTTGTGGACGCGTGTGTGCACTCCTGCTTGGGCCTAAAACTGTGGGCTTATGGGTTTTGCAGGTGGTAAGTGCGTCCACACTCAATTTACAGCTTATTTCATTTACTACTTAAGTTTATTGGTTTGCAGGTCCACACTCATTAATAAGTGGCCGGACAACTTATAATGCGTTCGCATTTGGCTGGACCAAAATTAATGAAGTCCGGACAGCTTATGGCCATTTCCCATTTGGTTGGACCTAAACTTATACAAACAGGACAAATGGAGCACTATGGGCTGGACACCTACCTGGACACCTTATGGGGACACTTGTCAGCCTGTATGTGAACCCACCAAGCCCCATAGGTGGCACTGGAGAAAGGCGCCTCCTTCAAGAGGCCATTTGGGCTGTTTTATTCATAACTCAACACATTGGAGAGCTGGTTGAAGCTTTGGGAGTTGCTACAGGGCTGGTTGCTTGCTTCCCGGACTCACACAAGCTTGGATATCGATCCCCACACTCTTCTAAAGGGCTGGTTGGTAAATTTCAGACCTGTAATTTCTGGTTATTGCGAGTTTTGGGCTGGTTACAGGTGTCCAAAGCCAACTTGGACAGTACAGGACAGCTCTAGGGACCTCCACAGGGCTGTAGGACCCTTTATAGGTGGAATTCTCGCGATGGAAAGTTGCTGTTTTGGACTGGTTATTGCATAAAACAGGCCGGACAGCAATGGAATATGTGAGCATGGATGTGTCTCAAGGATTCCTGGTGTAACAGGTGTTTAGGGCAAGCATTGGGAACACTTGCTCGCGGAGAACACAGGTTTCTGGATCAGTTTCTCGCGTGGAAACAGGGCCTAAAGATCCATTTACATCTTGTGCAGGGCGGAGTACCTGTGAGGATTGTGATACTCTTGTGCAGGGCGGATGTACCTGTGAAGAGGCTTGTGCAGGGCGGATGTACCTGTGTGTAGGGCGGATGTACCTACAGATTCTCTTGTTTGAAATGTATTCATTCATGATGTATTTGGAAGAATCAAGTGCAGGCTGGTGGTGAATCCCCAGGCACCCGTAAACTTGTACTTGCAGACTCTTTTGGTAATATAACCTAAAGGGGGGGGGGTCAGCCTATCATCGGCCCCTTTATGTGGTGTACTGTCATTTTCAGCTTTGTGGTTGTAATGCTCAAGTGTTAAGTGCTCAGAATCTTGTTCACATTTATACGATTCCAATACACGCGTCCGCCTCCCGTTACAATCAGCCACTCTCCGATCCTCCAAGATCTTGCGTTTGGCTTATCTACAGTCCACAATCATTCTCTCTAAAGAAATAAAGCAAATACTATCTCGTTATCGGGATAGGGGGCCCTTTAGTGGGTAATTCGGGACCCAATCTGGTGTACAGTTCTCATATATCTCTCTCTCATCTCTTTAAAGTTTGAAGTATTGAAATGGATTGCTAAACTCACGAAACTCAGGATACAGAAGACGGTGTGAGCATTTGTGTGACAGGATCTTCCAATACAAAGACTTCCACTTCATATCACATTGGTATCAAATTCAGATTGTCCACACACACCGTATCCTAGCGTGGGGGCATCCTTGAATGGTTAGATTGCGTTCCGGCACGACCACCGACTTCAGCATCATGTCTACAGGAGAGAGTACTCATCAGCCGGAAGACGTCTCCCCCGAAGGAGACCTTGTTTTTCCGCCTATTGCAGACACCAGTTGCTTTTTTTAAAAATGTTCTATCTAATGCCAGACTTCACCAGGTGATTTTTTTTGTCCCTGAGCTTTTCTAAGGCCTCATTGAGCTTTAAGCCTTTTTTTTGGACCAGCTGCTCATGGAGCGTCTCCAACTCTTGGAGGCAGCAGAGCAGCACGTCCTTCTACACCTCCAGCAGCACCCGACTACATCTCCCTCTTCTTTCAGATGGAACAACAAAGGAGAGAGGACGAGGCCCGAAGGAAAAGAGAAAAAGAAGAAAGACGGGACTATGAGGAAGCCCAACGCAGGATCGACGAAGACCGGCGTCAGGCTGAACTCGCCGCTCGGGAACACCAACGTGAGCTTGATCGAGAACGTATGTTGCTCGAACACCACCTGGAAAAGGAGGCCATACACTTGAGGTATCAGCAGCTTTCCTCAGTCTCCCCAGTCATAGGTGTCACCAGCCAGCATCCCGCAGCAGCATCAACCACCATCATTCGCAGTCAACCAAACTTCAGTAAGTATGATGGTAAGTGTGATCATTCATCAGTTAATCAATTTATTCATCAGTTTAATGCTCATTTTCCATTAGCTAGGATCACAGACCCTCAAGACAAAGTCCACTTAGCGGCTCCCTATCTCATTGGTGAGGCAGTCACTTGGTGGCAGCATTGGTCTAGTATTCATACTGACCAGGCCACAGGTGTCACAGCCTTTGACTGGGACATCTTTGTCCATGACCTGAAGACCAGATTTCGCCCGCCCCAGTACATGACCGGTCTGAAAGACGAGTTCTATGGACTCAGACAGAACGGATCCCCAGTGCTTCAATTTTCCGGTAAGGTATTACTTTAGCACAGCAGTTAGGGTTATCTCAGCAGGCCAAGATGGAGCAATTCATTCGGGGATTGGACTCCAACATTCGGTTCACAGTTCGTAACTTTGAACCAAGTACATATGACCGGGCTCTGACTCTCGCTCAGAATGAAGAAATGAAGCTTAACGGGGGCAAGCCCAAGCAGGCATCTCAGTCCAGTACCAAACCCCAGCAGCAGCAATTAGTTGCACAGACAGGGAAAGGTAACGCGTCTTCTAAAGATGCTAAGAAGGACAGTAGTAATAGCTCTAGTTTAGGGGGTAAGAAGGATAAAGAACCAAAGAAAACCCCTGATGAAAAGGCTAAAGCAGGCATTACTAGAGGTTATCTTCCTCCAGAGGAGCAAAGGAAGTACCAGTCAGAAAATAGATGTTTTTTCTGTCATATTATAGGGCATGGTAAGAAGGATTGCCACAAATGGCAAGCGGCACAAGCCGCCAAAGCTCCTTCTACCACAGTTGCCACAGTCTCCCCATCTCCTCCAGCCCCGCCTACTACCTCAAATGGAGTTCAACTTTTACCTTCCATGCATCCTATGCCATCCGTGGTATTTGATGCTAAGCAGGAGGGTGAGAGCGATGCTGCTCAGAAGAGCCTCATCCGAGCTTATGGCTCTGCCCAGGGCCGACAGTTTGTAGTCCTTTTCGATATGGGTAGTTCTGAAGACGCCATCTCTCCCTAGTTGGCTCATAAATTGAACTGCACATTAGTTCCATATCATCTGGATGTGGACGGGTTTACACCTGGTCTTCGCACTCACATTTCCCAGAAGGCACAACAATTTGCCTTTGAAGTTCAGAAGGCCTCATTTCAACGAGATTTCATCATCTCATCTTTGTTGGGATGTGACATGATCTTAGGAATTCAGTGGTTCCGTCAGTATGAGCCTATTCCCAATTGGGGGCAGGACACTTTTACTATTTGTAAAGGTTTTCCTGAGCCTGTCATGATTCGGGGGGATAGAAGCATTCTTGGCATCCCATTGATTTCACATCTCCAGGCCAGACGAGCTATCCGCAAGGGAGCAGAAGGAGCACTCCTTTATGTTCGTGCTCAAACAGCCCCTCCCTCAGTAGTAGCGTCCATTACATCTTCAGTCCCTCAGTTAGCAGACCTCCTATCCAGACACCAGGACATTATGCTTAGGGACGATCTCCCGCCCAGTCTCCCACCCTCTCGCCTTGAGGACCATCACATTGATTTGGTCCCTGGATCAGATCCTCCTAGCAGGTTTCCCTATCATCTTTCCAAGACTTTAGAGGGCGAGTTAGAAAAGCAGTTATCTGAGCTTCTCCGAGCCGGATTCATTCGGCCTTCTTCCTCCCCATTTGCTGCACCTATCCTATTTGTCCAAAAGAAGGACAAGTCTGCACGCCTTTGTGTAGACTACAGGGCATTAAACAAACTCACTATCAAGAATAAGTTTCCTATGCCCAGGATAGAGTACATTTTGGAGCGTTTAGACGGTGCTAAGTTTTTCACTAAGATCGACCTCAAGAGTGGTTACCATCAGGTCCGCATTTTTGAAGCTGATATTCCAAAAACAGCTTTTCGGACAGAGCGTGGTCACTACGAGTTCGTAGTCATGCCTTTTGGGCTTACAAATGCACTCGCAACGTTCAATAAGATGATGTCTAGGATTTTCGCAGTCCACATTGGGAAGTGTGTTTTCATATTCCTTGATGACATACTAGTCTTCTCAGCCACTGCGGAGCAGCATGAGAAAGATGTGGAGAAAGTCTTGCAACTTTTGCGAGATAATCAGCTCTACATAAACGCCAAAAAGTCTATCTTTGGTGTTAAGGAAGTTCAGTATTTGGGCTACATCATCGGTTCCGATGGGATTAGACTGGACCCATCAAAGGTTCAGGAGATCTTAGATTGGGACATTCCTAAGACCGCCCAAGAAATCCGTTCATTCGTAGGTCTTTGTCAGGCCTATAGCACACATGTCCATTAGTTTTCCAACCTTGCAGCACCTCTTACCGACTTGCTCAAGGGGGTGAAGACTCGCAAGCAGAAAGTCTCAGTTACAGGTAAGGCACTTGATGCATTCCATGCACTCCAGCTCAGAAGCACTTGTATTAAAGTTAGCATCATGGGACGAACCTTTCGAGGTCATCACCGATGCCAACAATGTAGCCATAGGTGCAGTCCTCCAGCAGGACAATAGACCCGTGGCATATTATAGCAGAAAGTTGGATGTGGCCGAAAAGAATTATTCGGTATATGACAAAGAGCTTTTGGGTGTGATCACAGCGCTCAAACATTGGAAGCCTTTTCTTTATGGACAGGCTTTCACAGTGAAAACAGACCACCAAGCACTTAAGTGGCTTCAGACTATGCCAAGTGCCCAGTGGAGTGATCGACAGGCCAGGTGGAGTCAAATCTTCCAACAGTTTGGAGGTATGATTGAATACATCCCTGGTAAGCATAACCCAGTAGCAGATGCTCTCAGTCGAAAGTCCAGCATCCAGGCAGTCCAAGAAGCTACCATTCTTGAAATCAGGGGGAAGGACTTGGATAGTATGAAAGACCAATATGTCGACTCCCCTGAGTTTGGTACTCAGTATAGTTTGGTCCTCACTTCTGAGCCTGGCCACTATTCAGTACAGAACGGTTGGTTGTTCTACAAGAACCGTCTCTGTGTTACTCGGGAAAAGCGTTCTGCTCTTCTCCATGATGCCCATGACTCCTTAGTTGGAGGACATAGGGGTATCAACAGTACCCTCGAGAAATTAGAACGGTCCTTTTATTGGCCAAAGATGAGGCGTGATGTCTATGCACATGTACAAGCCTGTAAGATTTGTCAAAAAGTCAAGGTTCCCCATACAAAGAAGGCAGGTTTACTTCAACCTTTGCCTATCCCCGACGGACCTTTCATCGACATATCTATGGACTTTGTAGGGCCTCTACCAACATCCACTGGATCCCGTAACACTCAGTGTTTTACCATTGTGGATCGCTTTAGTAAATTCTGCATGCTCATCCCATGCAAGCATACGGCCACAGCCGAGGACGTAGCCCGTCTGTTTCTCAAGCATTGGTATCCAATTTGTGGTTTGCCTAGCACCATAACATCAGATAGAGATTCCAAGTTTACCTCGCATTTCTGGAGGGCATTATTTGAAAACTTCGGAACTAAGTTGCAGTTGTCTAGTGCATTCCATCCCCAGACAGATGGCCAGACAGAAATTTATAACCAGTTGGCCTTTGATGTCCTCAAGTCATACTGTCATGACCAGCAGTCCAAATGGGAGCACTATCTTCCATTGGTCCAAGCTATCTTGAACAACACTCATTCATCCAGTGTCGGACGGACTCCATATGAAGCAGCCTTTGGTCGCCGTTTTTCTTCTCTTTTGACGAGAATGGTGTCTCCATCTTTAGAGGCTAATAAAACCACGGAAGCATTTTCCGAGATCATTGAGTCAGTTAAGGACCGCTTGACCAAAGCTCAGGAAGCATATAGCAGACATGCAAATAAGTCTAGACGAGATGTTCACTTCAAGGAAGGGGATTGGGTCTATTTGCGTATCATGAAGCAAAGATTGAAACAAGTGGGCAAACGTTGTCCCAAGCTTTCATTCCGTAGTTTTGGCCCTTTTCCAATAGTCAAGAAGATAAGTGATGTCTCAATGAAGTTAAAGTTGCCTGCCAGTTGGACAATGCATGATGTTTTCCATGTTTCTTGGCTAAAACCATATGTTGGTCCAGAAGTGTTTGATGTTTCAGATGAACAGCAGCCGGACGTGGTAGACGAGGCAGAAGTGATTGAGCCTGAGCAGATCCTTCTTCATCGATGGAAGCATGGTTCCGGTCGCGGATTTGTCAGTTCTATACGAAATTCCGAGATCGAGGCACCCACGAAGCCGTATGGCTCGACGAGGCGTTCTTCCAGGAGTACCCCCAGTTATTGGCGGACTACTTGGAAGCCATGAACCTGCCGCCAAGCTAATCAGGAGGGAATGTCACATGCACTCTGCACTCAGTGCATGGTGACAAGATGGCTCATCATCAGAAGTGCATCAGTTGTACAGTTTTAGAACCCAATAGGATGATAATTGTCGTACGCCGTGACCCCATTGTACATCCTCAGTCCAGGATAAGTCAGGCACGAGCTACGTAGGTCATTCCTCAGCCTTAGCGGGTCAGTCAGTTAGTCAAGTCCCTTGACCCACTTGGAGAGAATCATTCATGCATGTAGAGTCAGTAGAAGCCTTAGGGTTTGCATCAGAAAGCACTCTGCATCCTGCATAATATGCATGCATATGCCTGTGCATCATTTAGAACATCCCAGAAGCCTTAGGGAATTTACTAGGATTTATCTGGTATTTTTCCCATATCTAATAGTATTTATTTAGCATTATTTGCATTATTGGGCATTTATAAATATAAACTTTATTAAATGACCAACCTCCAGTTAGTATAAATAGGCTTGCATAGAGCTTAGTTTTCATTCAGTCTTCATTGTGCTAAGAGCTCTCCTCCTCAGCCCTAGGAGTATCCTTGCCTTCAGCCCTAGACTAATCCAGCCCTTGGAGCTCATAAGCTTGCTTCTCCAGCCCTTGAGAACCCTTGCTTCAGTCAGCCCTAGGCGCCTGCTATCAGCCTCAAATCAGCCTTGATTCAGTCCACTACCGTCTCTAATTAAGCATACTGTCAAGCCTGAGTTCAACGCCAGCAATCAGCCTGCAGCCAGCCTGCGTTTTCTGTCCAGCAGCAGTACATTCATGCGTTTCAGTCCAGCAACAGAGTACCTCTGCGTTTCTCTCCAGCAGTCCCAGAACCTCTGCGTTTCAGTCCATCAGCATCCCTACAGGCCTGCGTTTCTGTCCACAGCAGTTTCCAGCCCTGAATCAACAGTTTGCAGCAGTTTCCAGCCCTGAATCTGCAGTTTGCATCAGCATCCAGCCTTCTGTGCATCATCCATACATGCAGCACTCATCTGGTGAAGGTAACACAGCATTCATAAGTGTTTTCAGCATTCTAACATAGTGTAGAACAGTCCACCTTCTTCTTCTCTCAGCCTCAGGTGTGCAGCCCTTCCTCATGCCCTTGGGAAGAGTGCATAGGCTCGAGATCAGGTCATCGAGGTGTTTCTACAGCAGTGTACGGATCAGCCACTCTCCGATCCTCCAAGATCTTGCGTTTGGCTTATCTACAATCCACAGTCATTCTCTCTAAAGAAATAAAGCAAATACTATCTCGTTATCGGGATAGGGGGCCCTTCAGTGGGTAATTCGGGACCCAATCTGGTGTACAGTTCTCATATATCTCTCTCTCATCTCTTTAAAGTTTGAAGTATTGAAATGGATTTCTAAACTCACGAAACTCAGGATACAGAAGACGGTGTGAGCATTTGTGTGACAGGATCTTCCAATACAAAGACTTCCGCTGCATATCACATTTGGCATCTTGGACAAGCTGCAATTTACAAAAATCAATATTAGAAGCCACATTCGCGGCTGAATTTCTGAAAATAGAGGGATTCGGGAATGAAGATTGGGAAAAATACATTAAAAAATTGGGGATTGTTCAAGGGACTAAATTTCTGAAAATAGAGGAAATGATTGGAAAAAAATTAAAAATACATAATTAATAGAGGTAATTTCTGAAAATAGAGGGCTTAGAGAATGATTGAAAATAGAAGGAATTTTTGAAAATTGGAATTTCCTGAATTGGGGTAATGATTAATCTGTGTTAAAATTAAGGATAGGATTAGTTTAATTAAGGGTTGAGAGAGAGAGAGAGAGAGAGAGAGAGAGAGAGAGAGAGAGAGAGAGAGAGAGGCACCACACCTTAGCAGGTATGACAGCAGACAACTGGCGCTGGTACGGCATCCGGAAGCGCATAGTACGGTGCAGATACAAGGCACGTAGGGGATACATTACGGTGGCCCAAAACACAATAAAATTTTTTAAAAAAGGTACAGAACCCTACGCGATGCAAAAGCGACCCATTGGGGATTAAAAAAAAAAGTCCATGTCAACTGTTCCGTATGTCGTACGGACTGAACCAATCCGTACTAGTATGGAATGCAACTATGCCTGGTGACAAACCAAGTGAAACAAAGACTCTCTAGCTGCAATGACATTAGGAGATATGACCTCCTGCGGACCCAAAAATGGCGATAAAAGTCCATACACACATCTAGAACACAAGTAGGGTCAGTAATCAATACTCCTTGCCTATCTTGTATCCTAACAGTATTCTCACGTGCATGCTTTTGCTAAAAAACGTGTGACTGACAATTAGAATCCATTAGGGCATCCATTCGAGCCATAAGCTTATATCTCACATATTGATTCTTGTGTAATGCTGCAACCTGATGGGACAACCAATCAATAGCTATCTCAATGTCAGGGCAAGAACCATCCTCTTGAACCACCTGGGTCAAATCAACCATCAACGATTCTAGGTTCCGCAACTTCTCCCTAAAATAAAATGCATAAGCCTCTGAATATTGAACATACAACACTCCCAAACTGACACCCCAACGGAGATTACATGGCCTCGAAAGTTTTGTAACACTTGCAACATAAATTGATGGAAAACAGTATGCTCCAAGAAAGTCTGGTTAACCTTAAGAGGAGCCTTTCCCAAGAATGGCCTATAAGCATCCATAGAGTATCTATGCATCTCCAATACCACAAGGAAATGATCTGACAAAATATGATTATATTCCACTTACATGGACAATATCTCTAGCAGAAACAAATCATGTTGGGAAATATACATTCGGTCGAGACGAGCTCTTGTATCCACGTACTGTTGAGAGACATGTAAATCCTCTCTCATGCGGGTGTAGCCATGACCACATATCTTGTTTCAAAACTTGATTGACAAACACATTCCATCTGAGCCTCTCTGGCCCATCCATAATAGAGTGAGGTGTAGAAGCATGCTCCGGCAATTCACATACATTAAAATTGCCCAACACAAAGCCAGGCTTAGCATTGCACAAACACAATAAATCGTCCCATAACTGACGACGGTGTGCAACACCATTAGGCGCATACATCTCCACAAGCCATAATGTTTCATCCATAAATCATGTTGGGAAATATACATTTGGTCGAGACGAGCTCTTGTATCCACGTACTGTTGAGAGACATGTAAATCCTCTCTCATGCGGGTGTAGCCATGACCACATATCTTGTTTCAAAACTTGATTGACAAACACATTCCATCTGAGCCTCTCTGGCCCATCCATAATAGAGTGAGGTGTAGAAGCATGCTCCGGCAATTCACATACATTAAAATCGCCCAACACAAAGCCAGGCTTAGCATTGCACAAACACAATAAATCGTCCCATAACTGACGACGGTGTGCAACACCATTAGGCGCATACATCTCCACAAGCCATAATGTTTCATCCATAAACTCCACTTCCACAACAATGAACCGCCCTCAGACATCCTTTTACATTCCAAAGAGTAATCTTTATAATCCATCAAAACAGAAAGCCAATCAATGAGAGGTACCACCATCGGCCTCTCTTTCCTTAAAATATTGCAGAGGATCCTCAATGCCTTCTCTTAGCATCTGTTCCCATACTCTTCGCAACAAAACATCCAGCCATTTCTTCTCATCTAAAGTATGGGCATCACTAGGGAATAGAAGAGGAAAATTTACCTGATTTTCTTTTGTAACTTGAGGTCTGAGATAATACCGAGAGTGTGATACCCTGCCTTGGTTATCTTTCTCTCGAGTCCATCTTGTGGCACCAGGACTAAATGATGAAGAGGCACCATGACTAGCACCCACATTTTGATTACCACTAGAAGTAAGTATGTGGCTAGCGCTTCTCTTTGCCACCACAAGCCAAGGTCTATCTTTTGTATCTGCCAAAACTTGTTTACCTTTATCTACCACTTGCTCATGTTGTTTTGCTACTTGTTTGCCCTTCTCTATATTCAAACCAGATGACAAAACAAGAGCTAATGTATCCTCATGAGTCGGATCCTGGGACACATTCGATTGTCGCTGAGCATTCACCTCCTCTGGACACTTTGAAATGAAGTGTCACTTCATTTCATAGTGATTCCTCTCTCTCTCTCTCTCTCTCTCTCTCTCTCTCTCTCTCTCTCATCTCCGCTACATTGTGCAATTGTCAAGAACCAAGGTGCTGAATATTCGTTATCTAAAGTATAATATCGTCTTTAAGCTTCTGCATGTTACATTTGGGACTCAATATAAAGTGGCCCTTTAGTTAGAACCGGGTCACCATACTATCCAAGATGGCTGGTTGTTCTACAAGAACCGGCTATGCATACTATGGAAACAATGACAGGCACTTCTTCACGATGCCCATGACTCTTGTCGGAGGTCATCGTTGCATCAACAATACATTGGAGAAGTTAGAGCATTTATTTTATTGGCCAAAGATGAGAAGGAATGCCTATCAGCATGTCCAGTTGTTACATGAGAGTCTTCTTTCAGCTCTAAACACCACTTAGAACATGCTGATGCAAAAACGTAGACAGAAGGGAGAGTAGAGAGAGAGAGAGAGATGGCTAGAAATCCAATATTTCATATGGTACAAAAAGGTACATAATCCTTATAGCCATGGGCTGCCTTGAAAAGGTAGTAAAATACCTATTCTAGTCCTAGACTAGACCCACACCCAAAGGGGGAGTGAATGAATCTAACAATGAGCTCTAGTGCCCTTATATAGGCCTTTGAAGTGACTAGAGAGCGGTCGGCCAGCCTACTGGACATTTAATGCAAAATCACTTCACGACCTGCCCTTCTTGCAGCCGACAGGTGTCCTTCTCCTAGTCCAACACTTGCCAAACCTACACTTCATGCTCCTAAATTCCTGGTTCTAGTCTCTTTTTCTTGCTGCCTCTTCAGGATTAGCTCCAAGAAACTGCTCTTGAGCCGAGGGTAAAACTGTAACCTGAAGTAGATCTCCTCGTGTCTGGATCTCCTCCCCAATCTGAGTCACTCCAACCTTGGAGTTGGACTCCATCCATCAATCCCTCTCCTGTGTAGAAGAGTCTTAGATCCTTCGCACTCTGCAGATACTGCAAGATCCGCAATCCTGCGTCCCAATAAGACTTCAATGGCGTCTGCATAAATGAGCTCAACAGCCCCACGCAAAAGCTCGAGTCCAATCTGGTGTTTAGCAACCAGATCAATGAACCAACCAGCTTCCGATACTGCGAGGCATCAGCTGGCTCACAAGGATCATGAACAGTTAACTTTGTATTCGGGTCCATCGGCCAAGTAATAGGCTTGCAGTTCTCCATCCTAAAGGCCTCAAGCAACTCAAGAACATGCCGTTGCTGAGAGACGAAAACCCCACTCTGGGTCTGCCAGATCTCTAACCCCAAAAAGAAGTGGAGTAAGCCTAGGTTGGTCATCTCAAACTCCTTTGACAAGGCAGCCTTCGTCACGCCAATGTGCTCCACATGACCGCCGGTGAGAATGAGATCATCCACATAAAGGATGATAATCGTAACCATGCAGCGTTCCCGAAAGAGATACAGGTTGGGATCTGCTTCCGATCTCTGAAAACCAGTCCGAACAAAGAAGGAATCAATCTTCTGATTCGAAGCCCCGGGAGCCTGTTTAAGACCATACAAGGTCTCACGTAACTTGTAAACCATCCCTTCTGATCTTGGAACAACAAAGCCTGGAGGCTGCTCAACATACACCTCCTCCTGCAGGTCACCATTAAGGAACGCAGATTTTACATCCATTTGATACATAGGCCACCTCTGAGAAGAAGCAAGGGCAAGAACGGTCCGAATCGTGGTCATCCTTGCTGTCGGTGCAAAGGTATCCTCGTAGTCGATGCCTGGCCGCTGAGCATAACCCTTAGCCACAAGCCTGGCTTTGTGTTTGTCCACCGACGCATCTGACGCATATTTGGTCTTAAAGACCCATTTAACACCAATGACTGACCGTTTCGGCAGTACCAACTCCCATGTGTTGTTCTTCTCGATGGCATCAAGTTCCACCTGCATGGCTTTCCTCCAAGTATCCTGTGAAAGGGCTTCCTTGACGGAAGTGGGCTCCTTGTCCCGCATGATACGAGACATCAAAGCATAGTTTACCTGAAGAAGCTCCACTGAATGGCTTTTGTCTCGGGCTCTGTGCGATCGTCGAGGGCCGTCCTCTGTGGTCCATTCGGAGGACACTTGACTCCTGAAGGGTGTCTATCAACCACCTGGGTACTCGAACAGACCGCGGAGCCTCCTGCTGTTGTGGGGGCTCTACTCCAGCTGCGGGATCAACCTCCTACACTGACTGTGGTTGGCCAGCTGGAACAATGGATTGGAAATCATCATCACTCTGGGTCTCCAAGAAGTGGCGGCTCCTCGACAGTGGAAACTGGAACATGCTCATCATCAAAGACTACATCCCGGTTGACAATAATCTCATTCCTCTCTGGATCATACAATCTGTATCCCTTGGAAAGAGAATTATACCCCACAAAGATAAGCTTACGGGATTTGGAGTCAAGCTTCCTCCTCTGCTTCTTCGAAATATGTACATACGCATTGCTCCCAAACACACGGAAGTGGGAGACATTAGGTTTCCTGCCAAAGTATGCCTCAAAAGGAGTGATATGAGGTACTAAAGTCGTTGGAGACCGGTTGAGGGTATGGACAGCCGTCGCCACAGCCTCTCCCCAAAGTGGACGAGGAAGATCACGATGCTTCAGCATCGTCCTCGCCATCTCCACCACATTCCTGTTTTTGTGTTCTTGTGTTCGACAACTCCATTCTCGAAAGGCGATCCTGTATTGGCCAGTTCTCGCTTGATGCCATGATCTGCACAAAATCTGACGAGAGCATTCGAAGAGAATTCACCTCCTTTGTCAGCCTTGAGAGTCTTTACCTGCAATCCAGACTCTTTCTCCACCATCACATGCCAATCCTTGAACCGTGCAAAAGCTTGGTCCTTCTGTGAAAGAAAATAGACCCATGTGAATCTGGAACAGTCATCAACAAGCAGCATGAAATATAGAGAACCTCCCAATGATGGTGTCTGCTGAGGTCCACACAAGTCACTGTGAATCAACTCCCATGGTTTTGAAGCCCGCCTGGAAGCCTGCTTCGGAAAGGATTCCCTGTGCTGCTTACCACGTATGCAAGGACTGCAACGTCCTTGCGTGTTGCCAACATCAAGCATGCCAACCACCATCTGGTCCCGGAAAGCTCGCCGTAAAGCATCCACATTTAAGTGGCCAAACCGAAAGTGCACAGATCTCCGACCTGAGAACCTGTCAATGAGGAGAGTGCGGAGAGCTTGTAGATACCATTCCCCACACCGCCTTCCCAAACAACCTGGCCAGTCTCACGGTCCCGTAGAGCAACTGAATGCTTCTCAAATACCACCCGAAAGCGAGTCTTGCATACTTCATGCACTGACAGAAGATGAAAACCAAGAGTAGGGACGTAAAGAACACGGAAGAAATGCTTCCCCCTCTTCCGTCGGGAATAATCTCCATTCGGCCCTCACTGTGAATCGGAATAGTAGAGTTGTTGCCAATGAAGATGCGACTTGACTGCCGTTTGAGATCCAAAAAGAAGTCACGGGAAGGAGTCATGTGCCTGGAAGCACCACTATCAAGAATCCACTCTCCGGTATTCTTTGCGATGAAGCCCACTGCCTCCTTGCTCGAAGACGATGAAGCATCTGAGTCCATCATCTCTAAGTGCACAAATGGCGGAGTCTTTGTAGCTGAGGCTGAAGAATCAGCACTCTTCCTGGTCCGCTTAGGTTCTCCAATGGTGGCTTTTCTCGCCACAATCGTTGCAGGTCCGCTCGGCCTTCAGTTTCTCTCGGTCTGCATCAAGCTTCTTCTTAGAAGACTTCTCTGATGAAGCCTTCCTTTTGCCCTTATTGTTATTCCGGCCTTTCGACCGTTGGCCAGTCAAGGCCTCCAAACCTCCACCCTGAGGAGGGTTCGTGAATCGTTCCTCCTGGTCCAAGACCATGGGCACAAGCTCCTCCCATGTAATGGTGCTGAGCTTGCCATTGGTAATCAAAGAAGAGTAGAAAGCGGAATACTGAGCAGGCAAGTGGGACAGCAAAGTGATGGCCATATCTTCTGACGCTGAGCTTGCCATTGGTAATCAAAGAAGAGTAGAAAGCGGAATACTGAGGAGGCAAGCAGAATACTGAGCAGGCAAGTGGGACAGCAAAGTGATGGCCATATCTTCTGACGATATCTCCTTCCCAGCCTGAAGGAATTCCTGCTGAAGGGCTTGCAGCTTGTTAATATGCTCCCGTATCGTCGACGACTTTGCAAGGTTCATAACCCGCATATGTACTTCCAAGGGAATCCTCTTCATAGGCGATACCCTGTTATAAAGTGAAGCTAAGTGCTGCCATATGCCTCTGGCCAGCGTCATATGCTTTACATGATTGATTACCTGTGGTGTGCAGTTGAGGAAGATAAATGAACGGACCTTGGCGTTGACACGATCCCATAACTGTGCCTATGCCTCGCGGTCCTTTCTGGTTGATGTAACTCCCCTTCCTCTGCTTTCGGCCGTGGAACCCCAACAACGATGAAATCAGCAAGGTCATATGACTTCAGAACAGATTCCATCATAACCTTCCATATGCCATAGTTGTTCCCGTCCAACTGACGGTCCACCGGGAACGTGGGGAGAGTTGGGATCTTTACATGCTTCTTAGCCATCTCTAATAAATCTGCCATTGCGGGGATGTAACTGAAAAGGGTGGGTGGGTGGGGAAAAAAAAACTTACACCTGCAAGCGGCTGTCCAGCAAATCAGCCCGCCGTCCTCTTGCTTCTTCTCTTCCCGAACAGTCCCGAACAATCCACCAATCAGCGACGCAATAGTCCCCCTCTTGCTCACACAACTCCCAAGATCTATCAAGAGCCTAGGGCTCTGATACCATGTCAGAATATGTAGCGGAGATGATAACCAAATTTGAGAACACAAGAGCAAGTAGAGTGCAGAAAATAGACAGCACAAGAGAAGGAGAGAGCGAGGGGTGTAACTTTGCTCTATATACACAAGATCCCGGAATATACAAGATGAGAAATGGCAAGGGGTGTGGGTGCCATTTTATATGGACTCCAAGTAGCAGTCGGCCTGCTCCAGAGGCAGCCGATAGGTACAAATCCTCCACGACCTGTCACATAGACCAGTCGGCCAGCAAACATGAGTTGGCCAGCTTTGTACTGCAGTCGGGTACAGTTGGCCAGAGGAAGTATGCGCCTGCCAGCTCAGGACTGCCCCCCCAAGCGGTGTCTCAATAAAGACAAGAGATGACTTCTAACATTATTTTGTAGGGCCCCTTCCAGCAACATTTGGAACACACAATGCGTGATGATTGTTGACTAGTTTAGTAAGTTTTGCATGCTCATTCTATGCAAGTAGACGGCCACAACAGAAGATATTGCTTGCTTGTTTCTTTGTCTTTGATACCCCATATGTGGTTTGCCAAGCACAAATACATCTATAGGGATTCCAAGTTTTCTTCACATTTTTGGAGAGCATTATTTGACAAACAACTTTGGGACCATGTTATAGTTGTCCAGCGCATTCCATCCACAAACAGACGGCCAAACAGAAATATGCAGTCAGTTGGCATTTGATGTTCTCAAGTTGTATTGCGGCTTGCCATGATTAGTAGTCGAGGTGGGAGCATTATCTTCCTTTGGTACATGCAATCCTGAACGATACTCATTCATATAGTATTAGTTGGACTCTGGGGGCAATGGCAAGGGTTATGCAGGCAAGGGGCGATGGGCAGCACACGTGGGTAGTGGTTTGAGGGCAGCAGCGACAGTGGCCAATGCGGGAAGCAAAAGATAATGAGAAGTGGGCAGCACAAACACCAATCAGGTAGCTTGAGCAGGCAAGGGTAAACTTATTCATGCCATTGAGAGAGGAAGAGAGTTCTATTAACGTATACAAAGGAACAAAGGGTCTATGAGACCAAAAGTGTTACCATGTGTTCATGTGTTAACCCATTTTGCCCCCACTTGTAGAACACTTGTGCCTATGTGCTAGGGTTTTCCAAAGATAGAAAGAAGAGTGTGGCGGAATCAAAGATCACTTTACATCTATTGTGAAGGCTCACATTCTGTCCTTGCTGCGTCAATACGAAGAGCTGCAGAGATACCTATGGATGATTAGCTTCCACGTGATTGAGCACTTTTCGTTTGTCTAACCATCCACGAAAAAACATTGCAAACCTTTGAGTATCCTCTGGTAGCCCACGAGAAGAACACTCTGAGCCACTAATGCAAATGGAGCACAAGAATTGCTTGCACCAGCTCCAATACATCATGAAGGAAGAAAGTACAACCATAGAACCATACTCCTCAGAAATGCTGCACCAAATCTGTATCCATTAGTATTGCTCGGCACTTGTATGTCGAAACCACCCATGTCCTGCACTCTGAAGGAAGAAAGTACAACCATAGAACCATACTCCTCAGTATTGCTGCACCAAATCTGTATCCATTAGTATTGCTTGGCACTTGTATGTCGAAACCACCCGTGTCTCGTGGAACATACCTCAAGTAATACATCCATTGATACACGGAAGTCAAAACCCGTGGTTGTCAATAGAGTTTCCAAGAAATCTATGCACTAGCATATCCTCCCAAGATGAAGACAAAACTGATGACATGTCCTCTTGTGGTGCCTCCATGACATCAGACACCGAAGGTACTCTACCCAATGCAAACGGCAAGTGAGAAGAGTCCTCCTAAAGGACCCCAGAAATTGAAGTGACCACCAGTGAAGCCAAAAATTCTCCATTGAGTGCAAACGGCAATTGTGAAGACTCTCCCTTAGAGCTGAAAACTTCCTTTGTTCGTACCCGTGGCTTGATGCAATGAAGCACCCTAGGTGTGTGCTCAACCCGAGAAATGAAAAAAGCTGAGACGCACACACATGCATCTCCTTCACACTCATGCTCTTGAGACTACTCCTATGGTTTTGAAGAAGCCTCCTCCTCAGACTGCTCCTCTGGTTTTGAAGAAACCTCCTCTTTGGATTGCTCCTCCAAGGTCCTCGGACAATCCTTCGTGATGTGCTCTGTGGAGTCACAATAAAAGCACTGTCCACCACAAGCAGCCATCTTGGCGCGACGTTCTTCATGTGTGAAAATGGTATTTTAACCAGCCCTAAAAGGGGTTTTTTTGGGATTTTGGTCTTGTGCTGCTGGTTGACAGCCCCTACTCTGGGCCGACCAGCAGCCCAACCCCATATATATATGCATTGCTTCATCAGCATAAAGTCCACCACATCATAATCAACATTATCTGCTGTTGCCGGCCTACCTCTGCAGCAGCTGATTTACATTTTCAGCAAACACCACATCTGTACTCTCAAAAGTCCTCTGGTCGAGTGGATTATACAGACGGTAGCCTTTGCTACCACTGCTGTACCCCACAAAAGTACATTTTGTTGCTTTGCCATCAAGCTTGCATCTCATCTGTTGAAGCACATGGGCATATGCAAGACAAGCCAAAACCCTAAAGTATTTAACTTTAGGCTTTTTATCATAGCATGCCTCATATGGAGTGATGGTTTTCGATGCTTTTGTAGGGCATCTATTCAAAACATATCTAGCACACATGATTGCCTCCATCCAAAATTTATGAGGCAAACCCTTTCCCTTGACCATGCATCTGGCCATCTCCATCAAGGACCTATTTTTCCTTTCTGCATTACCATTCTATTGTGGTGTGTATGGCATGGTACATTGGTGCTTAATGCCTTGTTCAGCCAAGTATGCTCTTGAAGCAACAAAACCCTGAAGTATTTAACTTTAGGCTTTTTATCATAGCATGCCTCATATGGAGTGATGGTTTTCAATGCTTTTGTAGGGCATCTGTTCAAAACATATCTAGCACACATGATTGCTTCCATCCAAAATTTATGAGGCAAACCTTGTCCCTTGATCACACATCTGGCCATCTCCATCAAGGACCTATTTTTCCTTTCTGCAGTACCATTCTGTTGTGGTGTGTATGGCATGGTGCATTGGTGCTTAATGCCTTTTTCAGCCAAGTGTGCTCTTGAAGCATCAAACATATACTTCCCCCCTCGATCTGAATGGAGGGTTTGCACTTTGCAACGTGTTTCATTTTCAGCCCTTGCAACAAATGCTGAAAGAACATAAAAACCTCTGAATTTTCTTTCAAAGGGTATAACCAAGCAAAGCAAATGTGGAGTAATCATCTATGAATGTTACAAAGTACATATGCTTTCCACGTGATGGTGTCCTGACTCCTAATAGGACCACATACATCATTGTGTATGAGCTATAATTTTCGATCAACTCTCACTGTGAACCATCCTTTGGGAAAGCATTACGATGCATTTTTCCAAGAATGCATACATGCTTGGGAGGTAGTTTAACATGTGGCATGTCATGCACCATTTGTTGCTTCTGTGTCATGTGCATGCTCATTCCAAGTGCTAATCTCCGATAGGCAGCTGGAAAAGACACAGGTGGTGTGCAGGAGAACCCCACAATGGAACAAGAGCTTGTCGGCTGCAGCTCTAGAGAGCTGGCCGACATAGTGTTCAGGTCGGGTAGAGTATTTCTGCTGGCCAACAGCAGGTCTCTTGCACCAAAAGAGCCTATAAAAGGCTATGCCAAGTTAATGATTGAGTCATTCAGTCCCTCCTTGGGATTGGGTCATAGACTAGGTTTAGTAAGGTGATTTTTCCATCCTTTTTGTATTATATGAATATACTGAAACTCAGATCTCTCTCTCTTGCTTGCGTTTTTGCATCAGGTTGTTCCAGGATGGTGTTTAGGGCTGAAAGAAGACTCCTAGAGCTTCTTTTTTTGTTGATAGAGGATGTCTTTGAGTATGCTTACACATCCATGCATCTTAGAACTGAGGGCAGATTTCGATGTATTACTGAATGATTCAAGGTCCTGCAGTGCTTTTTTCAGTTTTCCAAAATGCTCCCGTCCCTTATTTCTGTTCCTTGTTTCGGGTGGTGAGGATGCCATTTTTGTAATGCTTGCACTTGCAAAAAAGAGAGAAGACGAGGGATGAATGCCCTGAGAGAGAGAGAGAGAGAGAGAGAGAGAGAGAGAGAGAGTCTTGGCTAGTGATCTACACCTGCTAACCTCTTGTAGTACTTCAAATATATTTCTGTGCTGTAGAGTGAACAAAGGGATGACTCTGGATGATTTCAAGCTTATCTACTGGATTGAATATGCTCATCGCATGTGGGGAAGAGGATTGGGGTTCTTTTTTGCTGGACCCTTCATATATTTTTTGTGTAAAGGATTCATAACCAAGCAGCTTGCGTTAAGACTTGCATCACTTCTTGCCTTGGGTGCTGGGCAAGGTCTTGTAGGATGGTGGATGGTGAAAAGTGGCCTTGAAGTGAGTCGATATTGAGAGTGGGATTTAAAAAAAAATACTTATTTTCTGTTTGCTTGAAGTCAGCATCTTCTCTCAGCCTTCTTCCTGGACCTGTTTAAGGACTCCGTTGTCTTATGTGCAGGAGCCTGATTCACAGTATCAACAACCAAAAGTGAGCCCTTATCGCTTGGCTGGTCATTTGATGGTTGCATTTGGTATCTATTCTGCACTCTTATGGACGGCTTTATCTGCAGTGCTGCCTCAACAACAAGTTCAGAACATGGACTGGGTGAGAGGCAGTGCTAGACTCAGGAGTATTGCACTACCAGTTGCTATCCTTGTCGGTGTAACTGCTGCTTCGGGTGCCTTTGTTGCTGGAAATGATGCTGTAAGCACATCTTGAACCACAGCTGGTGTTCAAGTAATTTCATGCTTAGTTCTACTCATTGTGGTAGAAGACCCACTATGGGGGTTTGCTGGAGTACTCTCAGAAGGGATCTCTTTTCCATGAGTTTTTAGCTCCATGGTTGAGCCATTGACCTGCAGTGCATGTGGGATGAGACCTCTTGATGCACAAGGCATCCTTTTATAACTGGGGCTCGCAAATGGCCAGCACTCTGCCAAACCCTAACTTTAGTATTCGGTAATATTGTATTGCTAGGGACATGCTTTCAATACATTTCCAAAGATGGGGGATAACTGGATACCCGAGGGACTCTTTGAATTGCAGCCGCTGACAAGGAACTTTTTTGAAAACACTGCAACTGTACAGGTACACTGCATGTTTCTGTCTGAAGTATGTTAATGCTGGTCTTCTGCAAAAAAGGGGGAGATCTCACCCGCCCGTCCTTCGCTCGTGGATGGGGAGATCTCTCCTGTCCAACCCCCACCTATCCAGAAAAAGGGGAGATCTCATCGGCCCGTTGCTCATGAACTCCCCATCCCACATGCTTGTCCCTCGTGGATGGGTGATCTCCCTTGTCCGGAAAAAGGGGAGGTGTGTGGAAAGGCACCTATTCGCTCTTATTACATTCATGTTGTTTTATTGTACAATGTGCTGATGTGTGGACTGGTGAAACCAGTTTGATCATCGCATGCTTGCAACGACAACTTTGGTATCAGTCATAGCCATGTCGCATGTGGCTCGCAAGTTAACGTTGGACCCGTGGGTCCACAAACTAGTCAAAGTCACCTTGGGCTTGTCCATCCTTCAGGTATTACATATCTTAAGGTTATGTTTTTGTTTTAGTGGGCTTTATTTGTTATGATGGTTAGTGCTAGGCTTCATTATGGCTGAGTCTGCCCTGTATCTCCGGAGCTCTGATAGAAACTCAGTACACAGACCTTTGTATGAATGTATGCTCTTATGTGTTTGTGCGTGTGTGTGGGAGCATATATTGATACCAAGTTCTACACTCACTATTGGGCATTGATGACGTTAGTGGGGATGTCGTAGTATCTAGTCCATACTATGCATGATGGAGTTGATGGTTTATTGTCTTGTGGATGACTACAATGAGGTTATAAATTGCACTTTCTTATAAGGTGAATTTGGGCATGTTCCTGGATTTATCTAGGTATATATATTTATTTATCTACAAGGAAACTGCTTAAGCTGTGTAAGGTTGTTTTCTTACAGGTGACGCTGGGAGTTTCTACACTTCTCCTATATGTACCTGTATCCTTGGGAGTTGCCCATCAGGCTGGTGCTCTCTCGTTGTTCACGTCAGTCTTGGCATTGTTGCATGCTCTGAAGAAGCCATCCCCCACGGCTTTTAAGGCTTTCGCTAGATCCTCAAGTGTGCGGTAATACACAGATGAAGAGTATTATATATAATATATGCTGCTGCTGCTCGTTTCTTGGAGTACCCAGTTTCTCAAAGTACCATGGGGTCAGCAAAAAGGTAGTGATAGAGCGAAGCAAAGCCGGGTATACACGTCCAAAAATGTTTGAAATCAGTGGTGTCATTTCTCATCTTGCGAGGACTGCCAGGATCAGGAACCTTGAATGAAAACAATTGGCACCCATAATAGGGACATTTCCAGTATATGATAACATAATTGAGATCATTTAGAACATTGTCATTGACTTCAATGATCTGAGGGCAGGTTTTTGTAAGGTTTGACTTGATTTATATGTCACAGGCTCTTCTCAAATGTATTTCTTTCTGGTTGATGGCTGTATGTTATGAATGGGAAGCTGTACATGGTCATGCATACCATATAAAACTCATAACTCCACTTATTTTGTCAAGGACCTTGTTCATCGTATAGCACTTGCAACGGCATGTCTCAAGTTCACATCGAGCATTTTTAAGCAAGGGCTGTTAAGTTTTACAGAAGAAAAGCAGTCTCATATGATTGATGCACGACAGTCACACTAGTCCTATCACCAATATCAAAAAATTGTCTGTGATCATGTATTTGATAAGCTTTGGTATAATGCAATGCTATCATACAATGCAAAGCACCTTCTTTAACTTTTGATAAGTTGCATATTAAATGTACACATGCACCTGTCAAGAGGTCCTTGCGTGTGGCCATCATATGTACCATGCTGCCTAGGAGAGTGAGTTTGAACTTTGACACCTAAAATTATTTTTAATCCAGTACCAAAATTGTGTGGGTTTGAACTTGATATGGTGTGAAACTTTGACACCTAAAATTATTTTTAATCCAGTACCAAAATTGTGTGGGTTTGAACTTGATATGGTGTGAAACATTGAAAATTTCTGAATTTCATGTAAAATTGGGAGAATTATGCGAAAAAAAAATTCAGTTTTTATGATGGCACTTGCCCCAAAATTCCATGTTTGGTTTAAAAAGCACATGGAACATGGAGCCAGGGGAGGGAGAGGTAGATATATCATAATATTGTCTCTTTTAAGGACGAATTTGGCCTATGAGACTTAATGATGCAATGTACTAGTGTATGGATGTTTTGTCCTGTTGAGTGCTTCATGATGCTACACCATTTCCTTGTTGCAAGGAATAATGGAATTGTATGGTTATTAACACATCCATGAAGAACGCAAGGGAAGCATGTGCAACAGTAGCAGAATCTGGTTATTCTTATAGATAAGTGATGCTTAGTTTCGTGCACCATTATGGAGCGTACTTGGCATGTTCTGTCAGATTTACCATGCCATCGCCCTGTCATGCATTTGAAATGATGAGAGCGTAGTTGGATTGCAATTGCAATGCAGGAGGTTGCCACAACATGATTTCTATCTGGTTGGGGCTTGTGGGCTTAGTCTAAATGCTACTTTCCCACCTCTATGTCAACTTTTGTTTACTCTCATGTTGCTCTCTCATGTACAGTTCCCATTGCATTTTTTTCATTATGCTAAATGGAAGAGATTTCAAGCATTGTCACAGCTCACAAGGAGAAGGTTTTTACAAAGCTTGCAATGTAAATGCTCATTAGAGAGACTCCCAAACATCTTGGTATCTAGAAGATAGTCACATCGTGCCACAATAAATAGAGAATGAAATCAATGATATGGAACTAGAGAAAAACTCTCGAGACAAAATAACATTAGACATACAAAGTCCATTAGAATGTAAAGAAATTGTTATATAAATAAAGTGAATAGATCAATAGAAGGGAACTTAAGGAATGCCCTTTTTACCCCTTAGTCCTTTCAACTTTAGTTTGCTTTGATATTCTTCTCTTTCAATGGAAACCAATACTTAAAGTGTTAGCATAGGCAGATTTGGGGCTATACCCTTGTGCCATTTTGGCTCTACTCTACAAATATGTACAGAAATAATTGTCAACACTATGGGAACTTCCCAATGTAAAGTAATGACATCAGGGTCAGTCTTGTGGATGGTTGATGATGAGGGAATCCACCATGTTGGGCTAAGCATTCCTAATTTTTGAGTGCCGATACTTTTAAGTAAAAAGATCTCCATGAGATTTTTATCTTCCATTTCATGCGAGTGGCCATGGGTTTGTTTGGATTGACAAGAAGAGTCCATACATGTAGACATCAAAGATGGTTGAGATGCCCATAAGAGACAAGAGTAGTTGATATTTGAGCACTCCCTCTTAAATCTCTGAATTTGGAATATCAGAATAAGACACAATGAAGTGTAACATTGCTTGCCGTGTGTGTATTATTTTCAAGAATGTGGCCTCAAAACATTTGTACAATCTAAGTAGCCTTGCTTAAAGTGGATGCAATTTGCAGAATATATGCTCTCCACGTTTTGTTCTAAGGTCTCCTTGTAGCAAGTGGTTTCCACTCCAAGTTTCTTTTAACCTTCTCTGAGATCTAATGTTTGATGAGGAGCTCACTCCCCAATGGCTCAGCAAAGATGTCAGTGACATTATCTTTGATGGTACAATGATGCAATAATATTTCTCCATCACTCCTTGCCACAAATTCCCCCCCTTATACCCATATGTGGGTTTGTTAAGGTTGGTTTCTTAAACTTCTAAATGTCCGTGTCCAGCATTTCTTTCTGAATCTTACTGAAAAATAATCTGCTTGAGTATAAGAATTCTTCTTGCAAAACCCTGCTGCTGGAAACGATTCCATCTCTCGAAATTCTTTTGCACTTTGTCCATGACCCACATCAATCTTTGGTGAAGACCCTGAGCATGGTTTTAATCCATGTCTTCTCTTGAGTTATGACTGAGCCTTCGGCAATGCAGAAGACCCAAAGACACTCCCAAAAAGTTTCTATGGATTGGGGATCATTGTGCAAACGCCCATTAGTATCATCAGCAAACTCTTGCAGACATGCCTGCTCTTTATCCTTAGGAAGATCTATGCCTTTCAGTGCCCCTTTGTCCATCGCATCCTGCACCAACCAACCAAGTGCATCGACTACTATAGCAAAAAGAACTACCCTACTCTGATTTTTTGGTTACCTTGTTCCAATTTGCATAGAATAGGGTAATGGACTGACAGAACAATGGTTTGCTGCACCTTCACTTTGGCATTGAGGTACATGTTGCTTATTCCTAAAGAAGCATAACACCTGCCAAGGCGCGCTTTCCTAATCTGGTTACCTATTCTGCCATTGTCCCAGGTGAATTCATGATCATTAGCCAGGTCTTGGAGGGAGTTGATACCTTTGAGGTCCTGGCATTTCTTTCTTTCCTGGCCTCTGATAATATGTGCTCAGCATTTCAGTCTATCCAGAGGGGATTCCACCATGTTGAAGTCTCCAATTAATATGATGGGATCAACAAAATGCATGAAATTTCCCACAGATCTGAATGGGAGTTGCTAGAACTTGTGGCATATACTGAAATGAAGACCATCTTGGTTAACCCCTGTGTCAAGTTGTATGGTAACCCATCTGGTCATTGGGTCTATCTCCTGTTTTAAGACAACTACAGCCCATTTATGAGTCTATTTATCACTCACTCCAATAGAGGTACCACCTCCACCTTGGCTGTGATTAGTACAAAACCATGTGTATTTCTTGGATATGAATTCCAGTTGAGGGCTAGTGGATTTGACTTCTTGGAGGCAGATGAAGTCAGGGGAAATCCACTCCTTAATAATCTAGGGTCTGTTACTATCGTTCGGGCCTTTGTTGCTATAAGAGAGAATAGATGTGTCCATCATATCTTTTGGGTTTTAGGGGGGGTTTTGAGGATTCTTGAGAGGGTTGCATCCCATGTCTTCAACCTCCTTCTCTAGGTTACTGTCCCTGGAATTGGGTAATGGGGACCTCCTTCTCTTCATCTTCATGGGAAGCCTACTTATGGTTTGTGAAGGGTCAGTCAAGTCCACCACTAGCAGGGTGAACCTCTTTCTGTTTCTTTGTTTTGCCTAGTTTTTTGAGGCTTGGGGTTTGCCCTGATCTCTTCCTTTCCCACCCACATATTGATAGTAGGGGGAGGTGGGGGTGAGAATTTGATGGGACAATTACAAACGAAATGGTATTTGCCTCCACAATGTAAGGAGATATTGGGGACATTTTTAAAAACCAAAGGTTGTTCTAATAGGAAACCTGACTTTGCATTGATGGTTAAAGAGGAGGGTAGGTCTTTGCTAATGTCAATCTCTACCAAGTTGTCACATGCGAAAGCTTTGGGTAGTCTTCTTTTCGCCCTAAGCACTACATAGGCACACTTGATGCAAGAACAATCAACATAAAGAGAGAGAGAGAGAGAGAGAGAGAGAGAGAGAGAGAGAGAAGAGAGATGGCTCTATTTTCAGTACATTCATAGAGTACATAGTATTTTCAATATATTCATAGAGTACATAAAAGGTACAATGTTGTGGCCTTAGGCATTCCCAAAAAGGTAAATAAAACCCTATTCTATGACCTACTCCCTAAAGGAGTGAGATGCCTCAAATGAATGTTTCATAGGCCCAAACATGCCCAAGAAGCTAGTCGTGAATGTTGGATCGGCCAACAAAAAATCCCAAAAAATCCTATATGTTGCCGACGTGCTCCAGAAGCACTCCAGACCTG
Source organism: Cibotium barometz (assembly GCF_041138505.1). NCBI lineage: Eukaryota > Viridiplantae > Streptophyta > Polypodiopsida > Cyatheales > Cibotiaceae > Cibotium > Cibotium barometz. The sequence continues at coordinate 32,182,076 of NC_141079.1, read as the reverse complement.
GTCGATAGGTGTTGGAAATAGGGTTGCAAGAATACGCGCATACACACACTAGAGAACCTCAAGGAAGCACACAATCAGATGATAGATAGATACTGAATATGTGCTATACAAAGATGATAAGTATACCCCAAGATGGGTGTATATACTAGAATGGGGAAAAACCTTCTAAAGAGGGAAAAAACCTTGGCTTGTCCTAGTGTGTGCACACATATCACCACCAAACATGGCTACAAATGATGTGAACAAGGGGTGAGCTGGCACTAAAAGTAGAGATGTGCCAAGCTCTTTGGACTATGAGAGGGAGCCCATACTAATCCCCAAAGACAGGGAAGTTCAAAGCTTTGCGAAAAGCTTCAAACTTCTCTTATGAGAGAGCTTTCATGAATAAATCAGCCATGTTGTCCTCTGTTGGCACATAAGCCAACCTAAACTCCCCTGTGAAGCATCTCTCCTTGATAGCACTTCAACGTGCTTTGTGCGAGCATGAAAAATTGGATTCCACACAACTGCCATATTGCTCTTACTATCAGTAAAGATGGTAGTGGCTAAGGACTCGCCCATACCCAAATCATCACAGAAAGGCGTCTGAGCCAAACACATTCAGATGTAGCTGTAAACGCTCTCTTATGGGTTGCTTGTTGTTGAGCCATGATCTACATGAATCACCAAGGCAAAAGCAAAACCCATTCGTGGACACTCATGTGTCGTAACATCCAACCCAGTCTGAGTTTGTAAAGGCATGCAGTTGTGATTTACCCTCCTTGGGATAAAACAACCCAAAGTGCTTGGTGCCCTTTAGGTAATGAAACACCCGTTTGACAAACTGCCAATGCTTTGTACCTGGGGCGTGTATAAATCAGCTTATTTAATACTAAGACCCCATACTGAATGTTAAGCCTAGTGTTACATAAGAAGATAAGGCATCTAACAACTTCTTCATATAGGTCAACATCAAAAGAGTCACCTGCATCTTCAAGACTAAGTCACAAACTAGGCTCCATAGGTGTAGCAACAATAAGTTTGCAATCTCCAAGATTGAATCTCTTCAACAATGCCTCTATATATTATGTCTGCAGGCATAACAATGCCATCATTACGCTGTCAAAACTTAATGCCCAAATAATAGTGCAACGGGCCAATATCTAACATTTCAAAAGATCTCTATAAATCAGCCTATAAAAGTTGAAATATGATTATCATCAGGGCCTATGAGTAGCATGTCATCAACATATAGCACGATGATAAAAAATTCAAAATATGAAGAGTAGTGTTGTTAGACATATACATTAATTTAGTCCGAGGCAATTAGGCCTAGACCGGACATTATTCGTGTGTGCACGGGCAAGGGCCTAGTGGGCCAAGGTCCGTAGCTCGGGGGTTAGCCAAGGAGTGCGGGAATGGGAGCTAAGAGAGCACTTCTACATTTTGCTTGATAAGGAGGTAAGAACATGCTCTAGGGGACTTCCATAAATAGAAACTCATGGGCTATATTGGCTAGGAGGAGAGAAGCGCACACATGTCATTTTTTTTTTCGTCCTATTACATTTGGTATCCGAGCTTCTGGTTACGAGCGCTGGGGAATAAGCGGTGGAAAAAAAAAAGCGGTGCAGTAGGCTTTTCGTGCAGTAGGCTTTTCTCTGTTAACAAAAAAAAAAAAAAAAGAGATGGGCTGCGCTGCGCCATAGCGAACGCTGCAAACAGCTGCTTACACAAGAGGGGACGCAACAGCTGATTGCACAAGAGGGAATGCAGCCGCCAGCGGTGTGCGCACGTCAACCCAGCCCACACGCTAGAGAGCGCTCTCTCTCTTTTGCTTTGAAAGAGAAAGGGCCACGCTTTACATGTTAAACCCTTCGCCTTATGCTTGTGTTTGCCTATGTGGGATTTTGTTCAAACAGTTCAAGCTCTCTCAGCGCCTCTGGAAAGTTGAGGATGGTGCAGACGTCTGGCAAAAGCTGCAGTCCGTCGTCGTGAATGCTCAAAATTGGTGCCAGATATGCGTTTCTGACTCTTTAATGCTTCAAAAGGATGTTCTAGTACATGTATAAAGTGCACAGGCAGTGTTTATGTGTGGATATGCGTGCATGGAGTGAATTGCACATCAATTTGTGACTCTGCAGTTTCTGGTTTTTCGCACCAAAGAGCAAAGTTTGACTTGTTTTGCATCTACATCTTTGTGAAATAGATGTTTTGAGCAAAATTGAAGCAATTGATGCATAGTTTTTGGGGTTATCATGCATTTTATGCTGTTATGCTGGTAAATTGCATTCAAAGACAGTAAAGTGCAGAAGTTACAAGTGCAATTAGTGTTTGTGTGACAGTTTGCTAGCTGTAAATATTTGGGTGCTTTTCCTATACTCTTTTCATCAAGCCATAAAAAAAAAAAAGAGAAAACATGGAAGGAGAATCCTCACAGCAACAGGTGCCTGATTTGACCATGCATGACGAGGATGAAACACTTGATGTGACTACTATGGTTGCTCGTATTGATTCTATGGAAAACACTATGCAATTAGTTCTTAATCAAATGAAAGAATTGACTGAAATGCGGGGAAAAGAATTAGAAAAGTCTATATCCATCCCTCTTGATGAGGAAATCAATCAAGGCGGTCTTGGAGAGCCAGGAACCTCGGCTAGAGTGCCTACTTTGGGGCGAGCCAAGTGGCAACTTAAAGATCTCAAACCGCCTAAATATAATGGCAATACAGCAGCTCGCACAGCAGATGCAGTGGAACAATGGCTTTCCAAGTGGGAGCAATGTTTTAGGCTGTGCCATATAAATGATGATGTGGCTAAGATTCAGCAAGCCACGTATAACCTCCTCGATGTGGCTCATCGATGGTGGAGGAAGATAGAAAAGGACAAAGCTGAGCCTGTTACTTGGAATGCCTTTAAAGTTATATTTTATAATAACTTTGTGCCACCTGATGAGCGCAGTCGAGCGCTTGATTCTTGGTTCTTTATGTCGCAGAAGAACTATTCTGTTCAAGAATATGCGGATAGGTATCGGGAAGTCTTGCTAAAAGTGCCAGAGCATATTCCTGATTTCCTGCAAGTTCATAAATTTGTGTTGGGACTTAAAGAAACTCTTCGGCCTCTAGTGCGCAAAGAGAAATGCTCTACGTTGAATGAGGCCATTGAATTACCAATTGTGCTTGAGGATGGCAAGAAATTTCCTTCGGGAGGTGGAGGCCAGAAATCCTCTTGGACTCGCGCCCCTAGATTTTTGGCCCCAGCTTCCTCTACTTTACCATCCACCAGTGAGGGTAGGGGTAAAGAGATTAAAGAGATTCATATGATCAAAACTGCAAAGGGGACCAAAAGAAAAGTTTCTGCTATGGCAGAAAGGGATTTTAATAAATCTATGCTTACTCCGCAGCAAAGGGATAAAGCAATGAAGGAAGGGCTGTGTTATGGATGTATGGGCCAGCATAAATTTAAAGATTGCCCAAAGAAGTCAAAGATCACGGCTAGTATGATGGTTAATCCAATGCAAGTGTCAGAGGACAGTGAGGATGACTTGTTGGATGACACTCCACAAGATTATCCTAAAAGGATTTTAGCTATTTCAGTAACCAAGAAGGTGCCTACAGCTCCAGATGCAGTCTTGTCTCTTGGGGCACAGCAGGGTTACCAGTTTCCAGACACCGAGCTTATAGTATTGAAGGGGACTGTGCAAGCAACGCCAGTCAAGATCCTCTTTGATACTGGCTCTACTCATAATGTAATTAGCTCAAGGCTTGTCAAGAAGCTAAAGCTCCAAACGCAGCCTTCAGAGTATAGCTACACAGTGGAGCTAGCTGACGGCAAGGGCACAGAAGTGTGGGATCGTCAAGTCAGAGGACTCCCATTCCAGATCCAGTCCTACGAGGACAGATTGGACTTTGAAATTACACGGCTTGTGAGATTCGATCTAGTTCTCGGCAAGCAATGGCATGCATGGAAGAAGCCAATGATAGACTTTTCTTCCCACGTCATCCAGTTCGAGCATAGCGGCAGACGCCTTTTGATTCGCGGGGAACCCGATTTCCCAGAAGCGAAATTGTTAAAGGCTACCAAGATGCTCAAGTTAGATTGTAAGTATATTTACTTTTGTTATATTGTAAATATTTCTAAATCAAATCCAAGGATGGATTCGACAGTTGGTGGCAGTTTTACCACCTCAGCTTTAGATCTTTCTAATAAGATAAAAGCTGAATTCGAAGATGTATTTAAAATTGAGTTACCTGTTGGTTTACCTCCTCGCAGGAATGTGGAGCATAGGATTGAGCTCGTTCCAGGAGCTAATCCAGTTGCTAGACCACCATATCGCATGAGTCTCAAGGAAGAGAACGAGGTTAGGAAGGTGGTGGACGAATACCTTAGTAAAGGCCTGATTCGTTCGAGTTTTTCACCTTTTGCCTCGCCTGTTTTACTTGTAAAGAAAAAGGATGGTTCTTTTAGGATGTGCGTAGATTACAGAGCAGTCAATAAAATTACTGTCAAGCATCGTTATCCTATGCCTAGGATCGATGATCTCTTAGATGCTCTTGGTGGTGCTACTATTTTTTAGTAAAATAGATTTGAAAAGTGGTTACCACCAGATAAGAGTAAGAGAAGAAGATGTATATAAAACAGCTTTTAGAACCAGGTTTGGTCAGTATGAGTATTTAGTAATGCCATTTGGTTTGACTAATGCTCCAGCTACTTTTATGATGTTAATGAATGATATTTTAAGACCATTCATGGGTAAATTTGTGGTAGATTTCATTGATGATGTGCTAGTTTATAGCAAGAACATCATAGAACATGAATCACATTTAATTTCTGTTTTTCAAGCGTTGCGTGAAACAAGTTTGTTTGCCAACAAGGAAAAGACTTTTTTGTGTATGACTGAGATTGAATATCTAGGTCATATAGTTTCTGCAGATGGGATTAGAATGGATCCCAAGAAAGTTTCCGTGATATTGGCATGGCCAGTGCCAAAAAATATCACTGCACTTAGATCCTTTTTGGGATTAAGTGGTTTTTATCGTAGATTTATAGAGCTCTATTCTCTAATAGCAGCTCCTATGACAGATTTGTTGCAAGAACAGGTGCCCTATGTGTGGACATCTATGCAACAAGAAAGTTTTGATACAATGAAACAAGCAGTTTCAACAGCTCCAGTTTTGAAAGTGGTCGACCTAGAAAAGCCTTTTGTCTTAGAAACTGACGCCAGCGGTGTGGCTGTTGGCGCAGTGTTAAGCCAAGATGGTAGGCCAGTGGCCTTTGAAAGCAAGAAGCTTTCGCCAACTCAACATAATTGGCCAGTCCATGAGCAAGAATTGTATGCTATTATACATGCTCTCAGAATTTGGCGGCACTATCTTTATGGTGCTGAGTTTAAAGTGTATACAGATCATCATACACTTAAGTATTTTTGTAGTCAACTTGATCTATGAGGAAGACAAGGTAGATGGGCTGAGTTGATGCAAGAATTTCATATGGAAATTTTGTATCGTAAAGGTCAAGATAATGTAGTCGCTGACGCATTATCTAGAATTATGTATAATATGAGTTTTACAGTTTTAGAAAACTCATTGCTTCAAGAAATCAAAGAAGCACAGTTGGAGGACCTTTATGCACAGACAGTAAGGTCCAAACTCGAGTCTACTATGGATACTAGTGAGGACTTAGCTTCGTCTACTTCTTCACTAAGACCTTCATCAAGTCCGTATGCCAATTTCTCAGTTGAGAACGGATGGCTAAAGCGGAAAGGAAAGATATATGTTCCTTGTGCACGGGAACTAAGAACAAAAGTTTTGCAAGAGAACCATGATAGTCCCTGTGCTGGGCATCCTGGTCAAGATAAAACAGTTCAGCTTGTTAGACGGGCATTTTGGTGGCCACATCTATTTAGAGATGTCCACAAGTATGTCCAACAATGCTTTCAATGCCAAGCAATAAAAGCAGAAAGAGTAAAGAGCCCAGGGTTACTACATCCCTTACAAATTTTGGAATCTAACTGGCAAAGCATATCCATGGATTTTATCACGGGATTGCCACGAACTCAAAGACAAAAAAATACCATTTTGGTGGTAGTTGACCGCCTGAGCAAGATGGCTCATTTTATAGCAACCAAGGACACCGTGGAAGCTCCACAGGTTGCAGATTTGTTTATCCAGAATGTATTTAGATTACATGGATTACCTTTGTCTATTGTCTCAGACAGAGATGTGCATTTTTGTGGACATTTCTGGAGACATATTTTTGCAAAGTTGAATGTTACTCTCAATATGAGTAGTGGTGACCACCCCCAGACAGATGGTCAGACGGAAAGGGTCAACCAAGTACTCGAGGACATGTTACGTGCTTATGTATCTGATAGCCAGACAGATTGGGATTTATACTTACCCTTGCTAGAGTTTGCATATAATAATAGACCTCATAAGGTAACCGGTATATCTCCTTTTGAGATGAATTATGGTATATCTCCCTTAACTCCTGGTACTATAGGCACACCACAGAAATGTCCTAGTGTGGCAGAATTTTTGGCAAGAATGCAAGATACTTTAGCATTGGCTAAAACTAAGCTTCAGCAAAGCAGCTGAAAGAGCTAAGTTTTATGCTGATAAGAAAAGATCTCCTCGATTTTTTGAAAAGGGAGAAAAAGTTTTTCTTCAAGTACCATTAAATTCTACATCTTTATTTACTGGAAAGTGTCCTAAGCTTTTGCCTAGATTTTGTGGACCTTGGACCATTATGGAGAAGCTTAGTGACGTAGCTTACCGGTTGGAACTTCCACCACGCTATCGTGTCCATCCGGTGTTTCATGTTAGTAAACTCAAGAGATATATATCTAAGGATGATAATCTAATTGATGGTCTTATTTCTTTGCAGGAAAATGACTCTGTAGACCATGGTCCAGACAAGATACTAGATCACAGAGAGAAGCGGTTACGTAATCGCGTTCTCCGAGAGTTTCTAGTTGCCTGGAAAGGTCTTCCTTTAACCGATGCTACTTGGGAATCAGAAGCTCTGATTCGTAAACATTTTCCACAGCTGATCATCGAGGACGATGATCTTAGAAGGGGGAGAGAATGCTAGACATATACATTAATTTAGTCCGAGGCAATTAGGCCTAGACCGGACATTATTCGTGTGTGCACGGGCAAGGGCCTAGTGGGCCAAGGTCCGTAGCTCGGGGGTTAGCCAAGGAGTGCGGGAATGGGAGCTAAGAGAGCACTTCTACATTTTGCTTGATAAGGAGGTAAGAACATGCTCTAGGGGACTTCCATAAATAGAAACTCATGGGCTATATTGGCTGGGAGGAGAGAAGCGCACACATGTCATTTTTTTTTCGTCCTATTACAAGTGTCTATAGGATTGTTGCAAAAACCTTGTGCAACCAAGTATCCATGTATTTTCTCATACTGTTGCTTTGAGAGCTTGCTTAAGACCATACAAAGCTTATTTCAATCTGTATATTTTTCATTCCTGACCTTTCTGAACAAAACCACGAGGCTGAGATACATAGACCTCCTCATGCAAATCTCCACTCAAAAAAATAGTTTTGATGTCTAATTGATGTACATTCCAACCTTTATGTGCTACTAATGCAATGATACTCTGCATAGTAGTCATATGACATATGGGTCTCACCATAGTCAATGCCTTTTTCATGTGCATAATCCTTTGCAATAAGCCTTGCTTTGTATCGCTCGACACTACCGTCAACTTTATGTTTAAGCTTGTAAACCCATTTCGTACCAATGACCTTCTAAGATGGTTCAACTAGAGCTATCCAAAAATTACAGCTTATATATAGTGATATATGTGGTCCTATGAGGACACTATCTATTGGGGGCTATATCCATTGAGACTGAAATCAAAGGTTTTTTTGTACTTTAAGCACTTTGTTGCTATGGTTGAAAATGTTTCTGCATGTAAGATTGGTACCCTGCATATACTGATCGAGGGGGGGAGTATATGTCTAAGGAGTTCCATGCATACATGGCTACTCATGGTTTAAAACACCAATGTACTGTGTCCTATGCACCTCATCAAAATGGTGAAGCTAAATGCAAAAAACAGGTCTCTCATGGAGATGGCATATTGTATGGTCAAAGCTCAAGAGTTACCTCATGGTTTTTGGCTAGAAGCATCATGTGTACAACATATGTTTTGAGCAGGTGTCCTACTACCAAGCAGATTCTTGTGAGTAGAGATGTTGTACTGGTGGAAGATGCAATTCAGACCTTGCTTTCTCATTAAAAAAACAACAAAATGTATTTTGCAGGACATGTTCAACATTCTCCTTCCATTGTTCAATGTAGAATACATTGATGTAGAGAATTTGGGTACTCAAAGGAATGTTGGAAATTAGGCTACACAAGTTAAAAATCAACATATTTTTAAGCCCACTGATCAATATATTTTTCAGCCCACTGATCAGCCCCACCAATTGATGAGACAAATGTGGATGATGCAGTTGGTGACAAAAAAAGAAAAATTGAGAAGTCAAAAAGTATTTGAAAATGGTTGGTGCAAACATTACGTGACAACAAATTGGCCACTCCTTTACCTAGCAAAACACGTGCAAGTTCTCATTACGTATCTCATGTTGGCACAGGTCATGCTCTTATTGCTAGTCTATGTAATGAAGAGGAGTGTGTCTCCTTTGATGAAGAGGAACATGTCTATGTAATGAAGAGGAACGTGTCTCATGTTGGCGCAGGTCATGCTCTTATTGCTAGTCTATGTAATGAAGAGGAACGTGTCTCCTTTGATGAAGAAAAGGAATCAAAATAATGGATCCGAGAAATAATTTAACCAACTTCTTTTACATGATATGAGGAGTTGTTTGCTCATGTAATAGTGTTCTCGTGTGTGGAGCAAATTCAAGTGATGAACAAACTGCAATGAGAAGTAATGTGCTTACGAGCACCACTGTCAAAGTACCATACATGTACAGCCATGCATACATCCTTATGCGAACAGTCAAAACTACATTGCACAATAAAAGCCCAATAATCGTGTGCATAGTTTACAGATTCGTTGTTTTCTCATTAGATGCTGACGCATCATCTATAGCCATATCTGAGTCTTTCTTTTTCTCCTTCTCTAGCTGCTTCATGCACTCATTAATGTAGTGACCAGGTTTCCTGCAATAGTTGCATTTTTCCTTTTTCTTTGGCTTGTCGCCTTCCTCATCTATAGGTTTGTCCAATGACACTGATTTCGGCTTGTAACTACCCTAAGGAAAGGATTTACCTTTGCCTCTTTTTTGACTGGTAGCAAAAGCTTGATCTCCTGTATGCATGACATATCTATTTTGCATGGATTGCTCTTCTTGAAAGAGAATATAAACTTCAAGGAGCATGGATTGCTCTTCTTCAAACTTCAAGGCATTTGGATTTCCTTTCATCATGAGTCTGATAGTAGAAGCAAAACTTTGATACGAGTCTGACAACGCATTCAAGACAGTAGGCAAAACAAACTATCAGGATATACTTCATTAACGCTGGCCAAGTGCTCCTTAAAATCCTTGATTTTTGTAAGGAAACTATCTATGGATTTTCCCTCATTTATATGCTCTAATTGCTTGCGTAGATAAGCAACATGTGCTTCATTATGTACTTGGTACAATGGCGCAAGTGCATACCAAGCATGTTTAGTAGTCCTGCATAATCGAATATGAGAAATGATACTCCTCTTGGCTGACAAAGCAAACGACGCATGTGCTTGCATATCTCTTCCGTTCCACTTTGTTTGTTTCTATGTAGGAGGTATCTGTGGTACTGTACCATGTGAAACTGAGTCTGTGTCTACAGATGTGCCTTCTGTATCATGTTCATCAAAGGAACAGGATGTTTTTCAATACCAATCACAACATTCCATAGCTCTTTGGCATCCAATACATGCCATATCATATAGGACTATAACAGGTAGTTGGTCCCATCAAGCTTATCCTTAGTATCCAAATACATCATCGTCTTCCATTTCTGATAATACTCAAGCAAGTAATCACGCAACCTAGAAGTGCTAAGTGATCCTTTGATGCAAGGTGGCTGCTAAAATAAGACCACTGACAATGGAGGCCTACATGGTATATGAAAAAAATGAAGAGTACAGTGAGTAGAAATTTCACTCGTAAGCTGCAGAGGTCGATATCGTTGAAGTATAGCTCGTAGACAAGATCCAATGTGGTGAGTGTTTGATGATGTTTTCACATGTATCTAAACACCTGTCTGTAGTAGATCTGACAATAATATGATAAAGAACAATGAAAATTTGGTCCTCGAAGATGTCTGCACAAAACTAAAAACCGTGTCGGAATGAGAATTTGATCTAAAAATTGGAGCATAAAGTACGATACACTTAAAGGTTCTCTTTCTTCTCCCAGAACAGCTCCTAGATCTGATTTAAGAAGACATGTGACTCGGGGTGAAGGGTAGGAAGTAGCAAAATAGGGGTTAGGAGCGTGTACCCTAATACCAAATAGGGTTGTAGGAATGCATGCGCTCGTGCGTGTGCACGCACGCACGCACACACACACACACACACACACACACACATAGTGGAGAAGCTCAAGGGGACACATAATGAGATGATAGATAGATAATGAATGTGTGTTACACAAAGATGATAAGTATACCCCAAGATAGGTGTATACTAGCACGAGGAAGAAAGCCTCCTAAAGAGGAAAAAAGTGCCCCTGGTCATCCTAGTGTGTTCACACACATCACTATAAAATATGGCTACAATAGGGTCCTTGTCCTCTTGTAATGCTCCTTGAATTATAAGCTTGAGGACTTGTAAGACTAGAACCTTGATTCTTCACCCAACCATATTCCAAATAGTCCCTTACCTCATGGTTATATAGGCCTGAGTGGTGCATGACCTCCTTCCAACTTCAGTTCCTTGACCTTTCATTGGCTAGACATTGCCTTTTCCTTGTCCAATGCCTCTTCAACTACACATGTGTCCCTTGGGCTACCATTGTGCACCATCTATTTAACTTTAATGCCTATTAACCAATGCTTAAGTATTTCCTATTTGAAATTCCTTGAACCTTATTTATATGCAACCTTTTACATATAAATAATCTTTCCTAGTCTTACCTTTTAGTGTTACCTATCAGTTTCATAACATCCCCCCCACCTGAAAGAAAAATTTTTGTCCTCGAAAACAAAACTGGGTAACTTTCTCTTTTTGAGTATGTGAGTGTGATTTTTGAGGGACATTTGGAGGGTGCTTTTCTTGGATGTCCTCTCTCTCTACTTGAACTCTCTCTCTAACTATTGCCACCACCATCTCCGCCCACCACCGCCTAGCCCAGCCCAACGTAACCCAGCCCTAGTCTAGCCCACACCACCCTCTCTCTCCTTCTCCCACCCTCTTCCCTCCCCCTCTCTCTCTTCCCTCTCTTTCACTCTCCCTCTCTCACTCTCTATCCTTGTCTCTCTTTGCTAACTCTCTATATCCTCCCCATGTCACTCTCTCTATCCTTATCTTTTCTCACTCTCTATGTCCTCCCTATCTCACTCTCTCTATCCTTCTCTTTCCTAACTCTCTCTATCTCTCCTACCCTCTCTCTCCTTCTCCCACCCTCCCTCTCTCTCCCTCCCTTTCACTCTCCCACCCTCCCTCTCTCTCCTCTCCACCTCTTCCCTCTCTCTCTCTCCTTGTCCCACCACCGCCCAGCCCGTACTACCCCCTCTCTCCTTCTCCCATCCTCCCCCTCTCTCTTCCCTCCCTTTCACTCTCCCACCCTTCCTCTCTCTCCTTCTCTCACACTCCCTCTCTCCCTTTCTCTCTCCTTCTCTCACACTCCCTCTCTCTCCTCTCCCTCTCTCTCCTCTCTCTCCCTTCCTTTCTCTCTCCCACCCTCCCTCTCTCTCCCTCCCTTTCACTCTCCCACCCTTCCTCTCTCTCCTTCTCTCACACTCCCTCTCTCCCTTTCTCTCTCCTTCTCTCACACTCCCTCTCTCTCCTCTCCCTCTCTCCCTTTCTCTCTCCCACCCTCCCTCTCTCTCCTCTCTCTCCCTCTCTCTCCTCTCTCTCCCTTCCTTTCTCTCTCCCACCCTCCCTCTCTCTCCCTCCTTTTCACTCTCCCACCCTTCCCTCCCTCCTCCCCTTCTCCCACCCTTCTCCCTCTCTCCTTCTCTCACCCTCCCTTTCTCTCTCCCACCCTTCCTCTCTCTCCTTCTCCTTCTCCTACCCTCCCTCTCTCTCCTCTCTCTCCCTCCCTTTCACTCACCCACCCCTCCCTCCTCTCCTTCTCCCACCCTCTTCCTCCCTCCCTCTCTTTCTCCCTGTCCCATCACCGCCCAACCCACACTACCCTCACTCTCTCCTTCTCCCACCCTCTTTCCTCCCCCTCTCTCTTCCCTTCCTTTCACTCTCCCACCCTCTCTCTCTCTCTCTCTTCTTCTCTCACCATCCCTCTCTCTCCTCTACCTCCCTCCCTTTCACTATCCCACCCTCTCTCTCTCTCTCTCTCTCTCTCTCTCTCTCTCTCTCTCTCTCTCTCTCTCTCTCTCTCTTTCGTTCTCCCACCTCCCTCTCTCTCTCCTTGTCCCACCCTCCCTATACATAATCTCTTCATCCAGATGTTATTACATGTGGATGTTATTGCATCTGGATGTTATTATATGTGCATGTCATTGCATGGTACTCCATGTCCTTTGCACGTGTTTTCATATCATTTAAAGCCTTTGCATGTGACGGCATATCATTGCATGTGAGTACAATTAACAAGGTGAATAATTTCAAGATTTATACATACAAGATATCTATTATGCCTTGCATAAGAAGCAATGAAGAACGTAAATTTATTAAGCTCAATAATTTTTCAATTATGATTGAGATCATGGCCTAATTATTTGAGAGGAAGAGGGAGTGAGAGAGAGAGAGGGAGTGAGAGAGATAAGAACATGACACTGCTATTCAAAACATATAATAAACCAAGAATTTGACAGAATTAATCAAAACAATAACAAACCCAAAATTTTCCAAGGCAACTAATACAAAAGACAAGGCGATCTATAGTTGAGACCACTTTATTCCAAGGCAACTAATACAAAAGACAAGGCGATCTATAGTTGAGACCACTTTATTCCAAAAAAAGGTTATTACATGGGCTACTGCAATCTAACATTGTTTAAAATTGAAAACATACTATAACTACCTACGGATCCTACACCTATAAACTTTTTTCGGCTACTCTATTCTTTAACAGGGGCTCCTCCGTCTCTTCAGCAATATATCCAAAACTTTGCAAGTATCGATGGCGCTTCCAATCTTCATGTTCCACATATGAACAAATCTCTAGAATCAATAGGCTCATTGGGTAGCATCTCTGTCCAAATATTGAGGGTCTCTGCCATGATTCTGAGATATTCTATTACATCTCCACATGTTTTGTTGCATAAATCTTTGCAAACCCTTTCCAGGGTTTCATTTAGAGTATAGCTAGGCCCATTAGAAGAAGCCATTAGAGATGAACAAAGGTAGTTGATGGTCGTGAGGGTTGTAAGGAAGAGAATGATAGTGAGGGAGAGAAATACAATGAGAGGGAGAGGGAGGCAACAAGAGGGAGAGGGAGGCAACAAGATTTGGAAGTGAGGATTAGAGTAAGTGGAAGGGGCCAAATTTATAGATAAACAAAGTAAAAAGCAAAAAGCTACTTTGCATGGTTACCCACTAAATTTAGAAAAGTAGATGCACGGCTTTTTGCTAAATTTAGAAAAGTACATGCATGGCTTTTCCCTAAATTTAGAAAAGTAGATGCATGTGTATCCACTTTTTCTTGAAAAAGTAGATAAATGGAATAAACATATTCAAGACATTGACATATAACCATAATAATTGTCATGCTTCAAGATTAAAAAAATGAAAAGTAAATAGTCCTTGCTAGAGAATTGAGACATCGGACATTTTATTATTGCAGCATGAAGGATCTTTTCAAATCTACAGTACAATGTCATCAATAGTATAAGGTCCTTTTCACATTGTTGTCCGGTGCCAACATTCTTATTAGGTCCTCCTTTTTTAGAGTGGGTTGATGTATAAACATATTACAGTTCACATATAACCCAAAGATACACAAATATACAAAGTAAAGGTGCTTGCATGCACAATATGGTCGTCCAACTCCTACCCTGATTTGAAAATCGAGACATGTGCATGATGGATTCTTTCCCATAGTCACCCGGTATTTTTCATTGCGTACTAGTGATTCCTCAATCTCAATTACAAACACTTCCATATACCCGACCTTAATGACCAAATGCTCAAAGACCGTAACTGTACACTTGAATTTGCCGAATCTATTCTCTTGGCTGCTATATATGATATGCCACTTTTGTACCTTGTTGATTGTTGGCCTACATCATTTTCTTCCTGACATTGTCCCTTTTACAACACAAACCCACCAGCCTCCAATTCTCAGATCTCATCCATAGTCAGGTTTGTACCTCGTTCCACTGGCCAAACAATCGCGGGGGTCTAGTACGTGATTGACAGATGGTGTTACATACTCTCCAAGTATGATCCACGATGCTGTTACAAAACCACATGAATTGACGCCTTTTCCCCCTAGACCATTCTCTCATACCATAGAAAGAAGGAGCCAGAACACCTTGCTCGCAGTTCTTGATGCTCTTTTTACACTTGCCATCTTGGCCACCTAACCATCCTTGGCAAGTTACCTTGCTATGTAGAGATGTTTGACGTATAGCCCACATTGAATCATGTATGTCACTCTCCACAATTTCTTACACCTTTGCTTCAGTTGTCTCTCCCTCTACAGTAATGTTATCACCAAAAAAGTTTGGTTGCACGTGCATTGGTGTGCCACTCACTGCTTCCCCCACCAATCTGCTAGTGCTTGTTAGTTAGAGCTTTTGATGTTTTAGCCTTCTCCATCAACTTTATTGTTGTAGGGCCTGCTCCATGATATTTACCTTACATGAATGCATGCTTCTTTATGGATTGCAAGAGGGCATTAGCAAGGTCTGAAACAGTTGCATCATATAAAGAGCTGGTTCCCCTGAAACCCTCTCCTAGTAGTTAACTTACATGCTTCGTTTTTGTTAGATTGGTGGTCGGCATGTGTGGCACACAAGCATCGTCAACATCCTACAATAGGAAATTAAGTTAATTGCAAGCTCCAACCGTATTCTATGACGAGATAGTTAAGTTGACAATTTAGATTCAAAATACAAGCTATTCTTTTTGAGAACCAAGAAAATAATACTTACCCCTACAAGATGTTTCCTCCACCAATGGGGATATCTAGTATGCCACCAACTAAGCCAACAATCCATGGCTAGTAAGTTTGCATCAGCAACTTTACCGTTCATCAACCACACGATTTAATGTGTTTGTATTTTAAAAGTGCCTCTTCCTCACTTAATGCAGAACGCCACTGACGACATAGTCGCTTGTGATCTTTCTAAAAATTCCTAACTACATATTGTACTGTATGGATGTTCAAGCTTTGTTCCCAATGAAAAAGACACGAACGCTCACGACCTTCCAATATATTCTCTCATCCATTATTATAGAGTGTCCTAACTGCCCTCTAGTTGGTTCCAGCCTCATCACACATGAAGCCAAAAAAATATGGCTTGAAGAAGCCTTTTTGGAACACAACATTGTTAATCATCTCCCGGAAAAGCACTCGTGCCACTATGCCCTCTTTCATTTCACAAATTGCAATTGTCATGAGCTCTTGCAGGCTACATGCCATCATATGATAATTGGAAAAGTACTAAAAACAAGATCATTGTTTTTTAAGAACTTAATAAGACCAAACTCTACCTTGGATCATATACATGTGTAACCATTGTTGTCCATCCTTGCACACACCTGACATGATCAAAACAAACCCAAGTCTTCTTCAAATCCCCGTCTCCTACTGCTTGGTGCATACAGTTCACAGATCTAAACCCAATTTAGGCCCTGTGGTTGACATTTTAAACACATAACACCGCTCTGTCTCATCCAAAGCTTGCCCAGGAAAATGACTACCATGGAAGAACTCAAAAGTACATTGTCTCTTCAATTCTAGGACACTTAACTCTACTCCTTGCACTGAACTGTTAATCCTAGAAGCACGCACCATCCTCCTAAAATTGGACAACTTAACAAACTATGTAAATGTTCATTCACAAGAATTACCAAACAATTAAATTTAATATGGAAAGGATATTACCTTTGACATTGAATTAGGGGATGCATGTGTTCCAATAATAGTAACAACTCCATGTTGCTAATATTTGATTCATTCTTCGTATGCTTCATGACAACTACATCCAATACGAGTTGTTTGGTGATATCCATTTGTACCTTCCTTGTACCTTCCTTGTAGCAACCTCTAAAACTGCCTCTTGCACAAGTTCTTGACATATGTGGATTAGCA
The DNA here is from genome assembly GCF_041138505.1 of Cibotium barometz. Classification (NCBI taxonomy): domain Eukaryota; kingdom Viridiplantae; phylum Streptophyta; class Polypodiopsida; order Cyatheales; family Cibotiaceae; genus Cibotium; species Cibotium barometz. Next base: position 32,165,686 of record NC_141079.1, on the reverse strand, counting down.
CAAGCATACAATAGTACACCGTAGTACTACACATTCTTCTATATACAAGTTTGTTCTTGTTGCAGTAGAAATAAGCTAGTGATCCATATCCATCCGTTGTTAAGCCTAGAGAGGGAAGTTTCTATGTGAGCTTGTCTATTATGTGAAAAATTACAAAGTTTCAATAAATACTCTTATAAATCAAAGTTTATTGAAATTAAGCTAAGACAATAAGCTTACCAATCCATGATGCTGTATTCGGTGTGCCATTCATAGTTCTACTTCAACACAAGACATAAGCCTCACTCAAATAAGGCTCCACAAGAACTCTTTCGTACAACTCCAGAAAACTTCAGATGACTCTTTGCAAGTTCCACGCAGAAATGGCCATCATGTGCGTGCTCCATTCCTTGCATTGGAGAGGCTGAAGGATCACGTACATTCAGAAACTCAAAAGCCACATTACCATTATAGATTTGAGGAATCTCTTCTACTTTCTCAATATGTGTGCTTGCTAATAACAATCTACAAAGAACACCAGCATGAGATTCCTCAGACAATAAGTATTTGACCATACTCCTCTGAAGTGGTGTACCTATGGGAGAATCTCCTATTGTAAGGTCCATAATGACTTCTTTTGGGGTGCTTGATGTAGTGTTGCTTGACTCTCAAATTATTGGAATAACAAGGTATTCTGTTGTTATATCTTTATCAAAGATATAACATGGTTCCTCTCTACTTCTAGCAGCGGGTCTAGCTAACTGGATAGGTATAAGATGATCTACACCAGCATCTTGTGGTTTGATTACAAAAACTTTCAATCCATAGTGAGGACATAATATTCCATCAAAATCATCAACTTTCAATCCATATTGAGGACATAATATTCCATCAAAATCATCAGCTCTAGTAATATAATAATGACCCTATACAGTTCTAACAATAGGATCACTCTCCAAACCTCCCACAAAAATGTGAAAAGAGGTGCTCTCCATGGCAAGAAAAACTCTCAGAAAACCAGCTCAGAAACACACGCTCTCAAAAAACCATCTCAAAAACATACAACAAACTAATGACAATGAATTCAAAGTCTAAATATGAATTCCATACATATTAGAAATTTTTTTAAAAATTATACTCATTTTTTGAAAAGGATCATTATAAATAATGTCATTAATACATAAAATCTAAAATTTATTTTTAATAATTATACTATACAATAAATGCTTGCATAAATACCTCTCATTTAATGATTATTCCATAACTAACTCCCATATAATGATTATTCCATAACTAACTCCTATATAATGATTATTCCATAAATAACTCTCATATAATGATTGCATAAGCTTTAAGCTATAACCTTTTTGTCATCTCTTTTATGATTCCATCCATTTTTATTTCAAATAAAGAGTACATCCTTGTATTGCCCAACAATGCATGGGAGAATTTGAAAAGATTTAAAATGCAACATCTGGGCATGTCTATCATCATCATGGTCATTGTCATCATCATCATAATACGGGGAGGGGGCATGTCTATCATCATCATGGTCTCTCCTTTAGGTTTTGCCATAGTTTTTATATAGGTTGGGAGGGTTAGTAGCCTTCCAACCATTCTTATGCTTACAACGTACAAAATTATAAAGGCCTTCACTTATTTTCAACATAGAGAGGCAAATAAGCTTGTTGGTTCCATCATACTCCTCCATTCTTTGAAGATCCTCAAGTGTGTAACACAATGCAGCATCACCACATTGTGGAGGAATGTAACACACATGTGTACATGCATAATTGCAACTATACATGTCATGCTTAGCATGTTTGCGTAAGTATGAAAAACATCAAGCATTTTCAAAATACCATAACTTAGAAGTATAGGGGAGTGACTAAGGGTGACCCCCCCCTTCCCCCCCCATTTTCAAAATACCATAACTTAGAAGTATGGGGGGGAAGGGGGTTGACTAAGGGTGACCCACCCATTTTCAAAATACCATAACTTAGAAGTATAAGGGGGGTGGGGCCCTTAAGTGGGTGGGTGCCCCTAGTTGGTCACCCCCACCCCCCACTAAGACAATCTTCACCCTTAGTGGTCACCCCCACCCCCCACTAAGGGCAATCTTCACCTTTAGTGGGGGTGACTAAGGGCGATGTTGCCCTTAATGGGGGGTGGACTAAGGGCGACATCGCCCCTAGTGGGGGGTGGACTAAGATCGCACCCCCCTCTCAACGTGGCAACCCTCCCCCCCCCTAAAAACAACGCGGCATTCCCCTCTCCCCCCCTAAACAAAACGTGCCCGCCCTGTAATGCGGCGGCAGCCCTCCCCCCCCCAAAGAAATGCGAGACTCCCATCTCCCCTCCCCCCCACCCCCTAAATGCAAAACGCTCCCCCCCCCCCTAAAATTAAAACGCCCTCTCCCTCCCCCCTCCCTCCTCCTAACAGTAAAACGCCCCCTCCCCCTCCCCTTTAAAAGCAAAACTCTCACAGACTCTTACCCTCTCTCTCTCTCATAGACTCTCTCCCTCCCTAAATCCTGAAAGGATAGCCCTCTCTCTCTCTCTCTCACGGACCTCCCCTTCTCTTTCTCTCTCTCACCAACCCTTCCTTCACTCTCTTTTTTCCTCTCTCTCTATACCTTTTCCTCTCCTCTCTTTTCTTCATTGTTTCTTCTCTTCTTCTTTGTTTATTCCTTCTTTCTCTTCTTTCAAAGCCCTAATTTTTTTAATTTAATCTTTTTTTCTCTATTTATATCTATCCCTATATTTATATCATCTCTATTTATATCTATTATTTTTTTGCTCTATTTTTATCTTTTGCTTTCTTATATCTTTTAGGACTCTTTCTTCCTTATTTAATCTCCTTCTTCTCATGTTACTCCTCATGGCATCTCTCCAATTTCAAAGAGGGACATAAGTATCCTTGATGTTCAGTAATACCAAGGTAGCTATTGGGACCGTCTTACATGTAGACCCCATCGTGGATACCGTCCATGGAATTGCTTTGCCCCGCTTGGTCATGTTGGCGTGTCGATAGAAGAAGTTGAGGTGGGAGATGTTTATCTTCCTTTTCCCCTCGAAGATGGTGATATCAATAAGTTAAATCAAACCAAAGGATACATCATTGTGTGGCCAACCAGAGATTGTGCAAGTGTTATTTTATCTCTCTCCACCTTTCCAATTATGCTCTTTTTTAGTGATTCTTTTGAGAGCAATATGTCTTGTATATGTCGATGTGTTTAGATTATTACAACTACATCAAAGGAAACCCCACAACCAAAGCATGAAAAATGTATAAAGAGCACACCTACCAGGCAAGCAAGCCAAGAAGTGACAAGTACCAAGAAGAGGAAGAAAGTGCAAGAGGAAGATGATGATTGGAGTCCTCCTCGAAGAAATCCAAGTTGAGTTGCTAAGTCTTTGAAGAAAGGTGCTTCTTCAAAAACCATTAAAGAAACTTAGAAAGTAGGAGAGGTGGATAAGGGAATTGGAAAAGAAGGTAAAAATGAAAAGGGTTTCATGGTGACTCCTACAACTAGCTTGCGATTAGAACTCCTGCAAGACAGTCTTAATAGAGTGAAGGTAATTGTTAACCACTTTTTATCAAATCTTACATAAGGTATCTTTTGGATTACCAAATAATGTGTGTGTGTGTGTGCATTGCAGGTGGTGAAATCCACTCCTTTGCCACCTATTCCCTTGTGCAGACTTGTGCCTAACCCCTCTATACACGAAGAGTTCAATTTAGGTACAAGAAGCTGGCAAGGAAATTTTATATGAATGGCTATGTTGTCGATAGATGCAGGTTTATTTGCTCCATCTTCTCATCCCATAATCTTGTTAGAGAAGTGACTCAAGCTGATGTTATTGCATGGGATGACATCTGGCGATTGAAAAACAAGGAGTTTGAGAATATGATCAAAGGCATAGAGTGGGAATTCATGAGCAACAAGATGTTGTATGTGTGGGACGGTAATCATCGAGTTGTGGCATGGATGGAGGAGATTAATAAATGTGAGTCTACTTAAATTGCCTACTTTTTTTAATGCAATCTTTTATTTTATAAAATAGTTTTGGGACTAATTAGATTTGCACTATCTAACTGTAGTATTCAAGAATGTTGCATCAAGACATCCTTGTGTTGATGATATCCTTATTGAATTCAATGAGGATAGTGAGGGGGAGGCTCTCACAGTGATCACTCACTTAAACAGGTAAGAGAATATATGTTTTAAGACTCTTTGAATTTGAAATATTCAACGTACCATGTTTCAATCTTTCATCATGGTATCTTTCGTGCAGGGCTGTTGCACCGCCGGAGGAGAAAACCAAGGAAAGTTGAGCTTCAGCTTCAGGTTTTGCTTCTTCTCCTTGTGGAAAACATTCCATGCCCACCTTCTTTGTATAGGGAGGTAGTTCGGACTGATGCGGAGTCCGCAACGTGCATTGCAATATGTTTCCCAGATAAAAGGTTTGAAGAGGAAGGGGCACCTCCAAGTCAGCTTCTCGCCCATGAGTTCGAACATGATGGGACGAGTAGCCTGGGTGGCTGGTGGTATCCATCATAACCTGAAATTTGTTGCCATAGGATGAATGAAGTGGGCTATGTTTCTTCTTCCCTTGTGGACAAAGTGTGCCTCATTAGGGCGCTTGGGCTGGTGGTATCCATCATAACCTAAAATTTGTTACCATAGGATGAATGAAGTGGGCTATGTTTCTTCTTCCCTTGTGGACAAAGTGTGCCTCATTAGGGCGCTTGGGCTAGCAAACAAAGAAATAATTATGAAGCACACTAGAGAGATGAACAAGGCATGGATGGACAAGCATGCCTCGACAGAGGAAAAAAAGGGCCACCTATCCTGGTATAATTGCAAGCGTTCGAAACTTTCCCAAATAGTAATTCAAGTAAACATTCAATCTTTAAACACTTGCAATATATGATAAACATTTTCATATCATCCACTAATGTTGTAATTTATGAATAATAGGATGAGTATCTCGTAACCACTCGAGATAATAGGATGAGTATCTCGTAACCACTCGAGATATTGACCCCCTAGTCGATAGTTTGCCTGCACAAGAGTTTAAAGAGAAATGGAGAACGGCATTTTATAAAGATGAAAGAAAGTGGAGGCATGCTACAAGGCAGCTGGCGGTGATTACATACCCTACACAAGGGGAAGGTTTCTTTGAGTAAGAAATCCTACACTATTTCCTCTGTCTATTTTGTAGGCAACAACATTTAATGGTTTTAATGTTACGGTTTAACTATGGTATTATGTTGCAAACGACTAGTGTGCAAGTTAATTGGGACGTGAAACCGGATTGTTTGATAGAGGATAGGCTATATAGCTTGGCAGCTAGCTCATTGCCAAATGACCACAAAGCATAGATTTTGGATATTTAATTGATGACGATTTGCAGAGGCTGAAGGATTCACGAATCCCTAAGTATGTGATAATTACTTTTCCTATCTTCTTGATATTTACAAATTACTCTATTTTATTTGAATAACAATTTCAATGGCAATGCAGCAAATGCAAGTTTATTTAGGGATTGGCTTTGAACAAAAGTCATATGGCATGAGATTGGAGCGCAGGGTGTAGTCGTCCATGCATAAATATAAAAAAAGTACGAGGTAATTTTTTCAAATACATTCCTGGATGACCTCGCTGATCTTAAGAGAATGTATTTTGGGAAGCTGTTTGAGGAAATGGTGGGATCCCTGAAGAAATAAGGTGTGGTAGCTTTGAACCTTGCTATCGTCAAGGCTACCAAGTGTGTTGTGTTCAAGTGCGCAACATTCCTTAAATCGTACTTACTACTTGGTTGTACTCTTATATTTGTAACTGAACATATATATAATAATGTGTAGATGGATTTGTAAGTGCCATGCAGAGAGATCTATTGTAGATGTGCCTACAATCTTAAAAGAATGGCACAATCCAAAACATGAAAACATTATATATACACAGCAGCAACTTTGAGACCTTTGGGATGCAGAGATATACAAGAGATGACCATTGTTCCTTGAATTTCCAAGTGGCAAATTTCCAAGAGTGAGAAGGAGATGTATACTCGGGCTTGTAAAGCAAAGCAATCAACCATGCTGCTATGACCTATATAATTAGATATTTCAATTTAATTTAAAATTATTTCTTATATCTTTTCGAATGGTGAATTCTATTGTGCAGCCTAGAAGTCTACATGACAAATTACATGTTCAAGGCAAAGGTAAAGATCTTATGAAAGATGAAGGGGATGATGAAGATGAAGAGGATGATGATGACGAAGAGGATGATAATGACGAAGAGGATGATGATGACGAAGAGGACGAAGAGGATGATGAAGAGGAAAAAGTGCCAAAAAATAATGCGACAAAGGCAAAAGGGAAAAGGAAAGTCACTACAGGAAGAGAATGACTCTGATACCTCTCCATAAGAATATGACAAAAGTGATTCTAATGATAGCACACACAAGATTGAGGCAACCCCAATAGTTGAAGAAGTTGGTCATGCAGCAACACAGGCAGGGCAGTCATTGGTATTATTGTTACATTGTTTTCATACTAATATAGATTAAGTTATGGATTCAGATAAGCTTGGCAAGAGGTGAAGCACCAAATGCACCATTGTGACCAGTTAATCCACCTAGCCTAGGTGACCTGACTCCAATCCAAATGAATTTGCTAGGTATGATTTTATGCATTGGTAATGATAATGTAAAGTATTTATGTGGTGCATGCACTTACAAAATGTACACTTTGTAACATGATGTACTAGGACAGACCCATGGATGGCGAGGTATAGAGTTAACTCTTCATGTGCTCCTAAATAAGGGCCTTACATTTTTCAGTGAAATTGAGATATGTTTTCTTTGCAGGTGGATATGACTTTTGGAATAGCTTGTTGAGCCGTCATGTAGTAAAGCAAGAGCAAGAGCAAGTGTTAGTAGAGATTTATGCTGGATGTGGAGATTGTGCTATGTTTTCTTTGCAGGTGGATATGACTTTTGGGATAGTTTGTTGAGCCGTCATGTAAAGCAAGAGCAAGAGCAGGTGTAAGTAGAGATTTATGCTGGATGTGGAGATTATGCTATGGTAGCTTGTTGAGCCGTCATGTAAAGCAAGAGCAAGTGTTAGTAGAGATTTATGCTGGATGTGGAGATTGTGCTATGGTAGCACAAAAATTAGGCAACATGAACATTGTCTGTATTGATCCCGAAGAGGATGTAGTGGAGGGTGTCTTGATGAAGATTTCATTGTAGTGCAGTAAACATATTTATTTTTGAATTTTTAAGTGACTGGGTCATAATCTTATTTGTAGAAATTGTTTATGATTGTGTCATGATCTTATTTTTCATATTAAAAAAGTGAGAAAGAGGGAAAGAGCAACGCATGTTGGGGTTTTGCAATAAGACATCATTCCCCTCTATAACGATGTTTATATACGTACAAACCAATAAAGAATCGACATTTTCTGTATTATGTGGATGAATAAGGTAGTGAAGCATTTATAGACTCGAGGATCTATACATAAAACATGAGTTAAGTAAGCTTTGTTGATGAGAAATGAGAAAGAAATATAGAAAGAGTGAGCAAAGAGAAGAATAGAAAGAGTGAGTGAGAGAGAAAGTGAGAGAGGGAGTGAGAGCAAAGAGAAGGAAAGAGAGAGGGAGAAGATAAAGAGAGTTGAGCAAAGAAAGGGATTGAAAGAGTGAGAGAGAAGGGTAGAGAGGAAAGATAGAGAGAGTGAGCAAAAAAAAAGGAGAGAGAGAGAGAGAGAGAGAGAGAGAGAGAGAGAGAGAGAGCGAGAGCAAAGAGAAGGGTGGAGAGAGAGAGAGAGGGACAACATGGAATTGCCACATCAACCATAATAGTGCCACATGTCAAGAGAATGCCACGTGTCATGCACGCATGTGACACGTGGCACCTCCTTCCCACCTCCCCTTTTTTTTCAAAAACATATTTTTGAAAAAGTTAATTTAGTAATTTAGAGAAATAGAATATAAAATTTTAATTAATAAAATATATATAACTTATTAAATAAAAGAATTTAAAATCACTAATTTTAAAGGATTATATTTTAGAATTAGATCAATAATATTATTATTAAAGTTCATATTATTCAATTTAAAAAAATAAAATTTTAAGTTTAATATTTCTTGAAAATATTTTGTGTAGAATAAACCTTTGAATAAAATTTTAAAAAAAATACATTATAAAAAAGCAGTTATATAATTATAAAATAAAAAATATATTTATATATCTAGTAATGATAAATATTTAGACTTGTTAAAAAATATTATTAATAATATTAATTTTTAAGTGGATAATAGTTTATCTTTAATTATCTTTATGTTTATCTTAATTATCCAATCAATCTTAGATAGGAAATCCAATGAGATTTGAAGTGGATAACCTATTTTTCCTATATAATCACACATCTCTAGTACTATCCCACACTTATCTCTAGTACTATCCCATCATTGAGCCTTTATAATTTTTTCTCTCTTAGCTTCCTTGAGAATGGGTTCTCAAAGTCGTAGGAGTTGGAAACGTGATAGGACTAGACTTCCCCCCGCTCACCAAGTTCAAGAGGAGGGGAGGAAAAGGGTAGCTCGCGAGAGAAAGAGAGAGTGGAGAGCACGTCAACGAGCAACACCTTCCGCTGGCGATGATCCAAGCCTTGCTCCTCCTCTTCCACTTCCTCTCCCTCCGCCGCCCTCTTCCCCCCCACTACCCCTTAGTTTAGATAATCCACATGAACCCGCTCTTCCTGAGTCCCCTTCTCTTCTACAAGAACTCACCCCCCCTCCTTTGGGCGCCCATCATGTGGATAGGAAAGAACTATCAAAGTCAAGGGCACATCATCGTACCCATGCAATCTTCCATTCCTATTTCAAAGACCTCACGCCTTCATCACAGGCATGTGTGCTTGATGCTTTGATCGATCTGCCCAACATGGCCAACTGCAGGGCACTTTCCGACATTGGAGGTCGAAGAGAGAGGAGAGCTGGCATGGCGGTGCTACAAAGTGTTCGTCATTCCTATATAGTTAACAAGAAGAGGAACTCTGTGGATGCTTTGGTTGCTCGACGGACTATTGTGGCAGCCATAAGTAGCTCCCAAATGAAGGGTAAGGTTAGTGCCACATCTCGCATCCTTTCCATAGCACCACACGCACTTAGAGTTGGGTCTATTAGACGACAAAGTTTAGATGCCAATGAGGTTGGTGCTTTGTGGGCGAGTAGTGGTCGTGTAGCTAGGCATGATCGCCTACTAGATGAAACCACTAGAACCTTGATAGAAAGTTTTTGGGAGGAGAATTGTCGTGCCGCGCCAGTTTTCAAGAAAGCTTTGCATAAGAGAGACCAAAATCCACACCGGGCGCTAATTACCAAAATCCACACTAGGCGCTAATTACCAATCCAACATGTTCCGATTGTGACCAAACTTTGCAAGCATGTGGGGGTGGGCCCCTCCCACATGCTTGCAAAGTTGGGTCCCCATCGAAACATGTTTGGGTACGATGGTATGGGGAAGTCCCGGATTTTCCATGGCCTCTTAAGCACCAAGAGACTTGAAAAATCCACACTAGGTGCTAATTACCAATCCAAACATGCTCCGATTGTGACCAAACTTTGCAAACATGTGGGGGTGGGCCCCTCCCACATGCTTGCAAAGTTTGGTTCCCATCCGAGCATGTTTGGGTATGATGGTATGGGGAAGGCCCGGATTTTCCATGGCCTCTTAAGCACCAAGAGACTTGAAAAATCCGCACTTGGCACTAATTACCAATTCAAACATGCTCTGATTCTGACCAAACTTTGCAAGCATGTGGGGGTGGGTCCCCCCACATGTTTGCAAAGTTTGGTCCCCATCGGAGCATGTTTGGGTATGATGGTATGGGAAGGCCCGGATTTTCCATGGCCTCTTAAGCACCAAGAGACTTGAAAAATCCACGCTGGGTGCAAATTACCAATCCAAACATGCTCCGATTATGACCAAACTCTGCAAGCATGTGGGGGTGGGCCCCTCCCACATGCTTGCAAAGTTTGGTCACCATCGGAGCATGCTTGGGTATGATGGTATGGGGAAGGCTCGGATTTTCCATGGCCTCTTAAGCACCAAGAGACTTGAAAAATCCACACTTTCTGCTAATTACCAATCCAAACATGCTCCGATTGTGACCAAACTTTGCAAGAATGTGGGGGTGGGCCCCTCCCACATGCTTGCAAAGTTAGGTCCCCATCGGAGCATGTTTGGGTATGATATATGGGGAAGGCCCGGATTTTCCATGGCCTCTTAAGTACCAAGAGACTTGAAAAATCTACACTGGGCGCTAATTACCAATCCAAACATGCTCTAATTATGACCAAACTTTGCAAACATGTGGGGGTGGGCCCCTCCCACATGCTTGCAAAGTTTGGTTCCCATCCGAGCATGTTTGGGTATGATGGTATGGGGAAGGCCCGGATTTTCCATGGCCTCTTAAGCACCAAGAGACTATTAGTATCTCATTCGAGGTACATGGACGGCTTAGATTTTAAGTCATTACCACGACCGAGGTATGTTTGACGGTCGAGATTCATTAAATACCTCGATCGAGATATTTAAACGGTTGGGATCGCATCTTCCAATGTGCATGAATGGACAGTGGAGATTGCATCTCTGTACCTCGAACGAGATATGTGGACGGTGGAGATTGCATCTCTTTACCTCGAACGAGGTATTTCAATGGTCGAGATTTGATCTCAATATCTCGTTCGAGATATGTGGACGGTGGAGATTGTATCTCTATACCTCGAACAATGAATGGTCGAGATTTTATTTCAATATCTCGTTCGAGATACGTGGACGGTGGAGATGGGCTAGTCAAATGTGCCTAGGGGGATACAGCGTGGTATTGATGTGGATCCGAGTGGCATGAATATCTCGATCGAGATAGTGTGGTGGCAGTGACCCGTATTGGTGACATGGATGATGACTAGAAACTCGGACCTGCTAGCGTGGCATCTTGTTCGAGATATGTCGCTTTAGGCTTGGGAGGCACGTGTCATGTTTTAATTGATGGTGATATCACGATCGAGGTACTCCGCCCAAGATGCATGGATGTCCCAATTTTAGAGAGAGTGAACGAAAGTGAGTACCCTCATCTTACAACCGCCCCTCCACTGTTTTTTCCTTTCGATTTTGATGTTTGTATCACCAAATTTGTAAACGTGAACAAGCAAGGTGATACTTTGTTTTTGTTTCTTTGAAAAAAATCACAAAAATCACAAAAATAAGGAGCCATTGGTTGTGTTTTGAACTCGCATTACATTCCTTATGTCTAGCAAAATCATTTTGGAGTACCTGAATAGGTAATTTGCACCCAAACTCCTCTCTGTCAATGCGGGAAGTGTTGAAATTTGAGCAAAATGATGAGCTATGGTGGATCATACACTAGAATCAACATGATTAACAAAGTGATTAAGAAATGATTAAGACGTAATTAGTGAATAATTAGCAGATAGATTAATGTAGGCATGGATACTCAAAAATCAGCAAATTCTCATTAGGGCTATGCCTCAATTTATAGAGTTTACATCAAGCATCAAATCCCATTGATTTCTCCATGATTCACTCCCAGAATATCTCCACCTTTTGCCTGATTCTCTCCACCTCTTCTCTTTTCCCTGAATATCTCCCAGAATATCTCCACACTCCTAAATTCCCTCATGCTACCCATTATTCTCTCCCAGTAGATTCTTCTAACCTTTTCACAGGTTCTTTCACAATTACATCTCCTCTTTTACAGCCTCTATCCAAGAGCTTGTTCCCACACACACCCTATTCACTTGTATATTTCAACACCTCCCCTCAAGTGAATACTCCTAGTACACCTAGACCCTATACCAAGTTTGCCTCCCCTTACTCGGCAGTCCGCGACCAGTGTCTACTCCTCCCCTCAAGTTATCTCAACACACCTGGACCCTATATCAAGTTTCTCTCTTACTTGATAGCCTGCGACCAGTGCCTCAGATCCCTAAACCCATAGTCCTTGACACTCTCTCTCTCTATGTGTCCAAGGCTTACTATAGTTGCCCGCGACCTTGACTAAAGTGCTCGCACATACATCTACCACGTGGCCTACATCATCGGTGGCTCAGAGGTGGTTTTACTTTATTGGGGCAGGTTACATTGGGTTGTGGGGTCTCTCTCTCTCTCTCTCAGAGATTTTCACATGGCTCCTCACTCTTTGGAGCCTCACATCTTCTCTTGTCTTCAGTCTTCTTCTCGTGGCAGCATCTCTCCACGCGTCCGTCTCTTCTTTCAGTCTTCTCTGGGCAGCTTCTCTTCTTGTGGCAGCTTCTCTTCTTGTGGCAGCTTCTCTTCTCGTGTCCATGTCTTCCTTCAGGTCTTCTTCTCGGTGTGGATCCTCTTCTTGGAAAGAGATATTCTTCTTCTTTCATGGTTGGGGCCATGAGCTCGTCCGTCAGGTCATTTTGCTCCATGTGAGCAACATGTTTCAATGTTTTGCTGACAGTTCCTTTGGGCTTTTTATGTTTATTTTGTATCATTATGCAATGCAAACCCAAATTTATGCGGGAGGTCTTACCTCTTGCCTTAATCTGGACAAGGGCAGTGTCTGTTCCCATTTTTACACTGATAAAATGTGCCCAATACATAATGCGTATAGCATTCATTCTCATGCACATTCCAAATGCAACTCTGGCTGTGAATAATCTTGAATTTGAGTGAGATTTACAGGCATTAACCAAGGGTTGAATGCAAAATGATGATTTTCACAAATTTTATCAGCACAATTTTACCAGAAATTACATTAAATTAAGGGTAACCAATTTGTACGGGATGGTTGGAGTATCAAACCAACTCCGATTTGAAATCTGAAGTTATAGGGATCTGTATCAGATACCTAATGGTTAATTTGAACCCTCAATTGCACCAAAGTACAGTGATTAGCACTGATTAATCACTGATTAGCAAATTAATGCTCTATTTTGTGTGCAAAAAACAGAGTACGCGGGGAGCCCAGATCTGGTGCCTTCCACTTCAAATGAGCTCAAATGCTTTCAAAGTAATCAATAGCAATGAGTCTAGTAGAGGATTAAGCCAAGAAACACAAGATTTGACCAAATAATGAAAGCTTAATCTCTGTTTTACCAAAGTCACCTGCAGATTTGATGAAGAGCTTGGATCTCTCTGTAGACTTGATGAAATTGATTTCTGTCTTCACCAGCTTGTAGAGCATGCTTGATTACCCTTTGTGCTAAGAGGAATTAGCTCAATTTGATTTGATGAGCTCAAGATCTGCAAATTACTCAGAAAATTCAGCGCTGAAAAAAACGCCGATTTCTCCTAAACGCTTTCGCGTTTTGCTGCGCCGTTTGATGTGCTTGTAGCTAGATGTGTTAGCTAGCTTGTGTTAAGAGGGCATAGCCTAATATTGACTGTGCATGGAGAATAGAGTCCTCCACTGGCTGGGGGTGAAGGGGAGAAGTGAAAGCTTACTAAAAAATTGATTTTTTTGCTAATTATCTACTAATCCTCATTAATTAACTAATGGGCTCATAAATATGATTGATTCTAGGCATGGCTCTGATACCATGTTGAAATTTGAGCAAAATGATGAGCTATGGTGGATCATACACTAGAATCAACATGATTAACAAAGTGATTAAGAAATGATTAAGACGTAATTAGTGAATAATTAGCAGATAGATTAATGTAGGCATGGATACTCAAAAACCAGCAAATTCTCATTAGGGCTATGCCTCAATTTATAGAGTTTACATCAAGCATCAAATCCCATTGATTTCTCCATGATTCACTCCCAGAATATCTCCACCTTTTGCCTGATTCTCTCCACCTCTTCTCTTTTCCCTGAATATCTCCCAGAATATCTCCACACTCCTAAATTCCCTCATGCTACCCATTATTCTCTCCCAGTAGATTCTTCTAACCTTTTCACAGGTTCTTTCACAATTACATCTCCTCTTTTACAGCCTCTATCCAAGAGCTTGTTCCCACACACACCCTATTCACTTGTATATTTCAACAGGAAGTTCATCTCGTGAAAGTGCAGGAAAATAGTTCACGACGTGAAGTGCTCCCACAATTAGTGCCACAATTAGCACCACAAATCACAGGATTACCTTGCTCAAAATAGGTCGTCATATCCTGACATCTCTAACACCACGGGTCCAACAAAATTGTAATCCATGAACTAGCAAAGAATGCTTCACGACGTGAAACACTATGTAGTTCACGACATGAACGATTTAGATTTCACGACATGAACGGTTCTTGGACATCTCACAGCGTGAGAACCAATTACATCTCACGATGGCATGAACTACATAGGGTCTCATGATGTGAACGGTTTCCATTCACGACGTAAACTATTTTTGCAGTTTCACGACATAACTAGATCTAGTTCACGAACCTAGTATTGTTAGATAAAGGCTAAGGAAGTGCCTTAATTGAGCACATTGAGACCAGTAAAATTAGAACAAGGTAATGATGATTTGTGAGACCAAAGTAATTATTGAAGCATGTGAGAATACAAAAATTAGTTCACAACATGAACTACTTTACCATTTCATGACGTGAACGATTTGGATCTCATGACGTGAACGATTCTCTAACATCTCACGACGTGAGTTGTTATCTGCAGTCTCACGGTTCCGTAAAATAAAGAAAATCAGATCAACAATACCTTACCAAAATTCTAGTGGGGTAGCAAATTAGCTTATCATATCACATTCACATGCACTTGAGGTTTGGAAAGCTCATCAAGGATGACCTTACTCCCAATGACAGTGCATCAAATCACCCAGGATCTTCCTATCAAAGAGTGTTGGTTCATGCCACTCAGTGAGCACTCAATTAAGTTTTAAGGAATCTAACCACAGTCGAGGACAAGTAGTGAAGAATCCATGAAAGAAGGGCTATGATTCTCTGGGTTTGGGGAAGAGGAGAAACCACCCTCCCCTACAAGATCTAGTGGTATCATCCATTTCTTGGCCCATTTTCACAGCCATATTCAACAAATCCGTCCTTGTGGCCACATTAAGATCTACATTTGGATCCAGCCTTGGTCTTTGAGGAGCTAATTCCCCCCTACCTAGACCTCATCCTCTTCTAACATTGGCTCTTCTAGGCATTTTTGGTGTATAGGTCGGTCCGGCCACTTCATTTTGGATTGGCTCATCATTAGTAGTATTCTCCATACACCTTTATAGAATCAAGAGCTCCATGTCTTGTAAGAACGTAGGATGATTGATCATTTGCTCGATGTCCTTCTTGGTGTATAGGAAGTCCTCTACTTCACCAGTTTCCCTCGGTAGCTTATCCCCTTCATCCTGGGTAACGAACCCTTCCTCCGCTCTTGGCTCTTCATTAATGGGCTCTAAATTTGGAATTTCTCCCTCACTCCTGCCCATAACTATCTCTGGTTCTTTACCACGTGATTGAAATAGATCCACATTTCCCAATTCCTTTTGTTCAGCCCTAGCCCTTTGAGTATCAAGATCTTGTTTCCTTAAGCTCAATTCTTGCAGTTGTCGTTCTACTTCAATCCTTTTCAAATCTAATTCCACTTCCTCTGAGGTTGGAAAGAATACTTGACCTATCCTGGCACTGTGCTTTCCAAGTCTCTTCTCAGTTTGGGGGTGCTAGTGTTAGATAGCCTAGAACTTGAAGGTTGGGTTGGTTATTCTTGCCTTGGACCAAGTCTAGTGCTGGTTGACAGACCCGTGCCTACAGATTGCGCTTCCTCATCGTTGCTGGTTTGGAGACTGAAAAATCCCATGGAACTAGAACACCATATTGGGGAATATGGGAATTTCCCACAAGTTTGGGACACGTGGTCAAAAGTTTGGATTAACCATAACTTGAACACCACTAATCCAGAATGAGCGCTTTATAGCTCTTTAGATTCCATTTTTCAAGCGCTTTCCAACGATAGGTTATATGATAGGGTTTTGAGAAACTTACAAACATGTTATCCATGTCCCCTTTTTTAAGTATTCAAAAATGGGAATTGGGAAATTTCCAAATTCACTAATATGGTGTTCTAGGCATTACTCTAGAATCCAGACCATCCCAAATGAAGCCACACATCATTTCAAAGCTCATACAAAAGTTCTCTGGGGATGGGTACCTGATTCAACATATTGAGATTTTTGACTCCACATGTGAAACTTGCAGAGGCCAGTTAGCGATGTGACCATGATTCATGCCTTCTCATTGACCCTAGAAGGAAAATCTCATGAATGGTTTCGAACCCTCAAGCCAGAAGATAATATCAATTTCACTCGGCTCAAGAATGTGTTTGTGCCAAGCTTTGCCCGAAGTGGCGACATATGGAGTCCTATGGCACAACTGCATAACATCAAAGAGAAAGAAATTGAGTTTATGCGAAACTATGTGTCCCGATTAAAGCACTTGAATTCAAGATGTAAACTACGGGAGAGGCTAACTGATGATCAGTTATAGGTCAATGTAGCTACTAGAAAAGACCACTACCCACCATTGCCTTATACGAAACACATTTTGGAGAGACTAGCTCGTGAAGAAGCTTACAGCTTCTTAGGCAGATTTTCAGGTTACAATCAGGTGTCTATAGCGTCCAAAGACCAGCATAAGATAGCTTTCAATATAATGTGGGGGATGTTTGCTTACAAAGGCATACCTTTTGGTCTCACCAATGCCCCAGCAACATTCCAACGATTAATGTGCACAGCCTTCAAAGACTACTTGGCAAAAGTGGTTGGAGGTATTCATTGATGATCTGTGTGCACACTCTTGATGATGATGGATAGACTATTTGGCTTTCTTAAGAAAAAAATTTGAGCGATGTCAATTGTATCGTATATCCTTAAACTCTTTAAAGTGCCAGTTTTGGGTCAAACACGGTATGATATTGGGACACATTGTCTCTAACAACGGTATCTGACGAAGGCAAAGTCAGGTTGATCCTGGAATTTT
The DNA here is from genome assembly GCF_041138505.1 of Cibotium barometz. Taxonomy (NCBI): domain Eukaryota; kingdom Viridiplantae; phylum Streptophyta; class Polypodiopsida; order Cyatheales; family Cibotiaceae; genus Cibotium; species Cibotium barometz. Next base: position 32,148,714 of record NC_141079.1, on the reverse strand, counting down.
CCCCACCCACTAATTACAAAGGTGTGCAAAGATTTATGGGCCATGTTTGGGTATTGTCGCGGCTTCATAATATTTTATGATGAAATTGCCAAACCATTATATATGCTACTCATTGTCTTTGAATGGACTGAAGAATGCTAGGAAGCATATGATAGATTGAAGCAAATACTGGCCAATGTGCCAATTCTAAGACCACCTAATTGGGACCTTATATTTCATGTGCACATCGATGCCTCGAACTTTGCTATTGGATGCGTATTGGCACAGCCCGGTGAGTTCAAACTGGACTACCTAGTCTGTGCTTCGCTAGTCGCCAATTGAATGATGCAGAGGTGAATTATACCACCACAGAACGAGAAGGGTTGGTGATGGTTTATGCTGTCAAGAAGTATCGACATTACCTATTGGCCAACAAATTTGTATCCTTTGTGGACCATCAGACCTTATTATACTTGGTGAACAAGCCTTGCACCACAGGAAGAATCACATGCTGGTTATTATTACTATTGGAATTCAACTTCATGGTCATGGTAAGAAAGGGAACACAGCATGTGTTGGCCAATCATATGTTAAGAATTCCAAATGGGAAATCGAAAAAAACTGGTGTTGATGATGACCTCCCAGATGCTTGTTTGTTTAAACTAGACATGGTGCCCGAATGGAGCAAAGAAATATCACATTATCTAGCTTATTATGGTTTTCCAAAAGAACGACCCTTGAACAAAGATAAAATGTATCGGCTTGTTAAGTTGGTTGCACCTTATCAATTAATTGCTGGAGAACTATACAAGCTAGGTAAGGACAATGTCTTAAGGAGATGTGTGCGAGAAGACGAATTTGTCACAATATTAGATGAAGCACACTCACGGATAGCTGGAGGACATTTCATTGGGAAAATTATAACTCGCAAGGTGCTTCAAGTAGGACTATGGTGGCCTACGTTATTTGGGGACGCCATGGAGTTTGTTAAAAGTGCGAAGAGTGTCAGCGATTTGCTATTTCGCAAACAAAGGGACATGATGCCACTTACCTTTATTATTGTAAGACAACCATTTGAGAAATGGGGAATTGATTTTGTTGGACTTATTAGTCCAGTTGCGCATCCATCACAAGCCCCCAATATGTGATCGTGGCCACAGACTATTTCACGAAATGGGTAGAGGCCAGAGCCTCTAAGCGAGGTGATGCACGAACAATAGCTAAGTTCTTATATGAACAAATCATTTCGAGATTCGGCTACCCATTAGAATTAGTCAGTGATCGTGGTTCACACTTCATTAATGAAGTGATTGATCACTTACTTGCTGGATTCCTTGTAGTCCACCGGAAGTCATCCCCTTATTATCCATAGGCTAATCGTCAAGCGAAGAGTACAAACAAGATTTTGTGTACTATCTTGACAAAAACACTAGAAGCAAGTCAAATGGATTGGGAACATAAGCTAACGGTAGCTCTATGGGCATATCGAACATCGTATAAGGTAGCGATGGGATATACTCCCTTTCGTCTAGCTTATGGTGTTGAAGCGGTAATGTGTATGGAGTACCTAGTTCCAAGCCTAAGAATTGCAGCGCAATAATGATTGACTGAGTTGACTTAGAGAAACTTGATGAAACCTGACTAATTGCATCAAATGGTCTTATGGTTGAAAATTTATAAAGAAAACATTGGTTTGACAATAACTTGAAACAAAAGGAACTAGAACCGGTGGACCTTGTCCTCATGTACGGTGTGGGAAGCACTAGAAAAAAGAAACTCAAGTACAAAGGATTAGGACCTTTCCGAGTGTTTGAAATCACACCTCAAGGGCTGGTTGAATTGAAACAATTGAGGGCGTACAAATGGAGGGTTACATCAATGGAAGCAAGTTAAAAAATATTATGGACCACTGACCCAAGAGATGCTCGTGCAAGAGCATCTTTTAAAACAATGGAAGGAGCTAGGTATATAGCAAAAGAAGAAACTAAGCAAGCTCAGCAAGAAGCTAAGGCAAGAGAGGCCAAAGCCAAACAAATACTCCAGAAGAGAGTGTTGCATGTGAACATGGCTTCACTAAGCCTCCTTGATGAGGATGAACTGGACATTGAGCAAGTATGGGTCACGGTGAAAGTCTCTACGACTGAAAGTCATACGATGAGCATTGCATTAATAGATGAGACTAGACAAACCACACCTTGAGGCCACCAATGCACAAGTACGAACAAGTACGAAGTGTGCACTTGTCAACTTACGAAAGCGGATGGATCTCTAAGTGTTAATGTTTCCATCAGAAATAAGGTGTTTGTTATGCTTATAGGATCTATGGAGGCTAGGACGATCTTGGATTTGCGCCAGTAATTGTAATATCCAGTTGGAAAAGAGAACGGCACAACTAGACAAGGGCAACAATGTCATTATCGTGACCTTATGGAGCCCAATAAACAAAGGGAAGCAAGCTATGATTGATTGTATGGAAACACGAAGGATGGTAACAGTAGCTCACGTACCAGAGAAGACATCAACCCCACAATCCATACGTAAAAAACAGCCAAAGTCACCAGGTACTCAGTAGTGGGTGCCTAAGGATCAACTCGGAAACCAGCTATACAATGATGCGAAGGGAGTAATTAAGGAATCTAGGAAAAAAGTTCAAATTACAGACAAGGGACAGAGATGGCCTTCAAATGTTAGCCCCGGCAGTATTCCAAACGAAGCCACGATCCACAAGGCACTCGTAAGCAATAGATTTGAAGGGAATTGCTAGCGGCACAAGGCTATTACCAAGGCAATACAACAATATGGGTGCCAAAATCCCACCCAAAGTCCATCATTGCAAATACCTTCAGAAACAAAGAAAGGGACAATAAGAGCAACCAAAGCCAAATCAAGGCTAAAACAAATGCTAGGAATGCACAAACATTGGTGTGGAGAAAGAAGCCAATTCAACAGGATGAACTAAAGATAGCAATCCCGCCAATTGCATCCACCAAAATAGAGGAGCTGGACAATGTTATTAAGAAGGAAAAAGAAAAGGTGCAACAAATGGAGATAGAGACAAATCACAATCAACAAGATTCAGTAGAGGCACTCTTCACTTGGATAGTAGGAAAGATCAAGCACTCTCACACGGAGTTAAAATAATTGTAACAACAAATGCCTAGAAGTGCCAAAGTACCACCTTGGTTTCCATGGGAATAAACAAAAATGAAGTACAAAGGTATCCATTACTCAAAAGTGGATACAAGTTAAAAACGGTTTAAAATGAAACATGATCATTCACTTCATTCAACCAACATTTGATTGCATAATCGAGTGTTTGAGCATGAAAGAAATATAGGGTATCAACCTCGCATGCACCCTATACAAAACAGTTCACGTCATGAACTGGTTCCAAACAGTTCATGCCGTGAAACAGTCCAAACAGTTCACGCCGTGAACCGGTTCTAAATGGTTTATGCCATGAAATGGTCACTTTTTCTTCGACCAATCATGGGAGGCCATGTGGCATACTCCATTAAGGCAGCCGCCCAATCTGATGGCAAATCTGATGGCAGCGCAATAAAATCACATTCTTTCCTTTTTGTGCATTCTGCGTTTGCCATTCTGCATCGTGTGATATTCTCGAACTTGCATCACCACGCGCTCAATTCCCACTGATCATCTACTTGCATAATCGACATATCCGAGTTAAGGTGGGAGTTTGTGCCTTGCCTTCACGTTTTCTTTCAGTTTTTTCGTTTCTTTCCTTCTTGAACATAATCAAAATCGCATGATAGGAAAGTCATACAAGTACACGAGTTTATTTAATTGCATCTGTGTGTTTGCTTCCCTTGTCTACATAAATCTACAGTCTCATCATTTCACAAAACCCTGCAATCACATTTGTAGCTCGTACCTACCCTGCACTCTCACGGTTCTATATTTTCATGAAGTTTGATTGCTACATATACGTTTCATGAAGTTTGATTGGCTGCATATACGAGTGTTTTGTTCCTTTGCCCTAAACATGACATAAACCTACACTCACCAATTAACTCTCAAAAAATACCCAAAAAAAACAAGGTACATGCACTAACAATCTCACGAGTTTCACACCCTACAGTCTCACGGTTCCAAACTGACTCACGAATTTCACACCCTGCACTTTCACGGTTTTAGCACATCTCACAACTTTAACCTATCTCATGGAAAAACTGTTTCACGGCTTTAACCCATCTCATGGACAAACTGTTTCATGAGTTTAACCAATTCATGGAATAACAGTCTCACAGGTTTCACAGCCTGCACTTTCACGGTTTTAGCCCATCTCACCGCTTTAACCTATCTCACGGAAAAACTAATTCATGGTTTTAGCCCATCTTACAGCTTTAACCTATCTCACGAAAAAACTAATTCACGGTTTTAGCCCATCTCTCACGACTTTAACATATCTCATGGAAAAACTAATTCACGGGTTAAACCATCTCACGGTTTTTACCCATCGCACGGTTTTCGTACCCTGCCATCTCACAGTGCATGAACTTGCACTCTCATGGTGTGCACCTTCTCGCCTATAAATTCATACCTCCTTATTTTCTCACACCACTAATACGCTTCTCATCAAATATAACCTTACACACACTTCCCAAAAAAATAAAGAGAGAAAGAGAAGAAGATAAAACAACGAGGCATAGACACATGCTCTCACCAGTCATTAGACTGACCTTCTTCTCATTCTTATAGATGTCGACATCAGCTCTCTTTGACCTGGCAAGGGGACTCCAGCCGTAACACAAGCTAGTGCAACTGGATCACCAATTAGCAGGAAGAAAAGATCCACAAGGGGCCCAAAATTAAGCTATTTGGGTCAATATGCACGTGCGTTCCATGGCTCCATCATAAGCAAGGAAGTCCATACTACTTATGGAAAGATAGCTTTGCAATAACATAGCCCAGAGTGCTTGCAGATCTTGCAGGATGCAGAAGTCAAAGATAAACTAGAGAAAGTTGGCCTAGGACGAATGGCAGAATGTCTCCCCCAAACCATCAATATAGAACTGTGTGCGGAGTACCTCAAGTCCTATGACAAGGCCACTAAGAGAGGAAATGTGACTAAAGTAGATGGAACAACAAAACAAGTATTACTCTCAGAGGACTTGATACAAGAAGCTCTACAATTACCACCACCTCTCAAAATACACTCACAATTTCGAGAAGATGCCCCTGGACGCCATGCTGAAGAAAGACTCTTACAAATCCAACGGGGCTGAATATGACAACATCAAAGATGAGGTGACAAAAAAAGCCTACAGATCCATGTCCCTCATAATGCAGATGAAGCCAGTGGATAGGTACAACAAGGTTCCCCTTAACAGAATTGCCAATGTACATGAAGAAAAAGAGGATGATTGGGTATGGTACATCCATAGGGTAATGGAAAACTATTTAGAGGCACACCAGTCAAAGGTATGCAATCCGTACTTAATGACAAAGGTGTTGAATCATATAGCACAATGGCCTCTTCCAGATCCAAAACAAGAAGAACAGATGCAACAAGCAGCACAGCTAATACCACCATCACTTACCTCTCTGAAGAGTTGCAAGAAGGACAAGCATTATTAAAGGACACAAAGGAAATCATGAAGAATCTCAAGAAAGGCAAAAAGAAGAAAACTGACATGAAGATGAGGGGAATAATGCCTGATGTTTTGCAGAGGCAACACAAAGACTAGAGGCCGAGCTAGCCCAAGAGATAGCCTCTTATCAGGAAGTATTGGGACAACGGGAAGCAACTGCAGTTTATATCAGAACCTGCAGTGTGGACGGCAATGGAAACACATCAACAAACCCCACCTCTAAGCCCAGCACAATTAATTTTTAAAAACCTTTCCCCTCTTTAGAATTACACCATATCAGATACACCTGCATCCATTGAGTTACATACAAAGAGAGCCACTCAATAGGAAAAATTGCTAGAAGAAGAGCACCAAAGCCAGGAAGAGGCAACCTCATTACAAGGAGAAATCCCCAAAGAACAACAGGATGCAGGAAAGCAAAAGAGAATTGAGGAGATACCAAGCCCTAGCAAACAGCAACGTTTGGATGATGTAGAAAGGATTATAGAGAAGTCTTTCCTACATAACCTGGATTACGAAAAATTCCTTCATGAGGTTGTGGAAGGCCTGGACAGTCTCTTACAATTTCCACACTCTGAAATGGAAGGAGCGGCTGGAATAAGTGCTTCTACTTGGGAACAAGAGCAGAGGGTGTGGCGATGCCATCTTTTGACCACTCATATGCTTAAAGACAAAAATACAACACTCTGGAAGTAGGTCCAGGATGCCACCAACCAAGTTCAAATACTCCAAGAGCATTTGATAGCAACAGAAGCAACTCACCAAGATGTAATCCTAAAAAGCTTAAAGGCTGCCAAAGAGCAAGAAGTAAGGTATCAAACACTCGAAAGTAATAATCTCGTTCTCGGCCAAACATTGGTACAAAGAATTAAGGAAATATAAACTTAAAGGCACAACTAGAGCAAGCAAAAGAACAGATTCAAAGAGAAGTGGCACACAACAAGGAACAAGCAAGCATACAAGCTCAACAGCTACCTACAGGAGGAGTTCCAAAATGCATTCTAGGCTAAGGAAGAGGAACTACAAAGCAACTTGAAATCAATATCCGCAGCCCTTAAGGATGTTGATCATAGAGTGCTCCAACTTCAATAAGAAAGAGAACAAATAAATAAAGCCAATGCAGAAAATGTACGGGCACTGAATGAGACCATCAACACCAAATCCTTGGAGATGGACACAGATTACTTAGCATCTCCAAGCTAGTCAAAGCTTTGGCCACTGAAAGGCTTCAAAAGATTGCAGAGGCTCAAGAAATGGAAGCTGTGGTGGCCAGACGAGCATAGAAAGCGGCCACAAGATGCTTTGCAAAATTGGATGCCGCAAGACTGGTGCGAGAAACAAGCATCTCAGATCTTCTCACCACCAAGGATTCTCGGATACAGGAATTGGAGTGCCAACTAGCAATCCGAGAATGCAACAAAATACAGGGAGATAGGTTCGTTTCGCCAGTAACTCCTCGGGCCCCTCCTCAAACTTTGACTGTCTTTTTGTCTACACTAACACACACTTTACTACAATATGAAATCAATTTGTCTGATGATTTGAGCCTAGGAGAATTAACACTAAACAAAATACAGAGCGTGATGCTGACCTTACTAAAATCATGGGGATTTTTTGGGGGGACCTAGTACTAATTGATCGAAAGGATGTTTTCTTCTATCCATTACACCCCATTGTGCTCAACCTTCGTAGTTGGTGTCGAGTGTTGCAAAACTCAAACATCCTGGCCAACAGTGTTGACAAATTAGACCTCTTTGTTCCAAATGATATTCCTTATACACCGGCCAATTACGAGGTTGTAGCTAGTAGTTACCAGTGGATCATAAGTCATGGGTGGTTAGAAGTATATAATACTCACCAACCTTTAAATCTCTGTGAGTCTACACTATATCATCCTTTTGTCATTCTTAAACTATATCGAAATATCTATTAACATCTAGAAGCCATGCTGACTACCGTACTTTATAATTTTGATAGAATACATATTGAATATTCTAACATGGAGGATATCATTGAGCTACAAGAATTTATGAAGCTCAACAAACCGACCCACACACTCCCTAGTTACAGAGAGGGCCAAGAGGAAACATCAAGTTCCTCATCTAATCCAACTTATCCTGTATTTTCAAATGGTGCAAGTAAATTACTTAATCCATACCCAAGTGTTCCTCCTACTGACAAATCTCAGGCCGATTGTATATTTTCTAGACTTCTTGCTCATGCCGCCTTAGAATTTTCCACTAACACTCGCGCCCTCAAGGAGTTGCCGGCACCCGACCCATCTCCACCATGGCCAGCTCAAGAGGTTAGTCACACTCTACCCCAAGATACTCTTGAGCTGTTTACTGATAATACTATTCTTGGGTCTTTGTCTGCTACTGCAGAATACGAGGGATTAATCAGAGCAAGGAATCCTCTACTCAAGCCAAAGTTAATGTTCAAAGTGTTAATGCAAATAACACCTTTTGAACCTACCCGACGGATCCTGCCAGAGGCATATTCTGATGTTACTTCAACGAAGCAGCCATATGTACCATACCCTAACTGAGCACCAAAGCCAGAATTAGAAGAATTATTGTCCTTGGGCTGGAGAAGGCACATTATCGTCAAATGTGGCACGACATACAAAGCTGGCAAACCCGCACTTTTGGCAGATCTACTTGACATTAGAATTGTTACATTCGTGATCATTTACTACTTTCGCAGGTGGAGAAAGGCAAATCCAGTCCATACATGAGGGGGATATACAACCATCACAGATGATGCCAACCCCAAATTGGAAGATTTTGGTATATAGCCAGCATAGAGGAAGGAGTATCTGACTATTCCAAAATATAGTCATCAGTATATGTGTGCCCCTCCAACACAGAGAGTGGACCCTTTATATATGCCAATGAAAAGAAGATGGACACCATTGGAATTCCATGAGGCTAAGGAGAGAGATTCACATGTCTGCTACAACTTTCATTTATTCTTGCCAGCAACATTTACAGATATAGGACAGCAAAGGAAGCAATTGCTGACTTGGATACATGCATGGTGTTGCATCCCAAACCTTGCCATTGTCACCAATGTCTGATTTCTGAAATTGATCGTGGTCCTCATTGATCAACCTAAAGAGAGTGCATGCAACACAGCTATGCCATGGCAATGAGCCATCTCATTTCCTATTATCAAGCTAGCACTTTTGCACATCTACAATGGTTATTCCCCTTGGTGATATGAGTCCATGAGTTTCTTGAAGTTGTCCAAACTCAATCACCCATGGACCTTTCTTGTCTACTAGCAACAATGGGATAACTTGGCATTACAAACCTTGTGTGGCTTCCTCAAAGAGGAGCTAACCTGAGAGGAATCCTCTCTCTCTCTCTCTCTCTCTCTCTCTCTCTCTCAATTTTGTTAATTCTTTTTCCATGGCCCAATACCACATGGAACTGTTGTACGTCTCATAGATCCATCCATTGTGTCTTTTGAAGACATTTAATACAACTCTTAACTCTCTCTCCCTCTTTCTTTCTTCAAGGGCACGCACACACACACTTACTCAAGAATTTACATTTTGGCTACCCATATGTAATTTTTCCTTTGTTAATGAAGGTTCTTGGAGGAGAAAATATACTTTTGAGTTATAATCAATGAACCTTTACAAAAATAGAGCTCATGAACTTGCCCATCCAACCTTACTAAGATATATGATGAAACCTTGGCACCAAATTGCCTTTGAACATTTGAAGAGCCAATGATATGCCAACACAAAATTGCCTCAAAGTATCTGAGAAGACAACAATTTGCCTTCAGTGCTAAGCATATCTCCACATAATCAACATTGTAGTCATGACCTTGAGGAAGGCCAAGGTTCCTTTCCATATCATCAACTTGCCAATACGTGATTGAAAACAGCACCTCCTTGACATGTTTTCTGAACTTCTCTTGATCAGACAAACAACATTGAATTTGCTATTCCAAGATGCCATTAATGCAAAGAATTGACAATATTAAAATGTGTTTCTGATGCAAAAGTACTTATCCATGTCAATAAAGCCTAGCCTGAAATTATTCAAAGCTCATAACAACACTCTTGTTGGGAGATACGTTCTTTTTCTTTTACATTTTGATGCAAACCAAGCCATACATACCTACATAGTCTTTTTTCTAAACACATGATAACTTGAAACTTTCTAGCCAAGCCAAAGAACATTGCTCTAATGATTAGAATGATAAAGCATGTCTACTTTCTTAAAAACATTTAAAATAAAAGTTACAAGCATTGACTACAACTGCCTTCATGATCATGCACCATTCTTGCACTAAGCAACAAAGCAACAAGTTTACATGCCTATCCCATTATGTATCATATGTACTCTAATAGACGTCAATAACTGCATTCGCTCGGCAGTCCCAAAAACATAAGAAAATTCTGCTGCCTAAAAAATTATGTAGATTGAATGAACACATTATTCACCAAAGCTCACTTTCAAACACCAACACCCCCCCCTGGGGATCTTTCAATAACTTGGCAATCTAGATCTTCTCAAATGTAGAAAATTGATGGATTCTAGAGAACAAAAGAATATCATTAGTGATGATGATGGCAATGAGGAAGGTGCAGATTCTGATTCGAACTGTTCAAAGACTCTGGTACATTGGATTTGGAAGTTTGAATGTCCGGGCGCCTGTCGCTGGGCCAATAATGTCACTCCACTGGTCCCCCAAAACACTCTTTATTTGATATCCTTGCTTTTCAAGCTGAGCTCTTTTACTTGACTTGTACTCTTGAACAGTCAATCCAGCTTCATCACTCGACCTACAGAACCGAACCCAATGAAAGCTTTCACCCTTTTGTACAAAAAAACATTACTATTACATCACTCATTGAGATGCCAAAAGCCTCCCCTGTTTCCCCACCCTCACGCCCACCTCCCTTCTCAATGCCAATCATTTGTATTCAAAACTTTTGGCATCAATGCATATATATGTATCACACACACACACACACACACACACACACACACACACATATATTTATATATATGTATCACATACATAAACACACTATGGTGTATTAACATTAATTTCATTGATAAAGGCAGGCTGTAGCAAACCTGTCACTTGTAGTTTGAGACCGTACCTTAAAATCAATGACGTCCAACTTTCATAGCCAGCTGCTACCAAATTCTGCACAGTCGCATTCCAAATGCTTTCTGGTCTTTCAGAAAGAAAGACAATGCTCCAATTTGCAGCACGAAGTTCACAATATAAGTTTAACAACGGGACCATTGGTACATATTCAGATGTCATCGAGGTGCCCCAGATGGGATCCACCAAATTCTCGATACTGAAACATGCATTTCAAGATAAGTGATCTCTCTCTCTCTCTCTCTCTCTCTCTCCAAACAGGCACACCACTCAGTCCATGCTTGGAGCTTCATTCTGGGGACCCATTACATGCTTGCAGAAGCATGCTAGAAATGACTAGGCGACCTAGTGCTCCAACACCAAGGTTACATGCTTGCAAAAGCCTGCTAGATTAGCTCTAATAAAATGCTGATTAAACTGCTTACTAACTAGTAACGTTAATCACATGACTTAATTACTTAATTGCAAATACACAAGATAGATACAAGGCTAAATGACAATACTCTAATGTATATTGCAATAACGAATGTATACAATGGAAAAATTTAGGTCTATAAGAGATCTGGCTGCATCCTACTCTACATTAATGCTAGATGTCACAAAATTCCTCATTGCTTCTGTTTTCTATTGTACATGTGTGGCATATGGAGCTTGACATGACAGCACATGTATGGCTTTTGGAGCCTGACATGGTGTGTTTTCCTGAGACTAGCTATCCTAGGGTTCACCTCTATATATGTTTTGGGAAGATTCCGGACGGATTTTGGATCCCTGAACACTTCACCTAATTGATACAACTAAGTAGATGGGTGTTTCTTCCAGTTTAGTTGCATGCATGTCTGTGCATGACCTTAATTTTATATTTGGATGACTTGTTTTGTTTGCCTGGACTATGCCTGAGATTATTGCCTGTGTTGTCCATGGGGCCAAGGACGCCTGGGCACCCTATGGACGTGCATGTTTTGGAGAGCAGAAACTGCTAGCTGTCTGAATTTAAACCTTTCTGTGTGCTGGACAACTGGATCTGAGCCTTCCTATGTGCTGGCTGACTGCTTTCAGGCATAAAAACGCTGCTGGTCGACTTCTCCTGATGTTGCTAGAGGGCTGGTCATCTTGTAAACAGTTCCCTATTGGCTGGCCGATTTCTTCCGGCATGAAAAGGTTGCTGGCCGACTCCTCCTGAAACCTCTGAGAGCTGGTCGACTGCTGGTACAGCTCCTTGAGGCTGGTCGACTTTCTTTGTGGGCTTGGTAGGATTGGAGACAACCATACAGGGCTGTCCCGGGCTGATGTGGGCTGTCCATGGCTGACCACTGTCCTACAGTGTCCTACAGGTGCTTAAAGTCGGGAAAGCTCTCCAGTTCTATTGAGGAACACTCAAATCAGCATATGTTTTGTTTCTGTTTTCATATTGTACTGGAAGATTCAGGTGCATGCCTAGGCACCCGCAAGGTTGTATCTGAAGCAGACTCCTTTTTGGTAATCTAACCATAAAGGGGGCACGCGGGGGGGGGGGGGGGGGGGGGGGGATCAGCCCATCTTCTAGCCCCTAGTGTGGTGTTCTGTGCAAAGCTATTTTCTTCACTTTATTCTCTAGCATGATTATGTGTTTGATCAATATTCATGATAGATAAGATTTCCATGTTACATTTGCCCTTGCGGTACATTGGTATTAGAGCCTGGCTTTCTACAAAGCTTATGCCATACATGATGTTGGATATGGCTGTAGGGAGTCATTATCCGTGAAAGAAGGTTGGGATTCTGAGGTAGCCCTCGTCTTACTGTTGCACTTCAAAAGGAGTTACCTTTGGTTTAAGCAGAGTACTGAGCGTGCGGAAAGACTTTGCGGCCCTCCTGTCTATGTAGGGGCACTATTGCACCCTTGCAGTCTATTCAGTATCATTCTTGGAAAGCTGGTAGGGAGCGACTCCGGGGCACGGAAATTCTTTTTCTATTTGAAGAATCTGGTAAATATATCATGGCCAGTCATTCAGATCAATCTGTGGAGGATTCTATCACTCGTGTTCACCGCATGCAGGAAGAGGATAGAGACAGAGACCGTGTTGGGGCTTTGGCAAGTAACGATTCACAGTTAGCTGCTAGGGCTGAAGATCAGCAAGATTTTGATGCTTTGATAAACGAGCTTGAAGAGCTCCGTGCTTTACAAAGGGACCTGAATGTACAAAGGGTTATTGAGTCCAAGTCTCAGGCTAAGGTAGATGTGGTCACTTTTGATGCAATTGTTCACCAGATGGGGGTTGAGAAACCTCGAGAGTTGGCTGTTGTATATTTGAAAAGCCGTGGTGGTGATGTTTCCTATGATGAGGGCGAGTGGATTTTCACACGGCAAACCCGCAAGCAATCCCATGAAGGGACTTCTAACAATGTTGTTAGAGGGCATGCAGCTCGAACAAGTGACGTGAGAGGCATGCAGCCCAAGCAAGCGATGTGAGTGGGCATGCAGCCCAAGCAAGCGTTATGAGAGGGCATGTAGTCCGGGCAACTGATATGAGGGGGCATGCAGCCCGAGGGGATCATGTACATCAACATGCAGCCCAAGCAGATGAAGAAGGGCTTTCAATGTGCCCATGTTTTCAAACAATGCAAATTTTCCTACCTCTATGAGTAAAAGTTACTTTCTTCTCCTTATGCAAAATCTTGGGATTCAAGCGGTAATGCTAGGGCATCCCAAGTATCACATCACATCTCGTAAGTGGTGCTACCAAGAAGTCTTCATGATCCAAATAGCCCTGAATCTGTATATGAAGCTTCCCTATGATGGGAGTGACTTTAACCTCTTTGCTCTCAAAGGCGGCATCAGCATGAAAATCCATACCCAACTCCTCATGCTTTAACCCAAGAGCAGTAGCCATCTGGATAGATATGAAATTATCAGTAGAGGCATCATAAAAAAGAAACAAGGCAGTTTGATCCTTCAATTTGCCCCAAGTCTTGCATAAAACTCTACTTTAAGGTTCATGTGCAGTATTCCCTTGTACATCAAGTATGACATTTACACTTGGTTTTGCGTCCTGCACATTAGTCTTTTTGACATTCTGAGGGCTGAGTTCTTTGCAGCAGATGAGTATGTCAGAGATTTGGATACTGCGTTTGCAAAGGGCTCGGACAGCCATAGAAAGATCTAAAACTAAGCATAAAATGGCAGCTGACAAGCACAAGAGAGAGGTAATTTTCAAGGAAGGTGATTGGGTGTTACTTAAGTTCGAGAAAGCACGACTTCGGAAGCGGCCAAGTAAAGAAGGCCGATATCCTAAGCTTTCGAACAGGTATTATAGGCCATTCCAGATTTTACAGAAGATAAATGAAGTGGCTTATAGATTGGTATTACCCAATCAATGGAAAATACATAATGTGTTTCATGTCAGCTTGTTGAGGCCTTATGTGGAACCACCTCCTATGGAACCAGTTTTGGAAGATCCACCACAGGTGGATGAGCTTGAGGAGGTATTGCAACCTGAGCAGATAGTCTTTTACAAGGAGCGTAAGCATGTGGGAGGTAAGCTTATACGCAAGTATCTTGTATGGACGAGGATTATTTTCAAGATTATCCAGAAGTTTTGACGGCCTATTTGGAAGCTTTTTAGTTGCAGTCAATTGCTTAGAAGCTGGGAGGGATGTCACAAAATTCCTCATTCGGTGGGTAATTCGGGACCCAATCTGGTGTACAGTTCTCATATCTCTTTAAAGTTTGAAGTATTGAAATGGATTGCTAAACTCACGAAACTCAGGATACAGAAGACGGTGTGAGCATCTGTGTGACAGGATCTTCCAATACAAAGACTTCCACTACATATCACATCTATGATATTGTGTACTAGTCACATGAGATCGTACAGTTGGGTATGGTTCACAGTCGACCGCACCTTGAACTATAACTGCAACTATGGATGGTTTTTGCCTTTGGAACTAAGGTATGACTGAGGAAGATTGATCTTTGTCATATGGTTCTGGCTGTTCTTGACCACAGGATCGGTCAATTGGATTTTGAGATGATGCTATTTGTGGAGTTGGTCTCCTTTGGAATGGCATGGTTTGGTTGAGCTCAAAGGCTGCGGCAACCTGAGCTAACACTTTGAGACTCTATGAAGGGCATAAGTCTTGCAAGCAATCCTAGAGTTGGTTTGGTTCATGGATATATGGATTGAACTCTATTTGTGCATGTATTTATACACTTTCCGGGGTATTATTTTATTCTGGTGCCATTGGATCCTGGTATCCTTGAGAATACATTGGGTAATACTCTGGATGTGTCAGGATGAGATGCATGTATGTTGGTATGATACATCAGGTACTTTACTATGTTCATGGTGTATCACTGAATGTGGCTCCTGTGGGATGGCCATAAGTAGAGTGGGTAAAGCATCAAGAGAGACATATGTGGGAAGTACTTCATGCATGTATAGTTTAGATGCATTGAGTGCTTTCATATGCTCATGTTGTACCATCAGTCGTGGGTACTGCGGGATATACATGGGTGTAAGGTTTGCGAGCAACCCTGAGACTGTTATTTTGGAGTAGGTAGAGCATCTTGAGGAGCATATTGTTTGCAAATGCATATATGTGTCATGCATATGTTTGTCATGTGTAGAATGATGCATGATTTTGTTTTTGGCTAACACAGGTTACGTGTTTCCACTTGATTTTAGACTTTTGCTGCAGGTTCTGAAAGAACGAGCAAGAGTTGTTTGTCACTCATTTGATGGTTTGGCCTTATTGTTCAGGATGATTGTTTCATCACCCAATTGCACTGGAGGGGCATTGCTTTGGTCATATGGGGAATCTTTTGGATGCTTACTGTGTTATTGAGTGCAATCGAGGACGCTTGCTATTTTTCAAGAGGGGGGTATGTTACGACCCTGTGTTTTCACATTCAAACTGATGCCTGTCCACACTGTCCATCCCGTGCCCGTGCCCGTGCCCGTGCCCACCTGCTTGTTGTCCAGAGCGCCAGGTATTGTTGCTCCTGCTACTACTGCCACCGGTTGCTGCTAGGCACTGTCAGGGGGCTGAGCGCATGGCTACAGCCAGATGGGTTGCTGCCAGCAACAAGACACCTAATATGTTGAGTGCACGGGCAACCAGCAACCAGCAACCAGCGACCAGCGACCAGATAAGTGGGCAGCCAGGCAAGTGTCAATTAGGCGGACAGCCAGTTGAGCAGCTAGGAGGACGCCAGGTATGGGAAAGCGGTGCAGAGGATGGGCACACAGCAGTGAATTTGGCCAGGTACTGGTGGTCGTGGAGCAGGTTACTTGCATGTGACAGCCAGGCGGGCGGGTTTTCTTGCATCACGGAGCAGACTGCATCACTAAGGCATCTCCACAGCCAGACTGGATAGGCTTAGACCAGCATGATGGAAGCGGGTCTATGGGTTTTTGGCATCGTGATTGGATGGTGCATATGTGGATTTATCTGTCATGGAAACAGGACATTGGTCTTTCGAGAAGAAACAGGACTTTGGTATCGAGGAAACAGGCCTATGGTTTATGGGATATAGGTCTTTGGTTTATCAGATACAGGTCATTGGTTTCATGTGGAAAGCATGTCTCTGGATTCATGTGAACAGGTTCTAGTTTTCTCTAGGTTACATGCAAGCTGTGACTATAGGAAGGACATATGGTTTGGTACAGCCCTACTGCTGTTTGGGAAAGGGTTCGTGGGATCCAAGGTTGAGATGGAGAAGACCTTTTCACGCAGGGAGGTGTCGTACAGGTGTGAATTCTCTATAGAATGCTTTGCTGTACTAAGCGAGAGTTTTTATTAGTACAATGCTAAGAAAGTTTAGATTTCAGCCTAGCATGGTCCAAGGCAGTCTAGGAAGCATGTAGAAGTCTAGGTATGGGGTTTGTGGGCTGATTGCTGCAGAAAAACAGCATGCAACTCTTCATGGAAAAGATGGAGCTTGTTCTCCGCAGCTAAAGATGTACTCTTGGGATCAAACCATCAAGAATATGTTCTCCGTAATAGCGCACAATACCTCAACTGTTGGAAATTATATTACTTCCAATAGCAAATGCTCCATGTGGTAAGTTTGCTTGCTTCTCGAGCTTGGATCTCTCTCTGACACATTGCCTCGCAAGTCTTCCAATCTTCTATGTCTGCTCTTAGATGGATGGGCCTTACACAAAGATTTAGGACCCTTCAAAATTTCAGAGTTCACACACTCTGGCACAACAAGACTTGAAACATTGGATGGTATTCCATTTGAATCTTTTGCATATAAAACTTTCGTTGAAAGAGAAGACATAGCATGCATTCAATAGTGAACCTTCACATGTATTCAATCATATTCTCTCTTGCAATAGCTTTGCTAAAATCTGTTTACTTCCCTTTATATAATAGGCAGACAGTCAAGAAGAGTACCTCTTGACATCGTAGAACACATTCAACAGTGCTGTCTCATCGATGTCCAAAACTACAGTGTATTTTGTGTCACGGTCTAGCACCAGTGTGTTGAGATACCTTCTAGCTGAGTCAACTGCAGCTTCAAAATCCTTAAGATACTGTCCCCCATGAACATAACCAAAAACATGATGTTGACACCGGGAAGGAACTGCCTGTCCTTGCAGGTTATTCATTTCCAGGTTCAATTGAAAGCTCGAACAGTAAGTGTCCACCCTTGGAGAATCGAAATTGAGAGAGGAGTGGTGCTGCTGTTCACATGATGACAACATCACGGCCAGCGTGATTATGACCGTGACTAGAACGATGGCTACAACAGCCAGGGCTGATACCATTATGGTCAAAGCCAATGATGAAACATATATGCCTGATCCATCTGTCAGACTGAACCGGCTTCCAAATAAGCTTCCGTACTGGCTTTCATACCCTACACAGTTCACAACCAGAATAAGGGTTGGTTCACATGGGCGCCCGCCGCCACACCAACTCCTGCTGCTAGAAAAAACTGATAAGGAGGGCAACAACCTCATCTATGATCTGATCGGAGTTGGCGGGCTGGACTACTCTGATACTAAAAACCCAAAAAACTGCAGGACGGATGCAATGGGCGGCATACAAGACAATGCATGAGTGCAGGAAAAAAAGTATGTGGCAAACACGTCACACAAGTTTGCCCAAACGTAGGGGCAAGGATGCCAGGAACATGGAAACATAATGAGACTCAAAGAAAGGAAAACTCACCTGAGCCACCCCTGCTCAGAAGGCTTTGTGTAGACATGTTGTTCTCGGAAGGAAGGGTTGCTGTGGGTGCAGGATCATCTAGCTCTGAGGATGCCATAATTTCAGAAAGACTTTGATATCACACCACCACCTGTAATATGCTACTGTGGCAACCTGCAAGAAGAGATCTATCATCTCCTGTTCCCCATAGTGCTTTTGAATTACGAATCAATGAGGCTACTGCAGACCCTTAGATTTGCCTTTGCTGCTTTTAATTATAAACTGACAGAGACATAAATACGGCTAATTAATTGTCTCCGTGCTCGTAGTTGAAGCCTAACAGAAGATAAGAGGCAGGTAAAAACAGAGAAATTATAGAGCTAACAAAGTTACAAGCGACTAATCGATCGATTATGCAGATGAAACTCACCCGAAAATTCTGAAGTAATCACTATGTCCTCTTTAGGCAAGAATCATCAAGAGGAAAGAAATCTTAGCATGGATTGGGAAGACGAAATGACTCACATCCGTTAGTGTTGCTGCGGGCAAAGTTAGGAGAACAGAGAGGGGGAGAGATGAACATGCACACAGAGAGGGGGAGGGGGGAGAGAGACAGAAGAGAGAGAGCTTAATATTAGCCTACCTTTCTGGAGAGTGTGAAGATAGAGCAGTGTCCAGACCTTAGTGAGGGCCACGCACACGTGCCCCTGCTGCCGTGTAAAGTAGCTGTTGACGTGGCGCTGATTAGGATGCTGACTCGATACCCTAATTACCGGTTACCGGTCCCCCTCCCTAGGGACTCATCCAACCGCCCATCATGCATTTCAATCCCCCTCCATGAGGCATGGGCGGGGAAGATCTTTCCCTATTGTGCAAGGATTTTTGCTCGCAAAGCACGGGGGCGGTTCGCAGTAGGGAGTGGATTTGTAACCAACCTAAAATGTACATTGTGATTCCTAAGTGTTTTCAATTGCCTCTTGGGGATTTTCCCACCTGTAGCACCCTTGCCTCTTCCCGAGGGAGGTGCATGGTTTGACTGTACCCTCTCCCATAGTGGAAAGTGATGGCATGTGATTCTAGTACCGTTCCTCACATTTACCATGTCCTTGCGGCAAGTAAGGAATATCCACAGGGAGCCCTAGCTTCTGGTAAAGAGTGATCGACACAAACCGGTCGGCACAACTAATCCGAAAGACCAAGCCGACCCAAGGACATTCCTGGCCGCCGTGGTTGTGACAAGAGACTCCAAACTCGATGGTGTGGGGAGGGAGATTTCGAGCTTTATCATGATGGGCAAGGAAACAACAAAGCGCCACATCAAATTTTTGCACACAAGGACATTGACAGGCGCAACAATGTTTGTTGCCGCCACAAAGAAAGCACCACCTCCATCAAGATGCAATTTTATTTATGACCTTTCACACACTCCCATTAGCCCGTGAAATCCATCATGCAAACACAAAAAGGCCTCATTTTCTTGAAAAGACACCATAATCGTCACATATGTCTAATGAAGAAGTCTGTGTTGCTACTCCCAGACCACACATTTGGGTGCACACTATTCACTAATGGCACACTGTTATAATATCACATGCTCACATGCACATGTAAGAGCATATTTAGGCTATTGAGTCACTTAGGCAACTTCATAACCTCTTTCTTAAGATATATTATTTATAATTATAGGCTTTCAAGGTTGACGAGATTCAAACCCGCCTTTTTGTTTCTTCTTGCTCGCTCATGCATGCACGGACATAGGAAGGGAAAGAAGGCAACTCTCTCATGCAACTTCTATTACATTCAAAAAAGTGTGTAGGTTATGGCTACATATGATGATTGATCCTCAATTTAGGCAATGTACAATTGGAAATCTTTAACTGACACAAATGAAAGGAATGTTTAGTCAGTGCCAATTGAAAAATTATAGATGCTTTTTATCTTTCCTTTAAATCCTTTAAGGAACTCTCTAATTTGTTTTATGAATTAGATCTCTCTCTCTCTCTCTCTCTCTCTCTCTCTCTCTCTCTCTCACACACACACACACACACACATGGTGCCTCATTTCATAAAATAGTCCTTTCTAAAAAGACATAACAACATTTCTCAAGCATTTTGTACATTTGTCCTCTTTAGGTACTTCCCTTAATGCTTGAGTTGCTAAAACATGGTTACCAACATTGTCCCTTTTGAATATGGCCAACTCCCTTCGAACATTAACATGTTCTATAAGTGTATGCTTCACAAAGTCCACCACCAAAGAAAATGTTTTCATACATCAAGATTCACTTTTTCATGAAACTTTGTGCTTAAATTGTCCCTTTCCAACATTATAGAAGTAATAAGAAATCTTTTAAAGATGCACTCAAATCCTTCCACATGGCCATAACGTGTGTAATACTTGCTCACTTTATGATGCATGAGGTGATTCCTTCCACCTGGCAACACTCATTGCTTACACCATTTGGCTACTAGTTGCTTAATGTAATGTAATGCTAGTTGATTTTTAGAAGCATGCAATCGACCCCTTCCATGTGGATACATATTGTATGTCACTTTCCATGTGGATACATATTGTATGTCACTTTTCATAAACAATACCATATTTTTCATAAACAATATCATATTTTCCAAAACCCACCCCTCCTCTCAAAAAAGAAGAAGGTAATAAACAACTCAACATACAAATTAACTTAAAAGTTTTATTTAACTTTCCTCTCTTTTAGTACCATCACATCAAAAGATCTCGCATATTGCCTTCATGTAAAGGAAACTTTCTGAAGTTCTAGCTTACCTATCTTTAAAAAGTTGGTTTATTTGTGTGTACATTTGTGTGTGTGTGTGTGTGTGTGTGTGTGTGTGTGTGTGTGTGAGAGAGAGAGAGAGAGAGAGAGAGCATATAGGTAATTGCACATGCATGAATTCTTAATCTAAAAAATGCTAGTCAAAGGTCAAGAGTTACATGTTGACCTAGTCAACACAAATATAGGGTTTGGCCAATCAAAAAGTTGTAATTACTTCATCTAGTCAATGCTAGTCAAAGACAAGATTTACATGTTAGCGTAGTCAACACAAATATAGGGTTTGGGTAGTCAAACAGTTGTAATTACTTCATTTTGGGGAATGTGTACCTTTTGGCCGTAAATAGCAATTAACTTATAAAAACTAGGTTTTGCCTACCTAGGGCTTAGAGTTTATCGTGCTTCATTTTCTCATAATCTATAAAAACTAGGTTTGGGCAATTAATTTATAAAATAAGGTTTTGCGTACCTGGAGCTTACAGTTTAGCGTGCTTCATGTGTGAGTAAACTTAGCTTATTATATATAGAAATTTTCAAGGAGGTTACCAACCCAAAAGGGAGGTATAAGATATAAATCTATCCACTCCCATAGTGGATAGTGATGACATGTTACTTCAATACCCACTCTCTCATTTTCAAAAGAAACTATGTAGTAGGCTCCCAAATAAGGCATGGACCAACTTTGGGAAAAGTTTGAGCTTAATTTAGAGTTGTTCGAGCACTTGGGTGCCATCTCACTCTACTAATACTTGGACATCCAAGAAGGTTTCACATTGCAATGCACACACCATTACGAGCATCCATAACGAGCATAAACTAGTTATCAATAGTTATCAAGCTCAAATTAAGCAAATTTGACTTCAAGATAGGAGGGCAAATGGCATGGATCTCTATAGTGATAGCTAGCATCATTTCATGCGCACATGATGACAGTAGGGTATGCCTTGTCACATCCCTAGGTCACCATTAATGTATATAGAATGCTAAAGGAAAATGAATGAGTGAGTAGACTAAGGTGTAAGTGGGTTATAAGCTGAGGACAAGTGTGAATCATGTTGAGAAATGCAATGTGTGAGGGTGCAACATGAGTAGAGCCAGCGGAGGAGCATGCACATTAGAAAAGGATAGACTAAGGGTACATTAGAAATGCAATGTGTGAGGGTGCAACATGAGTAGAGCCAGCGGAGGAGCATGCACATTAGAAAAGGATAGACTAAGGTTGATTTGTATGATCATTTGTAAAAGGTGAAGTCAAAGGTTAAAAAGGTAGCACATGAAAAGTGCAAGGAGGCATATGTAGTGTGAGCATTTATGGACACATGGTTGGCATTAGGGTGCACACATCTTGTGAGTTAGGAGCTCCATGAGAGATATAAAAGGATGTACTTGGATCAACTCTAATGTAATGAGATTATGATGGTGTATTTCTTAATTGTTGTCATTACCTTGATGTTAGCTTAATCTCATTTTGTGTATTATCTTAATCAATGTGCTTAATCATGTTTCTTATATGGTTGATCCATCTTGAGCTTAATCAAGCTTGATTTCCCAACATGGTATCAGAGCCATGCCTCTTCATTTATCCTGTTAAGATAGGCATTATTAATCTTGTATTAATCATCTACTAATCCTACCTTCTATCCCACTCGTTGAGTGAAGAGCATCATCAAATCAACTCATTTGAAGCTCATTTGAGCTATGTGGAGCTAAGGACACTTCAAATCAAGGCCTATCATCATCGAAGGAGCATCTAACATCAATCAACAAGCGTCCAAAAAGTGAGCAGCACGCGACGGTAAAAATCTAAGCAAAAAGCAAAAAAAATAACTTTGTGCTCATCAAATTGGTAAAACTTGAGCTTTCTCTACTATCTAATTAAGCTCAAGGTCAAGTCATTTACATAAATGACTAATATCATGATCCCTCTATCTATCTTTTTCACATAAAGTGCAAGGAGACATATGTAGTGTGAGCATTTATGGACACATGGTTGGCATTAGGGTGCACGCATCTTGTGAGTTGGGAGCTCCATGAGAGATATAAAAGGATGTACTTGGATCAACTCTAATGTAATGAGATTATGATGGTGTATTTCTTAATTGTTGTCATTACCTTGATGTTAGCTTAATCTTATTTTGTGTATTATCTTAATCAATGTGCTTAATCATGTTTCTTATAAGGTTTGATCCATCTTGAGCTTAATCAAGCTTGATTTCCCAACATGGTATCACAGCCATGCCTCTTCATTTATCCTGTTAAGATAGGCATTATTAATCTTGTATTAATCATCTACTAATCCTACCTTCTATCCCACTCGTTGAGTGAAGAGCATCATCAAATCAACTCATTTGAAGCTCATTTGAGCTATGTGAAGCTAAGGACACTTCAAAGCAAGGCCTATCATCATCGAAGGAGCATCTAACATCAATCAACAAGCGTCCAAAAAGTGAGCAGCACGCGACGGTAAAAATCTAAGCAGAAAGCCAAAAAAATAACTTTGTGCTCATCAAATTGGTAAAACTTGAGCTTTCTCTACTATCTAATTAAGCTCAAGGTCAAGTCATTTACATAAATGACTAATATCATGATCCCTCTATCTATCTTTTTCACATAAAGTGCAAGGAGACATATGTAGTGTGAGCATTTATGGACACATGGTTGGCATTAGGGTGCACACATCTTGTGAGTTGGGAGCTCCATGAGAGATATAAAAGGATGTACTTGGATCAACTCTAATGTAATGAGATTATGATGGTGTATTTCTTAATTGTTGTCATTACCTTGATGTTAGCTTAATCTTATTTTGTGTATTATCTTAATCAATGTGCTTAATCATGTTTCTTATATGGTTTGATCCATCTTGAGCTTAATCAAGCTTGATTTCCCAACATGATATCAGAGCCATGCCTCTTCATTTATCCTGTTAAGATAGGCATTATTAATCTTGTATTAATCATCTACTAATCCTACCTTCTATCCCACTCGTTAAGTGAAGAGCATCATCAAATCAACTCATTTGAAACTCATTTGAGCTATGTGGAGCTAAGGACACTTCAAAGCAAGGCCTATCATCATCGAAGGAGCATCTAACATCAATCAACAAGCGTCCAAAAAGTGAGCAGCACGCGACGGTAAAAATCTAAGCAAAAAGCAAAAAAAATAACTTTGTGCTCATCAAATTGGTAAAACTTGAGCTTTCTCTACTATCTAATTAAGCTCAAGGTCAAGTCATTTACATAAATGACTAATATCATGATCCCTCTATCTATCTTTTTCACATAAAGTGCAAGGAGACATATGTAGTGTGAGCATTTATGGACACATGGTTGGCATTAGGATGCACACATCTTGTGAGTTGGGAGCTCCATGAGAGATATAAAAGGATGTACTTGGATCAACTCTAATGTAATGAGATTATGATGGTGTATTTCTTAATTATTGTCATTACCTTGATGTTAGCTTAATCTTATTTTGTGTATTATCTTAATCAATGTGCTTAATCATGTTTCTTATATGGTTTGATCCATCTTGAGCTTAATCAAGCTTGATTTCCCAACATGGTATCACAGCCATGCCTCTTCATTTATCCTGTTAAGATAGGCATTATTAATCTTGTATTAATCATCTACTAATCCTACCTTCTATCCCACTCGTTGAGTGAAGAGCATCATCAAATCAACTCATTTGAAGCTCATTTGAGCTATGTGGAGCTAAGGACACTTCAAAGCAAGGCCTATCATCATCGAAGGAGCATCTAACATCAATCAACAAGCGTCCAAAAAGTGAGCAGCACGCGACGGTAAAAATCTAAGCAGAAAGCAAAAAAAATAACTTTGTGCTCATCAAATTGGTAAAACTTGAGCTTTCTCTACTATCTAATTAAGCTCAAGGTCAAGTCATTTACATAAATGACTAATATCATGATCCCGTACTGTCGTTCAAACAAAACTCCAATCTAAGCAAGTGAAACACATGTGTGTAGCACTCATTAAAAAACCCCCAGACACAAGTGATCTAGGCAAAACTTGATGAGTCCAAATAAAAGTTGGAAAACATCCAATAAAATCCACCTAAACAAACAGATCAACTAACCCATGATAGAATTTGTCTTAGGCTTAAGAAATTAAGCATAGACCATACTTAAACAAGTGCAAAATAAATTATCATGAAAAAGTGTCAAAGGTGAAACACACTTTGAACGCAAATTCTAGCCATCATTGAAGAAAGTAAGGAACATGTCCAAAAAGAATGGCTAAACAATGGTAAAAAATCATGAAAACATCGTTTAGAATAGATTCAAATAGAAATATCTACTAATACGAGGTATAATCGTATTAATAATATGCGAATAACTCGTATATCTAATGTCAGCACGAGAAAATGTACTTCAACCTTAAATAACCCTCGAAAGTATTAAATTCTCGAGAAAAAGAATTATCATGATTTTTTCTTAATTTTTTCTAATTTAATAGGGCCTCAAAATATTATAATTTTGAATTCCACCAAACCTATCTTATGGCATTCCAAATCTATATTTTTCCAAAAAATTTTCAGCAAATAATTTTGTTAAAATACCATTGATATTTTAAAAATATCGATTTCCAAGATTTCTAAAAATAATTTCTAGAAAAATTCCTAATTTTTTCTGAGAATCCCATCGTTCACGAAATTTCCAATTTCGCCTAACAATTCTTAAATCCAATGAAAATTTACAATTTAAACGGATTTTTTAAATTTTTGGGTCAAAAAAATATATTTTAAAGGAATTTGAATGGTCATGGGCGCTCGAATGGACACACCACATGCCAAACACCAACCCCCCATTTTTCAGAAATTTAAAATAACCTTTGTCTAATTTTCCACTAATTTTCAAGAATTTTTAAAAAAAGTTAATTTACCCCGAACGCATTTAGAATACGAACGGTCAAAAAATTTCGAAATCCCAACGGTTTTCTCAGAATATGGAAAGCCAACAGTTTCGAGAAAAAGAAAATACAAAAAAAAATCAGAATGTGAAAGATCAAAAGTTTTCGGAATTTTAAAGGTCAAAAGATTTTTCGGAACTCGGAAAGCCAAAAGGTTTCTCGGGAATGCGGAAAGCCAAGAGAAAATTTTAGAAAAAACCAAAGATTTTTTTTTCCCAAATTTCATATTTTCTCCTCTTTTTTGAGCTTTTTCCCAAGCTTTTTTCGAAAGCATTGAAAAGCTTTTTATAAAAAAGAAATCCCCTTTTTTATTAAAAAAGCTTTAAATAAAGCTTTTTAAATATAACCTTCATGGTTATATAAAAAAAACGATGTATCAGGAGCTTGGCCAAAGCTAAATCTCCGACTCTTGTAACCTGTATTGTCTTTTTTCAGTAATGAAAATGCCTTTTATTGAAAAAAAAAACGAATAAGAGGGGTGGCGATTTTTCACCCAGCGTTGCAGCGCAGTGCCCCCCCCCCCCGGGCCCGCGTGCGCTCAAGACTAAGAAGTTTGAGAGAAGGAGATGTTCTCTCCTCTCTCCTCTCCTTCTTCTCCAAAACTTTCTCTCACCACTTCTTCCTTCTCTCTATGTTAACTGAGAGGGAGATTAGCATTTAATTAACTTAAATTAAACTTTTATAATCATAATTATATTTTAATTATGAGCTTAATCAAATGTGCCTAGCAAGAGGCATTCACAACGCGGGAGAGAGAAATAGAAAGAATCTCCGGATTTTAGGGAAGAGGAGAACTTTACGTGCATGGGAGAGAACCCAATGCATCAATTGACTGCCCCACACTGCTTTTTAGCAAAAAAATTGGCAGAAAATCGAAAACACATACTCGCAAAAAAACATACTCGTGAAAAACCCACAAAAATTGGCAGAAAATCGAAAACACATACTCGCGAAAAACCCGCAAAATGCATTAAAAATACATTTTTAACCAAAGAATGCTCAAAAATTTTCTAAAAATTTAGGAAAAAATTCCTAAAAATCTAAGAAATTTAGGGAATCCATTTTACCAAAAATATCCACAATAAAATATGTGGTATCTTTGTAAAAATTTTCATTATTGCTTATTTTAAACCATAAAAAATAAGAAAAATAGTATTAAATTCATGGAATTCCCTCGCAACATCGATTTGTCCATTGAATAGTAGTAACACGCGTTCCAACCGCCATATCGACAATCCACGTGCAAATCATCATTAAAAAATCAATAAAATAATATTTTTTATTTAGTAAATATTAAAATTTACATCAAAAATGATTACAATAAGAAAGAAAAAATACCAACAATTAACTAGAGATTGCTATGATACCACTGTTAAAACCCTAAGATCTCTCTAGATAATTATTATGCATAAACATGCATAAATTAGGCATAAACTCATCCACCCGACCACCCCCGAGCCCAAGGGATGCACACATGAATTATAATGAAATACATCATACCTTTACCTTGATGTCCCATACCATCAAGAGGTATAACTCCAATCCAATAGCATGTAGCTATAGTGTGAAATGGTAGGTGAGTAGTTATGATCCTCTACACAAGAGAGCATAACATAACCTAGCCTCAAGCTAACATCAAGAATCCATAGCCTAAGCCTCAAGATAACATAGCCTTGGCCTCCCTTGAGTGTGCCCCATGCCCTTATTATATAGGAGGGCCCTCAAGTGACTCTTGACTCTCTATGTCCCATTGGATGCTTGACCCTAACCTTAACCCTTAAGGTTAGTCCTAACCCATGCTCCACTAGAGCTTGTTCCCATGCTCCCATGCTTACAAGCCTAATGTGGGTTAGCCTCCTAGTATATGCACACATAATGTGCATATAACACGCAACTTCATGTTGTCCCATGGCAAAAAGCTGCTACTCTAGTGTTGCTCTCCATTAACTTATGATGTTTCAGCTTAGAGCTTGTAAATTTATGTTGGAATTTCAAGATTTCTTTTTGCATCTGGACTTTATCATTGTTAACTTATAGAGCATCCTATTAGTGAGATTCAACTCTTTGCCTCAAGGTCTGATAAACTTCCAAGGCTGCCACCTTGTTTCGAATTGTTGGTAACTCCAACTCAACTCTAGATCTATTTAACTCATTTTGTAAAGCCACCTTTTCAACTACTTTTGCAATTGCACTATAATGGTGGCATTTACAGCACACTTTGATGACATCTAGCAGCACGAAAGAATCCAGATGATCTAAAAAGTAATGATGTTTGATCCTTCTACTCTAATTATATCCTGCTAGATAAAGATAAGGCTTTGTAGCATTTAAGCTAGGGCGAAATTTATCGAAGGGTCATTCTATCACCACTTGACTTTCTGACTCTTCTACCCCTTCAATTGTCTTCTCCTTGATTTACTCTTTGTCACATACACCTCATCCTTGTCTTGTGCCTTCTTTATCTTCTTCTGAAATTGTAGCCTTTCAGCTGCACCTGAGGCCCTACAGAGTAGCTAACATAACAAGATGTGGGCCCATGTAGATGCATACAAATATAGCCCCAAGGCCCATGTAGATGCATACAAATATAGCCCCAAGGCCTTCTTGAACATGTATGTGACCTTATGCGTGAGAATAATCATTTTAATAATGAATATGAAATACAAACTAATGTGAGCTTCTTAATTGTTGTTCAACTTATACTCCTTGCCATACCCTTTGAAGCCAAAATAGAATTCCATGTCCTCTTCTATTTGCAGATGAGTGGTTTCTTCTAGAGGCAGATAGAATACTTTTGCTACATATTCTAGAGTGAAGATGTATGAGCCCTATGTGATTATTCTCACTATACCATTCTTCTACAAATCAGCAAGCTACTTATTTATGTCAGGAGCAAGGGTCATCGGACTCCATGGCAGTGATGCAAACTGCAACAACCCAAAATTTTTCAGCCATATCTACTGTTGAAGGTCGTGCTGAAATTGGAAACTGCTATGAGTTTTTCAAACTCCACCATGGTTTCAAAAAGAGCTTGACATGGATGGAATCTATGAGAGGTGTGCGATTAAGCAAGTTAGTGAAGGCTGAGAGCTCTGTGCAAAAAACCCTTAACACTAAGAAAAACTAGGGTAACGGGCATAAAAGATTACATGCCAAATTATGATTACTTAAATCAAGAGTTATGCAAGTTGGGTGACTAAAGTAATCAAAGAAAATCCCATGATCCCATAATAAAGCATTTATGCATAAGGGATATTACACATTACGTGATGTATACACACCATATGGAGGTGTCACACAAATGGTATACACTAACCTTATCTCTGGGAGTTTACCAAAATAAGGTTCCAGTCTGAACCCATTCATTAGCTTTGGCAACTTTACACCATCAACTCAAATGTACAAGTATCAAATTTTTCAAAAGTCTAGTAAGGTCCTATCCACCGCATCCATTGTATCTTAACCTTACCTGAATGCGGACCCATTCTGGAGTTGAATAGTAAAATTGGATCACCCACATCAAAAATCTTGAACTTGGTGTTCCAATCCACAAAGAGATTCCATCAGTGTGAGATTCCCAATGCTTCTAGATGACATCAACAATCTAGCTACTATGAAGCCTCTTTTTCCCCAACTCCAGCAAAAATTAGTCTAGATGATGGTCGACCGACTCATCCGGAGACAGTCCAGAAGTCACAACAACTTGGGTGAGAATAATAAATTCCATTAGCATTATTGCTTCTATGCCATACACTAATGAGAAACGAGTGTGATTTGCTGTTGTGACCTTGTAAGCTATTCAAAAGCTATCTGGAATGTCCATAATGCTAAATATAACTTGTGATCTCAGTCTGTCTGATTTTGATTAACAATATTTTTCAAGATTTTCTATAATACTTGATTTATGGAATTAGCTTGTACATTCACCTGTGTATAATAAACTATGGATTTTTTGCAGATTATCATATGATATATTCTATCAGACTTTGGATGACCTCATTTAGTAAGTGTCTACCCTGATCAATCACTTCAATTGGACAGGCAAATTTGGTCATTATCATCTCATACAAAAAATTTACTACTGAGGTAGCCTTGTTATCTCTAAGAGCTCCCATAAAATCCAACCCCCATTTCTGGAATGGTTCTAACATCAATATCAGATTATGTGGCATTCTATCTGCATCATTTGGTTGACCTAACCATTGGCAAAAATCATATGCTTTTGCAAACTACTAGGCATCTTTTAATATTGTGGGCCACCATACGACTTGTAATTTCTCTAGAGAAGTGTCCTCCACTCACACCTTCATATGCTTATGTAATTATCACCACTTTCTCATAATTTGGGACCACCACCTTAACATCTTATCTATTTCCATTTTATACAACCGATGTGCCACAACCATGAAAGTTTTGCTACATGTTGCTAGTCTTTTTTGGTGATCTCTAGACATTTCTTTCAGAAATACTCCATTCGTAAAAAATATCAGCATCTCATCATACCACGTCATTGGTGGAACATCTAGAGAGCACAATTCTACATCCGAAAATTGATCTAGTATCCCATAGCAGTTCTTCGAAATATATCCGAGATAATAATAAAAATCTACAATCGTATGTTTACTTCCAACTCTATGCTATATGGTGAAATGAAACTCTTACAATAAAACAAAATCCATTTGGCCATCTTTCATGTCAGGTTGGGTTCACTTACCAAATACACCTATATTTGATGATCAACATGGAAGACAAAATGATTGCCCAAATTCATTTGGCCATCTTCCATGTTAGGTTGGGTTTACTTACCAAATATACCTATATTTGATGATCAACAAGGAAGAAAAATGATTGCCCAAAAGGTAATGCCTGAACATTATTACTGAATAAACCATACCCAAGGCTTCTGTTTCTATTGTGGAGAATAATTCTTTTATGCCAGTAGATAGCATCCAACGGTACCAGCCTCCTTTAGTTTCCTGCATCATTGCACTTCTTTGGAGCATTCACAAAGACATGAAACAACTATGTAAAATTTGAAGGTTGTACTATTGATGTTGCTACTAACATTAACTCGAGTTGCCAGAATGCCAACTCACATTTATCATTCCATATATATTGAGCATCCTTTTTTGTGAGAGCACATACAGTGGACATGCCGTGTGTGCCAAATAATAGAGAGACCTTGTCTGCCACTTTATTTGCCCAAGGAGACAACCCAGTTCTTGAATGTTGCATAGAGCTTGAAGTGTCACTATGATGATCACTTTTGGATTCGCCTGCTAGTCCTTCCTCTAAGATTATATGACTAAGCAACACCTCACTACTCATGCAAAGGCACACTTTGCCAAATTTAGGCTCAATTTGGTTTCTTGGCACTTCTCCAAACATAGTGTCAGGTGTTAATGAGGCTCAAAGTGCTTCCTAGACACACCAAAATCATCCATAAACACCCCCATGAATGTTGTGAGATAATCATAAAAGATCTCTTGAAACATTCACTAGAAAGTAGCGAAAGCATTCTTCAATCCGAATGTCATAACATTGGAGGTAAACACCCCTCATTATGTGATAAGAGCTATCTTCTCTTTGTCTTCAGGAGCCATTTGTACCTAGTTATAACCATTGAGGCTATCCAAGAATGAATACATTTCATGGCCACCAACTGCATTTAGGAGGGGATCTCAAAGATAGTGGAAATGGATATGTAACATTTCAACCTCCATTAATTTGTAGATTTAGCACTTGTGTGCACCATTCAAGGGTTTTATTCATCCCCCAAGTTCATTTTAGAACCTCTCAACCTTGACTACTTTCTTGCATATCCTTCTCATGTTATTCTTTCACAAGAATCAATGTTTTAATCTCTGCTAAAACCTTAGCTTTCTGTTTTTCTTTGAAATCATGCCTTAACCATGTCCTCTAGACTTGATAGTGCTCGATCTACAATTGGTACTTCAATAACTAGCTACGTTGACAAAACATCCAGAGAGGACAAATAGATGAATTTACTTTTCCTCTGAAAAGCACTGAGACTCTAACCTTTTTCTTTCTACAAATGGTGATCCGGTTTGTATCCTATATTTGGTGAATCTTGCCATGTCATAGCCATGGTTGGCCAAGCAACATCGCATATGCTCTTGAGTTTTTTTTCATCAATATGATTACAAAAGATACTGTAAATTTGCAATTAGATACACTAATCTCTTGGCTACTACGAATAATGTCGATAGCATAACTCTTCGTTGATATGCCATCTTGATTGTAAATGGTGTCAGTTGCATCTTTGTGATCCCTAAACTTTGGGCCATTTCTTCTGATAGCACATTGATACTAGACCCTCCATCCATAAGGATGCCAGAGATAATATGTGACCCTTGAATATTATTGTAACCTCCAAAACTACTTTGTCAAAGTCTGGCACTAGCTCCATTGATCTGCATTGCACTACATTGGCTAGATTACTACTAGATTCAGCTTATGCCAATTTCTCCACTAGTACAATCCTTCCTAAAAGATGTTACTGGTAGTTTGGCACTAAACATAGGAATTGATCAATGTAATGTTTGACTTCATTTTCTGTAGATCCTCCCATATATCATATTCAAACACACTACTTCAATTGGCTATCCCTTGCTTCCACATATTTGAGGTCAAATATCTAGCCCTTTCTAGACAGAGAACTGCTCCAACTTTCCCCGGCATTACCTTTTGGCCTTCCTCTTTCTTTTGAAAAACATCAACAATTTGATTTGTTGAGTTAGACATCTCTATACAGCTTTACTAACTCTCTGGCTTGATTTAGGTTCTTTTGGCACTACTCTACACCTTGGATCTTTATTTCCCCTAAAGCT
The DNA here is from genome assembly GCF_041138505.1 of Cibotium barometz. Lineage (NCBI taxonomy): Eukaryota > Viridiplantae > Streptophyta > Polypodiopsida > Cyatheales > Cibotiaceae > Cibotium > Cibotium barometz. The sequence goes on along the minus strand of NC_141079.1, from coordinate 32,116,267 downwards.
CCTTTCTCGTTCCTTTAATCTTAAAACGACGGATTTACACAACATACTAGTTTCATCCTGTGGTCAAACAGCCTCCAAATTAACTTTGACCACCTTCCTTGGCTGAGGAATTTTGACTATGCCCTGTGTTGCAACATCTTGGTTACTTGGTCCCAAACATGCCCATTGCTACTCCTCCCTATTCTAGGGTTTTTCCTTCGTCCTTGATCCATTTAGATGCTTTGGGTATACCATTGGGCCTTGTACCCTTGTGACTATCATAAACTTCTTTGGTGGCTTTGATGCCACCACCTGATATGGCTCAATTTTTACTAAATTGATTGCTAGAGGTTTAGCCAAAGTTGTCTCAACCAATTGTGTTATCTAGAGTTCCTATTTGATGATGCTCTCACACCGAACACTCTATCTTATGACGACCAATTGGTTTGCAATAGTAACACTAAAAGGGTAAACCTGTTACACCACCATAATCTCGACCATAAGGGCAAGCCTTTGGTAAGCTTGTACTTACATGGTTGTCTAGTGCCATCTATTGAGCTAGGACTATAGCCTGGTTTTGCTCCGCTTGTTGCTACAACAACAATGGACGCTGAACTCTGTCATTGTAACGCCAAGCCTCTATAATGAGGGGCGGTCTGACATACGGCATAGTAGGGTGTGACCTTACATTCCTCCTTGGTATGATCGTGATTTAAGCACTATGCATCAGACGATCTAGATCCTCTTGCACTTCCACCTTGAAGCTTAGCCCATGTTGCCACCAATCGTTCTTCGGACCGTCTCCAACTTTTGGCTTTTCTTCTTCTAATTCTTGTGCTTGGATTCTAAATCCTACTTCACATCCGAGTCATCATCTGAAGTGTCTTCCTCTTGCTTATCTTATTAGGAATCTTCATCCCAATTCTTCTTCCCCTTAGATTGGAAGTTGAATTTTCCCCTAAACTATGCTTTGATCTTCGAGAGCAGTTTCCACCAACCCATCAAATCCACCAATCATGAGATCAATGATGACTGCTCTACTGGAAGGCTTCAATATCTTACAGAAACCATGGACAGACCATTCTCCAATGAGCACCTCAATCGGCCTATTTGCAGGATCCACACGACTCCACTAGGTACATAATTTAGCCATATAATCTTCTACTAGTAAGATTTTCTACTCCAAACAACGTAACTTTTCCAGCACCTGTGAGGATGTCTTATCCTTCTAGAATCAAAAGAAGAAATGCATCATGTAGTGCCGCATAAGTGGGGAATTTATTAGGGCCATACTATGCATCCCAATTAGTCTTGCCTACCCATTAAGTACCAATGAATGCATTGTGCTTCTAAAATTTTGAAACTATAAGCTGCATGCTGTTTGCAAGGATATCCTCGAAATTTGCTACATGTGTATCTGAATTCTCATTTTTCTTACCATGAAACTTTAGGTACTTGAGGGATACATGGTGAGCCATGACTGGTAATGATATGACCACAAGACAAATTGGTCCTAAAGACACCTGGGTAGATGAGTAGCCATGGGACCAACTAAGCCTAGAACCATCGGATGTTGTGGCAAAGGAAGTTTTGCACCTAATCCAACAAGAAAAAGGCCAAAAATTAGGAGATTTTGAGCCACTTCTGAGAAAATTAAAGGTGGCTCCAGGTGAACAAGTAGTCATTCTTTGTATGCTCTCACTGACTATATCTTTTTGTCTATGAGCTCATCCTCCTCTTCTTCTCGCTCATAGTCTACTTCAGCACTCCCGGATATTCTTCTTCTACCCATAGGCTCATCCTCCCAGAGACTCTCTAGACTCGACTCTCGATGTAAGTCATCTACCCAATACGGCACAACGTCGATGCTCTTGGGTGAGTTCCATTCATAAATGAAGTTAAAAAAACAACAGTTGGTAACATGGTAAGAGTTATTGTCGTGCTTCGCCTCTAGGTAGAATGCCATCGAATAGGAGTGAGATAAAAGGTTTGAACATAGAAAACAAAAGTCATTCTAGAAGACCCAAAGAGGAACACCCATGGAATGTGTGACTGCTTATACAATGTCGGAGCATCTACTTGCATGCCTTTGCCATGCTACCTGTCCCTGTAAGCAATCAAGAACTAGGTCTCCCTCCATGGTGAAAGTTCCAAGCAACCACCTGCAAACTGAAAAAATTAGATACATTCCCTACCATCTTAACATGATTTCACAAATTCAAATTATAAAAAATCTCTTTCTTGTTTCATACCTTACAGTAACCACTGGTCTCTCAACTGAACCTTGTAGAGCCTTACGGTCCCTACCCATTATCAGATTGGATTCTTTCATGTTGTAGTATTTACACTCTGAAACAGCAATGGAATGTGGCCCAAAACCTTCCCATCCACTGCATCATTTTCATTCTCTCAGATATATTGTGGGCTATATCTACTTGGCGGATTGCATACAAACACTCCAATAAGTATAATGGGCACCTACCCCACAATTACAAGTTAGACATTTTTGTTCAAACCATTGAAAAAACTATTATATACTTATATGTATACATAGTTCGTGTAGGTCACCTCCTTAGTTCCATCATCATCAATCTAATGGTAAGCTCCTTGCATCTCTAGATACAGTGTCCGTCGGAGAGAGAGATTATGAGATTTTGCGACCTCGATAATGGTTGGAAGATGATTAGGATTGCTTGCTGTGAGACAAATGTCCCGTTATCTTTTAAAAACTCATTGGCTAACACACATGTTGCAACCACAAGGTCCTTCGTCCAAGCATTCCATCTAGGCACAATGGGATAATTCGGATCCACAATCAATGATGTAGGGAAATCCACCCACACTAAAGAGCATCCTTGAACTGCCACACGGTCGAATGAACAATACTCCCATACTTGTTGAGAGCCCCAATAAACCTTGCCATATGTGTGGACCTCCTACAAATAATCATGAAATGTCAAGGTTAATTGTTATGGGTTTCATAAGACACAAAGCAATGATCTATTTGTTTGAATAATTGATACACTCACAACAATGAACTAGATCCTCCAAAAATTGTGTCAGCCACATACACTATGATTTCTTCTATCACCATATGTCATGGATGAATATCTTGAGATGCTATTTTAAATCAAAATATTAAAAACCCAAGAAAAGACCGTTACATGAAACTTGCAATGATTAAAATATTCTTAGAAAGAGAATGACTTACTAGGTGGAGGATCAACAGAACTAGCTATATCCCTATTGGAATGCGATGCTCAAGATCTTGATTGTCTTTTTGTTGAATGCCTAGATTTGGAGTGCACCTCATCTCCCTTCTCTGATGGGCCAAATTCCGATGGAGACTCCTCAATGGTCGGCAATCTGATGTGGCAGAAGCAAGATGCGTATTTCCTCATCTTGCTTCTGCCACGTCAGATTGTCGACTGTCAAATACATGTGGCAATGTGTTCCAATGAGAAAGAGACATTGTGCCTATTTATCGCAATAGGGGATGGGCATATAGTGAAAACACCTCTTAATATGTATTTGGTGGACCTTGCTACTATGATTGACTTATTGTTGCTGGTTTGGTGATTAGAAAGTTTTTTAATAGTCCTATAAAATCAAGACACCACTTCAAAGTTATGTACACCACACTCAATAATGATGAACTTTTGGTAACATTCTTACTTATTAATATCGATTAAACTTATAATTTCTTGGTGATATTAATTACGTATCTATAAGAAAGTGTGTGTACACTCACATACTTCAAGAAAGTGATATTAATTACGTATTTACAAGAAAGTGTATATGCACTTTTGTTACCGAACTCACATATTACAAAGCTCTCAAATTAGTTTCCTAAAATAAAACAAGACTTCTAGATTACACTCCATTGACCTTAATTTCTTGATTGGGATTTTAATGTTTCATTCATCTAAGCTGCATTGAAGAGAGCATTTTGCAAGTCGCATGAAAGGCAAACATCAAGGGAAAATTCATCGACATTAAGAATTCTACTTAATCACTCATATGGTTAGTGTAAAATGCAACTAAGATCGAAAGTTATAGGATAACAACCCATAGTACTTTTCACTCCCATTGAGGAATCCTTCCATTTGGTCTCTGCCCATAGTACTTTTCACTCCCATTAAGGATGGAAGGGTGGAAGGATCACATATGCCGATTTTGATCTAAAGAAGGTGTGGCTCTAACCTAGAATGACCACTTCTTCAAAGGAAGGCACTAGTGGGGTACCAAATAAGGAGCCAATGTTTGATGGCATGGGTCTAATCTCTAGTATACCAATGACCTCAAACACATAAGTGTAAGTGGATATGGGAACGAGGGAAAGGGGGGATATATGGTGAATATGTTGAGCTCAAAAGGTGAGAAGATTAACTCCACCGAGATGTGACATGATCAATGTGTCACAGAGAGCTCAAAATCGGTGGTGTCAAATTGATTTCTCAAACTTTACAAACACTTTATACATCTATTTTGGAAGTCCAAAAGTGAAATAACCATTTGGAACTACACAAAATGTTTGAGTATCAAGAAAAGATAGCCTAAGTCTTTACACTTACATGCCGCAAATTGTTTTTCACAAATCAAGTTTTACCATATACGCTTAACATAATTATAATCATAGTGTGAGGAGTGGCTCACAATCATAAAGTCAGGTTAGAGAGAGAGGGGGAGAGAGAGACAAAGAGAGAAATATATCGTATTCTTACAAGTTTTTATACGTTTACTTGTTAGGATACACCAAACCCATAGGATCATCTGACCCACACCAAGCCCATAGGATCCTTCACAAATACATTCAAGGTTAGACAATATCCAACCTTGGAGAATGTTCTAAAGATAACATAAGTGACTGGTTTACTTTTTATAGTCATCTATAAATAGAAGAAAATTGTAGGTTGTATAAAGACATAACGATGTAATTATTTTTTGTGCCACCTAATAACTAATTTATTAATTATATATTTAAGCACATTTTAGTCCCTAATTGTAACTCTAGACATAATCCTAACCCTAAACCTAAACCTAACCCTAACTTTTTTAATTTAAATATTTAAGTTTCTTGGATTATATCTCTCTTGCCCTCCCATCCTCTCTCTCTCTCTCTCTCTCTCTCTCTCTCTCTCTCTCTCTCTCTCTTCATGGAGGCCAAGCTTCTATTCCCCTAGCTTACTGATGCTGACATGTGTGTTCCATTGTGCAATGGAAAAGGTATTGTTAGCAAGGAATTTTTGATTAAAAAATCTTATCCCAAGGAGTTCAAGTCCTTAGATGCCATCATTCATGGAGAAGATGAGGAAAAGCATGTGAGCCTTATTCCACATCAAGATATGGAGGGTAATGACCTCTATATCCTTGAGGGGTCACTTTCGCTCTTGTATGAGGTGACATTCACTTCAAAATGTCATACACCCATGTGTAGTCAGGTGTCTGTGGATCTTGAAAGTCCCTCACGGTTTGTTGATGCAGTTTCCCTATGGACAGAGGTTCCTCATACAAGATCACTTTCTCGTCACAATAGTAAGAGCACCATGGATTTCTTGCTTACAATGAAGAAGGACAACACTTTGACAAAGCTTGTGCATCGAATTCAATGAGTTGTACAAGCTGAAGAGCTTCCAAGGTTTTATGATGGAGATGTGATATTCGAGTTTCCAAACATAAAGGGATCTGGTTCAACAATGGCAAGGATGGACCATAAGTTAGATGGTCATATTTGGACAAAGCCAACCACTTCAAATGTTTCCTTTCAAGGAGTGTGTAGGATTAACCATTGTATCGGCATAATGGAGTGCCCAAATACAACTTGTCCCTGGTATTTAAACACTCGCATCATTAGCAAAGATAGGTGTTTCAAAGGATGCATGAAGAGGACTTGCATAGTGGGCATCCTAGCCATATATAATGGGAAGATCATTTGCCACTACTGCAAGAAGCTAGCTACATGCAAGGGATCATGTGGTTGTTATGTGTATTATGGCATGCATAGTGATGAGACCCTCACTCGGTTAATGATAAACGTGGACAATCATTCACACACTGTGCAGGCATGAACATCGAAGAAATTATTAGACAATACAAGAGAAATGGTGGAAAACGTGGCTAGTTTTGATAGGAATGCCGGTCCAAGAAGGGTGCAAATGTGTAGCCAAAGAATTGGTTCTGACATCATTTGGTAAGGGAAGAGGGCCATTGCATAGAGCAGCTTGGAGAAAAGGAGTTCAGCGATGTGTTGGAGGAGCTTGGACCTCTAGTTGAAAATAATAAGTACATATGCATTGAGAATTACTTGAAGAGGTGGTTTTAGCTTATTTAACCAATTGTATATTGCAAGTTTCATAGGTCAGTATTGCAAGCACGTAAGGGTCCTCCAATAGGGTCTTTTGGCTATGATGATTTATTGCGGTTAAAGATAGATTGTACATATGATTTCTTTCATGGAAGAAGATTTCTAGGCTAAGGGAGTGAATCTAATCAATGTTTTATCTTCAAGATGTCAACAAAGGGACCTGCATCAGGTGTTGATCTTGTGAATAGAATGAGGCGTTCTGGCAATGGTAATCTAAGGAGAGCTTGGATACAATTTGACCACACACATCGCATTTTAGATTGGGTGACAATGGCATGCCATGTGTACGATCTGAGGTAGCAAGGAATTCATTTATGAAAACACTATAATAGCATTAAATGTACATCATGTCATCACTTTTTTTATTGTTTTTGTGTGGTAGCTTGCAGGAGCTTCTTACAGTAGCTACATGTGAAATGAAAGAGGAGGACAAGACCTCCCAAGTCTTATTTTGGGAATGCTTGAATAATGTCATGGTGACACATGGATTTGAGAAGGCCGATTTTTTTGGGTTCATGGGCAAATGACGCCCAAGCAAATTGGAATGCCATAAGAGAAGTATACAATGAAGGGCTAGAGATGAAGGGTCGAGAATGGTCATGCTTGTTCCACTGGGCACAAAGCCTCAACCTTCATACCACAAAGTATGTCGTAAAAGCAGTCCAAGTGTACACAAGAACATGTCTGAGCAATGGCGAATGGCAACGACAAAAATAGTAGCACAAGCGCAAGCTCATTTCATCCGACAATGGTGGCAAAGTGGCAATGTGAGTGATCGAGACACACCTGCTATGGACATATGGTTCAGTTCGTGGGAAATTCGTATTGCCCATTGGGGCAATATAATGATTTTTGTATGATTACTATCCCTATCTCTTGTTAAGTTTGGGTTTTTGGAAACATAACCTGTGGAGAAATTATTGGCATTGGCTTATTTGAGTAATTATTGTAGGTAGAGAAGAGTAGTGATAAAGCATGCACACCATGCTCAAACTTATGAGAATCTAAGCATAGAAGTTGGCTAGCTGGGGAGGGTTAAATATATCCTCCTCTACAATAAAAGGAGTGAGCCAGGAGATTCGAAAGGAGGAAACAACAGCAGCAAATGTCACATCTCAAGAGGGGTGACACATGAGATACAAGACTAACATCTCAGAGCAAGCAATAACAAGAATTAAAAGAGCTCTCGAAATGAAAGCAAGGGTAACACAAGAAATGGTGATTGAGTCTAAACAACATGAGGTTTTCACTATAGAAACTTTTGGGGAAGGCATAGAAGTTGGTGTTTATGATATACATATCAAAGGCCATCCAACATGCACTTGTCCAGATTTCATGGGAAGGATTGAAAAGAGGAAGCCATATCTTGCATGCAAGCACCTATAGTTTGTGTACCTGAGGGTTCTCGGCCTTAGCCAAAATGAGAATATGTTTATTCATCAACCAATGTTAAATGAAAGGGATGTCGCTGAGGCTCTAAATAGACACGGGACAAAAATCTCGACATTTTCTATGGCATGAAAAATTTGATTGGTTTTTCACTTGTGAACATTTTGGTTCTTTCTAGGTTGTTAGCTTTTTGTTGGCACCACTATGATGTTCCTTGGGTGGTTATACTAATGATACCTTGATGTTCCCCTATAGCTTGATGCTACATTGTAGCTCTTCTTCCATCCCCAGTGTATCAATGTGCCCTTCAACATTGTAGTGGGTCCCTTGGGTCCATCCCTTTGTTAGGGTTGAGTCTTTGTTATCTTCTTGGTAGCTTCCTTCTTTAGTATATCCACATCTTCTTCTCTCTCCTTCATAATATCATTATGACTGTAAAAGATGTTTTCTAACCCAATGGAGCTTTATTTTTTGATTTCTCCTCCCTGGAGCACCTTGGTTATGGTTCCTCCTATTTATGCTGATCAGCTGGGGAGAAGCAAGTGTCTTGTAGAGTATGTATGTAATCCTTTTGTGGAGCTCCATAGTGGCACAATGAATGTGTCACCTTCCCTTTTTAGTTGTTACGTTTTTTCTCATTGAATAGTGTAATTGGTTGCACTAAGCAACACATATTCTTCCATTGTTCCTGGTAGGCATCACATAAACCTTTCCGGTCAAGGGATCATTCTTCCATTATTCCTGGTAGGCATCACATAAACCTTTTTGGTCACAATAGATTTTTTTTTAATGGAAAATCTTTAAAAGTCCTTGAGCCTTAACCTTACCCAAAGTCTCCCATGCCTATATAAAGAAAGGTGTGACTTACTCCTATGTCAATTACATCAATGTTTATATGAAAGAAAGGTACGACTTGCTCCTATGTCGATTACATCAATGCTAAAAGCATGGTTATTAGAGATATATGTTAGTCTAGTTGATTTAATGTCCAAGTCCTCATCTTCCCAAAAAAGTGAGTGCAAGCAATGTTTTATTCCAAAAGTGCCACTCGGCAGGTTGGTTCCACCAATCAATAGCGTCAGCCTTCCTAGAGGCCATGGCCTCCGTATTGTTAAATGAAATAGTTCATATATAATGCACTTGGGTCTATCATATAGTAGGACTAATGGTTCCTATATGAAGTCAATTCCCTACTTCTCAAAAGGGTTGTGTGACTCTGATTAGTGTGTAACATTCTATCCTTTTGTTGTGGTACAACAAATCTTTGACACTCCTCACATCCTTTGACGAATTTCATGGCATTCTATCCTTTTTTGTGGTACAACAAAAAACTATTGACACTCCTCACATCCTTTGACAAATTCCATGACATCACACTAGACAATTTTGGGCCACTGTAAACCTACCTAGGAAACCTTGCGAGTAGTTACTTGGTCAATAAAATGTCCTCTGGTAGTTCTAGTATGTGCTTCTTCTAAAACATTTACAAATTCGTCCTCTCATATACATCTCCTTAGCAAATCATATTTATCGAGCTTATATAGTTATTTGTCTTATCAATAAGTAAGGTGCAACTAACTTGATAAGTTGACAAATCTTATCCTTATTTAATGGGGGTTCTTGTTTGTGAGATAGAAAACCATATGCAAGGTACCATGATCTCTCATCACTCCATTTAGGTACCAAATCTCACTTGAATAGACAAGAATTTGGAATATCATCAACACCTATTATACGGGTTCGCCATTAGGAACTTGACATAAATGGTCAACTAAAACATGTTGTGATCTTTTCTTTACAGTGATCATAAAGTCAAACTCTAAAAGTAAAAGCAAAGTAGGATGTCTTCAGAAGATTTGGATTATCACAAGTTATTGTAACTTTTAGCTTTGGAAGAGAAGCCTTTACAAGGCCTCTAGAGACTATGGATGTGGTCTAGTGGCACTAGAAGCTTTAGGTGGATAGTGTACTTTTGATGTGGGTAATGCAGTTCTAAAAATTCTTGGATGGGCCCACACCTTAAGAAAAGTTAAAGATGCAGTGAGGGTTAATACATATTTTTATTACTTTTACCATGATGGAGTTAACATAGTTCTTCTTGTGCATCACACACATGGATACATACAGTGGATATTTTAACTTTTGTGTCATTACCATGGCGTATAAGCCCGAAAGGCTAGCTAATTTCAAGGCTTGTGGTAGCTTAAAAGGCCTAAATGGGGGTTTTGGAAGTAATTATCTCCACATTTCCTCTTTTTGCCTTTGGTGATGAAGATATTCCATGGGCATCAAAGGAGGATATGGTGAGCCTGTTTGGCCCACGTGCTCCTAACAAGTTTATGGTGGCCAACCATGTAGACCAAGAGCACCATTTCTAGATTCAATTGTCAAAACAAATTGATCAATTTAAACACTCCCCCACTTTTATGTTCTTGAAGGTGAAGATAACGGGATGTATTGAGTAGGGGAGGAAGAAACATGGGAGGTCATTCTCCTCAACCACTTGTCATTGGCGAAGTTGCAAAAGCCAGCTATTGGAGTTGGCTATGTTGCAGCTAGGCAAAAAAACAAAAAGCAACAGCATGGGTTTTGATGCTAGAGGACCATACCTCCGAGCTCACAGAGACAATACAACAGCTCCAAGTTATGTTTATAGGCTTACAATGCTAGATTTTCAATGGTGGTTCACAAAAAATGACCTTGGAAGCCAAAGTGATGGAAATGCATTAGTAGAAAAAAGGGAATCTACCAAGGATCTGGAAATACACCTGATGCCCCTCTCCCCCTCACACCAATCCTCGTTAATCCTACTCAATAAACTTACATATCAAATGATTGTATGAATGGTGGAGATGCACTGGATTCTATATCCAAAACCATAGGTCTAGTTTTTGTCTGACCCATCAAGTGTGCCAATTGTTAACATGTATTTTGGTTCCAAACCTAATTCCCAAACTTATTCTAGTATACCCTAGGATAATAAAGGGTAACTACTTATCATTTGATATAAAAACCACTAGTGTGTCTAGACTGTCTTTATAACCAATAGTGTGTTTGCACTATCGCCGTGCACATTGTTAACTACTCTTGTAACCAACATTAAGCACAAGAAGTAATATGAGAGCATCATCTTGTTTTAGTTCCATAATTGTGCATGGTATTTTCTTCTTTCTTTTGGTTTTGTCCCTTGTTGGTTATTTGCCAAGAATGAATTGATGCTAGGATAAAAAAGGCCATTTTTGTACTCATCCTTTCCTCTAAATAAGCTACTTGATCATTCTAAGGGAATTGTGTAGAGTTTGAAGAAAAAGATTGAAAAATAGAGTAAAAACAAAATAAGAGATAAAAAAGTTTAGATCTTGATTTAAAAAATAATTATTTGACCTTTTAACCTTTTGCATTTATCATGTAGCTTTATCCATCCTTGTGGTTCTTAAGATCATTACCAATCTTCTAATATTTTACATGTGCTCCTCCATATAGGATTACTCCTTCCAATTGTGCCCCTTTATATTGTATACTAGTGCTTCTCCATTTATGATTAGTCCTTCCAATTATACCCCTTTATATTGTATACTAGTAATCTTCTTAAATATTGCCCGTGTGCCTACAAGTCACTTGCTTTTGGCATAGGTCACAAGAGAAGAGGTAAAATTGGTATAGCCTTCAAAGGGCATTAAAGCTATTCACAATAGCATGTCCAAGGGGTCAACCACTAGGATAGCATTGTATAAGTGAAGCCCCATGTTGCTCTTGAGACAACAACAAAAAAACCCGAGTTTAGTGTAGCTTGGACTTGTTCAAAAAGACCCGAGTTTAGTGTAGTTTGGACTTGCATATTTTGACAAAATACCTCCAAATTTAAAAACGTGAAGGTACAACTACCTAAATTCCTCGAGATATTGAGAAGGTATAGAACAAAAACCTTTAGATTTTCAAGATTTTCTAGTGTGAACAATTTCACAATTATTAGACAATGAGTTTTTGGGAAAACACTTTTTTTTTCCAACACTGTTGACAAAACATGGCTAAATACCTTTCAAAGCCTCTCCAATATGCTCATATCTTGGCTCTTAAGGAGGGTGTATTCTAAATACCTGCAAATGAAAGAAAACACCTAAATTGATGCGGTTTCTGGCCCTGATTAGACAAGCAGGACCTTGATTAGGCAAGCAGAACCCTAATCAGAGAGAAAATCATGTCAAAGCCGGAGAACAAGACACGGATAATGTGCCCTTGAGTAGTCGAAGAAGTGACCTGCAAGAGAAGGGAAGCATGGTCCTTCGTGCCGCTCAAGGGTTCTCTGCGCATGGCTGTGGCATCCGCGTATAGCACGAAACCTCACGAGAGCGATAAGCTGTGCTAATGAGTAAGATGCAAGCTCGTAGTAAGAAGAGCCCTCAGAGATCCACAAAGCCTGCAAGAGGGAGGGGAAGCTCAGATCTCAGAGATCCACAATGCCTGCAAGAGGGAGGGGAAGCTCGGATCATATCATCATACTTATCATCTGCTTCCTGTGATTTCCTACCCTCTAGGGTTTCCTTTTCTAGTGTTCTGGGGGGCTTCCACACCGCTCCCCCGCCCAATCAAAGGACCCACGAGCTGGGCGGGCAGCATTTTGCATCTGAAAACAACTTTCCCTTCAAATTTGTAAATTTTGAAGTCCAAGGATGGGTTGCAAATTTCAGCCCTAGTGGGCAAATCCCAAATTATACCTGTAGCCCAAAGCACCAGATTGTTGGCACCCTAGTGATTGAACGGATATATATCATAAGCCACTACACTGATTGAACGGATATCACAATCTAGTCCAAGGCACTAGACTGATTGAACAGATATATCATAAGCCACTAGACTGATTGAACGGATATATCATAAGCCAACGGATATCACAATCTAGTCCAAGGCACTAGATTGTTGGCGTGCCCAATTGATTGAACAGATATCATAAGTCCCAGAGTTTACCTTTTAATAATAATTAAACTATTAAAGTCATGTACCATTTCTGTACGGTCTCCTATTCACTCTTATCAATTAATTAATTTTGTGACGGCCTCCTGTTCACTCTTAGTGGAAGGTTCCAATTAAACTCAAAGGTTTTATTGAGATAAGATCGATGTAATTAATTTAAAAAAGTCTCTAATTAAAAAAAGTCTCACATTTGGAATTATTTAAATTATAACAACTTCTCAAATTAAATTTTACAACATTAGTTTTAGCAAAGATGAAAGAATATAAAATTCAGAAAAGATTATAGTAGATAGTTTTTAGAGATCAACATGGGAAACCTTATATGTTATGTACAAATGTTCTTACACCAATGCCCAAAAAGCGAGGTCCGATTGACAAATTACATAAAAACCACCTCTTCATCTCACTGTCCAAGAAGCTTCTTCATCTCATTGTCTAAGGATATTGCGTTGGCTTTGCTACCAAGCACATCGTTTTCTTCATCTTCTCGTTCTTCTTCAAGACCATCACCATAGCATTCTAGTTCTCCACTACCAAGACCACAAGCATCCTTGAAATACCTGAAAGGAACATTTTTGAAAAAGAAGATTTCGTTAACATTTATGCATTGAGTAACGTGTGGCATTTTCATGACTTTCCACACTGCTGCCTCCTGCAACCCTTCTCTTATACATGTCATTGCCTATCTTTGGGATAATCCAATTCGCAGTGGGGTAGTATGAAGCATGCACAACAAAGTCCTCAGGGCAAGAGACAATGAGGATAATGAAAGGTTGTTTGTTATTATGCAGCATGTCGTTAATGCCATGTCCGAAAATGTTGAAGCAGCACATAAAGATAATGTATGGTACGTTGATTCAGGTGCTTCGAACCACATGACAAGTCATGGGGAGTGGTTCAAGGAGATGAAAAACCTTGAAAGACCAGGTTTTGTGGAAACAGGGGATGACACTGCTCATCCAATTGCCCATGTTGGAGATGTGCCATTGTCTATGCAGGATGGCAAAGTGAAGTACCTTGCAGATGTACTTCATGTTCCGAACATAACAAAGAATTTGGTTTCAATTGGCCAGATGATTGAGCAGGGTTTGAAGGTTCGCTTTAACCCTGATGGTTGTTATGTTGAAAAATTTAAAGACAAGTGCAGGTTGGTTGCAAAAGGCAACAGAGTGGGCAGAATGTTTACGTTGAATGTAAACATGCCTGAAGTGAGTGTTGCGTGTTTGCAAATGGTTCAGGAATTGTTGCAGACACAGACATTTGGCATAAAAGAATTGGACATGTGAATGTGCAAAGAATGAAGTCTATGCAGACTAAAGGAATTGTGATAGGGCTGCCAAAGTTTAAAGTTAAAGGTATGCAGAAAATATGTGAAGCATGCCAATTTGGAAAGCAAACAAAGCATGTATTTCCACGTAACAGATATGTGAGCAGAAATGCACTAGATGTTATGCATTCAGATGTATGGGGTCCTACGAAGACCATGTCTATGGGAGGTTGCAGGTATTATGTGACATTTATTGATGACCACACAAGGAAAGTGTGGGTATACTTCATGAAGGAGAAGGGTGAGGTGTTCACTCACTTTCAGAATTTCAGAGTTATGGTTGAAAAGCAAACACGGAAATATGTAAAGTGCCTAAGGTTAGATGGAGGGGGAGAGTACTTCTCCAATGAGTTCTTTGAATTTTTGAAGAAAAATGGTATTCGGAGACAGTTTACATGCAGATACACTCCGCAACAAAATGGAGTTGCTGAGCGGAAAAACAGGCACATTGCTGAGATTGCACGAGCATTGATGGAAGAGAAGAATATGTCGCATAGCTATTGGGTTGAGGCTATTTCTACAGCAGTTCACATCATGAACAGGACTCCAACTGCAGCCATACATGATGTAACTCCAGAGGAGAGGTTTACTGGCAAAAAACCTGATTTGTCTCATCTAAAAGTTTTTGGATGCATTGCATATGTGCATGTGCCAGATGAGCTGAGAACTAAGTTGGATCCAAAAGCTAAAAAATGTGTGTTTATTGGATATTCCCTTGAGCAAAAGGAATACAGGTGTTATAACCCTGCTACACGTGAGTTGAGGGTAAGCAGGGATTCTATTTTTGATGAGATGAGCAGCTGGTATGTTGCTGAAAAAGAAGCTGTTGGGGCTGATGTGAGTGGAAATGTGGTTGCACAAAATGCAAGTTAGCAATCACAGTCTTTGAGTGGACCAGGAGAGTCCTCATCTAGTGGTCCAGTTGATAGACCATGGAGTGGCAGGCTGCGTCATAATACCAGTCCTGCAAATATGATTAGTACATTACATAAAGGCAAAGAGAAAGTGGTTGAGCCCCTTAGTATGCCTGACATTTCTGCAGGGCATTCTCATGTTGATGGAGAGTCTAGTGGCTCAGAGATGAGCCTTGATGAGGAGCTTGGGATCCCAGCTATGAGAACACCTAGTGTTAAGAAGGCTATGGAAGCCATGAATGCAAAGCTGCGAAGATCTGGGAGAGTGAAGAACCCTGTGCACACCTATGATGGTTATGTGGCACATCACTATGCATACATGGCAAAGGTTGTGCAGGTTGTAGAGCCCACATGCATTGATGAGGCTATTGGAAATGTGTGTTGGGAGAAAGCTATGGATGAGGAGATGGATGCACTCTATGGAAATGAGACTTGGGATTTAGTGCAATTGCCGGAAGGCAAGAAAGCCATTGGATGCAAGTGGGTGTACAAAGTAAAACATAACAGTGATGGAAGCATAAGCAGGTACAAGGCTAGATTGGTAGCCAAAGCATATGCGCAGACATATGGCATTGATTATGAGAAAACTTTCAGCCCAGTTGCCAAGATGGCAACAGTGAGAGTTGTGATAGCAGTGGCTATGTCAAAGCAATGGTCTTTACATCAGATGGATATAAAGAATGCATTATTGCATGGGGATTTGCAGGAAGAGGTGTATATGTTGCAGCCCACCTGGTTATGAGGATGTGAGTCACCCCGAGCATGTTTGCAGGTTGAAGAAAGCCTTGTATGGCTTAAAACAAGCACCAAGAGCATGGTCTGACAAGATTTCTGAATATCTTGTCACTATTGGCTTTCATGTAGCCAATGCAGATTTCTCGCTGTATGTGAGACAGTCATAGAGGGGTTGTGCTTGTTGTCATCTATGTAGATGACTTGATCATTACGGGGGTCCATGATGCAGAGATCTTTAATGTAAAGATCTTGCTTAGACAGAAGTTTGAGATGAAGGATCTGGGGGAGCTCAGATATTTCTTGGGCATTGAGGTGAGTAGGTCACCACATGGTATTGGATTACTGCAGAGACAGTATGGCTTGGACATGTCCAAGTATGGTATGACAGGCTGTAATCCTATCTCAGTGCCGTTGGATCAGAATGGCAAGTTGAGTGCAGATTCAGTAGAGATTTTGGAGGATCCTACTATGTATAGGCGCATAGTAGGAAGCTTGATCTACATGATAATCACCAGACCAAATTTGAGCTATGCTATTGGGTTGGTGAGTCAGTTTATGTAGGTTCCTCATCGGAAGCCGCATTTGGATGCATTGAGACGCATACTGAGGTATGTGAGGTCCACTTTGCATTGTAGACTATTTTATGAAACTGGGACAGAGATATGTGTACATGGATACACAGATGCTGATTGCGTTGGTAGTATCTCAAATAGAAGATCTACTAGTGGCTTCATGTTTTCTTTGGGGAGTGCTGCTGTGACTTGGAGCAGCAAGAAGCAGCCTACGGTTGCTCTATCCAGTACAGAGGCCGAGTGCAGAGGTGCTGCTATGGCAGCATGTGAGATAGCTTGGTTGAGAAAGCTACTTGAAGATTTGGGTCTATCAGTGGATAGGCAAGCTGTCATTTTCTGTGACAACATTAGCAGTATACAGTTGGCCAGGAACCCAGTTTTTCATGCTCGCACGAAGCATATAGAGGTCCACTACCATTTTGTCAGAGAGAAGGTCTTGGCAGGAGACGTTGACCTTGTTTATGTCAGCACACAGGAACAGGTAGCTGACATCTTCACCAAAGCATTGGGTACAGAGAAGCTCCGCAGATTCAGGGCTTCGCTTGGTGTACATGAGATGGAGTTGAGCTCGAGGGTTGAGATATCGAGCTCATCTAGTGAGGCGGTGGACACTGATGACCCGCCTGGGGGATAGGCCCCACACTTACACCACTGGCATGGTTGGTGAGATCATGGGTGATATGCGGCCAGTGGGATGACAGGCTGTGTGACAGCCATTCTGGAGACTAGCATAGTTATAGCGCCAGCTCATTTAGTTGACTTCACACTATAGAGAACCCTAGTATGTATTTGGTTGAGTACCTTTCATATGGTGTGTACTCTTATCTTTGTATATGGTGTGTTGAGTGTTGAGTGAAGAAGAGTATTTTTAGCCTCTCACCTTGTGTGTTCTCTTTTAGGGTTTTGTGAGTGTGTGTGTGTGTGCTTGCAAGAGCTCAAGCTCTCTTCTCCCCTGCATCTTTTCACACCACAACCTCGTCGTGGGGCTGCCCCAAGGGACCTGACTGGAAGAACACTCCTCGTCCTCCAAGGCCTCGCTCGAATGTGCCTCCACATGTACCAAGGAGGAGAAGGAAATATGGAGTCAAGGCACTCCAGGTGATACACAGATTTCAAAAATATGTGGATCTCCTTATTCCCAAGGCACCTTTCACACATCTTGTAAAAGAAATCTTATATAGTTACTCTCAAGACTATCGTGTGCAAAGCCTTGCCTTGGAAGCATTACAAGAAGCGATAGAATCTTTTTTGGTGACCTTTTTTGAGGATGCAAACCTATGTGCTATCCATGCCACCAAGAGGGTTACTATAATGATGAAGGATCTTAAATTAGCTAGGCTTTTGCGTCATCAAGACTAGTAATCAGCAGTGCTGCTATGTAAAATCTTATCTTTATCAATAAAAAGCTCTCTTTTTTTTGTCTTGTCTCATTTTAATCTTGTATAGTCATGGATTTTTGTTTGAGTACATTTTGAAAATTTTTAGTTTGAAATATTTTATATTCTCACAGCAAGTTATAAACATAGAAGTGCAATTTTTTATAAATTCTAGAGAGTTTACATATTTATATATTTTTTTGTTCATTTGAATCGCAAAATTAAATTCTGAATGTGCAACAAAATTTTTCAAGGAAAATTAGAATTTTTTTCCCAAATTATTTGAAACGTTTTTTTAAAGCCTTTACATGCCTTTCAAGCCCTCCCCCAGGCCTCGAGGGGGCTGCATGTGCCCAGAGGGCCCCAGGCCAGCACGGGGCACCTAGGGCCAGGCAGGCATGCAGAGGGCCCCAGGCCAACATGAGGCGACAGGCAAGCCTACCTGGCCCCAAGTCGCCCCGTGCTGGCCTGGGGCCCTCTGGGCACATGCAGCCCCCCCAGGCAAGCCTGTTTGGCCCCAAGTCGCCCTATGCTGGCCTAGGGCCCTCTATGCTGGCCTAGGGCCCTCTGGGCACATGTAGCCCCCCAAGGCCCCAGGTTGCCCCATGTTGGCTTGGGGCCCTCTAGGCACATGCAGCCCCCCTGAGGCTACATGTCTTGCCTGTCTGTGAGGTCACCCCGTACTGGCCTGGGGCACATGTAGCCCCTCCGAGCCCTAGGGGAGAGTTTGGAAGGCCTGTACTCTAAAAAAATTAGTTTCAAATATATAATCAATTGCACAGTAAAAAAATCCACTTCATGTAAAATTCAACTACAAAAATTAAAATTGGCCCCCTCGTAGTAGATAGTTCAAAAAAAGTGTATTTTTATTACCAAAACAGGGGATACATGATAAGCTTTACAATTTACATCCCAAATTTTTTCAGTCTTTTGATTGCTTCTTTTGAGGCCTTGCGCCTTCTCTTGTGAGGGGAAGAGTTTCTGCCATGATGGAATCTACAATGCACGCGGCATCTCTCTCTCCTACACTTTCGGTAATGGATGTATTAACAAGGACCTTGGGAGCGTAGCCTCCTTGAAAGGATAATTTTCTCCGCATTCTTGGAGATGCTAGACAAGCACAACACTTTGGATAAGGGCTTGAGAGCCAAAAGTTAGAATCCTCCCATAGGGCTAAAAGCATTGCGGACAACCACAATGTCTTTTGTTAGAATACGGCCCATGTAATGGGCCAATGCAGAGTTAGTTCCAAAGGGATCCCTTGTGCCACCCTTACGATGTGCCCAGGCATCCAACTCCATGACATGCTACATAATTTTAGTAATCAATCATGCCATGAATAGGAGTAAACAACTGGGGATTATTATTGTAGTTCATTAGATGCTATCACATCTGGCTCCTTAATGTTAATTGATAACTTGTGCTCCTCCAATTGTTGAGGAGGCAAATGCACCAAGCTGGCTTGGGGCAAGCTATCTTGTACTTCTTTAAATTCCTCTCCCCAGGCACCTGACTGTGCTCAGCTTCTTGTATTTGCCCTTGAACAAATTGGGCACTCTCTAATACCATACCATCAACTGGTACAAGTTGCTCCATCATGTATTGAGAGGATCTATTGTCACAAGTGGACAATCTAGCCCAATGGCAAGGAGAGACAAGCACTCATCTTGCTTTACTTTAAACATTTTTTCTAAGTCCTGCAAGAAGAGAAACTCCTCTCCATCTACCACTACGGAGCTAAGCGTACTTACTGCTAACTCGAGCATATATGGTGCTACCCCTATCTCATCGGCCTCATCCGTGGGTGCAACCACAGCCGCCATTGCTGATGACCCTTCTCCACTAGCCCGTCAAGGCCAGAGCTTGCTCTGCCACTTGATCAAGGATCTTGGGCTTTGGATCTACCTCCTTGCCCTTAACTAAATCGGCTAGGGCAATGTCACCGACCTCAACCTCATCATCAAAGTCTTGTTCATTCAACATGAGAATAAATGTTGAGATCCATGAGAAAAAGTTAGTGTCGATGTTTCCCTTACCAAGGGCAGCCAGTTCCTGCGTGGATAGCACCTTGAAGTTCCCATCTTTTCGTACTACTTGTTGGTACCTACGCAATCTCTTAGGATAGTTTGCATCGGTTTTCTTCATCCATCGCTCGTAGTGGAATCGGATGTATAAATTTGAGCGTGCTTTCAAGTATCAAAGTGTGATACCTGAAATGACAACTCTGCAAGAATATACATCTCCCTTCTGCACCCCTTCCACTATATCCCATGCATTTCCAAATAAACCATTCATTTGCTCAGATTGCAATTTCTTGCAAATAAACATTGCTGGAGTGGCTTGTGGCAAGAGCTTATAAAACACGTGCACAAAAAGATGAATGGGAGCATACCAACCAAGACCTACTAATCTAGAGGGCTTTGTAAATTTTAAAGAGGATTGGATATCAGTAATCATCTTTTGTTTGAAGGCATCTACACTCCATTTGTCTGGGATTGCCACTCTATACTGCCTAATGAGGGAAATGGAAGCTTTTCAAGTCTTCCATAGTCTTTAGGCTTAGAGGGAACTATGTAAGAGTGTGTGAAAAAGAATATTATACTACCAAGAAGTGTCCTAGGGGTCTTGTTGGGAAATAAAACACAAAACCACCCAAAACCACCCAAAAAAAAAAGAAGTGCACAACAAGGGTATAACAAAATGATTTGAATAGAACCACATTAGTAACAAAATACTTACAATTACAAGGAAACTTGGTTTTTGCCATTTGAGAAGGAAGATGAATGTTTGAAGCCATGTAGACATGTTAAACCACTACCACCATGCCTTCATTTCGAGTTTTCTTGAAAGCTAGAAATCTTCCCTTCCAATGATGTTCCAAAACACCACAAGCTTTGAGTCTGTGTGGCCCTCTTAAGCTTGGCTGTAAGTAAACCCACTCATTAACCCTGAATCTCTCTCCAACCAACATACCTTGCTCATTCCTAGAGTTGTTAAGAACATATTCATAGATGGAATCACTAAGTCTCCTATGTTTCCATGGTTGAGAACTTGCTTACAAGAGGATAAAGTGACTTAAGTGGGATTAGAGGAGGAATAGGGAGGTTAGAAGGCTATTAGAGGATTATACAAGAGTTTAGAGAGCCATTAAACCTTGCAACAAGATTTACAAGTAGTTAGAGAGGGATTAAAGAGGTTATAGCCAGATTAGTAGAGATATGGAAGCTTACAAGAGGGTTAGAAACTTTTTGCAAGATTAAGGAGAGATTAAAGGCACACAAGAGGATTGGAGAGAGATTAAAAGCTCATAGCAAAGATTAGATAGAGATTAGGCTACAAGCAAGATTATAGAGATTAAAGAGCTTATATCAAGATTAGAAGAGATATGGAATCTTGCAAGAGGGTTTGAAACTTACTACAAGATTAAGGAGAGATTAAAGAGCTTATATCAAGATTAGAAGAGATATGGAATCTTGCAAGAGGGTTTGAAACTTACTACAAGATTAAGGAGAGATTAAAGACATACAAGAGGATTGAAGAGAGATTACAAGATTAGAAAGAGATTAGAAGGTTACAAGCAAGATTAGAGAGAGATTAAAGAGCTCTAGGACTGATAGTTTACATGTGTAATTAGTTTAAGAGCATAGAAAGGGGCTAGGAATCTTGGAGAATCCTTTTTTCACTATAGAATAATATGGAAGCACTTTTTTAGGGATGAAATCACATTTTTGGAGGATTTTTTTTTCAATTTTTAGGGTTACTTTTTGGCCGTGCCGTGCAAGTCTGGTGGGACCCAAGGGAGGCGAAGCGACACTAGTGGGGCTACTAGATAAAAAAAAGGTGATGTGATTGGGCTTACTAGGGGGACAAGCCTAAAGTACATCAATAAATACCCCTACTTTAGGTCCTAAAGCTAGTGGATAAAATGTGCACTCCCCCCTCCTCCCATTGGTCCAAACTTGGTTAAAATGTCATTAAAATCTTTGGGGTTCCCTTATTAGTTCTATGATTGACTCTTAAATGGGATCAAGGATACAAGGTTAGTGGTTCATACTCGACCACTTGCTCAAGGTTAGTGGTTCGTACTCGACCACTTGCTCAAGTATTGGATGTAGTTCAACATGCACCTTTATTGTTGCAAACAAGCACTTGGGCTTGTTTTATTTGCTCCTTCTCCAACACGGGTTAGGATACCCTTTGTGTTTTCTTTTGAAGATTTTTGTAGTCGATGGGTTTCTTCTCGTGTTGGGAAGAGCTCATTTGAGCGGGAGATTTCTCGATACATATTCGAGGGAGGCAAACTCATCATGAACCACTTTCAATGGTCATGATATTGTTGCCCTTGACAAATAATCATGCATTTCTTGTGCATACTCGCATATAAAGTAGCCTAGCCACATGAAAGGCTATGAATGATCAATAAAATTCTAATACATTATTAGCAAATGATCTCCATCTTCACACCAGCGCTCAATTCACCATCCATTCGACACCTCAATCGGTACCGTCGTATGGTGCAACACCTCAATTGATACCCTCGCACATCTCATTCCATACATACGACACCTCACAATCAGTATCCTCGTATAGTGCAACACCTAAATCGGTACCCTCGCACATCTCGGTACCTATACTCATAGACACAATCCACGTTAGTTAAACAATCAATTGAACACATCAATTAATCCCAAAGTTGTCATAAGATATAGGCAGCCATAATATCAAATTACATGGACCAGCAGGTACGGCACACATGGGCTTCCTCGATATAAAACAAGAAATATAATTCCCAATAAACAAGAGTAATTCTCATAACAATTAGCCTTTTGTGGTAGCATGGGCCTCAACCCATTTGGTACACCAGTTAATAGCAATGATAAATCATGCCTTGAGTACTTCGAGCATCTACTAATTGGTCCGAGAAAGTCAATACCCCATTCTCAAATGGGTATAGATACTAAAGGATGCAAGGGCATCTTGTCATGGTTGTGATAATTCCCAACAAACAAGAGTACTTCTCATAACAATTAGCCTTTTGTGGTAGCATGGGCCTCAACCCATTTGGTACGCCAGTTAACAGCAATGATATATATGCCTTGAGTACCTCGAGCATCTACTAATTGGTCAAAGAAAGTCAATACCCCATTCTCAAATGGTTATAGATACTAAAGGATGCAAGGGCATCTTGTCATGGTTGTGAACCACAATTAACATTCATCGTAGCCTTTTACAAATTCAACTACATCTCCAAAGAAAGGAGGCTGACCACAAGCTTGCTAATAAGACCTTCTTTGTGTGGTATCAACTGAGAAATGTCCTCTAGCCACGCCAAAGTGGGCTTGCTCAAGGACATCGACATATTCAAATTCCTGAGAACATTACCTCATGATTTCATCTTCACGTAGCTTGTTCAATTGTCTCTA
The DNA here is from genome assembly GCF_041138505.1 of Cibotium barometz. NCBI lineage: Eukaryota > Viridiplantae > Streptophyta > Polypodiopsida > Cyatheales > Cibotiaceae > Cibotium > Cibotium barometz. Next base: position 32,093,217 of record NC_141079.1, on the reverse strand, counting down.
ATCAACTAGTAGGGGCTGCCTTTTTAACAAGGCGTTATGCTTTGCCTCTATTAAGGGGTTGCTCCTAGCAAAGACCGTTAGCAAATAATGGAAGATCTCTTAAGTCCATTCTATAACAATGCAAAGTTTGAATAGTGGGGCATCTGGTAATTCATCCTCCACTCTGATCGGCAGTTCACCATTAGGAATGTGCGACAAGTGGTCAACATGTACACGCTGTATCTTTGCGGGGATTCTCTCTCTCAAAAGGTGGTAAAAGAAGAAGCTTATGGAAGAGGAAAACCTACAAGCCTAATTCAAGCAAGCATCCATCTAGCATGCATGAATCCATCTTACTTACTTGTATACATAAATCCAATAGCATACAAGTAAACAAGAGTAGAGAAGATAAAAGCTCACGAGTATTCTATTGCAAGGGAATGATTGTGTATTGCTTATTGTCAAGAATGACTCATATATAAGTGACTAGTTTTTATACCAAGGCCCATTACACATCGCCATACCCCTACCTACCCATGCTAATGTGGTGGGAGTATCCACCGCCCATAATTCATGGACATGCCGCCCATACATGGGCGGTGGGGTATGCGCTCGAGTTTTTCTCAAAAAGGTGTTCTATTAAGGCAAGAATGAGGATTTTGAAACCCACCTCTTATTCAATCTCTTAACCTTACATTCATAATTTCATGACAACAAACATCAAAATTTAAGTATCATCATCATATTTGGTGATCCCTTTTAACTTGATGTTTCTAAACAAGACAAGCATGGTCATTGAAAACTTTTCAATCTACTACGTTATCTGTTAACATCCTCTTCCCTTCATATAAGTGTAAGGGCTACAATGTAGTCTATTGCATTCTCTATTAACATCCTCTTCCCTTCACATAAAGCACTATCATTATCATATTTAGTGATCCTTTTAAAGCAAGATTGCAAGATCAGCAAGAACATCGAAAACTTTTCAATCTATTGCATTATCTATTAACATCCTCTTCCCTTCATATAAGTGCAATGGCTACAATGCAGGTGAGTCTAGTGCAAGGGCTACAATGCAGTTGAGTCTATTGCATTATCTATTAACATCCTCTTCCCTTCATATTAGTGCAAGAGATACAATGCAATTCACTCTATTGCATTATCTATTGACATCCTCTTCCCTTCATATAAGAGCAAGGGCTACTATTCAATCACTTGCACTATCTATTGACATCCTCTTCCCTTCCATACACGAGAAAGCCCTAGTAGCCCAACATCGAGAGCTTTTAACCCCAAGAGAGGAAGTCCCAAGTTCAAATCCCGGGTTCCAACCGGTATCAAACCTCACAATTACAGAAGGATGTACTCATGGAATAAAAAGCCTTAAATTTTGCTTAGACCAGCTTATAAAATGTATAGCTTTCAGGCAAGGCCCATTAAAAGAGTGTATTATTTTCTTTCAAAATGAGAGACATGACCTGTTGAAGTACATGACCACCAACTGCCTAGCAGAGGCACATAACACTGAAGAATTGCTACCACTAAATACCTAGGAACGTTTAAACCTCATCCCACATGAAGAGAAGGCAAAGAAATAGATTCCAATCTCCATACTTTCAAGATAAAGTGCCACAACACACCACAGTTGGAACGGTGCTGCCAAGTTTTGCGTCCATCAAACATGCAGAACCGTTATACAAAGAAATGATGATTGCCTAAACCCAGATTTGGACTTGATAAGCACGAAAGGAAAATCAGAAAACAATGACAAGATAATCCCATACATCATATGATGATGTGCCATTAAAACTTATTGCATTCAGTCTGCTTCAAAGTTTAAATAAAGCTTGAGACGCACAAACATTCAAGACTGCATAAGTCACACTTGACAGACCTGTAATCACATTTTCATTTAACAAGATTATAGAAATTACCAACGAAGTGGACCTAATTCAATCCTCTTGCAGGAGGGTTGATAAAGTGATCACCTCTACATGGCTGGAAGTTCGTATAGAAGACTTGTGTATACTCATCCCTTCCATATGCTGACCACCTTGACTTCACTCCATTCAATGCCGAAGATAGTACCCAATACAGCAAAATTCTATTTACAAGTTTGCAAGCTTTTCTCTGCCATTTTTGTAACTGGGCAGTATCGAATTGATTCATATTTCCATGCATTTTTCTGTTAGATGGTAGTGTGCTCCAGCACTCTCTAAGAACTCTCGAGACCAATAGATCCACTGCTACCAAAGAGAGCACCACAGCATTTTCAGTCCAAGCATTGCCCCTACTTTCAGAACTGAAATTTCCCTCAAGAGTAAGTGCCTGGGTCTTATGTTGAGGCACCCTATACTAGTGTATGGCACCTTATACTGATCCTGACGTGATCGACTGAAAGCCTCTTCCAAGGGATTGTTTGGATACCTTAGGAGAGACTCAAAATACCATCATAGGAACCTACAAGTGATTTGTGTTTGTACATAAAATATACCCTTTTTTGCCTGCCTTGTAGACACGCTAAAGAACGGTGGTCAGAAGGAGATGTTCTTGAGGAGCTGAGACTCTGCTACCATAGGCGCAAACAGGTTAAATACACCAAAACACAGAGCTGTACAGATGACAAACGCTACAGTTAGACTCAGAATTGAAGGGCTATCATACATGGCATAGACCCCCTCTCTATTTTCTCTGTTCTTTGAATGTGTATCATTGGCATGCACTGCAACTTGCAGCAAAGGACATGATAAAGCACCAAACAAAGCTCCAGGGAAAATGGCTCCCAGATGGATCCTGCAGCATGCAATTCCATATCAAAAGTACATTTGGCATATGAGAAACTATCAAAAGTATCTAGCAATAGTAACAAATGCATGACCATGCTCTATAAAGGCGCTAATGTGATCAAATGGAGTACGCACCATTCATCTATCGGGAGTAGACAGCTCAAGCAAAGAATCAGCACACCCATTAGCGTGGTTGCTTTCATCCCATAATCTGCTAATTCCTCACCAAGCATCTTCCTATTTTGCCACAAATAAGCCACCCATGCACTGAAAAGTGCAAAGATAGGACCCTGCAATGACGACCAATTAAGCTTCAAGAAACATTGGCTAGCACAAACAAAAACCACAAGCAGTAAGGTTTCTCTCGTTAAGGAGTTGAAAGAACATTACTGGACAAAACCTCACCGTTCCACCGACGGTGGCAGCAGGTGTGTAGAAAAAGCTGCAGGTGTTTCCACAAAGCCCACCTAGAAAATATATCATGCAGAAGGCTAGTGGTCCAAAAACATTTTCTACATGTGGCCCAAAAAACAGCAGCGCCCAAGAGCTAAGTGCAACATGAAGAAATCCAGAGTGCTGCAAATTGCCACAAAAATACGTAGTCCCATAAGAATGCCAATAACTCATGACATAGATAAGCATTTCCTCAGGCAAGACCTTTGTATGGATACCTAGATGCAAGTTTACTTACAAGAAACATAGGGGTGATCAGCCTCCACCACTGGCCGTCTAGAATAAGCTCATTCACTTTAGCTCCATAAAGAAGAGGCAAAGTTGAGGTCCCCATCCCTGCTGTATCAACAGGACTTGCAAGACCAAAGAGGTACACAGCTATGTTAATGGCTGCAAGAACATACCTGTATAGAACAAATATTAGACTCACTTGAGACTCCAGTAACTTCAGAAGTCCACAGTTCTTCACCCTCGCGGCGACAAAACTTTGCTTCCAAGAGACCAAAACAAAACATTATGCTGTTCCAAAAACCATTGCCTTAGAAATGCCCAAGAGGCAAATCTACCCTTTTCAGTACTTACACAGCATAAGACTCTGAGCCGGCCGAGTCTGTGGGATCTTCAGATTCAAACTCAGAATCTCCATCCAATGCTTCTTGAAACGAAACCAAATGCAAACTCGGGCCAATCTCTTTGACCAAATTTTCAAGCTCGCTCTCAGACTCCTGAGCATCAGTCGGGCTGGATGGCTGCTTGATACTTGACCCTGATGAGCACAAAACAAGCTTCAACAACCGTATGAATACAAGCCCTAACAAAAAGAAAAGATACATGCACACCCATCTAAGAGAACTCTGATATGAACAGATGGAAGCTGCTGATGGCCCAACTTGAGAAGATGAAACAAAAGAGAAGGCTGCTGGTCCTACTACAGAAATGACATGCAAGCCGTAGCAGAAGAGTGAGCCTTGGTTGGTCATTCTAAGAGCAACTAGCTGCACATCATAGCAAAAGATGGGAAGTTATGGTAAACAACAGAGAACAACCTAACACAACATGCATACCCTACACGGTAAACGTCTTCAAGGACTATCCACAAGCCTGGTACAGATCATACTAAGAATACTGGACCAGCCTTAAAAGAGTGGTTGACACCTGATAACCTGGAATTACCTTGATCATGGCACTCTAACGGACAACCTTGGCCATGGCATCCTTGCTGATGACATTGACCATGGCATCCTCGTTGATGACCTTGACCATGGCATCTTTCCAGGTGATTTCAGTTATGAGTATCTTTGCAATGACATGAATCATGAAAAGAATCATCATAGCATCCTTGCCAATAATAGGGATCGTGACAAGAATCATTATACGTTGATATGAATCATTGAGAAAACCAGATTCTTTCTGATAATTTCAATCATGGCAAGAATCTTCATAACATCCCTTGAGGGGCGTAACACTGCTGGTGAAGCTGCATCAAAAGAAGGTTAGCGTGCATAGAACACAGAGAACCGTACCTTGAGCCAGTTTCTCCAGGTAGACTTCAATACTTCTCAGGTCATCTTCTGGTGTCCTTGACAAGCCATTGATCGTACTGCTGGCTTCAGCTGCAGAGAGAGCTTTGCTGCCTGAAACCTCCTCCTTAGAGTTTGCATTTAGTGAAACCTCCTGTTTCACTGGAGTTTTCCCTTGAAGCTTGTTGAAGTAAGCATCCAAGGCACTCAATTCACTGTTTACAAGACCCTGAGAGCCATTGGTTTCGAAGCTTGGAGATTCCGCGTCTACTGTCTCTCTAAACGCAGCACGACGGAAGAGGCCCTTGTTTTTCCTGATGTTAATACGGTGATTATGGTAGCTTCGCCTCTGATACAGACGGCCGTGAACCCTAACATCACAGTCAAAGCTTGCACCTAATGATGTCCTCCTACTGTCTAATGGAAGCTTTCCAAAGAGCTGAGAACAGCAGAAGAACGGTGTTGAGCTGCTCTGCAGATTAACCCCAGGCGAGACCCTGACGCAGAAGCGCCCACCTGCAGACAAACCAAGCAAACAAAGTTTAAGCCATTCCATATATGTCGTAATGTGCGGTGGATAAGCGGCAGAAACAGTAGCGGAAGCCAGAACCATGACAATGAGGAAATCTCAGGAATGAGAAGGGAAGAACCTGCAGGCATAAAGCCTAAATCTGAGCTCATTAGAGACCAATACAGAGAAGAAAGTGCGATCGGTTACAAGCAGGAGAGCGGCGAGGTCTGGAGAGAAAGCAAGGGATGGCTAGAGAAAGCCTTTCGCAGGACAAGGTCTGGCTATGGCGGGCGCAGATACTATGGATTGTGCCCTGATACCACACACAAACACGCGGGCGCGTAGTTGGGTAGGTTTTTACACCGGACAAGACTGCATAAGAATCTCTTTTTCCTAATCCTTTCATAATCCATTGTTAAGTTAATTAGCTTTACATCCGTGCCAAAAACGTGGGTGTTTCCCAATTGTGCCAAAAAAATGGGCACAATTTGGAAACCATTTTTTTTTCTCTACTCACATAAACTAGATGCCTATAATTAAATGCCACTAGGGAGAGGGGAGCCGAAGAGGGTAGGTATAGGGTTGTATTAATTAAATGCCACTTACATGGCATTTAATTAATACAACCCTATACCTACCCTCTTCGGCTCCCCTCTCCCTCTCGCTCTGCCTTACCCACGCCTCCTACTCCCATCTTCCTCTCCCCTCCACTCCTCCTCACCGTCTCCTCCGAGAGAGAGAGAGAGAGAGAGAGAGAGAGAGAGAGTAATTGAACGACAGTATTATGCACCTGCAACTACACTTTGACGGCATATTACGTCTCTAACCAACAGTAGCAGCCCCACTCAGCGAACCGGCGGCTCCATGTCTGCAAGTTCAATATGAGAGAGAGACCTGCATGTGTAATGGACGACTGCCAGAGAAAGAGAGAGAGATAGGGCGTCCCGGTGCTGATATTGGGGCGCCATCAAAGAATGTAGACGAGAAGAATTGTCAGAAAATGCTTTTTAAAGAAGATATCCAAATTGATTCCATCCCCACAAATTTTGGTGCCCTATTACAAAACCTTTTAACTCTTACTAATTAATTAATTAATATGCACCAAAAAAACGTTTTGGATGCATATTAGATGCGATCGCTTTGCAAAGGGGGAGATTTGACCTAGGGACTCTCAAACTCCTCCTTTACCCCACTGCACGAGAGTGCGCAATTGACACAATTGGGAAATCACTCACTAAGTGTGCCCTCGACTAGGGAGATGTGTGTTAAAGAGAGAGAGAGAGAGAGAGAGAGAGAGAGAGAGAGAGAGAGTGTGTGTGTGTGTTAGAAAGTGTTAGAGAGAGTAAGAGTGTGTGTGTGTGTGTGTGTGTGTGTGTTAGAAAGTGTTAGAGAGAGTAAGAGAGATTAATAGAGTTAAAGAGAGAGAGAGAGAGAGAGAGAGAGTGAGTGAGAGTTACAAAGAGTTAGAGAGAGAGAGAGAGAGAGAGAGAGAGAGAGAGAGAGAGTGAGGTATAGAGAAAGAAAGAGAGAGTTAGAGAAAGGTAAAGAAGTGAGTTAGAGAGAGAAAGAAAGAGAGGGAGTGTATGTAGCAGGAGAGAGTTGGCCATTTCGAGAGAAATAGAGAGAGTAAGAGAGATTGAGAGAGTTAAAGAGAGAGAGAGAGAGAGAGAGAGAGAGAGAGTTAGAGAGTGAGGTATAGAGAAAGATAGAAAGAGAGAGTTAGAGAAAGGTAAAGAAGTGAGTTAGAGAGAGAAAGAAAGAGAGGGAGTGTATGTAGCAGGAGAGAGTTGGCCATTTCGAGAGAAATAGAGAGAGTAAGAGAGATTGAGAGAGAGAGCTAGAGAGAGAGTTGGCCAGCTCATTGTTTTTTGGCTTTTTGTTATGTTTTATGTTGTTTGTGTTAATGTTTTGGTTAGATTTGTGTTTTTATTAGATGTAGGTGGATTTTTTAGTCGAAAGCTTCATTTTGGCTCTCTCTAAAGAAATGTACAATAAACTAGTTTTCTTTAATTAAGCTTCATTTTGGCTCTCTCTAAAGAAATTAAGCACCTACATTGCATTATTAGCAATGTAAGGAGCATATAATTATTTGATTAATCCAAATTTTTTAAAAATTATGCACTTACATTGCTTTATTAGCAAAATAAGGAGCATGTTGTTTCATTTAATTAGTTGTTCAAGATTTAATTTCCCCAGTGCTGCCGATAAAATGTTTGTAAACCACTCCGAACTCCCAATGTGATCACTTTCCAAGTTGAGATAGGGGATCTACATTGCAAAAGAAAAAGGTGAATTAGGAAGTGATGCGCGGATATATAGAAAGTGTACATACATTTGAATAGTGCATGCATCCAACTATTTGTTCTTTGGAATTTTCCCACTGTCGATAAAATGCCACTAAAGCATCGTTAAGCGTATAACCATCACTTATAGCAGCACTCAGGATAAAATCTTTTTTGCAACCCATGGTGGTGCCGCCTTCTTTTCAAAAGGTCTTTTCTCCTAAAATCCCCTCACTCCTTTGCACCATTAATCTCATCCCAAATCTAGCTCCCACACATGAGTGCTAGATTCTTTATCTTCTTTTACCCCTTCTCCTTGGTGATAACAACATAGTCCTTCACAACTACAAGCGCTCTTTGAAGCACTAATCAAATCATTAGTATTTTGACATTGTTCTAGCAGGTACTAAAATTTTCACGACTCTTGATTCCAGACTCGGAATCAAGAACCGAGACCACCATTGGAATCATGAGATGGAGCTCTACAATGTTATGGATTTAGTTTGAGGTAAATGGGCTATAAAAATAAAAATAAAAAATAAAAAAATCAATCAATTTTTAGATCCCTAATGAGGATTAGTGCAGTTTTAGCTTAAGCATTTGCATTATAGTTACATTCTCATTAAACTGTTATATTATGCATAGTTGTTAAGGGTAATAGAGTGTTCATTTCCTCTTAATTTTACTTAATGCTACCACTTGCTTGGAATTGGTCTTACTTTGCATGGTTGTGCGTTCCTTGCTCGTCATGTGCTACTATTGTTGGATCAATTTCTTCCTTTTTACATTCATGCATAATCGTTGGCCATTCCTTATTGACAATTGAGATTAAGTGTGAAGGTTGATTCGGCCAAGAGGATATGTCAGTGTGGTAAAAGGTAATAGAGAGGTAAATTTATTCTCCTCTTCATTACATCTTATTTAAGCAGTTAAGGTGGCTGAATGACCCTTTGGGAAAGTCAGCCCAATATGTGCATGGAAACATGTGGCATAATCTTTGAGCATACCTTTGTTATGATGGATTTTCCTAGGCCCATGAACTCTTATGTTATCCTAGGAAGGTTGTTCACAAGGCCATTGTCGATAATCCATGATTGGGAAGCCAACAACATTTGTCTCAAAAAGAACGAGTAGATGATTAAAGTCAATCTGGCTAATCACGGTGCTCATCCTGTGCAAGAAGGAGGCCCACTCATTACATGGAATAAACAACAAAGGTGTAGGTCACCATCCTAGAATATCATGAAGGGAGAAGCTCACCATGGATGCTTGTGCCATAGGCATCAAGGTAATGTGTATTCATAAAAGATATCAAAGATTGGTGTACAAACTATCCCATAAGTGACTTATATAGTCACTTACTCCTAGGACCATTCTCACATGGGCTACCCATAAACCTAAGTCCTATGCCCCATATTATGCGATTAGGCCCTCATCCCACATGTGCATGTGTAGTACAAGCAAGCACATAATTTCCTACATTATAAACCATCCCCTCTTACAATGATTTTGTCCTTGAAATCGAAGGGTGGTAGTGCAAAATAAACCAAAACCATGACCCACAACATGTGGAGTCATAGACCATAGTAAGTGTCAATATTCCATGATCATGTATAATAAGCTGAGTCACCACGCCAGCATCAAATGGAAACCCTCGAATGTCGATGCACAAACAACATCAACATCAAAAGGTCCTCGTAGCCTCCTGGACCGAATGGAAAACTCCATGGACCAACTCCCAAGTTATAGAACATAATGCCGCCCGGATTAAAAAAATGATGTAGCCATGCATCCTCAATCATCACACAATCTCATGGGTGAAATGGAAGTCAAGAACTAGTGGTCCATATGCACACATGCATAAACACATATATTGAAGGAAGCTCCATCCAATAATCTACCAAAATGATGATCCACATGACCACCGGGATCAAATGGAAAATGTAAATGGCCGTCATCTATGATGATGACTCTTTACATGACCACCAGGTGTTATGGTTCACCATAACCCCCCTTGAAACACATCCAACAAGAGATTACCTGGTGAACCGCAATTGTCGTGTGAGGATCTTTCCAATGGCCGAGCTCGTAACCCTTGAGGTCTCCAAGCTCTACAACTCCTTGAGAAGCAATTCCGTCGAACATTGTCACACCGTCGGGTTGCACTACATGTAGTCGTCCCTCCTCTCACCTCACTTCCCTCACACACACTCACTAGCATGAATTAGAGAGAGAGATTAGCAAGAGCAAGACTCTATTGCACAATGGGAGAGTTGTTTGTATTATGAGAGATTTTCACTTATATACATGGCCACCCATAAGTCTTCACACTCACTTAAACTGTGGCCGGCCGGGCACTTTAAGCTCATAAGAGGCCTATTGCAATTACAATGACTACTCTCATAATATATCAACGAAGTACATCACTTGGGACTTCATCCTAACTTACTACCACACGCTCTTGAAGTGGTAATCACCATAAATACTCCGTTAGACCATTAACGGGCGCTTGTCCAAGTTGTAGATTTGGACACCATTACTTCGTATCTTGAATGTATGACCTTTTGGTGTATCCACCTTGACTCCTTGATGTAAGATAATGGTGGTAACTCTTGTTAACCCTAAAATGGGTTAACATTCCCCCCTTCTTGATGCCGATCACATCCTCGTGATCGCGTAGAAGACCTTTGTATGGGGAGAGTTGATAAGCTTTGTTGATGGCTTCTGATGTTGATTGACGTTCAATGGTCCTTGATCCTCCGGAAGGAATAAGAAAGGGTAATAGTAAATGAAAAGGTTAGAGATTAGCAGGAATTTTGAACACGATGGGTGTGGTGGGTTTGTTTGCGAATGATTGCATTGTTATAATTTTGTGAGTATATTTTTTTTATTTTTTGGGTTTATATTTTTTACTCACTTTGTTTGTTGTGGCAATCATAAGCAGATTTACACATGGGATTTGTGTTAGATGGGAAACTAAGAGATGTTAATAATGGGAAAGAAGAGAAGAAAAGATCTAGAGGAACATAGACATAATCATTAGAACGAGATTGTGTTTCTCAGTTCCTTATCTGATTCATTGAAGTGACATTCAGGTACTTTTGATGTTTTTATGTATATTTAAGTGCTCTTATGAAGCAGATATACATGATGGACAAGAATTGAGTCACATAGACTCTTAACAAGATGTTGCTTTTTGTTGAAGTAGCCACTTATTAGCGAAACTTGAAAGAATTACGTCAACTTGCAAGGCTTAGATAGATATCTTCACGAAGGATTAGAGATCCATGTGTTGTGAAGATTTGTGTTTGGAGAGGTTTGCAATTTGAAGGAAAGTTCCAAGCGATGGGTTGTACCATTGACCAGGTACCATGGGCTTGTTGATGGTGAGGCTTTGGTGCAAATGTCCTCCAGTGCATGAGTATGGATATGTACTCATGGAGCAGCTGCTATATTAACTTAGCCAAAATAATAATAAGCTATAAGCTTAACAAAAATGTAATGGCTATTGAAAATCGTTGTGAGTTGCTTGTGATATTCTACCATTTTTAGGTAGGCCATTTGTGTGACTCCCTTATGTTTGTGTCTTTTTTTTTTTTTTCTTTTTGGGCTACCACCTTTTGCGAGCACATGTTCTTACGTCTACTCTCCTTTTTGAGAGAATAGGTTCTTATGTCTACCACGTAGCTTTTGCACTCATGCTTCTCATCCAAAGAGGGGTGACAAGAGCATTGTGAACTTGTCTTTGATATACTCATAAGTCTTCGTTTGTAGGCGTGGAAATTGAATCTTGAATTTGTGACTCAAGTGTTATCTAAGCGGTAGTTACAGCTTCTAGTTGGTTGCCATTGGGTTTGAATGAACATGCAAGCTCCTGTGTATTTGTTGAGTGGCTTGCTTGGTGTTGCTTGGGTTTCCATTCTTGTTGAACTTTAGGTGAAGCTATTGGGGCTTGCTTGGTGTTGCTTGGGTTTCCATTCTTGTTGAACTTTAGGTGAAGCTATTGGGGTTGAAGGTGTTGGCGAAGCTTTCCTTCCTTTGTTCGATCTTGGTAACCATATGATGGGATTACTATCATAGTATCCTTATTGTTGAAGCATGTGCACAGGCACCCATCTTTGATGAACATTATAAATTGGTGGTGGGCTGATGCTTTTGGTGAGGTTTCTTTCTTTGTGTAGGCTTAGGGGACTTTTTGATGTACCCATCATAGTATCCTTATTGTTGAAGCACATGCACATACACCTATCTTTGATGAACTTTATAAATTGGTGGCTAATGCTTTTGGTGCTGAGGTTTATTTCTTTGTGCCGACTTAAGGGACTTTTTGATGCGCTTTGGGAATCCAAGCTTTACCCTTGTGCTTGAAGTAATCTTTTTGGTACCCACACTTGTTGAGATGTTGGAGTTCTTTGAGGAACTCACATAGGCTTTTGTGGACGGTATTGTGGAGTACTTTTATTTTTCCTTGGCCTCTAAGTGATGTGTTGAGGAAGAGGCTTTGATGATCGAGGCAGCCAAATTGGATTGGTGCCTTCGTAGTAGCCTTGGGCTACAAGTAGCTGCTTTTCCACCCACATTTTGATACCATTAAGATACCTTGATTTTGGTTGTTTTGGTGGAGTTTTCTTTTTGGTTGCAGCAGTGAAAGATTTGGGACCCTCCGTCACGTTGGTTGGCACTGAGATTGTGGGTTTGAGACTCATGGGTGTTGTTGACAATAAGGCTTGAGTCTCTTATGGAGTGGTTGTTGAGAGATGTAATTGTGGTGTTGTGTGTATGTGGGAAAGCACCCTAGAGGTGCAAGATATTGTGGCAAGATAAGAATGACACATGTAATATTGTATGGTGTGTGAGTGTTGACCAAAAGAAGTGGAAAAGGAAGTGCCACATGGATGATGACATGTAAAGCGGGATAAGGCTAGAAAGACTACATCATTGCATGGTTCATTGGTGATATGCAATAGAATTGAGTGTTGAGTGTGCAATCCCTCTCTCTCTCTCTTATGGAGTTCTTAGTGTGGCTTAATCCACCTTAGTTATGTTGCTTAATCTATGTCTATCACCATGATCAATCCCATTTTATGATTGTTTAACCGTGGTGTTGGCTGATGATGTTGAGGCTTTTGAGCATGCAACCTTTTCCTGTGAGATGAGAGTTTTGGTTGAAGAGGTGTGGGATCCAGGGCTTTTCCTATGAGTTCTTTTTTAGAGGTAGATGGTTGCGCTCGGGGAACTTTTTCTGGAATAGCTGCTGATAACGAGGTTTTGGCATTGGACATAGAAGCTCTTTCTCTTGTTGGTGAAGATGGAGTCGGAGGAGTAGATGCTTTATCGGAGTCGGTCATTGATGCATATGGTAGGTCTTTGTGTAGAGGGGTTTCTGAGGAAGAGGCTTGTCACTTTTTGCATTCAACATCATAGAAATCCATTAGGGTTGGATCCTTTTCCGTGTAGTATGGTATTGTCAACTTTGTGTTGTTGACCATCATGATGACTCTATCACTAGCAAAGCACAATGGTGCTTGGGCAACAATCCCCAAGATCAAATCTGCCTCCAACACATACTCAACCACAAAAAACTTGCAAGTAAGGGGGTTAGTTTCAATATACATTGTATGTTCAAAGTACCCCAAACATGGCATGTCCAAGTCTTGTGTAAATGGAATTCTTTCAGGATGCACCATGAGTGTTGGTTGACCTAACAAATCCCATAACTCGAGGGTCATGAAATTCTACTCTCGTGTTGGATAAAGTTGTGCTTGAATTGTGGTGAGTCTATTGGAAAGTTCTAATCTAATCCAACCATAATTCTCAATAAGATATGTTGGAAGTTCCAGCTCCTCCAAGGTGTCTTCCTCCCATAAATAACACTTACACACTGCCTGCTAGAGTGTTCAAAGTGACTGTTTGCATGGAGTCATTAATTGAATACATTAAGTCACGTATCCAAGTTCCACCAAAAGGATAGCATCATACTCAAGAGAATCTGGGGTAACATGGAATCTAAATTCCACATTTCCACCGATTGATTGAGTAGCATAGCTAAAGTAACTTGGAACTTCAATGTTTTGTTTATTAGCACCTCTTGCATGACCATTGTCTCTAGGGATAATTTTAGGTTATCCCAATGACACCTAAGTCTCTATTGTCATGATGTTATGACTAGCTCAAGGGCTAATCAATGCGCGTTTGCGCTTAACATCATTGCCCATAGGGAAATCTAACCATACCATGATAGAATCTTCAAGAGGAACCATGGATGTTTCGGTTTTTGTTTCAGCTTCAGATCCCGTTTTCAGTTTCATATTCCCATTCACTTTCATCCTCTTTTTGGCTCTCAGCTTTACCCAATGTGTACAATGGCATACTCGGTCCTCTGATTCACAGTCCCGTTCTATATGTAGCTCTCAGCTTTTTTAAGAGTACCCAATGTGTACAATGGCACACTCGGTCCTCTGATTCACAGTCCTGTTCTATATGTAGCTCTTAATGTCTTGGTATAAGTCATGTTTAGCCTTTAAAGGTGCAAGTGCTGATGCTATGCAGGCTTCGCCCATGAGAGAAGAGCACTCCTCCAAATGAGAATTTGAGAGACTGCTTTAATTTTGTAAGGGATTCATCGAATTCCTCACGTGATTTTTCAATCACATAGTTCGTGCAATATGCCTCTAATGACTCTTCTATAGATGGTACATCTTCCTCTTGAAAGGGGATTCGATACTCCTCCGATTCTTGTATTTTGTTTACTTTTTTAGGTTTGACATTATGAGGTTCAATCATAACCGGTGATCCATTATGACACTCAACAATGTTAAGCATGCTCTCCTGAGCTTGCTTTTTGCATTCCGCATATGTCATGTGATCATGATTTTCAATTTGGGGTGGTTGGGCAGGGGGTTCTAGTTTGATTGGTCTATGAGGTGCACTGAGTGACGAATTAGAACTTGTTTCATCCTCACTTAGCGACATACTAGCGACATACTAGAACTTGTTTCATCTTAGCGACATACTAGAGCTTGTTTCATCTTTTGACTTTCTTTGGATCGTCAGGTTTTCATTACGTTTACCCATGCAACGAGAACGAATTTTCTTTCGGGCTTTTGTATCTTGTGTCGTACATATGGGTGTTGTGGTTTGTGTGGTAGCCTTGGAGGTGGATGCTTCCGCATCATGTGTAGCTTTTGGCTCTTTTGGGTTTATGTCCTCCACCACAGGCTCTTCTTCCCTGTCCTTTATTTCAGCTTTGGTTTTGATAGTTTGTTGCTCCTTGTTTTTCTTAGGTTTAGAAGGTTTTGCTTTCTCTTTTGGTTTCTTATTTAAAGCATGTTCTTCTACCCATTTTGAAGTTTTTTCTTTTGCATTCTTTTTTACTGTTTCTTATGCCTTGGCTTATAATCCTGTAAGCACATTCAAGGGTACCGTGGACAATTGCCCTTTTTGCACACTTAAGATGTTAAGAGTTGTATTTTGTGAGATAGGTTGAAGCAACTCGCCCCTTGGGCAATCTTGGAATAGGTGATCGATGCCACATCGTTCACATATGGGTTACAAGGTATCAGTGATAGTGGGCATGGAAGTATTCCAAACTGTGCATTCTGCCACCTCGTGCGGTCCACGATAATAGAAACACTAAAGTGTTTGCTTAACTGCCTCCTGAGCAGTTTTTACCCTTTGGATTGTTTTTTCTTGGGGCACGAAAGATGGAGGTTTTGAGTTAATTGTAGATGCATTGGGACATTGGGGTGTGTCGCGTGACTAAAGGTTTTGCAATATATGCAATACAGAAAAATAGGCACCGTGTATGCACAATGGGGATTGGGATGGACATAGTGATTGCACTGAACACAAGACATTTCGTCCATCACTTAGAGAGGCATTAAGGATGTTTGGTTTTGAAGGAACTCGTCCTCTCTTGGAGATTCTAGTTTAAGCCTTTTAAGCAAGGCTACATAGAACTCAGGGAATGACAATTCCGAGATTAAGTTTCCTTTAGCCATTGCTTCACTTGGTTTAGATGAGGAACATCTCCTATCGTGATCGTCTTCTATCATGGTATCATCTAAACGTATTGCTTCTTTACAGCATTGATCGAATGTTTCTGGATTGGATACAATGATCAAGTTGTGTAAGCTATTATTCTTTAAGTCCATCATGAAACATCTCTTCAATTGAGCATCATTTAGTTTCTCCCATGGCTCACATCGTGAGTCCAAGATTTATCCAAAGGATAAAATCTCTAATGGTTTCGTTTTGTTTCCCTCAATTGAATAGATTTCTTTCATTGCACTCCACCGATCCCCTTGTCTTGAAAAGCCGTGGATAAAGGCTATTTTCAAGGCCTTGAAGTTTGTTTTGATCGCCGGCATCAATGTGATAAACCATCGACTAGCCTTTCACACTAAGCATAGGTTCAACGCATGTACCTTGGTGGGGCAGTTTGGATTTCCAAAGGATTCGCATCATTGTTTAAACATTTGTATGAATTGAACAGGATCAGTCGTTCCATCGTATTTACCTATGATTTCGGAATCTATATGGTCGTATTTTTGTATGAGTCACTGAGGCCGTGTGTGAGTGCTCTTGTGGGTAGGGACTCATTGAGTCCTTGGGCAACCCCCCTTCCTAGACTAGACAATATATCTAAGGTGTGGGCATATAGGGGTTGCAAAGGGTTGGTACCCAACGTTTCTAAGGTTGAGGACTTGTAAAGTGCTAGGCAAGGGACCAAATCTCGGTGGGATTGAGGTGACAGGGGGTGTAAACCCGATGACACGCTTGTTGTCGGCATGGCAAATGGTATTGGGAGGTGCATTTGGGTCATGGATCTCAATGGCTCGAAGATGTCAGCCATTGGGTTCAGTGAGGGTATCAGCCCACGTAGTCCCTCTACATTGCCATGTCTTAACGTTGCCAATTTCTCCCTAATGAGCAAGCACACGTGTTTTTTTTTTGTTGCTTTTTATGTTTTATAATAGCATGGTACAACCAAGGAGGCCTGACGTACCCTTCGTTGGGTCAAATGAGTGTCCATTTGCCCTAATTAGCTTTGGCGCTACACGCATGTGAACGACCTCTTAGAGATATTTTTCTGCAAAAAGTGCATGCTAGGAGCATCCCAGATGAAAGAGAAGGTCTCAAAACCTATTTTCCATAACTATCTCAAGATGAATTTTTTTTTTGGAAGGATTTTCTTTGTTTCGCAACCTGTTTTTGAATGTGTTCTAAAAGGAATTTGAAAAAACTTTATATGAGAGTTGTAGTATTTTTGAAATACTACAACTTTGTTGCTTTAAGTTTTTCGTGATTTTGTCGTTTAGACACTCAAAAAGTAGCCCGAATATTGTTTATAGAAGGGCTATTTTTTGCCTCAATTTTTGGGTCGAATTTTGAGGCTGCTGGTCGGAGGGCCAAAACGATCGATTTTACCTTCGGACACTTAAGACCAATTTCGAAGAGCTTGATGTCAGCTTTCCAATGAGCACTAGAATGCATTATCGGACTCATGGTTTAGAAGATACGGGCTTCCGAATAGGGCTGATTTTCAGACTCTTTTTTTTTTGGGGCTGACGGACTCCCTTTCACGACGTGAAACAGTAGGGTGCAGTTCACGGCGTGAAATAGACTTCACGAAAAAAATATTATTTTAATTTGGTTAAAGATAATTACAACAATAATCAACCTTAAATCATGTATCTATCGACACCCAAAGTTGAGTCTCACAAAATATATTCCTGCCCACCACCACTCGCTTCCATTACCAGCATAGGAAAAAGATTTATGCATGCCGGAACACAATCGACACATGAGATAATGTCCAAAACTTCTCACATTTGAGTGTTAACCCTAAGGATACCCTCAATGAACTCATAAAGACCCACATAATCATAGTCCATGCAATGACCAAAAGGTTGAGTGAGTGGGTAACCTCTTTTATCATTTTTGATATCCAAATCTTTCAACATGAGTTGAAGCGTTCCATCCCCATTCAAGCATGAAGTATAGCCAAGAATGGATACTACCAACTCATTCATTTCCATCTTGCTTAGCTCAACAAACTTGCCCTTGTAATTGACCCTTTGGGTATGCATGTAGACAAGTCTCATCAAGACCAATGTCCTCATCAATTTGCACAATCCTTTGAGATCCTTGCATGAAGTATTTGTCTAATCTTTGTACAAAACCCTCTACCCTTTCCTTCTCTTTGATGTCGGGAACAAAGAAGGAAAGGTACCAATATCTCTCCATATATATAGATAAAAAGTCCTCATGTGAGAATACCATGCATCGATCTTTAAAGAACTTTTACTCTTGGGTGGTCACAAAGTATTGCACAACATCATATGCTAAATTATGCCAATCCCAATTATACTTGTGCATTTCCTTCAACCACCAAGATCTAGCTCTTCCCTTGAAATGAGAAGTCACTTTTTTCAATGTGTCAGGCTCGCCACAAGGAAAGGCATGAAAATAGGCATCCCAATTATGAATCCAATCCTTGAGTCCCATGCAAGTCACTCCCACACCATCGAATGCAAACAATCTTTGTGCAAATGGTTCTCCTCTTTTGAACCATAGACTACAAACTTGAGTAGACACCATATACTCAAGAAAATCTTGCACTTTCATTGGTTTCAAAAACCTTGTATGCATAAGTTCATACATCAAGGAATACCTTAATCTTGCTTTTACACCATTACCTTTTGAATCTGAACATTACCATCATAATGTTTCATAATCCTTATGTCTTCAAAAGCATATTGTCCTTTGTCTTGACTTTCAATTGATAAAGGGCTTTGATAGGCATTTCCATCCATTACCTTTGAAAATGAAAAGTCCCCAGTTGGGCTTGCTTGAGAGAAACCTTGTCCTTGTATACCAAATATGCTCAAAGGAGGTTGTTGGTAAAAACATTGCTTCTTGCTTACATGTCCTCAAAATTCTCTTCTCATCACTATCCTCATCAATTGAGTTTGTAAGATCACTCTCAATTGGGTTCCAATCACCATTGTTAAGAGTGACCTCATAGGAAGAAGGTTGCTTGGTAAAAACATTACTTCTTGCTTGCATGTTATTAAAATCCTCTTCTCGTCACTATCCTCATCAATTATCACTCTCAACTGGGTTCCCTAAGAGTGACCTCATAGGAAGAATTGTAGCCATATTGATTGAGTTGAGATTCAATCAATCAATTGGGTTCCCTAAGAGTGACCTCATAGGAAGAATTGTAGCCATCTTGATTGTGTTGAGATTCAACTTCACTTTCATGGATCCAATCATCATTTCCATGAGTGACCTCATATGAAGATCATAGCCAACTCGATTCTTGTAGGAAAAAGCATCAAAATCCACATCAAAATCCATACCTCTTGTCTGCCCTTGATGATCATACTCATAGTCTTCATCACATTGATCAATGTTAAATCTTCATGATTGTCTCGATCCCCATCGGAAGTATTCTCTTCAATGTAATATTCCCCATCCGTGGTACAACTTCCATTTCAAATATTGTCATCGGTACTATAATCATCTTCATCCCCATAATATCTTTCATCATCCTCATTCTCATAGTCATCCATGACTCCCAAATAGTGTACCAAACCCAAAATTGGTCAACTATGCCCCCGGTATAAGATTTGATCTAACTTGTGATTGCGAAATCCGATTGATGAGATTGAAAGCTTGTTGTGAAGCTTATGGGATAAGGATTGAAGCCCAATGATTGCTTTCAAAACAACCCTAAACCCTCTGAACTAAATTAGGGTTTAGCGCTCTGCTCAATGCGATAAAAAACTACCAAAACATCAAATAGGTTGTATTTTGCTCAAACGAACTCCAAATTTGATGATCTCTAGTTTGTCGCATCCGCAATGGAGAGAAGAAAGCGTATACCACCTTGGATCCCACTTTGGATATGCATTATACCTCTCTATTTTAAGATTTGTGCCGCATGTCAGTCTTCTACTACACCACTTGATTTGCACTATCTTTGGGTCATTAGAAAGCTCTTGATGAGTAGATGAAGGATGTGTGAAAACAGATCTGAAAAGTCAACTATCCCTGTTGACCAAAGTTTACCAGTGGAAAAGTCAACAACTTTGAGTTAATCGGTCAAATGGTCTCCGAACCGGGCTTTCTTGGGCTTTATGGAAAGCTCTTAATATGTACTTTCATGCTATATGATCAGTTTTCCACCAGCTCAAAGCATTTATGACCGAGCCAAGGTTTTGTACAATCTGCCAAAGTTCACTACCTTTGCAAATTCCAATTCAAAAGTTCTAAGGCTTGTTAGGAAGCAATTTAGTGAGGCTATCCAACACTCCAAATGCCTTCAAAACTCTCCACACCATTTGTGATTGAATTGCACTTCTTGAAGACCTGGTCACCGAACTCATGTCGGTAAAAATTCCTTCTCGATTGGAGCTTTTTAAGTGTTCATCTGAAGGTTGAATGGGATCTCCAAAATCTAGTATCCACCATATCTTCAAATGTGATGTGCATGTATCCTAGAAGACAACAAAGACGGTGGTAATAAAGCATGATCCCTCGATCTGATGGACCTTGGTTCATGTGTCGAACCTTAAGTTGTCTGCTTCATGACCGTCATAATGTTCCTTTGGTTGGTCTATGAGAGGACCACCACTAGCTTCAAAAATCTGACATTGGCTACAATGATAGGGTCGGGAATGCTACGCCACGCCTGGATCCATGTCAATAACTATTGTCTTTGTTCCTGTATGTGGCCAAAAGTTGCTGGTAAAGATTGGAAAATTGTAGCACACATGAGAGTCACGTCTTTTGGCTTCGTGAAACTCTAGCGGAGTCCATCTTCTTTTGATTGGCATATACAATGGATCGACCTGCAATGTGGGTGGTGCGGTCATGCACACCTGGTTGTATTTTGGAATCACAAGGTACTCCTTTCTCCATTCAGCTTGAAGTCCAAAATCCTCCAAGCGGGGATGCTCTTCAGTAGTGGTGATGGTAACGTAGCCACCTCTGGTGTGTAGTACAAGGTTTGCTTTTTGTCACCTACGAAAACAGTATCATAAAAGTGATTATTAGGATCTCTAGTAAGTCCGCTAATTGTGGGTTGGTGAGCTTTGTGTGCCTGGCCATATTTGCCCATAAAGTACCCTCTCCCGCCAATGGAAGCAGTTCCTCAAGATCAGGTCACGGTGCACGGAGAGGGTATGGTACATTATGTTGCCTTGTTGGAGTGACCTCTGAGTATGCTTCTGGCATGATCCGTCAGGTAGGCTCAAAAGGAATAATCTACATTAGTGCTTTGAACATCAGTTTGGGCTTCAAAAGCAGATTGCCTGCTTTGATAAGTCCCTCGTATTCTGCAGCCAGCTGTCAAATCATCCAAGACTGTGTCATCAGTAAATGGTTGAAGATTATCTTTTGGTGTAGTATGTCTTACCTCTTGAGCGTGCCATGGTGGAGATGGGGTAGTTGCCCGTACCTCCTCGGGAGCGAGAGTGTTAGTGGGAAAATCAGTCTCAGGAGGATAAAAAGATAAGAAGATGCATTCTGCCTGAGAGGTGTGTTGGTAGGTTGCAAGGTAGGAAAAGGGTTAAATAGTTTACTAGCGACATTAGCGTAGACAGGGTAAGTGGATTTAAAAAAAAACAGGTTTCTTCTTGACCCTGTTCTGTGCTAAGTAGTGGGTGACTAGGCTTATGAGTCTTGATAAATTCCCTTAAGTCTAGAAAAAATTCAATCTAATAGACCATTATTGTGATAAGGATTTGAATGTTATGATCTGAGTGAATTGTTATTTGATGATAAGTTTTATACAAGGGATCTTTATCCCAGGTTGTGTTGGGTTCACCATACTATAAGGAACCCCAGAATCAGTTGGATCTTAAAGAAAAGAGTATGTTGCAAGATGAGGACATCTCGTGTTTTTTAAGTGGGGTAGGATGTAAGATTCCTCCCTCCATCTTTTGTGAAGAAGGATTTTATAGAACAGTATGAGCGCTCACTTTTTCCTCACTTGGGAACTTCTGTAGCTCAGACCAAATGGCGGACCTATCAAGACATAACTAGGGTAACACCCTGGGGTCAGCAGCACTTTCGTAACAATGTCCGCTTAAGAATCGAGTTATGGGCCATGAACGTGATTGAAGACAAAGACAATAGTGACAAACCAAATTAAGAGGGTACTCCAAATCATGACTTCTATGACTAGCAAGGTAAGCCTAAAACTCATTCTTATACATTGTTCAATATGTTAAGAAATTAGAGTCCATAGGTGACCTTTTTTGCCAAATAAGAGGGAAAATTTTCTTCTAGGGTATGTTTATTGATTTTCTAAATAGTCAAAGAATAGTGCCTAGTTTCAATGGACTGATATGTACTTTCCAAATGCCAAAGAAATATATTAGACCATTCATTATTAAGATCTCAATGAACTAACAATGATGCACATATGTTTTTTGATTGATCACTCACCAAAGGATATAAATCACTTATTGTCATGATATATACAAATAGAAAACAAAAGTTCTTTTATGATTTTTGGGCCATGAAGGAAAACCTTTTGAGATCAAATGAAGAAGGTTTAGAGTGGATGTAGAAAGCTAAGAAAAGCATAGCTATGCTATGTATATAGGGTGCCCAAAAACCCAAAACATGCCCAAAAGGTATGTAAGCTTGAACCATCAAGGAAGAATTGAGGGTGCCAAAGAGCCTATGAAAAAAAATAAAAATAAAATGAAGTAAGAAGAATCCAAGGAACCTAGGAAATGCTTGAAAGAAGCATGTGTGGGTATATACAAATAGAAAACAAAAGTTCTTTTATGATTTTTGGGCCATGAAGGAAAACCTTTTGAGATCAAACTTTTGGCTCAAACTTTGGCCATAAAAAGCTTCTTTGAAGAAGGTTTACACAAATCACCTTGAGAACCAATATTGCTATAACCTTATTTATAGAAAAAAACAATCTCAATCAAACACTAAATATACCTAGGTCCTAGGTAGTACGAGATGCTGGTTTATTATTGGCATTATTACAAATTTATATCTTTCTAAGAGAAAAAAAGAAAATCTCTAAAAGATATACATACCTAGGTAAAATAATGACACACACATCTAAGCATGATATGGCTTCTATGGGTATGCGTTTTGTGATGACGCGATGCACAATATGCAGATGATGATCATGAGAATGATAATCGTAAGGATGAGGTGGTGTAGTACCTGCCTTTTGGCCGCATCCTTCTCTTTTTGTTGATGTTCCCTTTACTTTGCAGCCCAATACTGGCTAATTTTCTCAGTGCCTTCCTGACTAACAATAACCCTACCTCCCTTTGCTTGCGCTTCTACATTGTACAAAAACTGATCTTGTCCCATTTATGCCCATCAGTATTCATCCTAAAATGAGGTGAAAGTACTATTGGACCATTCTGACCCTGACCAACCATACTCTGCAAGTTTCATCGACCTGAAAACATTAGGAGAGCACCAGGAGATAAGTGGAGGGAGACACACTTTGTGTGTGTGTAGTAGAGAAAAACAAAGAGGAAATTACTAAACATTGCGTTGCAGGAACATTCTCTCTCTCTCTCTCTCTCTCTCTGGAGATCTATGGAGATGACAGGTGAGCTCTTGTTTCTCTTGTGCTCGGCTTCTTCATTTCTATCCTTGTGGTTCACAAGAGCTGTGCTACATTCATGAGCTCTTTCTATCTCTCTACTACACACACACAAAGTGTGTCTCCCTCCACTTATCTCCTGGTGCTCTTCTCACAGAGGTTTAGATGTTGGTGAGTATTATAGACCTCTAACCAGTTGTTGCTGCTGTGAGAGTTATGACCCCCACTGGTAACTTTGTGTTATGACTTCGTAGTTGGCGGGTGTCTCTGGGATGTCATTTGGGACAAACAAGTCTAATTTTTTGACACTGTTGTCCAGTATTTCTTAGGTATGGAGCACGCGACACCAACTACAAAGGTTTAAAACGATAGGGTGGAGGGGATAGAAAAAGATATCTTGAGGGTTAGTCAATACTAAGTCACCTCTCAAAACTCCCATGATTATTATGGGGTTAGCATCTCTCGATTTCGCTGAACCCCTTCAAGTGTCAGTTTTGGGTCAAGCATGGTGTGATATTGGGATACATTATCTCAAAGCATGGTATATCCACTGACGAAAGTAAGGTCAAACTAATATTGGAGCTACCACCACCTACCAATTAAAAAGGAGTGCAAAGGTTTATGGGTCATGTGGGGTATTATCGACACTTCATAATTTTTTATGCTGAAATAGCTAAACCTTTATAAATTCTAAATGGGGAACCAACACTGGTGTTGATGATGATCTTCCTGATGCTTATTTATTTAAGTTAGACATGGTACCCGAATGGAGTGAAGAAATCTCGGAGTATCTAGCTTATGGGTTTCCGCAAGAAATACCCTTGAATAAAGACAAAATGCAGCGGCTTATCAAGCTTGTTGCACCTTATCATCACAACTAATTGTAGGAGAGCTATATAAGCTAGGAAAAGATAACGTACTCAGAAGATGCATTAGAGAGGATGAGTTCATCCACCATATTGGAAGAAGCTCATTCAGGGATAGCTGGCGGGCATTTTGCTGGAGAAATCACAGCTCAAAAAGTACTTCAAGCAGGACTATGGTGGTCTACGTTATTCAGAGACGCCATAGAATTTGTTAAAAGATGCGAAGAATGTCAATGTTTCGCTATCCCACAACAAAGGAATGCCACTAACCCCCTTCATTTGTAAGACAACCATTTGAGAAATGGGGGATAGATTTTGTGGGACCTATTAGTCCAGTGGTACATCCATATCGTAGTAGCCACTGACTATTTCACAAAATGGGTAGAAGCCAGAGCCTCTAAGAGAGCTGATGCTTGCATGAACAACAGCGAGATTTATATACGAGCAAATCATCTCGAGGTTCGGATGTCCGTTAGAATTAGAACAGTTCCTATTTCCTTCTTCTCAGCTCTTGATCTACGAGTGTCGAGCTCTTATTTTCCTTAAGCTCAACTCTTGTAGTTGTCATTCCACCTCACTTCGTTTGAGGTCTAACTCTACTTCCTCAGTACTGGGGAAGAATATTTGACCCGTCCTAGCCGCACTTTCCATGTCTCGTCTTATTCGAGGGGTGCTGATATTCGACAGCCTATAATTCGATAGTTGGAATGGCACTCCTTGTCGTGGACCGAGTCTAGCGCTGGTTGACGGACCCATGCCCACAGATTGCACTTCTTCCTCATGGTTGGATTCACTCACAATCAAACTCACACATTCCTTGCATGCATCACACATGTCACAGGGCAGACTCACTCACAACCAACTTGGGTCACCCTCTAAAGAATTAATCAGACTCGCTCTTAATTCTTATACCACACATGTCACAGGGCAGACTCACTCACTCAATCAAACTCACACATTCCTTGCATGCATCACACATGTCATAGGGCAGACTCACTCACTCACAACCAACTTGGGTCACCCTCTAAAGAATTAATCAGACTCGCTCTTAATTCTTATACCACACTTGGGTCACCCTCTCAAGAATTAATCAGATTCACACTTACAACTTATTCTTAAACCACACTTGGGTCACCTAAGATAAATAGTCAATTTTATTATTCGTAAGAAAGAAAAACAATGAGCTAATTTTGCAAAACATGAAAAAGCAGGACGTGTAAAGAGAGGTGGGCAGATATTTGAATAAACAAGAGAAAAGGGGGATTTTTGCCCACCCCAAAGCAGTCTCTCTATTGCTGCCCTTATCTTCTTCTCCTTAGCCATGGCTATGGTGAGGAGGCCCTACACAAGCCTGGCCCAAGGATGGGATGTTATAGAGCATACCTGGCTTTTTCAATGGAGCTGTGTAATAGATCTGGAATCAGGGTCGATGACTAGAGTGCTACTAATAGGAGGGTTGACGACAATGATGCTTTAATCTCTCTGTGAGAAGGAGTCGGTGAAGATTATGCGAGGAAGAAGAGGTGGAGAAGAAGAGTGATGCATAAGAGGTGGAGAAGAAGAGTGATAATATTTTTAGAAGATGAGTGAATGTTAGGTTTTCATACATTTCATTGAGGTAAAAATCATGTAGGAATTTCTCTAATCTATTAGAATATGCTCAGAGCAAAAAATAATTATTTTTTGGTTGTTCGTCAGAATCTAATATATTCAAATATTCTAGATTTGCTAGTGATCTGGACATTTATTAAGATGGCCCGATTGTTTAAAAATATTTGATTTCTTTGAGGAGCGTTCTTTATTCATAGTAATTATTCGAAGTACCTAAGAATTACGTATATTGTGAATGATTTAAAGGACGTTCAGTATTGTAAATAATTTAAAGGACGTCCTTTAAAATTATTCTTTTTAGTGTTTTTTATTAATAAAGTAGATGAAAATGACTACGACTTTAATATGAGGAAAAAAATATTGACAACTCATCACGGATTTAGAGATATTACGTATTATGGTAATTTTTAAATTGTCATGTATCATAGGCTATAAAAGATATGGCCGTTAATGGTTATTCCTAGATGACAATATTCCCCTTCCATTCATTAATTAAAATTTCATGTGTGGCATAATGATGAAATTGTCTACATTCAATGCATTACTAAATTATTTTAAAGATACTAAAATTAAATAATTTTGGATTTCTAGATTACACATTGGAATACTCTCTGATTCTTTAGCTTGTCTAAGCATTATGCTCTTTTCATTTCATTGTGGGTGCCTTAGCTTGTCTAAGCATTATGCTCTTTTCATTTCATTGTGGGTGCCTTTCTTTCTTCTACTCTTTCCTCTATTGCCAGGTAAAATGACTATGGGTATCACCATCTCAAAAATGGTAGTCACACGTGATTCAAGATACTAAGAGGTTTCCAAGCAAGATATTCTTTATCTCTTTGGCTTGGAAGGGCAGAGAATTGTCTTTCGTCCACTAACATTGGGGTGTGAGGGAGTGAAGGTTGAAGTGTAGATTCTCTCGTGGGGACTAGGGAGTGAAGGTTGAAGTGTAGATTCTTTCTAGTGGGGACTAGGGTTTCATATTGGATTCTCACATGAATACATGAATACATGAATACAAGGTTTGTTTTGAGGAAGGGAGAAATGCATGTCCATTTGTTGTTGTGAGAGACGAGATTGAAGATAGTAAGAGCAAGTTGTGTAGTTTCATTGACATTATTAAAAGCCTTCCCTTGAACAATAGTCTACACATAGCTCTAGCAAATAACACACAATAAAGGTTGCTAAGCTGCCTATGACATATGATGGTTATGTTGCTTTCAAACTTCCTCCTTGTAAAGGAGAACCCATAATAGCGAGAATGGAGCACAAGAGGGCCAAGTATGGGTAGACTATGTAACTTGCTTCTCATATTGTTTTCCAAGAATAGTACGTCTGAGTAGAGATGTGGTGGACATTTAGGATGTTATAATCTTGAATGCCCTTACTTTGGTTGTGTATCCTTGGTTAGCGAGAAGCAATGGATTGGAATACTAAGGAAGCAATGGATTGGTTAGCGAGAAGCAATGGATTGGAATACTAAGGAAGCAACCACCTGTTGCAAGGAGTAATTGGTTTTAAAATGAGAACCATCTATTGTAGGAGTAATTGGTTTTAAAATGGGAACCCTTTTGTGCATGCATTGCAAACAAACACCAGAGTGTGTGACTCCATGCCTAGCAGTTATGTATTATTGCATTCCACGAGACCACAACTCCACTACTACTAGATGTGTGGAGCTATGATCACCTTGTTGGAGAGGGAACATGTAGGGAAGCCAAAAGAATGGTGGAGGATAAGATAATGTCTCATGCTAGAGCTACACCCTTTGCAACACCAAAATAGGTTGAGGTGTCGTGGCCTAGGAGATGGTAAACATGCTACTTAAAGAATCAAAGAAATATGACTAACTTTGGAGACTTGGAGATATTGGATCTTCTATAGTTATTCACGCCCTTTTCTAATAGAAGAAGAAGAATCCAGAGATGTATAGAGGAGGCAAGAGATTTCCACAATATAGTGCAAAAGGTCTAGAGGCCATTTTAGATCTAAAGAATAAATTGAAATACCCATTTGTTCATAGTATACTTCAGGTGGAGGTTAAGCATCAACTTCATGTGTTTAAGATGTTTGTTTTGGGACCCAGAAGTGGTTTAGATTTAGTGAACAAGATGAGGCCGAAAGGAGAGTGGGAGAGAATGTGGGTCCACTTTGATCATAAGCATAGAGTGCCTGGTTGATCGACTATATGGGTGCTCATGTGTATGACCCTTTCATTAGAGAGCTATTGACTATAGCAACCTGTGAGTTTAAAGTTAAAGATAGATATGGATAGATGGAGTTTTAGATGATGATTAATTCTGTTGTTATGCAATATGCGCAAGGCTGCCAGAGTTTTGTGGTTTCATGCCAAATGAGGCTAGTGCTGATTGGCGTGTAGTCCAGAAAGTCTATAATAAAGGGAAGCCAATGCCTAAAAAAGAATGATCTTGTGCTAGCATAGTATGATTAAGCACATAAAGAAATTTATACGAGCTCCATATCATGAAGAGCACAAGGTTTTGTGGTAGACAGTGGAAAGATGCACTAACAGATATGTCAGCAGAAGCTAAACATCATAGGAAAGAATTACAACAATGGTGGAGAAAGGGACATCCTTTTTTAGATGAGATACCACTCCTTGAGACATGGCTTGCATGGTGGGATGTGTGCGCATCACATTGGGGTGCTTGGGTCTATGAAGCACAAGTCTCATTGCAACAACTCTGAAGTAGTCAAGCCAACACGTGAAGAAGCTTCTATCAACATATCTACATGTAGAGCAGCAAGTGCGCGGCATCTAATTGTAGCTTGCACATAGAGCATCTCATTTATCAACGTCGCAACACTTGCTCGCAAGAGGTGGTGATATTACTAATTTGAGTAATACCTCACTTAAAGGGTCACCACAACTTCTAAGGTTAAATTACATCATGCACATAGAGCATCTCGTTCATTGGCATCCCCAGCTTACTGGCAAAAGGTGGTGATATTACTTATTTAAGTAATACCTTACTTAAAGGGTCACCACAACATTTAGTTCTAAGGTTGAACAATAAAATTAAAAAATATATAAAAAATGGGAGAAAAACTAAGGTTGCTTTGTATGCACTAAAATTGGTTGTCAAAAGGGCATCCATCAATAGATTCATACGATCAATTGGTGTGAAGAGGACTTGTACTTTGCAAATGGCTAGGAGAAGGATGACAAAGTCAGCATCTTCATGTGAATCAACTAACATTAAGTACAAAACAAAAATCAAACAATCAAAACTTTCCCACTATTACTTAAAAGCAAAAAGCTTCAGTTTCTCAGAATTTTTTAAGTAAAAATCCTCATTTATACGCGAAAGGAAGTTTTTAGGCTAGATCAATAGTGGGTGGCATTCACATTTATCATCATACTCTCCTTATACAAGACCTAATTTATAAAGGGTTCTTCTTTAACGTCACACAAGCACTATGGGTGGTTTCTTTGATAAAGCTAATAGGTTTGATGGATCCAAGTACCACACTTGGGCTATTAAAATGCAATGGCACTAGTTGATTATTGGGAACTATGAGCATTGTAATTAGAGAAAATAACCTTCAAGTATAAATCTAGAATTGAGGAGTAAGTGGGAGACAAGTGACTCAAAAGCACTTTGTTACATAATCAGTGATCTTAGTGATAACCAAATTCATCAAGTAAGTTCCTCGTCTAGTTCAAATGAAGCATGGATTTGTCTCAAAGCAATTTTTGGTCAAACAAATTCAGCCACACAATTGTTTCTAGGGTAAAAAATTATACAGGTTAGAAAAAGATGAGAAGACACCTATAGCTTCTCATATAAATGATGTTAAGTGCTCAATTGACCAACTTAGTGGAGCAAGAGTCATTATTTTGGAAGAGGAAGCAGCCTTTGTTCTTCTTTGTAGTATGCCTACATCATTTTAAAAGTGTGTGTATGTCATCATTTTAAAAGTGTGTGTATGTCATCTGAAACCAACCAAGTCTAACTCTTGTGTCAGTTGTGCCCTATCCCTTATTTTGGAAGAAACAAGATTAGAAGCAGCAAAGTCTTCCACTCTAGTAGCCACTTCTCCAGCACCACCAACACCACATCTAAGTGAACAAGCCCTTGTCATGGTGCAGAAGAAGAAGACCAAGACTCCAAGGTCTTACTACTATTGTAAAAAGAAGGGACACTACATCAAGGAAAACGGAACAAGGATGAAGAAGAGAAGGTGAAATCCAACAAAGATGACTCTTCTTCTAAACATGAAGCAAAGAGAGATGAAATATTATTTCAGTAACAATCAACAAGCGTTTGTGGCTCACTGTAACTTTGTGGCTTCTAGGCGACTATGCAAATTTGTTTTGTGCTTTATGACAATACTCTGATCTACACACCATGTTGGTATGTATGTAGATCAAGAAAGGTTGTTGAAAATGTGATCTATATGAGTTTTATGGTCACATAAATCTTTTGTGGTAGGTTACATCAAAATCTAGGCTAAAGTCTAAGGTTTAAATTTCTATGGTCACTTCGTGGTACCATGGTTAGTTAGGTTAACGCTAGCATTGGTGACACCTCTTTAGGGTAGAGGGAACATGGCCAAGTGGGTTTTGGTGACTCATTCATAAGAGCCTGTATAATTGAGGTACTCACACTACATTGGGCATGTGTGAGAACTCTAGCTTTTGTAATCTCTCTTTGTGAGCAATAATAAGTGGTCTTTTATGGAGATCTTAGTGTTTGCATTGTGATTAGCTTTGAGTATTTCTTTGTGTAATGCTTAGTATTAATCATTTGCTTTTGCTTGATTATACAAGTCCTTTAGTAGATGTATCTCATTAACAAAGTTTATCAAAGATTGTTAAATGACTCAAGATAAATATATGATTGAGTCATCTAACATATGTTAATCTTGGTGATTTTATTTTAATACAAAGTGCATGATAGAGGGGCCAAGAGAGATTCAAACTGAAGAAGCTGAAGGAAGAAGTGGCCTAGCACAAGGAATTGTGACTACAGATTATAGGCCTACAAGAGGAAAATAAAAGAATGGAAAATAGAAGTCAACGAGTTGAAAGGTATTGTGTCCAAACAAGAGAAAGAAGGTTTGAAGATGAAACATGATCTAAACATATCCCTTCTCCGACTAGAAAGTGCATAGAGGCCAAAACGAACGAGATTATCAAGGAACATCATGAAGTTATATAGAAAAACTGTGCAGTAGAGAGCACACGGAGACAAAGTGGAGTTAATGAAATCTGAAGCATGATTGATGATACTAGATGTAGAAAAGTGCCCAAAAGTATTTGAGCCGACGAATGCTGAGAAGATGGATCAACGGGAGGAACAAACTATTAACGAGCTACAAGGGGGTGTGGGAAGAGTATCTATAGAGGTTGAAAGTTTTCATGGAGCTAAGTAGTCCCCCCATAGAAAAGGGGACCAAAATGTGGACGGAGGGAAGGAATAATAAGGGATAATTTCCAAAACAAGAAATATGGCCTAAGGGTAGGAAAAGAACGAGACTGGATTGGAAGGGCGATGGTAGTAGTGGAAGTGCTAGAAAGGGAGCTCCAAACATAGAATGTAAAGTTGATATAGGCGTTGGAAGCTTAGAAAAAGAAATTTGCAAAAATTGAAAGTTGAAGGGAAGAAAGCAATAATAGAGCTAGAACCAGTAAAGCGTGGGAAGGAAATACTCCTATGGACCAGCTCCACCATAGACAACACTAAATGAGCTCAAGGAACATGTGCTCACTACCACCAAGCAACTTGAAGAAGAGAAAGTAAATAATGAATTTGCACTTAAGGTGCAAGTGGAGGAGCTAGAAGGGCTGGTTCAAGAATTCAAAGAACAACAGAAATAGGATGGAAAAATAATACAAGCACTAAAGAAGGAGCTGCAACAAGCATGCACAATTTTGAGGAAGATGTGGAAGGCTACTCTACCCCATTTGGACTAAACTCTTAACTATCCCTAGCTCATGCAGACCAGTGTTGGGCATGATTTTGCCCACTTTTGGTGTTAGGCATAGTCGTACAACTCGGCTTGAAGAGGAAGATCTGGCTAGGTGGTCTGGAACCACTGAAACATATTGGTCTAGATCAGACAACATCGACAATATTCTTATCTCAAAGTTGGTGCGAATGTAACTTGTGCTTTAATGCAACATAGTAAGATAAGCGATGACCATAAATATGTCCTTAGGTGGAATGTCAAGTTGGTGAGTTGATGGGCAATGGTCATTATGCACTTAATTTCCTTGTGCAGGCTGTAAGGAGCACCACAATTGCATTAATAAAAGTTATAGGCATGACTTAGATTAGATTAATATTCAAAGAACAACAGAAATAGGATGGAAAAATAATACAAGCACTAAAGAAGGAGCTGCAACAAGCATGCACAATTCTGAGGAAGATGTGGAAGGCTACTCTACCCCATTTGGACTAAACTCTTAACTATCCCTAGCTCATGCAGACCAGTGTTGGGCATGATTTTGCCCACTTATGGTGTTAGGCATAGTTGTACAACTCGGCTTGAAGAGGAAGATCTGGCTAGGTGGTCTGGAACCACTGAAACATATTGGTCTAGATCAGACATCATCGACAATATTCTTATCTCAAAGTTGGTGCGAATGTAACTTGTGCTTTAATGCAACATAGTAAGATAAGCGATGACCATAAATATGTCCTTAGGTGGAATGTCAAGTTGGTGAGTTGATGGTGGGCAGTGGTCATTATGCACTTAATTTCCTTGTGCAGGCTGTAAGGAGCACCACAATTGCATTAATAAAAGTTATAGGCATGACTTAGATTAGATTAATATTCAAAGAACAACAGAAATAGGATGGAAAAATAATACAAGCACTAAAGAAGGAGCTGCAACAAGCATGCACAATTCTGAGGAAGATGTGGAAGGCTACTCTACCCCATTTGGACTAAACTCTTAACTATCCCTAGCTCATGCAGACCAGTGTTGGGCATGATTTTGCCCACTTATGGTGTTAGGCATAGTCGTACAACTCGGCTTGAAGAGGAAGATCTGGCTAGGTGGTCTGGAACCACTGAAACATATTGGTCTAGATCAGACAACATCGACAATATTCTTATCTCAAAGTTGGTGCGAATGTAACTTGTGCTTTAATGCAACATAGTAAGATAAGCGATGACCATACATATGTCCTTAGGTGGAATGTCAAGTTGGTGAGTTGATGGGCAGTGGTCATTATGCACTTAATTTCCTTGTGCAGGCTGTAAGGAGCACCACAATTGTATTAATAAAAGTTATAGGCATGACTTAGATTAGATTAATATTCAAAGAACAACGGAAATAGGATGGAAAAATAATACAAGCACTAAAGAAGGAGCTGCAACAAGCATGCACAATTCTGAGGAAGATGTGGAAGGCTACTCTACCCCATTTGGACTAAACTCTTAACTATCCCTAGCTCATGCAGGCCAGTGTTGGGCATGATTTTGCCCACTTATGGTGTTAGGCATAGTCGTACAACTCGGCTTGAAGAGGAAGATCTGGCTAGGTGGTCTGGAACCACTGAAACATATTGGTCTAGATCAGACAACATCGACAATATTCTTATCTCAAAGTTGGTGCGAATGTAACTTGTGCTTTAATGCAACATAGTAAGATAAGCGATGACCATAAATATGTCCTTAGGTGGAATGTCAAGTTGGTGAGTTGATGGGCAATGGTCATTATGCACTTAATTTCCTTGTGCAGGCTGTAAGGAGCACCACAATTGCATTAATAAAAGTTATAGGCATGACTTAGATTAGATTAATATTCATATCTCCAAAAAATGATGAATCATCACTTAATTGAGAGTCACAAAAACATCTTATCAAAATAACTTGCTGATATCTAACCAATGAACTAATTGACTTTGCCTTGTTGATGTTCATAACCAGGGTCCTTTAATGCTCAAGGCTTGAATGGAACGATGAGGGTCCTTTAATGGTAAAAATTAAGGCTTGAATGGAACACCATTAGTGGGTTAGTAAGCCATAATTCATACCAATTAGAAGGACACGACATTAAAGCTCAAGCTCAACTAAAGTCTCATTTGCCTCCAATTCGCAAGGAACTTGATGGACCATACTTTAGCACAAACTTGAGCTTCAATTAACACCAGTTTCAATTGTGATCTTTTCCCATTTGTTAATTATGATCTTGATCAACCAATTAACACTTAATGAAGGTCTTAATTAATAACTAACTTTAAGTTCACTTATCAATTAGCACTCAATTTAGGTTCTAATTAATAGATGAATTTAGGTTCAATCAGCATTCAATTTAAGTTCTAATTATTAACATATGAGTTTAGTTTCAATCATAAGGGTATTATGGGTCTAGTTTCTATTTTGTTCTATTTGATTTTATGCCTTAAATAGGGCTAAATATCAGAGGCACAATTTGGGATTAATTTTGGAATCATAGCTAAAAAATGAATCTTTTCTCCAAGTATTTACTTAAGCTTTGAATTTCAAATAAACAAGGGTGCACACATTAAATCAACACACTATAGTATATCGTAACATAAGAAAATACTCAATAACACATGAACAAGAGCATTGGGTGCAATCTCCCCCCTGACATGTGTGGCTCCTTCTCCCACACACACGGTATTTATGTCATATTCATATTTTTAGCCCTTGGAGCCAATAATAACACCTTCTCCTTCTCCCACACATAGTATTTATGTCATATTCATATTTTTAGCCCTTGGAGCTAGTAATAATACATTTTTCACTTTTGGGCTTTTTATTTACTTATAAATGATCTTGCTAAAAGTTTCAAAGGTTTACACATGCTAAAACTTTTGCCCAATAATAAATCAAATGGACTTATTATACATACACAACTACTTGTGTGCACACATATTAAATAATCTTGTGCACATACACACATAAAATAATCTTGTACACATATGCACATAAACTCTAGCCACATGATAGGCTACAAATGATTAATTATCACTCTAAGAATTCTAATAGATACTAATAGCATCATTGTCTGCATATCTTATTATTCTTGAAATTCTAACAATTACACTTCTAATGGTATTCTTGTTTTTCTATTTGATGGATAATCACAATCTAAGTTTCTTATTGTAGTCTTATGTCGCTTCATAAAGTCATCTATGTCTCTTTATAGCAACACTAACAATGAATTGTCGTCATGTTAGTGTTGTGTGAACATGGATTGATTAATGAAAGCTTCTACAATTCCCATTCCCAAACGTAATAAACACCAAAGCCTTATTTCTTTAATATGTGATTTTTTTGAATGTGCTATCCATGTTGCTAAACATGTTAATGTACTCTCAAATCTTAGCATCTCCCTTCCACTAATGTACATGAGAAACCAAGCATTCTAGTTTACATAATCATTATTGATCAGTGGTGTTCAAAAGGACTCTCAAATATTAGCAATTTAAAATGTACATGAGAAACTGAGCTCATCCCTTCTTCTTAAGAAGGGAGATTCCACTACCTATGAGAGTGGCCCCTAATTATTAGAGTCTTTACACACTCTTGGGAAAGGGGGCATAAGGGGGAGACTCTTGGAAAAAAGGGGCGATCTCCCCTCAACACTATATGGCACTGGGTCTTTAAGACCCCTGTCAGATAAGATCAATGGTCCCATTTTTGCATTGGATTAAAAATTAAACTAGGGAGGACGACTACCACCATCCACCATCTTTCGGTGTCTCTAGTTTACTTTTTAAACCTTAGTTTACTTCTCTTTCCTAATTTATTTTTAACCTTAGTTTACTTCTTTTCTATCTTAGTCTATTTCTTTCTTAACTTAGTTTACTTCTTTGTCTACTTTACCTAGAAGTTGGGCCTAAAAAAATTCTAATCCGACATCTCAAAAAACCAACAAGCTTACTTTTGGTAGATGCAGCTTGAGATTGAACCCAAGACCTCTAGCTTACAGAGCTAAGCTTTAACGAACACACTATTATCACCACTATGTCAACCCTCTTTTTTTATTTTAACACATTCTAGTTTAAATCCCAGGACTGTAGTTTACTTCCCTAGTTTACCCTCTCCTCCTTTGTTTATTTCCCTAGTTTTCCCTAGTTTTCCCTAGTTTACCCTCTCCTCCCTAGTTTAATTTCCTAGTCTTCCCTAGTTTACCCTCTCCTCCCTAGTTTAATTTCCTAGTCTTCCCTAGTTTACTCTCTCCTACCTAGTTTCCTTCTTGGGTTTACCCTCTCCCTAGTTTACTCTCAGCCCCAAGTTTACTTGCACGTAAGGCCTAGTTTACTCAAGTGTCCTTTTCCTAGTTGACTTTAAATGCCATTCCTAGTTTACTTCAAATGCTATTCTTAGTTTGCTTCAAATGCCATTCCTGGTTTACATTCCATCCCTAGTTTACTTTCACGTAAATGTTATCATTTGGTCCTAATCTACCATTTGATTTGTATATTATCTAAAGTACTATCTTAATTGTTGAGAAGCATGGATCAAGTCTCCTAATGACAATAAACTTTCTAATGAGATACTAATCTTACTCTAATCTAAGTGAATTCAAGATGATGAGTGTGTGCTAATTAAATTGCACTCAAGTTAATTAGAATCTAGGATAGATTAACTTGGACACATAGAGAAACTTGAGATAAGTGCAAGTGATATGTTCATTGCTTGAAATGGCCCCCTTTTATATGAGGAGGTATACCCTTGGGCTTATACATTAATGTGGGATAATTCCCTTTACTCATGTGCTTCATGCTAGACTTTTCTCTTGCTTGGCTACTCATTCTCACTCCTTATCTTTTCCTTGTGCTTAATGGCACCACATTTCTCAACACCCCCCTTTGGTGCCATTTTCTTAAGCTACTACAAGGTAGTCAGATGTAAGTTTTACATCATATTTTCACCCTTCCTCATTTCTAACTTAGTTGGGGAACTCAGAGGCTCTTTGATTTGGTTACTCTCTAGCTTAGATATTATTTTAGAGATGGTCGGATTGATTTTCACTCCCCTAAGGTGCTACTTTGGCTACTCTCTGGTGGTCCAGTTTTTTACATTTGCATCACTTCCCCTAGGTGCTATGAGCAACTTTGGTTCATGTGCTACTTTGGCACTTCCCCCCCTTAATGCTACTTTGGCTCTAGGTGAGAGATGAATTTTTAGCTTGGGTATATCATTGGTCCCAGAGGCTAGTTACAAGCATTTTTTATAGGAAGTAGGATTTTTTACAACAAATTTTTATTTAAGAAATGGGTAGTGAGATGAATTTTTGATGATGCGAGGCTTTTGCTGCTTCTCTTTCTTCTTCATTTTTTCTTGTAGCCTTCATGTTTGTTGCCACTTATGTTTTTCTTTTTCACACCTACGCTTGCATACTCGTTTGGTTGTTGCAACATTTTTACAAAGATTGTACTCTTCTTTATCACACACAAGTACTGGCGTGCTCATTTGGCCACACTGATCACAAACATCTTTGACTCATGGTTAGACACAAAAAATTTGGTGGCATTTGGTGATGCCCAAGTTGATTCATAGTTTAACCATGTGAACAACCCCTTAAGTTGGGGCTAGGTGTGAAGAGGTAGATAAAAACCTTATCTCTAGAACCTTAGCACTTTGGCGTTTTTGTGGCAAATGTTGTCAACCTCTATGCCACCTTTTACTTCTCACCGGCTATACTGGCTGATTGTGCAGGGGCTTGTTATTAGCAATATTGATAATGGAAGGTTAGCACTGTTGTTGTGAAGGGAAGCCATGGTGGAACTTGCAGAAGCAAACATCGTGTAGCGGGATTTGAAGACAATGAAGATGCTCGCAAAACAAAGGAGAAGGCAGCTTGTAGGCAGAGGCTAATCTTCTTTAGTTTGCTAGCTAATGCACCACACACGGGCACACGTGAAAAAGAGGTTGCTTTTGGCATCAACACAAACCAGAAGTAAAGAAGTCCGGCAAGAGGGAGGCAGTCATTCCCTGGTTACTAATGATAAACCTTAATGATGCAAGAAGAATAAAGAAAGAATGCCCTAATTCTATTTTAATGACCTAATGACAATAAGAAGAAGAAAGAAAGAATGCCCAAATTCTATTTTAATAATCGAGCTCTAATAATGACAATCAACTTTCTAATGAGAAACTAATCTTACTCTAATGACAACATGACTAATCTAAGGTAGGTGATACCTAAGTGAACTCATGATGATGTGCGCTAGTTAAATTGCACTCGAGTTAATTAGACTCCAAGATAGATTAACTTGGAGACATAGAGAAACTTGAGATAAGTGCAAGTGATGTGTTCATTGCTTGAAATGGCCCCCTTTTATATGAGGAGATACACCCTTTGCTCATGTGGCTTCATACACCCTTGTGGCTTCATGCTAGACTTTGCTCTCTCATTGTCACTCCCTACCTTTTCCTTGTGCTCAATGGCACCGCATTTCTCAACATTAATAACCTCATATAACCTCTCTTCTTAATTCAAATAATCCTTGAAAAGAGAGCTTGTGAAATCTTAGTTTCTAGATCCAATGTTAGTTTACTTATGTATGAAAAGAGACGTCGAAAAACTTTATCAGCAGCTCCTAGTCTTCTTTCCTAGTTTACTTTTTCTAGTTTACTTTTAGATCCGACGGCTTTAAAACGACAGCGAGACATGACTCTCTCCTAATCATTGATCCCACTTGAATGGGGTCTTAAAGACCCCGTGTGATATAGTGCTGAGGTTTGCCCATTAGAGAAGAGAATCCCTGGGTAGGGGAGATCTCCCTTGGACATTGGAGAATCCCGACAAAAGGGGAAAATCTCCAATTCTCATGGATGGACAGTCTTCCCGGTCCATCTCCTCCTCCACCTTAGCGGGGAAAAATTTTTATGTAAACTCCCTTATCTATTCCATCTATTAACTGAAGGTTCCAAGTGACTGAGAAGCTAACACGTGATAGGAGGAGGAGCCGGAATTTTGAAATTTCAAGAGGAGAAGCTAACATACCATTGCAGTTACTTTATGTGTGTAAAAACACATAAATTGAATACGGCATATATGCCATTCCAAACAATACCGCAACATCGGGTCCCGTACTAGTTTATAATTTAAGGAAAACAAGAAAAAAGAAATTATCAAGAGAAAAAAAGAAGTGGGAAGGAAGAATGTTGTCTCCATTCATCATTCATTCGATTTTCTTAAACTACCTTCTATTTCTCCATCTGCCATAGCCAACAAACCTCACCTGACTTCTCAAGCTCTCTTTTAGGCTGCGT
Organism: Cibotium barometz; assembly: GCF_041138505.1. NCBI lineage: Eukaryota > Viridiplantae > Streptophyta > Polypodiopsida > Cyatheales > Cibotiaceae > Cibotium > Cibotium barometz. The sequence goes on along the minus strand of NC_141079.1, from coordinate 32,054,382 downwards.
AATTGTGCAGACTACGATCACGAAAACATTTGTCCACTTCACATTATGCAGGGCGCCCATCCTGTGGCCTGGTCTATGCAGACAAACCCGATTCAGGTTGGCCCTTTTGTTTCTGGGAAAATCCTTTTAAAAGCCTGAAAATTATAGCACTTTCCGATTTGGGTTTCAGATCTCTAAGCAGGGTGGTTATGCACAAGGGCGCTGTCATTATTTTGAATGAATTTCTGACCAATCAGATCATTTCAAGTAAATTTTTTTGAGCATTTTCCTGGGCTTGGAGCATACCAGGTAGATGCAATGGGTTTTTATCCAGAAAAAAAAAAACTCACTTTTCAGTAAAATTTTGAGTTGATTTTTGCCCCTGAACAGAAGCAGTAGGGGTGCATGCAGAAGGGTGCCCTTTCATTTTCAGTAGGAATCCATCAGAGTACATATTTTTTTTTTGGAAAGAAAAGAAGGGTGCCCACTGACACAGGCATGTCAAGTGGGATTATTACTGGAAAGCTTAGATTTTCACCTCCCATTTTCCATGGACAGAAAAAGGCACACCATCATCATCCAACCTCAAGGGCCGATGCTGCAAGTAAGATTCTCGGAGGTTTCGATGTTGCTTCCAAGTCCTTTAAAGCTGAGAAATATGTAGCTTTGGGAATCTTAGGAAAACCCTTTTATGATGCACGGGCTCGGCATGGCAGCAAGTATTCTGGAAGGCTGCCCTTGCATGCCTCGCTTTCCTCCTATGCGAATTCCGGGGAAGAGGACAATGTTGACTCACAAGCCAGGTTTTTTGTTTCACACAAGGATGGCAAGTTCCAAACAAAGGCCCAAACGACTGAGGTGAGCTCAGCAAATGGTGGAATGAAGGGCATGGCGGACGCATTCGGCATCTCCTCTCAAACTGCTTATGGCATAACAACTGTGATTTCTCTATCAGCTTTGGTCTTACCTCTATTCATGCAGTCACTTGGCGCAGGCTCGGCCTTAAAAACCAAGATATTGTCCTATATCACACTGCTTTTTGGATTTTATATGGCCTGGAACATCGGTGCAAATGATGTTGCCAATGCAATGGGAACTTCAGTTGGGTCAGGAGCACTCACGCTTCGGCAGGCGGTGATGGCAGCGGCTATTCTAGAGTTTGCTGGTGCTTTCTTAATAGGCTCACATGTGAGTCACACAATGCAGAAGGGTATACTGGTTGCAGATGTCTTTAAAGGCAAAAGCTCGTTGCTGTTTTCTGGCATGCTGTCATCCCTTGCTGCTGCTGGTACCTGGTTACAGGTAACTTAATGTCAGTGTTTTAGTGTTTGTCTTGGACTAGGCAATTTTTAAAAGGTGTTTGACCTCAAGTATTAGATTAATGTGTGCAATGAGTAGTATACATACACTCAGTCTGGTTGCAAGCACTTAATACCAACTTGGCATGCAAGAATACATACTTCTTTTTTTCCAGCTAGCCTTAGGCCCAAGATTCACCCGTAGTTACCATTTATCACCGCCCGTTGGCGCTTTTTTATCTGCCTGCAGGCGATGCCGCTGAGGAAGTACCTAGTGGGGTTTTGAACCCAGGACCTCCTGGTCCTAGGCAAACACCTTCACCACTTGTGCTATCACCTCATTGGCTTTTTTATCTGCAGGCGATGCCGCTGAGGAAGTACCTAGTGGGGTTTTGAACCCAGGACCTCCTGGTCCTAGGCCAACACCTTCACCACTTGTGCTATCACCTCATTGGCTTGCAAACATACACACTTGTCCGCCTTATGCTGTTTGTTGTGCTTGGAGCTAATGCTCACGATGGAACCCTGTGTTTTGGGGTCCCCACCATAGTCAATGCTCATGGAGGTCATCATCTTAATATAATGCATATGCACATGGGCTGAAGTGTTGAGCAAGGTCTTCAAGTGATCCTTTTACAGAGGGAAAGGGTGGAGAAGGGTACAGAAGCTGTAGTAAGCAATCTTCAATTGTTAGTGCGTGAAGACTGTTTTTAGTCTTGGCTATTTAATTAGACATGATCAAGAACTAATGCTAAAATTAAACAAGTGGAGAGTGGAAATTGTTGTTTTTCTTGCATTGATGCCAAAGGCCTCTTTTGAATGGTCAGTGAAACGATACAATTTAGGAGGCATGCCTCTTGGAAGAGGTACAACTATTGAATGAATAGTTGTGTCTTTTAATGGTGAGAAGTCATTTCCCATTGGTTTGAGGCACAACTCTTCATCTGGAAGAAATGTGGCTTTTTGAATAGTCATGATCTCTTTATGGAAAGTCATGACCTTTCATTGTATCTCGTCATGAAAGGGGTGCATTTCTTCTTCAAAGGGCGTGGCTTTTAGTGAAAGGGTGTGATTGTTCATGATAGAGCCCAAAGGGTCACATCTCTTGGATGAATGGACTTTAATGGTTAATGAAGAGGATCAAGTCACAAATCATGACATTCTGTCCCTAAAATAAGATTTTGCTTCATCGTTGTCTTGTCTTCTTGCTTGGAATGTCAAATCTCAAGCGGGAGCACTGTTTCTCTTCTTGCTTTTCAAATGAACCTGTCTTTTGAAACTTGGTGCTAGCTCGTGTTTTTGTTATAGGTGTTGGATATTACTAAGGGTAAATGCAAAGCTCAAGATGTGTGGATAGGGCTACTAGAAATAGCATTGATTAGATAGTATAGTTTGATACTCAAGGCAAGGCAAATATAGAGCTAGGAGAGTCATGCATGCAAAGATGAGAAAGTTGAGGAGAGAGAGACCTTTGTATATATGGATGTATACACCTTTCATTCAACAATAGAATACACTTTCTTGTGTATTGTGTTCTCTCCGACTTTCTTGTGTATTGTGTTCTGGATTTTATTGGTTTTATTTTGGATTTTGTGGGTCTTGCTGCTGGCCGACAGCCCCTTGCCTGGCCGACCAGCAGCCCCACTCACTATATATGTCATGTGCACACACATTTACATGCTACTCACAGAGGCTAACCCTAAGGAGGCAACAAGATAAAGAAGAGAAGATCAGAACTGAATCAGAATTTAGGAGCATGTTATGCTGTCTTGGCAGGAGGATATCTGATGGAAGAGGTGGTTTTGCTGTCGGCCAGCATAAGAATAGACTAATGAACCTGTCGGCTGCATATCACATGATTTATTGGACTTGAACCTGGCTGACCAGCAGTCGGCCAGTCCATCAGTGATTTTCCAGCCTATAAATAGGCATGTTTGCTCATTGTTGTATTCATTCACTCCACTAGGGAGTGGGTCCAGCATTAGGATGATTTTGGGTGTTTACACCTTTTCAGGAAGGCAGCCCATGGCTGTAGATCTAGAGTACCTTTTTGTACTATATGAATATACTGAATTTCCAGCTATCTCTCTCTCTCTACTCTCCCTTCTGTCTGCGTTTTTGCATCAGCATGTTCTAAGTGGTGTTTAGGGCTGAAAGAAGACCCCTAGAGCTTCCGCGTGTTACATTGGTATCAGAGCATCAAGCTCAGCAAAGCTAAGCACTGATTCAGTCCCATATGATGGTGTACAGGTCCAATGTAAACCGGCCTTCAGAAAGCAAAGGGCGGTGGAACAAACATTTGCACATAAAACAGTTCAACACCATTGAGGACCTAGAAAAGGAAAACAAACAGGGGGAGCTAGAGTGCTCCTGCAAAAAGTACACGGACACCGATTGGCCCCAAATCGCAGTGGCGCCCCTTGCGGTATTTCTTTAATTGAATATAAGAGCTTTGATTACAATATAAGGCTGGTAATTCAGCCGTCCCAGTAGAACTCCTGAAGCCTGCAAAGAACCTGCATCTGGCTTCTTGTCCACACGGCATCCACAAACAAGTCCAGCCATTGTTCATATCAAAAGATCCTTCACATTGAGTCTGCATACAGAAGCTTTCTCCCATGATCAAGGCTGCCACATCCATCCATAGCCTCTCACACTATGAACAGCATCACACCCTGACCATCCAGTGCTTCTGCATCACAACACAGACTCCCAAACTGTCTCTCAAAAGAGTACTCGCATCACAGCACAGCATACCATACAGTTGACACACCTGTACAAACCCTCTCTACCTTCCAAGGGTACTATCCATCTCTGTCATGGATTCCCTGACCCCTGTCTTGTCAGTAGCAAGGCTGTACCAAACATGTGTCCACTCCTGTACCTTCTGCCTGCATGTGACCTATCTCCTGGAGAAACCCAAAAACATGTTTCCTCGCCAACAACGGGACACATCTAGTTACCTGTTCCCTCATGAAACATCTGGCAACATAGAGATGCACATAGCTGTAGTTCCCACTGTTCCTTTCTAGCAAGAGAAAACAATCTGCTCCATGAGCACGCAGCCATGCGAGCTTGCTTCACTCCCATGCCAAGAAACATAACCACATGACCTGTACTTGTAGCCAAAAACCCAAGCACATTGCTGAATTTGCAGCCACACAAAAACAGCCCATAAACTGTCCCAAAACAGTCCCGAATCAAAGCATAGAAAGGCTGAAAGTTCCATCTGATGAACGCCATCGACATGATGTCTATGTTCATGAAAAACCAGCCCCTCCTTTCTGTAGAAACACGGCGTCCTCCAAAAAGCACACACATGGCCTAGCTTTCTATGTGCCGCCTGTATCCTGGTGATGCGCCGCCTGCAACAGTACTCAACCTGCAGCCACCTGTACGAAAAAGTGTGAAGTTGCCACCTGAATTCAGCTGTCGTACAGCCTCCGTACTGGACTGTACCTGCTGTCCGTGCAGGCCTGCCGTTACTGTTCCAGCCGCCAACCCAAGACCTGCACAGTAGGCGCCAGAATCTGCACAACCAAATCTGCAACATGGACAGTACCTGCAGACAGCCGCCTGACCTGCCACGTGGACTGTACCTGCACAGCAGCCGTACACTGCCACGTGGACTGTACCTGCAGTCCAGCCCTTCCATGCGCAGCCAGCATCTTCTCTTTCCAAAGAGCTCATACGTGGGTATGCTGCAGTTGACTCTTAGCCAGATAGAGAGAAAGCCCACGTGCTGTTCATCCCCATGCTTCCTTGCAGCCCACCTCTTCCAGAAAGCACACCACCCCACCAGAGTTAGGCGCCTCCTGCTTTTTCTGCCCAAAAAGCACACGTGGCCCCAAATATAGCATAAGGGCCACGTTTCTTTAATAAAGGGCTTAATAAATGATTTTAAAGGTTTTTAAACCTTCAAAGCTAAAATTCCTTTGCCCCCTTTCACACATGGGGTTATCCACACATGGGCCTCCATCTTCACTCCCACCTGATGCCATTCACACTGTCCACCATGTCCCCGTGCACATCTGCATCTTGTCCAGAGAAAAACACAGGTTCATGACATACCCCCCTCTTGAAAAATGGCAAGCGTCCTCGATTGCACTCAATGGCACAGTAAAGCATCTCATGAGCAAAGATACCCCATATGGCAAAAACAATGGCCTTCCAATGCATCTGGGTGATAAAATAATCATCCTGCACAATAAGCCACACTGTCCTCTTGCTTGTTCCTTCAGAACCTACAGCAAAAGTCTAAAACCAAATGGAAACACGCTAACTGTGTTAGCCAAAAACAAAACCATGCATCATTCTACATATGACAAACATATGCATGACACATACATGCATTCGCAAACAATATGCTCCTCAAAATGCTCTACCTACTCCAAAGTAACAGTCTAAGGGCTGCTCGCAAGCCTTACGCCCATGGGCATCCCGCAGGACCCACGACTGAAGGTAAAACATGAGCATATGAAAGCACTCAATGCATCCAAACACTACATCTACCAAGTACTTTCCCACATATGTTTCATGGCCATCCCGCAGGAGTTACACCCAGTGGTGCATCCATGAACATAATAAAGCACTTGATGTATCATACCAACATACATGCAGCACATGGCACAATGCAGAGTATTTCCCAATGTATTCTCAATGGTACCAGGATCCAATGGCACCAGAATACAAAAATACCTCTACCTCAAAAAGTGTATGCATACATGCACAAACAGAGTTCGATCCATATTTCCATGAACCAAACCAACTCTAGGACTGCTCGCAAGACTTATGTCCTCCATAGAGTTATCCATAGTTGCAGTTAGAGTTCCAGGTGCGCGCGACTGTGAACCATACTCAACCACCATCTCCTGTGACTAGTACACAATATCATAGAAGTCCCATAAGCAGATGTACTGTCAGCCTCAGTACCTTCGGGTGAATACAAAGATGTCACCAAGCGACTCCTAGATGACAACTCAGCCTGTCTGTAACAAGGGAGCGGAGGTGCTACCCCCCTCTTGAGCATCAGGCAATGCTCCAGACCTATGCTCTGTTGAACCTGAATGAGCCGTAACAAGAGTCGACTCCAACTCATAGGCATCAAGATAAAGCTGCAACTCCTCAGGTGAATCTGCTAAGTCACCCTCCTCCATCCACTTCGCATCCATCAGTGAACTTCCTCCATCCACTTCGTATCCATCAGTGAACAGCTCTTGAACTTCACAGGATTGCGACGGAAAACCTTACCCTGTACCTTTCTTTCCTTATGTGCCAGTATATGCTCAGGAATAAGAACCTCGTCAAGTTCCTCCACTTCCATCTGAGCCTCATCTGATACATCCTCAGGCACCCAAAACCTGCTTGCACTCCACCCAAGTGGTAAGCACAAGTCCTCGATGAAGCATAGTAGATCACCACTAACATAGAAAGAAACTGTCTTCCGAACCCATGAAGCCTCTATGAAGATACCAGCGGTGACAAACTGTCGAAAGCCACAGCCTTCAACGCATCTCTTGCACCATAACACTTCAACTGCTTCTTGTTCCTGGCCGACTTCTTCTTGTCCTTGGTGTCTTTTCTCCTGAGCTTCATCTTCAGCTCTTGCTCTTCACCTCATATAGGCAAAGACACACAATCCTGCACTGTGTCCTGCACTTCCTTTTCACTTTCCTCATGTTGAAGCTTTTGATGTGACTCTCATGAGACAACCACGAGCTCGCCCCCTTAGGACAGTTGGCGATTGTCCCGACCAAAGCAACCACGGACTCGCCTCCTTAAGAAAGTCGACGATGTGTCCTGGCGACGGAACCTTGTAAACCGGCCTTCAGAAAGCAAAGGGCGGTGGAACAAACATTTGCACATAAAACACTTCAACACCATTGAGGACCTAGAAAAGGAAAACAAACAGGCACAGCATACCATACAGTTGACACACCTGTACAAACCCTCTCTACCTTCCAAGGGTACTATCCATCTCTGTCATGGATTCCCTGACCCCTGTCTTGTCAGTAGCAAGGCTGTACCAAACATGTGTCCACTCCTGTACCTTCTGCCTGCATGTGACCTATCTCCTGGAGAAACCCAAAAACATGTTTCCTCGCCAACAACGGCACACATCTAGTTACCTGTTCCCTCATGAAACATCTGGCAACATAGAGATGCCCATAGCTGTAGTTCCCACTGTTCCTTTCTAGCAAGAGAAAACAATCTGCTCCATGAGCACGCAGCCATGCGAGCTTGCTTCACTCCCATGCCAAGAAACATAACCACATGACCTGTACTTGCAGCCAAAAACCCAAGCACATTGCTGAATTTGCAGCCACACAAAAACAGCCCATAAACTGTCCCAAAACAGTCCCGAATCAAAGCATAGAAAGGCTGAAAGTTCCATCTGATGAACGCCATCGACATGATGTCTATGTTCATGAAAAACCAGCCCCTCCTTTCTGTAGAAACACGGCGTCCTCCAAAAAGCACACACATGGCCTAGCTTTCTATGCGCCGCCTGTATCCTGGTGATGCGCCGCCTGCAACAGTACTCAACCTGCAGCCACCTGTACGAAAAAGTGTGAAGTTGCCACCTGAATTCAGCTGTCGTACAGCCTCCGTACTGGACTGTACCTGCTGTCCGTGCAGGCCTGCAGTTACTGTTCCAGCCGCCAGCCCAAGACCTGCACAGTAGGCGCCAGAATCTGCACAACCAAATCTGCAACATGGACAGTACCTGCAGATAGCCGCCTGACCTGCCACGTGGACTGTACCTGCACAGCAGCCGTACACTGCCACGTGGACTGTACCTGCAGTCCAGCCCTTCCATGCGCAGCCAGCATCTTCTCTTTCCAAAGAGCTCATACGTGGGTATGCTGCAGTCGACTCTTAGCCAGATAGAGAGAAAGCCCACGTGCTGTTCATCCCCATGCTTCCTTGCAGCCCACCTCTTCCAGAAAGCACACCACCCCACCAGAGTTAGGCGCCTCCTGCTTTTTCTGCCCAAAAAGCACACGTGGCCCCAAATATAGCATAAGGGCCACGTTTCTTTAATAAAGGGCTTAATAAATGATTTTAAAGGTTTTTAAACCTTCAAAGCTAAAATTCCTTTGCCCCCTTTCACACATGGGGTTATCCACACATGGGCCTCCATCTTCACTCCCACCTGATGCCATTCACACTGTCCACCATGTCCCCGTGCACATCTGCATCTTGTCCAGAGAAAAACACAGGTTCATGACATACCCCCCTCTTGAAAAATGGCAAGCGTCCTCGATTGCACTCAATGGCACAGTAAAGCATCTCATGAGCAAAGATACCCCATATGGCAAAAACAATGGCCTTCCAATGCATCTGGGTGATAAAATAATCATCCTGCACAATAAGCCACACTGTCCTCTTGCTTGTTCCTTCAGAACCTACAGCAAAAGTCTAAAACCAAATGGAAACACGCTAACTGTGTTAGCCAAAAACAAAACCATGCATCATTCTACATATGACAAACATATGCATGACACATACATGCATTCGCAAACAATATGCTCCTCAAAATGCTCTACCTACTCCAAAGTAACAGTCTAAGGGCTGCTCGCAAGCCTTACGCCCATGGGCATCCCGCAGGACCCACGACTGAAGGTAAAACATGAGCATATGAAAGCACTCAATGCATCCAAACACTACATCTACCAAGTACTTTCCCACATATGTTTCATGGCCATCCCGCAGGAGTTACACCCAGTGGTGCATCCATGAACATAATAAAGCACTTGATGTATCATACCAACATACATGCAGCACATGGCACAATGCAGAGTATTTCCCAATGTATTCTCAATGGTACCAGGATCCAATGGCACCAGAATACAAAAATACCTCTACCTCAAAAAGTGTATGCATACATGCACAAACAGAGTTCGATCCATATTTCCATGAACCAAACCAACTCTAGGACTGCTCGCAAGACTTATGTCCTCCATAGAGTTATCCATAGTTGCAGTTAGAGTTCCAGGTGCGCGCGACTGTGAACCATACTCAACCACCATCTCCTGTGACTAGTACACAATATCATAGAAGTCCCATAAGCAGATGTACTGTCAGCCTCAGTACCTTCGGGTGAATACAAAGATGTCACCAAGCGACTCCTAGATGACAACTCAGCCTGTCTGTAACAAGGGAGCGGAGGTGCTACCCCCCTCTTGAGCATCAGGCAATGCTCCAGACCTATGCTCTGTTGAACCTGAATGAGCCGTAACAAGAGTCGACTCCAACTCATAGGCATCAAGATAAAGCTGCAACTCCTCAGGTGAATCTGCTAAGTCACCCTCCTCCATCCACTTCGCATCCATCAGTGAACTTCCTCCATCCACTTCGTATCCATCAGTGAACAGCTCTTGAACTTCACAGGATTGCGACGGAAAACCTTACCCTGTACCTTTCTTTCCTTATGTGCCAGTATATGCTCAGGAATAAGAACCTCGTCAAGTTCCTCCACTTCCATCTGAGCCTCATCTGATACATCCTCAGGCACCCAAAACCTGCTTGCACTCCACCCAAGTGGTAAGCACAAGTCCTCGATGAAGCATAGTAGATCACCACTAACATAGAAAGAAACTGTCTTCCGAACCCATGAAGCCTCTATGAAGATACCAGCGGTGACAAACTGTCGAAAGCCACAGCCTTCAACGCATCTCTTGCACCATAACACTTCAACTGCTTCTTGTTCCTGGCCGACTTCTTCTTGTCCTTGGTGTCTTTTCTCCTGAGCTTCATCTTCAGCTCTTGCTCTTCACCTCATATAGGCAAAGACACACAATCCTGCACTGTGTCCTGCACTTCCTTTTCACTTTCCTCATGTTGAAGCTTTTGATGTGACTCTCATGAGACAACCACGAGCTCGCCCCCTTAGGACAGTTGGCGATTGTCCCGACCAAAGCAACCACGGACTCGCCTCCTTAAGAAAGTCGACGATGTGTCCTGGCGACGGAACCTTGTAAACCGGCCTTCAGAAAGCAAAGGGCGGTGGAACAAACATTTGCACATAAAACACTTCAACACCATTGAGGACCTAGAAAAGGAAAACAAACAGGCACAGCATACCATACAGTTGACACACCTGTACAAACCCTCTCTACCTTCCAAGGGTACTATCCATCTCTGTCATGGATTCCCTGACCCCTGTCTTGTCAGTAGCAAGGCTGTACCAAACATGTGTCCACTCCTGTACCTTCTGCCTGCATGTGACCTATCTCCTGGAGAAACCCAAAAACATGTTTCCTCGCCAACAACGGCACACATCTAGTTACCTGTTCCCTCATGAAACATCTGGCAACATAGAGATGCCCATAGCTGTAGTTCCCACTGTTCCTTTCTAGCAAGAGAAAACAATCTGCTCCATGAGCACGCAGCCATGCGAGCTTGCTTCACTCCCATGCCAAGAAACATAACCACATGACCTGTACTTGCAGCCAAAAACCCAAGCACATTGCTGAATTTGCAGCCACACAAAAACAGCCCATAAACTGTCCCAAAACAGTCCCGAATCAAAGCATAGAAAGGCTGAAAGTTCCATCTGATGAACGCCATCGACATGATGTCTATGTTCATGAAAAACCAGCCCCTCCTTTCTGTAGAAACACGGCGTCCTCCAAAAAGCACACACATGGCCTAGCTTTCTATGCGCCGCCTGTATCCTGGTGATGCGCCGCCTGCAACAGTACTCAACCTGCAGCCACCTGTACGAAAAAGTGTGAAGTTGCCACCTGAATTCAGCTGTCGTACAGCCTCCGTACTGGACTGTACCTGCTGTCCGTGCAGGCCTGCAGTTACTGTTCCAGCCGCCAGCCCAAGACCTGCACAGTAGGCTCCAGAATCTGCACAACCAAATCTGCAACATGGACAGTACCTGCAGATAGCCGCCTGACCTGCCACGTGGACTGTACCTGCACAGCAGCCGTACACTGCCACGTGGACTGTACCTGCAGTCCAGCCCTTCCATGCGCAGCCAGCATCTTCTCTTTCCAAAGAGCTCATACGTGGGTATGCTGCAGTCGACTCTTAGCCAGATAGAGAGAAAGCCCACGTGCTGTTCATCCCCATGCTTCCTTGCAGCCCACCTCTTCCAGAAAGCACACCACCCCACCAGAGTTAGGCGCCTCCTGCTTTTTCTGCCCAAAAAGCACACGTGGCCCCAAATATAGCATAAGGGCCACGTTTCTTTAATAAAGGGCTTAATAAATGATTTTAAAGGTTTTTAAACCTTCAAAGCTAAAATTCCTTTGCCCCCTTTCACACATGGGGTTATCCACACATGGGCCTCCATCTTCACTCCCACCTGATGCCATTCACATTGTCCACCATGTCCCCGTGCACATCTGCATCTTGTCCAGAGAAAAACACAGGTTCATGACATACCCCCCTCTTGAAAAATGGCAAGCGTCCTCGATTGCACTCAATGGCACAGTAAAGCATCTCATGAGCAAAGATACCCCATATGGCAAAAACAATGGCCTTCCAATGCATCTGGGTGATAAAATAATCATCCTGCACAATAAGCCACACTGTCCTCTTGCTTGTTCCTTCAGAACCTACAGCAAAAGTCTAAAACCAAATGGAAACACGCTAACTGTGTTAGCCAAAAACAAAACCATGCATCATTCTACATATGACAAACATATGCATGACACATACATGCATTCGCAAACAATATGCTCCTCAAAATGCTCTACCTACTCCAAAGTAACAGTCTAAGGGCTGCTCGCAAGCCTTACGCCCATGGGCATCCCGCAGGACCCACGACTGAAGGTAAAACATGAGCATATGAAAGCACTCAATGCATCCAAACACTACATCTACCAAGTACTTTCCCACATATGTTTCATGGCCATCCCGCAGGAGTTACACCCAGTGGTGCATCCATGAACATAATAAAGCACTTGATGTATCATACCAACATACATGCAGCACATGGCACAATGCAGAGTATTTCCCAATGTATTCTCAATGGTACCAGGATCCAATGGCACCAGAATACAAAAATACCTCTACCTCAAAAAGTGTATGCATACATGCACAAACAGAGTTCGATCCATATTTCCATGAACCAAACCAACTCTAGGACTGCTCGCAAGACTTATGTCCTCCATAGAGTTATCCATAGTTGCAGTTAGAGTTCCAGGTGCGCGCGACTGTGAACCATACTCAACCACCATCTCCTGTGACTAGTACACAATATCATAGAAGTCCCATAAGCAGATGTACTGTCAGCCTCAGTACCTTCGGGTGAATACAAAGATGTCACCAAGCGACTCCTAGATGACAACTCAGCCTGTCTGTAACAAGGGAGCGGAGGTGCTACCCCCCTCTTGAGCATCAGGCAATGCTCCAGACCTATGCTCTGTTGAACCTGAATGAGCCGTCACAAGAGTCGACTCCAACTCATAGGCATCAAGATAAAGCTGCAACTCCTCAGGTGAATCTGCTAAGTCACCCTCCTCCATCCACTTCGCATCCATCAGTGAACTTCCTCCATCCACTTCGTATCCATCAGTGAACAGCTCTTGAACTTCACAGGATTGCGACGGGAAACCTTACCCTGTACCTTTCTTTCCTTATGTGCTAGTATATGCTCAGGAATAAGAACCTCGTCAAGTTCCTCCACTTCCATCTGAGCCTCATCTGATACATCCTCAGGCACCCAAAACCTGCTTGCACTCCACCCAAGTGGTAAGCACAAGTCCTCGATGAAGCATAGTAGATCACCACTAACATAGAAAGAAACTGTCTTCCGAACCCATGAAGCCTCTATGAAGATACCAGCGGTGACAAACTGTCGAAAGCCACAGCCTTCAACGCATCTCTTGCACCATAACACTTCAACTGCTTCTTGTTCCTGGCCGACTTCTTCTTGTCCTTGGTGTCTTTTCTCCTGAGCTTCATCTTCAGCTCTTGCTCTTCACCTCATATAGGCAAAGACACACAATCCTGCACTGTGTCCTGCACTTCCTTTTCACTTTCCTCATGTTGAAGCTTTTGATGTGACTCTCATGAGACAACCACGAGCTCGCCCCCTTAGGACAGTTGGCGATTGTCCCGACCAAAGCAACCACGGACTCGCCTCCTTAAGAAAGTCGACGATGTGTCCTGGCGACGGAACCTTGTAAACCGGCCTTCAGAAAGCAAAGGGCGGTGGAACAAACATTTGCACATAAAACACTTCAACACCATTGAGGACCTAGAAAAGGAAAACAAACAGGCACAGCATACCATACAGTTGACACACCTGTACAAACCCTCTCTACCTTCCAAGGGTACTATCCATCTCTGTCATGGATTCCCTGACCCCTGTCTTGTCAGTAGCAAGGCTGTACCAAACATGTGTCCACTCCTGTACCTTCTGCCTGCATGTGACCTATCTCCTGGAGAAACCCAAAAACATGTTTCCTCGCCAACAACGGCACACATCTAGTTACCTGTTCCCTCATGAAACATCTGGCAACATAGAGATGCCCATAGCTGTAGTTCCCACTGTTCCTTTCTAGCAAGAGAAAACAATCTGCTCCATGAGCACGCAGCCATGCGAGCTTGCTTCACTCCCATGCCAAGAAACATAACCACATGACCTGTACTTGCAGCCAAAAACCCAAGCACATTGCTGAATTTGCAGCCACACAAAAACAGCCCATAAACTGTCCCAAAACAGTCCCGAATCAAAGCATAGAAAGGCTGAAAGTTCCATCTGATGAACGCCATCGACATGATGTCTATGTTCATGAAAAACCAGCCCCTCCTTTCTGTAGAAACACGGCGTCCTCCAAAAAGCACACACATGGCCTAGCTTTCTATGCGCCGCCTGTATCCTGGTGATGCGCCGCCTGCAACAGTACTCAACCTGCAGCCACCTGTACGAAAAAGTGTGAAGTTGCCACCTGAATTCAGCTGTCGTACAGCCTCCGTACTGGACTGTACCTGCTGTCCGTGCAGGCCTGCAGTTACTGTTCCAGCCGCCAGCCCAAGACCTGCACAGTAGGCGCCAGAATCTGCACAACCAAATCTGCAACATGGACAGTACCTGCAGATAGCCGCCTGACCTGCCACGTGGACTGTACTTGCACAGCAGCCGTACACTGCCACGTGGACTGTACCTGCAGTCCAGCCCTTCCATGCGCAGCCAGCATCTTCTCTTTCCAAAGAGCTCATACGTGGGTATGCTGCAGTCGACTCTTAGCCAGATAGAGAGAAAGCCCACGTGCTGTTCATCCCCATGCTTCCTTGCAGCCCACCTCTTCCAGAAAGCACACCACCCCACCAGAGTTAGGCGCCTCCTGCTTTTTCTGCCCAAAAAGCACACGTGGCCCCAAATATAGCATAAGGGCCACGTTTCTTTAATAAAGGGCTTAATAAATGATTTTAAAGGTTTTTAAACCTTCAAAGCTAAAATTCCTTTGCCCCCTTTCACACATGGGGTTATCCACACATGGGCCTCCATCTTCACTCCCACCTGATGCCATTCACACTGTCCACCATGTCCCCGTGCACATCTGCATCTTGTCCAGAGAAAAACACAGGTTCATGACATACCCCCCTCTTGAAAAATGGCAAGCGTCCTCGATTGCACTCAATGGCACAGTAAAGCATCTCATGAGCAAAGATACCCCATATGGCAAAAACAATGGCCTTCCAATGCATCTGGGTGATAAAATAATCATCCTGCACAATAAGCCACACTGTCCTCTTGCTTGTTCCTTCAGAACCTACAGCAAAAGTCTAAAACCAAATGGAAACACGCTAACTGTGTTAGCCAAAAACAAAACCATGCATCATTCTACATATGACAAACATATGCATGACACATACATGCATTCGCAAACAATATGCTCCTCAAAATGCTCTACCTACTCCAAAGTAACAGTCTAAGGGCTGCTCGCAAGCCTTACGCCCATGGGCATCCCGCAGGACCCACGACTGAAGGTAAAACATGAGCATATGAAAGCACTCAATGCATCCAAACACTACATCTACCAAGTACTTTCCCACATATGTTTCATGGCCATCCCGCAGGAGTTACACCCAGTGGTGCATCCATGAACATAATAAAGCACTTGATGTATCATACCAACATACATGCAGCACATGGCACAATGCAGAGTATTTCCCAATGTATTCTCAATGGTACCAGGATCCAATGGCACCAGAATACAAAAATACCTCTACCTCAAAAAGTGTATGCATACATGCACAAACAGAGTTCGATCCATATTTCCATGAACCAAACCAACTCTAGGACTGCTCGCAAGACTTATGTCCTCCATAGAGTTATCCATAGTTGCAGTTAGAGTTCCAGGTGCGCGCGACTGTGAACCATACTCAACCACCATCTCCTGTGACTAGTACACAATATCATAGAAGTCCCATAAGCAGATGTACTGTCAGCCTCAGTACCTTCGGGTGAATACAAAGATGTCACCAAGCGACTCCTAGATGACAACTCAGCCTGTCTGTAACAAGGGAGCGGAGGTGCTACCCCCCTCTTGAGCATCAGGCAATGCTCCAGACCTATGCTCTGTTGAACCTGAATGAGCCGTAACAAGAGTCGACTCCAACTCATAGGCATCAAGATAAAGCTGCAACTCCTCAGGTGAATCTGCTAAGTCACCCTCCTCCATCCACTTCGCATCCATCAGTGAACTTCCTCCATCCACTTCGTATCCATCAGTGAACAGCTCTTGAACTTCACAGGATTGCGACGGGAAACCTTACCCTGTACCTTTCTTTCCTTATGTGCCAGTATATGCTCAGGAATAAGAACCTCGTCAAGTTCCTCCACTTCCATCTGAGCCTCATCTGATACATCCTCAGGCACCCAAAACCTGCTTGCACTCCACCCAAGTGGTAAGCACAAGTCCTCGATGAAGCATAGTAGATCACCACTAACATAGAAAGAAACTGTCTTCCGAACCCATGAAGCCTCTATGAAGATACCACCGGTGACAAACTGTCGAAAGCCACAGCCTTCAACGCATCTCTTGCACCATAACACTTCAACTGCTTCTTGTTCCTGGCCGACTTCTTCTTGTCCTTGGTGTCTTTTCTCCTGAGCTTCATCTTCAGCTCTTGCTCTTCACCTCATATAGGCAAAGACACACAATCCTGCACTGTGTCCTGCACTTCCTTTTCACTTTCCTCATGTTGAAGCTTTTGATGTGACTCTCATGAGACAACCACGAGCTCGCCCCCTTAGGACAGTTGGCGATTGTCCCGACCAAAGCAACCACGGACTCGCCTCCTTAAGAAAGTCGACGATGTGTCCTGGCGACGGAACCTTGTAAACCGGCCTTCAGAAAGCAAAGGGCGGTGGAACAAACATTTGCACATAAAACACTTCAACACCATTGAGGACCTAGAAAAGGAAAACAAACAGGCACAGCATACCATACAGTTGACACACCTGTACAAACCCTCTCTACCTTCCAAGGGTACTATCCATCTCTGTCATGGATTCCCTGACCCCTGTCTTGTCAGTAGCAAGGCTGTACCAAACATGTGTCCACTCCTGTACCTTCTGCCTGCATGTGACCTATCTCCTGGAGAAACCCAAAAACATGTTTCCTTGCCAACAACGGCACACATCTAGTTACCTGTTCCCTCATGAAACATCTGGCAACATAGAGATGCCCATAGCTGTAGTTCCCACTGTTCCTTTCTAGCAAGAGAAAACAATCTGCTCCATGAGCACGCAGCCATGCGAGCTTGCTTCACTCCCATGCCAAGAAACATAACCACATGACCTGTACTTGCAGCCAAAAACCCAAGCACATTGCTGAATTTGCAGCCACACAAAAACAGCCCATAAACTGTCCCAAAACAGTCCCGAATCAAAGCATAGAAAGGCTGAAAGTTCCATCTGATGAACGCCATCGACATGATGTCTATGTTCATGAAAAACCAGCCCCTCCTTTCTGTAGAAACACGGCGTCCTCCAAAAAGCACACACATGGCCTAGCTTTCTATGCGCCGCCTGTATCCTGGTGATGCGCCGCCTGCAACAGTACTCAACCTGCAGCCACCTGTACGAAAAAGTGTGAAGTTGCCACCTGAATTCAGCTGTCGTACAGCCTCCGTACTGGACTGTACCTGCTGTCCGTGCAGGCCTGCAGTTACTGTTCCAGCCGCCAGCCCAAGACCTGCACAGTAGGCGCCAAAATCTGCACAACCAAATCTGCAACATGGACAGTACCTGCAGATAGCCGCCTGACCTGCCACGTGGACTGTACCTGCACAGCAGCCGTACACTGCCACGTGGACTGTACCTGCAGTCCAGCCCTTCCATGCGCAGCCAGCATCTTCTCTTTCCAAAGAGCTCATACGTGGGTATGCTGCAGTCGACTCTTAGCCAGATAGAGAGAAAGCCCACGTGCTGTTCATCCCCATGCTTCCTTGCAGCCCACCTCTTCCAAAAAGCACACCACCCCACCAGAGTTAGGCGCCTCTTGCTTTTTCTGCCCAAAAAGCACACGTGGCCCCAAATATAGCATAAGGGCCACGTTTCTTTAATAAAGGGCTTAATAAATGATTTTAAAGGTTTTTAAACCTTCAAAGCTAAAATTCCTTTGCCCCCTTTCACACATGGGGTTATCCACACATGGGCCTCCATCTTCACTCCCACCTGATGCCATTCACACTGTCCACCATGTCCCCGTGCACATCTGCATCTTGTCCAGAGAAAAACACAGGTTCATGACATCCAAGGTACAAGAAAGTGCATGGATACGAAGCCCAAGGCAAGGAACACATGTCAGAATACGCAGCGGAGATGATGACCAGATCTGGGAACACGAGAGCAAAATGCAGTGCAGAAAATCAGAGCACAAGAGAGAGAGAGATAGAGGTGTGTAACTCTGCTCTATATACACAAGAAGATCTCGAGTATGATACAAAAGTGGTGGGGAGCATGGGGCCTATTTATATGCCCCATGCATGTAGTCGGCCTGCTCTAGAGGCTCTCCACGACTGCAGAAAGCAGTCGGCCAGCAGTAAATGCCTCCACGACTGCATGAAGCAATCGGCCAGCAGAGAAAACTACACGACTACTGATTAGGCAGTCGGCCAGCCACACGATTGTTGAATGGGCAGTCGGCCAGCCACCAGAGACTCCTGCCAACATCTGGCATCCATCCACACCACGGAAAAATGGGGAAAAATAGGGAAAAAATGCGGGGAGTGAGGAAAAATGATAAAACACCTCATAAGGGCGGGCACACCCACAACAAAGGCCCTGGTGTATAAAAATAGATAGGAGATGACTTCTAACACCCCCTCTCAGCTCCTGGCTGTGAAACCAACCACAGGGAGCTGGGGTGCCGCCTGAGCAAAACCTGAGAGAGCGACTTCGTGAAGAGGTCCACCGTACTGTCCTCCGTCGAACAGAACTCTAGCAAGATGTCATCAGCAACGATCTGTTCACGAACAAAGTGCCTTTGGATGACCATGGGTTCCTCCAGTGGAAGCCCAATCCTGTAATGCAACCTCTGCATCCTCACCACCTCACAAGCAGCATCACAAGCAGCCCGGTACTCTGCCTCTGTCATCGACAAGGCAAAAGATGACTGCCTCTTACTGCTCCGTAAAACTGCTTTTGGGCCTGAAGTAGATCTCCTCGTGTCCGGATCTCCTCCCCAAAGTGAGTCACTCCAACCGTGGAGTCGGACTCCATCCAGCAATCCCCCTCCTGTGTACAAGAGTCCATGATCCTTCGCATGCCGCAGAAACCACAGGAAACGCAATCCTGCCTCCCAAAGAGTCATCCGCAACCATGAGCTCAACTGCCTCATCAGGAAGCTCCCGTCCAACCTGGTGTCCATCAACCAGATCAATGAACCATTCTGCTTCTGAGTCAAAGAGGCATCACACTGCTCACAAGGATCAACACCTGTTACGGTGCAAAAACAAGTCCTGGAAACCTGCTGAAGACCACGCAAGGCCTTCTAAAACCTGTCAACCACCCCCTCTGAATCCGGAACCACAAAGCCTGGAGTATGCACCTCCTTCTGCAAGTAATCAACTGCCACCTGCCTGGCTTTCCGAAAGGTCCCCGTGGAAAGAACATCCTCATCTACTGGAGGTTCTTTGTCCTGAATACTATGAGACATCAGAGCATAAGTTACCTGTTCAGTTTCCTCTGACTGACGAACACAAGAACGTTCTTGCCAACTGCTGCCATCTACTGGCAAGCTATCCACCATCTGGTCTCGGAAAGCCTGCACCTGCAGCGTATCCACACACAAGTGGCCATTACCAGAGTGCCACTCATCACAAACCTGAGGACCTGGGAGAGAGAGTGCTGAAAGCTTGTAAACTCCATTCTCCACTCCGCCTTCCCAAATCACTTGGCCTGTTGCTTTGTCCCGGAGAGCAACAAAATGCTCATCAAACTCCACCCGTACGCCAGTCTTGCAAACCTGATGCACTGACAACAGATGAAAACCAAGTGACGGAACATACAACACCTGGGAGGAATGCTTCCCCCCTCTGCCATCGGGAACTATCTCCATCCTGCCCTCACTGTGAACTGGGATAGTGGATGTATCCCAGTAAGAATGTGACCAGAAAGCCTGCAGAGATCCTGTAAACCGGAACGGGAAGGAGTCATGTGCTTGGAAGCACCACTATCTAGAATCCACTCCTGAGTATCCGTTGCGGAGAGTCCTCCAATCTCCTCCTTGCTTGAAGAAAATGAAACATCAGTGTCCACCACCTCCAGATGCACAAAAGCCGGAGTCTTCATGATTGCTACCGAGGAATCTTCACCCTTCTCGGTCTTTCGCTTCGGACACTGTCTCCAATAGTGGCCTTGCTCGCCACAATCATTACAGGTCCTCTCTGCCTTTAGTTTCTCGCGGTTAGTAACGGACTTCTTCTCAAAAGACTTCTCCGACGAAGCCTTCCCTTTGCCCGTGTTCCGGCCTTTCGACTGTTGGCTAGTTAAGGCCTCCGAACCTCCACCCTGAGGAGGGTTCGTGAATCGTTCCTCCTGGTCCAGGACCATGGGCACAAGCTCCTCCCAAGTGATGGTGCTGAGCCTGCCACTGGTAATCAAAGACGAGTAAAATGCTGAGTACTGAGAGGGCAAGTGCGACAGCAACATTATGGCCATGTCCTCTGACAATATCTCCTTCCCAGCTTGAAGAACTTCCTGCTGAAGAGCCTGCAGCTTGTTAATATGCTCCCGCATCGTCGACGACTTTGCAAGGCTCATAACCCGCATCTGTACTTCCAAGGAAATCCTCTTCATGGGCGATACTCTGTTGTAAAGAGAGGCCAAATGCTGCCATATACCTCTGGCCAGCGTCATATGCTTTACATGATTGATTACCTGTGGTGTGCAGTTGAGGAAAATAAACGAACGGACCCTAGCGTTGACACGATCCCACATCTGTTTGAGCCTCCCGGTCCTTTCGGATCGACGGTAACTCCCCTTCCTCTACTTCCGGCCATGGAACCCCAACAACGACGAAATCAGCGAGGTCGTAAGACTCCAGAACAGATTCCATCACAACCTTCCATATGCCGTAGTTGCTCCCGTCCAACTGACGGTCCACCGGGAACGTGGGGAGTGTCGGGATCTTCACATGCCTCTCGGCCATCTCAAATAGATCTGCCATTGCGGGGATGTACTCTGAAAAGGGTGGGGGTAGGAACAAAGAAGAACTAATACCTGCAAGTGGCTGTCCAGTAAATCAGCCCGCCGTCCTCTTGCTTCTCCTCTTCCCGAACAGTCCCAAACAGTCCACCAATCAGCAACACAACAGTCCCCCTCTTGCTCACACAAATCCCAAGAACTATCTAGAGCCTAGGCTCTGATACCATGTCAGAATACGCAGCGGAGATGATGACCAGATCTGGGAACACGAGCAAAACGCAGTGCAGAAAATCACAGCACAAGAGAGAGAGAGATAGAGGCGTGTACCTCTGCTCTATATACACAAGAAGATCCCGAGTATGATACAAAAGTGGTGGGGAGCATGGGGCCTATTTATATGCCCCATGCAAGTTGGCCTGCTCTAGAGGCTCTCCACGACTGCATAAAGCAGTCGGCCAGCAGTAAATGCCTCCACGACTGCATGAAGCAATCGGCCAGCAGAGAAAACTCCACGACTACTGATTAGGCAGTCGGCCAGCCACACGACTGCTGAATGGGCAGTCAGCCAGCCACCAGAGACTCCTGCCAACATCTGGCATCCATCCACACCACGGAAAAATGGGGAAAAATAGGGGAAAAATGCGGGGAGTGAGGAAAAATGATAAAACACCTCATAAGGGGCACACCCACAACAAAGGCCCTGGTGTATAAAAATAGACAGGAGATGACTTCTAACAACACAAGATTGGGAAGAGCTCCCCTGTCGGCTGCATATCACATGATTTATTGGACTTGAACCTGGCCGACTAGCAGTCGGCCAGTCCATCAGTGATTTTCCAGCCTATAAATAGGCATGTTTGCTCATTATTGTATTCATTCACTCCACTAGGGAGTGGGTCCAGCATTAGGATGATTTTGGGTGTTTACACCTTTTCAGGAAGGCAGCCCATGGCTGTAGATCTAGAGTACCTTTTTGTACTATATGAATATACTGAATTTCCAGCTACTCCCTTCTATCTATGTTTTTGCATCAGCATGTTCTAAGTGGTGTTTAGGGCTGAAAGAAGACCCCCAAAGCTTCCGCGTGTTACAATATACAGGAGAGCCTCATCATTCAGCACATTGTACCACTTCATAGACCACATCAGGTACCACATCTGCTGCTATTGCTGCTGCCTGGGCTTGCACTACATCTGCTTCATCATCTTTGGCTCTCTGCCCCAGCACACCAGCGTTTCACATCAGCTCATGGGACAGCAGCCCTCTCTGCTAGATAGAGCACACCAGCGTTTTACCTAAGCTCATGGGACAGCAGCCCTCTCTACTACATAGAGCACACCAGCGTTTTACATCAGCTCACACCTTGGGACAGCACCCACTCTCTGCTATAGTAGAACACATCATCGTTTTATCATCAGTACATGTCTTGGGACAGCAGCCCACTCTCTGCTACAGTACATCAGCGTTTTTCTTCTTGCAGCACCCTCGTCACCAGAGCCTGCACCACTTGGGATGGCAGCGCAACACCCTTGTCACTAGAGTCTGCATCACTTCACCTTCCGCTGCCCACTACCACCTCGGAGTGCCTCTACATCTAGCAACGCGAGCCTTTGGCACTCACCACCTCTCGGAGTGCCTTTGCCTCACATCGACGCGAGCCTTCGTCATCACTGACCGTGCTTCAGCTCTGACATTGTCTTTGCTTTTGCACTGGTCTTCTTCACAGTCTCCTCACATCAGAGGACCTCTTGTACATATTTTCACTCACCATCATATATACACTTACTCACCCATTTCATTGTTTTGCTCTGATCTCTCGTACATCTAGTCCTTTCGTTCTAGATATGGGCCTCTTGGGCTTTTGCCAGGTAATCTTCAATTGCTTCCAACACCTCTTGGTGGGACTTGTTTTATTAGTCATGCGTGAGACCATCCTCATCATAAGCAACTAGAGGCGTTCTAATGCCGCCTCATATAGAGTCTTGTCAATGGAAGAAGGAAAATAATAATTTAGTAGAACTTAAAACCAAAGGTAAATAAAGTTTCTAGTTGTCTTGTTGGTTGTTGACATAACATTTGAGGTCAATTGATCATAAATCTCTATGTAGCCATTTGTTTGTGGTTGAAAGGTTCTATAAAAATAAAGCTTAGTAGGAAAATTTGAAACTATGCACGCTAAAAATGAGTGGTAAAATTTACATTTTTGCCTAATATAATTGGCAATCAGATACCAAAATTATATAAATAGTCAAACAACATCTTTGGCAATAACATTAGACCAACATGGGTACACATCACAAATTTACTGAACCTTCCTATAATGATCAAACATGCGGTGTTTCGAACTTTCTTGGGATATACTAAATCATTTCGCCAAATTGCTAGAAAATTTAACTCCAATGATGTTGGCGATTGCTCCACTAGGCATTCGGCATTGTTTGAGCCAACAAAGCAGCTGATCCGTGTGAACAAAGTTGTGCCCATAAAGAAAGTGCTTTTAATGTTTAAGGGCATGGATTACTGCCAGGAGTGGTGATTCATCCATTATAGATTGAGTAATTACACCCAGCAGAGTTCAGCTTACAACTCATGCAAGCGACATAATGACTCTCTTTCTATAATACTGCACCAATAGCATAGTGACTAGCATCGATGATCACCATGAATGGATCATCTCACGAGGCAAGTTTCAAATGGGGAGCCTTAGCAAGGGCTTGCTTGATCAAGTTTGCAACCCAACAGGGGTCATTTGAAGGTGTTGCATCTTTGTTTTGACACCTTTCAGTAGATCCATGAGAGCTGCCGAGAGTTCAGACATCTTGTCATTGTGGGTTTGGTAAGCGTGACAGATCTCCATGAAGGAACGGATGTCATAGGTGGTGACAAGGATCTTCCAATTGAGTAATACATCACGCTTATATTACTCTTTTGTAGCTGAGAAGATGACTGTCGTTTAAAAAAATGAGGACACTTGCCTAACAAGGGCTTGGAAATCCGCATCATCATCTGATTGAACGTAGCTGGTGCGTTTGTCAACCTGAAGGGCATGGCAAGTATTTATAGTGAGCCAGTTTGGTGTGGATAGCTGACTTGGGGATGCTCCATCCACTAGCATGCACACATTGGATTGAGGTCTGATGTTTGAAAACTTCTAGAGGTGTTCATCACGGCTTTTCTTGAAATGTTTGTTGAAATTTTGAATAAAATTTTTCCTAGATGGGTCAGGCAGGCTGGCATGTGTTTGAAGATCGGGTATCTTTGTCGTGATCAGGCCTACTTTCGCTACTGGATATATATTTGTGTTGCTAGGTATTCAAATGGTTGGTTTGTGTTTCTCAGGTGGCATCATATTATGGTTGGCCTGTATCTACAACCCACTGTATAATCGGAGCCATGGTTGGCTTTGGCCTGGTTTTTGGAGGTTTTGAAGCTGTTTTTTGGAAATCCCTTGCAAGAGTGGTATCTTCATGGGTGATATCTCCTTTTATTGGTGCAGCAGTTGCCTTCATGGTTTACAAGTGCATCCGAGTGGTAAGACTAGTAACTGTGCATCGTTAAGCTCAGAATTTAAGTTGGTAGAACCTCCAAGAAGCAACTGACATAAACATTGGAACAGTTTGTCTACAGTGCTGCAAATCCTGGCCGTGCTGCTGCTACTGCCGCACCTATCTTAGTGTTTCTTGGCTTAACCAGTCTTGTCTATGCGGCCTTCCCTCTAAGCAGCAGCCCTCTTTTAGCTGCCGTAGAGGCACTGAGCTGTGGTGTTGTGGGGGCCCTATCTGTGAGTTTCATTATCCATAGGCAACTTGGCAGACTCCTTGAGGACTCCACATCACACGCTTCTCCTGAGTCCAATCCTCCGTTGAGGCTCAACCTGATGTCAAAGGTGGAGGGTCCCACGGGTGCAAATCTGACAATTGTCTACACAGTTTTCGGCTACTTGCAAGTCCTTTCAGCCTGCTTCATGTCCTTCGCACATGGAGCTAATGATGTGGCAAATGCTATAGGCCCTATCTCAGCTGCTCTGGCCATTCTTCAAGGAATAAGCCTAAGTGGTGACGTGGCCATGCCTGTGGATGTTCTTGCTTGGGGTGGTTTTGGAATTGTTGCTGGCTTGCTTGTATGGGGCTATAGAGTGATTGCAACCATTGGCAAGAAGATTACGGAGTTAACCCCAACAAGGGGTTTTGCAGCAGAATTTGCTGCAGCAACAGTTGTTGTCTTGGCATCGAGATTAGGGCTTCCAATTTCTGCTACTCACACACTTGTCGGTGCAGTAATGGGAGTTGGATTTGCAAGGGGTTTTAACAGTGTTCACGGAGATACAGTAAGAGAGATTGTTGCATCGTGGATTGTGACGATCCCTGTGGGAGCTGTTTTATCTGTGGCTTTTACTGCAGTTTTGAGAGTATTAATCCCATCAATAGCCTGACCACAGCATACCTTTGAAAGTAAAGCAGTTTTGAACATGTATGTGTTGAGAAATGGATGGGAAGGGGATGAGTACCTCCTGCCCATGGAAGATAGCCTGTGGAGGATCAACATTTGTAGAGTTCTGTATTGAAGGCCACGCTTGTTTTTGTCATAATAGATTTGAGCTCTTTTTAGCATTGTTGTCAAGGCTATGATTTCTATCCTTTGGAATTTGTAAGCCTGTTGTAGATGGACATAATGTCCCGGCGTACTTTTGACAGAAAACAAGTTTTGAATGTGTATTTATGTTGAGAAATGTATGGAACAGGGGTGAGTACCTCCTGCTTACGGAAGATAGCCCAAAGAGAGAGAGAGACAGAGAGAGAGAGAGAGAGAGATAGACCCCTGCACCTGCTGCCCACCCCATTGGCCGGTCTCTTCGCCGCCGTTCCCCCAGCAACCCCCCCCCCCTTCCTACGTGTTTCTTTCTTCTAGCCATCCCCTCCTGCCGGTGCCCTGCCAGCCCTCTTGGCTGCCTCTCCGCCTTCTCCTTCTCCCGCCCTTGCTCGGGGTATGAAAGCTGCCCATCCCCACCCCCCCCCCCCCCCCCCCCCCCCCCCCCCCCCCCCCCCGGGCCGCTGCCCGTGTGCAGCAGAGATTCCCTGGTTTCTCGCTTCATTTGCCACCCTGCTGCTGGCGCAACCTGCTCGCCATGCATCTGCACCTCCAGGTTGGCTGCTAAGTGATGCTTATGGATCATGTGTTATTGTGCCTGGTGTACCTACCATGTGGCAACACAACTAGCCATGTCCCATCATTCGCCTAGCCCTGCTGTTTGATGTGCAGGCTAAGCATAGCCCTAATGTTATCTTACATGGCTAGGGTTCCAATATTAAAACACATCGACCAGGGTAACAAAAGTTCCCAAAAAATTATGCACATCCTCTACACGCATGGATCTTGCATATTCCCCCACTCTTAGAAAACCATGCAACTAAACATATCAGCAGAACCCTAAAAAGCATAAACTTTTTTCTTGATTAGGCATGGCATAAAGAAATACCTTCAATGAGGATACATCAAGTCAACCTTAGCACAAAAGCGTAGAGAATACGTGGATCTTGTGAATCCATGAAAAGTAAAATGGAAAAGCTTACTGAGATCTTCTCTTGTGCATCATGATACCTTCTGCGTTTAGGCCGCTTTAATACCAAGTGTTACAACCCCTTGGATCTCCTAATTGCAAAATAATAGTGATTAGTGCAAAACCCTCCATGAGGGGTGTAGGCTAGCTCACTAACTGTTGGTTCTTCGCTTCGAACCACTCCCGAGCCAAGGGCTAAGGTCTGACTCCCAAAGATCCATGCTAGTCCTTTGGAATGCTGACCTATGCTACACATGTAGGTGGAGTCTTGATCGAACTTTGACCAATAGTGAGGTTATGACATGTTTCACTTATATAGTGCCCACTACTAAATAGCTAGTACTCATGGATTTATTATAGTGCCCATTGCTACTATAAATAACGAAATTGTTATAAATAGCCAGAACACATGGATTTATTAATAATAACCTTAAATTTCTGTATTAGCTTGCTTTCTCCTAATCCTAGGGCTCTCCCAACTGTGCTAGATTAGGCAACTAATCTTGAGGATTACCACTAGGTACATAACACCCATTTCACTCAAGGTGTGGAGAACTCTACCCCCTTGGTGAGTGTTACATATGGCACTGGATGGGACATCAAGCATGCACGTCCTTGTCGCGTCGGACGGACCATTGCAGATCGGACTTCTCACCCCCAGACGTCAGCAACTCTCGTATAGTGGAGCTTCGTTTGAGCCTTGATGTTGAGAGTCCCCACCACCCTTGGGAGCTCCACTTGATCCTCGGCTCCAACAGCCTCCACCCCTAGGTTGACCCTCCACTGCCGCCACAGTAGGTAGCGGAGGAGAGCCTATGGATGGCTCTACCCCTCCACCGATGGAGAACGCCCCTGTATAGCCACCTGCGGGTGACGTGACAAGGAGCATCAATAGGTGTTGCTGCCTATCAGTGTGAGCGTAAGGGAGTGCGGATGGGAGCGCGGATGGGAGCCCTAGGCCCTTGGAGAGAAGGGGGACCCACCCCAGGAGCCTCATCCGTAGACACCTCATCATGGTTCCTCCTCGTAAGGGGGAATTGTTTCCAAGGTATTGGTTCCCGCAGGCAAATTGTTATGAGCCTTACTTTTGGAGGTGACTGGGCCGCCACCAACCTCACCTCTGATTGCAATAGGAACCCAGAGGAACCCCCCCTTGGTGCACCCCACCTTGCACCATCCGTAGGCTCACCCCCTGATCTTGTGGAGATCCCGTCAAAGCCATGATCCTATATGACATATGCTCCCTCTCCCCCTCCACCTCGTCCGTGGCAAGCCTTGAGAGCTTCCTTCTCCCCCGACACGTTGGAGAGACTACTGCCCCCCCTCTCAAGGCGCCTCCTCCCCTAGCCTCTCAAAGGAATACCACCTTGTCACGTAGTCTGTAATGAATACATATCGGGATGGAGCTCGACCGGTTGACGAGCTCGCATGTGGGGGCGCAAGCTGCGAGTGCTACTGAGGTTCAGGGGTGAGGGTGCCCAGGGTAGAGTCTCATGGGTGGCTGGGCATATGTGGGCACATAGGCCCCTATATATCCTGTCAATGAGGATAGCTTTCCTCAATCCCTCTCAAGCTAGGTGGTGAACTCCTCCGGACGCATCGTAGCTATGTCGGTTCTAACGTTGGTATCAAAGTGGAGGTTCTTCGTGTGGACCGAGGCCGGGCCCACATTAAGGTTATTTTTTTAAACATTTTAATTGAAGAAAGCCTTATTACATTATCCTTCTCTTTGTCGAGTTGGAAAAATAGAAATTGTGTGGAGGAGAGGGGTTGCACCATAGCTCTGTGTGAAGGACAAGCTTGAAGCTTGTAGTGGTTTTTGAGCACATATAGTGTGTGTTAACTGTGTGGTCGCAAAGGAGCAGCCATCGCAACAAAGAAGGGGATGAAATAACAGTAGCAAGCAAGCAAGCGTCAAATGTGGTGGGTGTGTGGAGGAGAAGGGGACGAGGAGAGGAGAGGTAGAGGGCCATATCGAGCAGGGGGAACACCATCACATCTCTCTCTCTCTCTCTCTCTGTCTTGCTCGCCCGTTCGTTTTGTATGTGCAACAGCCACCAATGAAGCAACTCCCATAGCCGCCACTTCTCTTTCTCTTTAACAATGTGTAACAACCAATGAAGCAACTCCCATAGCTACCAAGGAAGCAACTCCCTTCTTCGTTTTGCTTGCGTGGGAAGCAGTCTCTCTCTCTCTCTCTCTCTCTCTCTCTCTCTCTCTCTCTCGTAGTATCGGCCAGCCAGCTCGACCAAGGCAGCCAGCGGCCAGGCAGCTAGCCTGACCAGGCCAATCAAAGCCAGCCAAGCCAAACCAGCTAGACAAGGGGCCAGCTAGGCGCATAACAACATCAACCAGGCGGCTAGCCGACACAAAAAAAGCTAGGATCGTCTGTGTGGGCATCCACACATCTCGAGGAGCCTTCTGACGATTTTCTAGGCGTTCGCACGAGGCCCATGTCGGTGGGCATAACAAGTCGTGAACGTAGTTTCGACAAGTCATCGACTTGGCTAGCACACCTAGGGACCAGGTAGCTAGTTCCAATTCTCGCCCTTGCATTTATTTATTTATTCATCTTTGCTTTAAATATCTATTTTCATATATTCAAAATTCAAAAAAAGTAAATTATATATTAAAAAAAACCTAAAAAGGACATCTAGTGGGGGTAGTTGGTCGGATAGGGACTTCGGGTGGATTTTCTAGGCTCCTGTCTCCTATTTTTGGCCTCTTGCAGGTCGAGCTTGGGGTATGCGCCAATCCGCAGTAGCCCGCTAGATTGATGCTTGTCCATAGCGATGGATGACACAACGTTAGACTATGACTAGTCTACAGAGGTTGGTGAGGATGATGACGACCCCACCCAAGATGATCTCCTTGATGATGAGAAGTATGGAGATGATGCTCTCCGTATAGGCATGGATGTGGATGATTCTGAGATGGAGATCAGGATTCCCTTGCCAACTTATTTGCTAGGACCAATGCCTTAGAGAAAAATCAAGGTGAGATCTAAGCCATGCTTAGGAGCATTCACACTCACTTGGATGCTGCCCCAGCCATGCCCATGGGTAGCACTATTGTGCAAAAACTCGTGCAGAGGAGGGTGCAATTTTGTTCTCAAGAGGACGTAGGGTCTCGTGCGGGTAAGCCAGCCGCAATGCTTGCGAAGCAGCCCGTAGTGTCTACTAATTTCCTCAAGGACCTAAAGACACCGACCTTTGGGGGGGAGGAGAAAGAGCGCAACAAGGACGCAGTGAATATATTCCTACAGAGGTAGTCCGATGTTCATAACCTCAGGGAGTTGTCAGATGAGGTGAGACCCCTAGAGGCCAACTTGTTGTTGACAAGTAAGGTATACAAGTGGTGGATGAGCTTGGCGAATAGTGCTACACGTCCTCGTACTTGGGCAGATTGAAACATTGTCTTGAAAGGAATTCTCGCCAGTGAACGAACCTCAAAGATCGTTGGCGGGAGTGGGACAAGTGCTCAATGCAGGCCATCTCTCTCACCCAATACATCTCTAACTACCGCGCAATTGTATTGAAGTCGAAGGGAATCCATGAGTTTCAAACTTTACGCAGATTCATGAGGGGTTTATCTCATGATTATGAGGCTTATGTCAAGCCTAAGCAGCCCAAATATTTCAATGAAGCAATTAAGTATGCCCAGATTTATGACAACATTTTACGTCGATTCAAATCCGGTCTTGGTATGACAGTTGGCGAGAAGGGTAGGGTGGTAATTTTAAAAGAAAGTCATTTCGGAGTGACAAGGGATAGGGGAGTCAGAGTGATCAAAGGGGACATGGTGGGCGTTGCTCGAAGAAACCACGCCATATTAGAGAGAAAAACCAAGAAAAGATCCAAAAGCAACAGCAGTACGAAAAAGCCAGGAAGGAAAATCTGTGCTTTAGCTGCTTTGAGACGGGGCATAGCAAGGAGCATGTCCTAAGCTGGGCAGTGGAGAGAGTTTTAGTGATGCCAAAAAGGATGGAAAATCCTTGAGGTTGGTTCATACTAGCCAACGATTACCTCTTAGTTCTGCAAAGTTTAGAGAGGTCATTGGCTTATTATACGGATAGTGCCCATGCCTGTTGCGTGACACAGTCTATGTGGCAACCATTATTCAGACCACATGATTTGGTTTGATTATATGGCAGGATAGGTGGCCATAGAGTCACCGTCATGATTGACGATGGTGTCACACACAACTTCCTTAACTACGCATTGGTTAAGAAGTTGCGATGCCATGAATTGTTTTCTGCACTTTCATGTGTTTAGCTATCGTATCGACAGATTGATGTTTTGGAGTGTAATTTTCCTATCCAAATGATCCAGAATGGTTGTGCTACAATTGGTATCAGAGCAGGTTCTCTTGGCTCTGGCTTCCATAGTTTGCTCTCATCACATCACTTCCTAGAGCTACTCTTACGATTATCTTAGATAACAAAAAAAACAAAGTGTCACCTTTGCTAGCTGCTCACCGTAGCAAGATTGGTGATAAAAAACAACAAAATTGAATGTCAAACTGAGTGTAGCTTTCCTCTAGGTTCTCCCAAGTACTCACCCACACTTTCAACACACGATTTTCTGCAATTCCTCCTCTACCACTCAAACCTTATCTACATAGTTTCTTCACATTGCACCTTCCAAATGCAAAGGCAATGGTGAATCTTGCATAGTGGAAGCTAAAGCTCTAAGAGGGTGGAAGAAACAAAGGTGTTTCCCCAGCAGCAGCGCCAAAAATGTTTTGGGCTATCGCACTTCCCAAGAGGGAACTCCACACAACCGCAAAACAAGAGAAGTAATAGACACACAATCCTTGGGTACTTACCAATGATTCGAGCTCATGTCCCTTAAGACTCCCCAAGCTCGCCTTGGAAGCTCCACTCCTCCGATCTCCACCTCCAGCTATCACCGCGAAGTTATTCACACCACAATGCAAGGCAATCTACCTCACTCTCTTACACACATGCATGAAAGAGGAACATGCACTAGAGTACTCTCTCTCTCTCTCTCTCTCTCTCTCTCTCTCTCTCTCTCTCTCGTTCGTGACAAGACAAGAGCTCTCATAGTTAAAACAGGTGTCGCGGCTATGGCCACATTGAGTTTTATCAAGGATCCTCCCAACAAATAGTATTGTCCTTTGTCCTTAGCTGATCAGTTAAGGGGACTACGATCTTCGTGTAGTCCTTGATATACTGTAGGTAAAACCCCGACAAGCCTAGAAAAATTTACAATTCTTATAGGTTCTTTGGTTCCGGCCATTTAAGAATGGATTCTGCCTTCTCAGGGTCTATCCACATTCCCTCTGTGAATATAATATGATCCAAATATTGAATTTTCTTAGCGAAAAATGTGCATTTTCTTTCCTTTGTAAATAGGTTATTTTTCCTAAGCAATTAGAACACCAAGCAGGCGCAAATGTTATAAGTGTTCCTTTCTCTGGACTTACTGTAAACCGGTATGTCATCTAAGAAAACTACTATGAATTTTCCTAAATATGAACGTTACACATTGTCCATCAATGTCATAAATATTGCTAGCGCATTCTTCAAGCTAAACAGCATGACTAGGAACTTATAATGTCCAAAACGAGTCCTCATGCGGTCTTAGGAATATCATGTTCCCTTATCTTAACTTGGTGATACCTCGATCTAAGATCAATCTTAGAAAAGTATTGCACACCATTAAATTAGTCAAACAACTCGACAATGCGTGGCATTGGATATTTATTCTTAATCATAATTTGATTAAGAGCACAGTAGTCTATGGGCATCCGCATAGGCTCATCTTTCTTTTTTACCAAAAGAATAGGTGATGCCCATGGTGAAGAGCTTGGTCTTATGAACCCTTTCTTTACTTACTCAGCTAACCACTATTCTTTTTTACCAAAAGAATAGGTGATGCCCATGGTGGTGAAGAGCTTGGTCTTATGAACCCTTTCTTTACTTCCTCAGCTAACCACTATTCCACTTCCTGTGCTTCGGAGTGGCTAATTTTGTAGGCAAGATTGCTTACAGGTTTCGAATGAGGGCTCGATGCTATGGTCAATATTCCTAGATGGTGGAACACCATCCGATAAATCATTAAGAAAAACATCCCCAAACTCTCGCAATAAAGAACTCAACGTAACTGCATACTTGTCATCTTTTATTGTCTCGATTTTTACTTTGGATTTTTGGTTTTGTTCATAAGACGACAAAATAGTATTTAACAAACATGGGTCTCTTCCAAGGTTGTTTAAGTTTTGATTACTTAAACTAGTTTCAACTATAGAAACAATAACTTTAACACTGGTTTCATCTATGGAAACAACATTATCAACATATGTTTTATCTAACGGAAACAAAATTATGTAAAAGGGTACAAAGATATACCTCATGAATGTCGTCGGGCGTCGATGGCACGGCACAACTTTAGGGACGAAATAAGGATTGCAACTGGTACCTCACGCTCCCTCTATAGCCTCACTAATCTTTCCTCATGCATGAACTCTAGGATATTATCCTAGTAGCACGACGCAAGGTAGGGCCCAAGTTACATAACCATTCCCTGCCTAGATAAATATTGGCTCTAGCCAAATGCATGACCTAAAAATCTAATGAAATCTCGTAGTCCTACATAGCTAGTGACACCTCTAAGACTACTGTGTCCCAAACGGTACTACTGTGACCATTAGCTAGTGAGATTGTATACTTATGGTCACTCTTAGTCTCAGATTGATCAGGAGTTCCATGCTTTGCAAGAACATGGGATCATTGATCATTTCTTGTATATCCTCTCTTGTATAGAGACGATCCTCATCACCACCGTGCAGGTGCCCTAGGTAGGTTGTCCTCCTCTCCTTGTGTCTCAAGGCTTTCGTCAGCTTGGTTCCTCATTAATGGGTTCCAAAGTTGGTATCACTCCGTCTGTTATTCCCATCCACATGCTATTAGTGGCATTTCTAGATGTTTCTAGTTCTTTGCCCACGGGTCGAAATGGATTCACCACTTGCTCCATTTCCCATTGTTCTTCCCTTGTTCTTCGAGTATCAAGCTCTTGTTTTCTTAAGCTCAATGGCCGCAATTGTCATTTTGCCTCAACCCTCTTCAAGTCTATTTCTATTTCCTCTGATGTGGGGAAGAAGACTTGACTTGTCATGACGATGATGACACGGAAGCGGTAAAGCTGTTTACGCCTTTATAGAGTGTCACACTACCATACTCAGATACAAACACGCCTAGAACACCAGACCCAAGAGCATAAACAAGACTTTATTTCAGAACAAATCTTCATCTCTATAAAGTTGGATATCCATTTTACCCTCAGAACCATCTTCATCTAGCACCCACTCACACAATCAGCCCACTCCAGCTCCAAATCACAATAAAACAGGCCACTTCTCTTCCTGGCTTCTCCTGGCAACAAATACAACACACACACACTAGCATTCTACACTCAGAGGCAATAATACAAACAAGAACGACCACCTCTCCTTTGCAGTATAGCAACAGCAACCCAATGAAGCAGCACCATCACACTTTGTGCTCAGAGGCGGCACCTTCAACAAGAAACTCGCTCTCTGCTGCGGCAATAAGTGCAACATGACACATTCTCCCTTTTTGTGCCAAACCCAAACACAACTACACACCCATTCTCTGACGTCGTCAGAGAATGGGCCTTCTCTGTCTCCACGCCTGTAGTTGACACCACCCTTTCACTCCTCTCTACTCTGCAGTCCATGCTCTTTATCTCTCTTGCACGTCTTTCACTGCAATCGGCATTTCCACCTCCTTCTCTGGTTCGCTACAGTTGACGTTTTCTCATTTTCCTACTCTGTCTGCAGCAGTCGTCGTCTCTCTCCTCCACAGCTTCACTGCTGACGTGCTCTCCACCTTCTTCTTCACTACCTCACTGCAGTCGCCCCACCACCACTTTATGACGACTCTTTCCTCTGCTACGTTGCAGTTGGCGCCACCGACTCCTCAACTCAGCTGCGCCCGACACCAGCAGACCTTCTTCCACTACTCGTTCTCCTCTTCTTTCCTGTAGTTGCCGCCTCCACTTCTCTCTCCTTCTCTCAGTGTGCTACCAGCCGCCACCACCTCCCTTCTCTCTTCAGCTGCAATTGACGTCCTGTCTCGACGCTCTCCCTTGGCGACTCCCTCTTTCACCTCCACTTTGCTGTAGCCGTCGCGCCAACTAGCAATACCTCCAAGACTCTCGGCTACTAGAGGCGGCTCCCCAAGGAAAACTCCCTTCTCCTTTTTGCCCACAGTCGGTTTTTCTCTCCTTCGCTGCACTCTGCAGTCCCCCGCCTATTCACCGTTGACGCCCTGGACCTGGCGACTCTCCTTCCGCTCTTCTCCTGGATTCCCTCCTCCTCCATACAGCAGGCTCATCCTTTTGAAGCCACGTAGTCCCTTTCCATCTTCTTCTCACGTGGTGAGGGCAATTTTCCATATGTTGTTGATGGCCACCACCTTCGCTCCTTTCTAGAATCTTAAAGCCTCTCCTTCACATATTAAATTTTATATTGTTTAAGGCTGTTCACACTGCCTTAAACCACATCCCTACTAATGCCATTTATGCCATTTATCCTTTGCCCCCACAGGCCATTAGCACCCGCATCCACTACCTCCATCCATACTCACATTTACAAAGGGCACGCCCAAATATGAATGGTCAGCACTCATGCAGGTACTGACACACACACACTCACCCGAAGGCTCGCTAAAAAAAGCAACAAGATCTCCACATCCTGTGTGGATGATGTAAGGCCTGATGGTTATGCCTCCACTCCTCCTGCCCAGCAGATTTTATCTCAACCAAAACTCAGAGCTGACCCAAACTAATTACATATTTCTTGAAACTCTCAGTACTCTGCACAATATGTACACATCATCAGCCTCTATTTTTGTCCACACAACGGCACTTTCCTTATCCCTTCTAATCCTAGGGATCATCCCACTGATCCTTATTGTGTTAATATGCCTAGGGCTAGAAGGTTAGGTTGGTAATTCCGATCTTAGATTGTCCCTTGCGCTGGTTGATGGGCCCGTGCCCGCAAATTGCATTTCATCCTCTCTGCTGTGTTGGAGACCAAAAGATCCCCTGGCCATATCAAAGATTCCACTGGATCTAGCAAGGGAAGATGGTTTTTCTTCCTCTCCAAGGCCCAGAGAATCGTAGCCCTTTTTCCATGGATTCCTCACTACTTGTTTCTATGGTGATCAGATTCCTCCAAGCTGAAACACTCAATTGAGTACTCGCCAAGTGGCCTGAACCAAGACTCCTTTGGTAGGAAGAACTTGGGTGATTTGATCCACTGTCGTCGGGGGTAAGATCATCTCCAATAAGTTTACCAGACCTCAAGTACATGAGAATATGTTTCGAGAGACAAAATCACTACAACCTTTTCACCTATTTTTTTGCCAAACTGTCTTTCCTGGTCGTGAAATAACAGATATCCGTGAAACCGCAAAGAATGGTTCACGTTGTGAAGTAGCAGGTATAGCACTTCACGCCATGAAACAGAATGTTATTCACAT
Organism: Cibotium barometz; assembly: GCF_041138505.1. Classification (NCBI taxonomy): domain Eukaryota; kingdom Viridiplantae; phylum Streptophyta; class Polypodiopsida; order Cyatheales; family Cibotiaceae; genus Cibotium; species Cibotium barometz. The sequence goes on along the minus strand of NC_141079.1, from coordinate 32,018,395 downwards.
CATGGATTGTTTTTTATGTTGCGCCAATTGATGCTTCACGTTTCAAATTTTCAACTCAGAATTACTTCAATTTGAGTCGGATAGACTCCAATGGTGTAATTAGGGTTCTACTCTTACCGCTAGTCTGAGAACCCTTAATTCGCGAACTAGCAGTCTGTGAGAGGTTAACTCGTGAATTGCTAACACGTGAAGTGTTAAGGCATGAAGAGTTAACTCGTGAAGGCTTAACCCGTGAAGTAGCAGGCAATGGTTCACGCCATTAAACAGGATGTGGTTCACGCCGTGAAACGCTTCACTAATATTTCACGTGATAAGATTTTTCATTTCGTTATGTCAGATGTGTCAAGATAAGACGATCTAATTTTAATAAGGTAAACCTGAGATTCCTGGTGCGCTGATCGCGGAAAATGTTTCACGCCGTGAAGTAGCAGGCCGCTGAGATTGCTAACAATGAGCCCGGCAATGAGGAATTACCCGGACCCAGCCATAGACCTAAACTGAATAGAAGAACCTATCCAAGAAGAGGATGTGGTCTAGGTAGGGGGGGAGTAGCTCCTCGAAGGCCAATTGTAGATCCTAACGCAGTCACGAGGGCAGATCTGCTGAACATGGTTGCGAAAATGGGTCGAGGAATGGTTAGGGAACTAGGCACTGCCCTGGAATCCAGACCATCCGAGATGAAGCCACATATTATTTTAAAGCATGTGCAAAAATTCTCATGAGATGGGGACCCGATCTAACATGTAGAAATCTTTAAGTCTACTTGTGAGACATGTGGGCTAGTGAGCGACGTGACCATGATACACGATTTTTCCTCAACCCTAGAAGGGAAGGCTCACCAATGGTATTTAATAGTAAAACCTCAGGATAAAGTCAATTTCACTCGACTTAAAAATATGTTCATGCCAAGTTTTGCTCGAGGTGGTGACAAATGGAGTCCTGTGGCTTAGCTCCACAATATCAAGCAAAAGGAAAATGAGTCCATGTGAGATTATGTTCTCGGCTGAAACACTTGAATTCAAGATGCAAGTTGAGGGAAAGGCTAACTGATGATTAGTCTGCCTTGCTTCCGAAGAGGAGTCCGAGATCATAAGATGCATGATTATCTAGTGTTAGCCCGACCAGCTACTCTAGATATTTGTTGTAAGTTGGCCATTAAATATGAGGACAATATGCTTAAGTTCCGCAACAATCGAAAGACGCCAAGGCAGCTTCAGTAGTGGCAGTATATCGTGAGTCTCCAGTCATTAAGACACATGAACCAAGAATAAGCAAGTTGGCAATATGACAATGAAAGAACTCAGCAATGCCATCTTAGAGAAATTAAAGGTCAAGGATAGGAGAGAATCATCACGAAACACTCATCTCTATCCACAAAAAGAATTGATTTGGTGCTCTATTTGCAGACAAAATCACACGAGTATCGAATGCCCTCACTTAAGACTAAGGCAATTTTTCTATTGAGCTTACTGTCAGAGATTGGGAAACCATGACACTGCCATGTGCAGGTATCCGAGAGTTGAGCCCTTAGAACAACTGCCAGCACCTAGGGTGTCACTAGACTTGCCAGCACTACTAGTGCAAACCAATGTGGCTGCAAGGCAGCCAAATACCTATCTACCAAGAGGGATGTTCCGAGCGTAAGACATGTCGCCTTTGCCGCCACCTGTTCTACCCCCCACAACCACCACAGGCTAAAATTAACCAAGTGTTGATTAAGGAGATTATGCACAAAGTAGAAGTCAATAATGGCTACTACGAGGAGCCCATGGAGATCGCATCAGAGTATATTGTCTTACAGAACAACACGCCAGTACAAGTGTTTCAAACCACAGTACAATGGAAAGGAAAAGACATAAACTCAACTATGAGAAGGGGACCCATACAATGGTTTCAGTGTAGTGGACGTCATCGGGTAGCGGAGTGTCCTCTTAAGAATGTGGCTAATGCTGGCCAAGCTCAGGCAATCGCTCACAACATAGACCAACATCATGCCTACGCTTTTGTGTGTGAAGTGTGGTGTCTATCATTTGATCAAAGACTGCCCATATCACGCTAGTAGTTCTGCTTCTACGTCTAACCACGCCACTATTAGGACTATAAGTGTGCAGCCTGGGAATATCATGCCGCACTTGAGCGCAAATGAAACAAGGGGTCAAAGGGAAAAACCAGGGAGGTGTTACAATCTCTAAGACTGGGAGAAGGAGAAGAGTAAAAAAAAGGGCAAGGGAGATACCATGGTCACAATCCAGGATGGATCTGAAGAAGATACCATTGACACCAGATCCACTCAATCAAGGGAAGAGGGTTGTCAAGTGCCAAACAGGATGGGCACACCCAAGAAATTGCAAGGGAGAGACCAGCTATCTCTAAGGGGATTGGAGAATATACAAATGCTGAAGAAGAAATAAGGAAGCTAGAAGAAGAAAAAGTCCTGGTTGAGGAGTGTCAACGCAATCACGAAGCCAACAAGTTAAGGGCCAACCGGGCTAGGGATACAGTGTATCCAAGAAATGAGATGTTAAGGGAAAGAAGATTAGACGTGCCTACTCTAATCCCAGAAGAGTCCGAGGATGGGACTCACAGCAGTGACCTCATGGCAAGAATGTTTGAGGAAGCGGATCAAGATATGTCAAACCATTCATTCCCTAGGATTGAAAATGCGACAAACATATGTAAGGAGCCCTCACTCACCAAAGAACCTAGAGACATAGGTAGTCTTGCAACCATATTGTCCACAACTATCAAAAAGCCGGTTGGACCATTGCTACACAACACACCAACATTATGGGCAGATTTCAAGGACTGGGTAGAAGGAAAATTGAACCCAATGACCACTACGGAGGAGAGTCGGTTACCTCTCACAAAGAAAAACTTGGTGCATGACGAAGAGGGAACACCAGATTCGTCAAAATACCTATCATCAATTGGGCCAGTATTATGAGAGTGATGATATGAATGCCACAATTCCAATCCACCACAATGGGTACCAAGCACAGGCTATGCTGGATGGAAGTGTGAGTGTGAGCATTACCAAAAGGTGTTGGGAGAACTGGGAAAAACCAGAATTGAAAAGAGTAGATCTAATCGTCACTCAAGATGACAAACAATTTTCTCAAGACTGTGATGGGGCTATTGAAAAACGTTAGGCTTAAGGTCTTTTCGTTCCATTACCATCATTCAATTGTTGTAATGGACTTTCTACACTAGCCATACTCATATGATATTATCTTGGGCAGACCCTTCATGAAGGAAGCCAAATTGGTGCATGATTGGGCATTAGATCAAGTGTATGTATGAAGGATTCGCAGATTCTAAAAATTGATCTATATACGTGGAAGGCAAATCCCATGGAAGGGAAATTGTTTGGAAATGATTCGGTCACCACACAGAGCGGACCACATCCTTACAAGTCTGCCTAGTTGAGGAGAAGTCACGGGAAGAGGAAGAGGCCACAATGTATGCGTCGCCTACACCTTCGGATTTTAGCAAAAACTGGATGCACTTGCTTGCCACTATAGATGTGTTGCCCCCTAGAGGAACCCAGTATATCGAATCGGGAATTATTCCTACCACCTTAGTGCGCATGGTAGATGTGCAATGAAGAGAAGAGGAAATAGAGGACGAAGCCTCCAGTACAGAAGGGTATGGCTCGCAAGGCCGAAATAACGCCCAACACCTCAGAAGATGGTGAAAGCAAAAGAGGTATATCGCTCGATGAAATGCCCTATTATCGTCAGTCGAACTAAACGATGCAGAGATAAACTACACCACCACGGAGCGTGAAGAGTTGGCCATGGTTTATACTGTAAAGAAATATTGACATTACCTACTATTGGCCAACAAATTTGTATTCTTTGTGGACCATCAGGCCCTGTTATGTTTGGTGAACAAGCCTTGCACCACGGGAAGAATCACACGCTGGTTGCTACTACTCCTGGAATTCGACTTTACGGTCACGGTAAGAAAAGGAACACCATGTATTGGCCGATTATATGTCTAGAATCCCAAACGGAGAATTTGCAACTGGCATTGATAATGACCTCCCTAATGCTTGTCTATTCAAACTTGACATGGTGCTTGAGTGGAGTGAGGAGATTTTAGACTATCTAGCTTATGGTTTTCCGCAAGATAGACCTTTAAACAAGGATAAAATGCATCGGATTATTAAGTTGGCCCCACCTTATCAATAAATTGCTAGAGAATTATATAAGCTAGGTAAGGATGATATCTTAAGAAGATGTGTGCGAGAAGATGAGTTTGTATAACGATATTAGTAGAAGCACACTCAGGAATAGATGGAGGACATTTCGCTGGAGAAGCTACAGTTTGCAAAGTGCTTCAAGCGGGACTATGGTGTCCTACGTTATTGGAGGATGCCATAGAGTTTATGAAAAGATGCGAGGAATGTCAGAGATTTGCTATTCCACAACAAAAAGACAGGATGCTACTCACCTCTGTAATTGTAAGACAACCTTTTAAGAAATGGGGGATTGATTTTGTTGGACCCATTAGCCCAGCAGCGTATCCGGAAGCCTGATATGTGATTGTGGACATAGATTATTTCATGAAGTGGAAAGAGGCAAGGGCCACAGCCAAGTTTTTATGTGAACAGATCATTTCTAGATTTGGCTGCCCACTTGACTGGGGTTCACATTTTATTAATGAGGTGATTGAACACTTACTTATAGGATTCCTTGTAGTACATTGTAAATCATCACCAGTAGAGAGCACCAACAAGATTTTATGTGCTATCTTGACAAAAAACCTTAGAAGCTAGTCACACAGACTGGGAACACAAGCTGATTGCAGCTCTATGGGCTTATCGTACATCGTATAAGGTAGTGACGGGATATACTCCCTGCCGCCGCCGTCGTCTGGCTTATGGCGTCGATGCGGTAGTGTCTATGGAATTCTTAGTTCCAAGCTTGTGAATTGTAGTACAGAAAAGGCTTACTGAAAATGCATTAGCCGAAAGTTGGTTGATTTGGAAAAACTTGATGAAACTAGACTAATTATATCATAGGGGCTTATGGTCGAGAAACTCCGAAGAAAACGTTGGTTTGACCATAACGTGAAACACAAGGAACTGGAAACGGGGGAACTCATCCTCATGTATGGTGTTGGAAGCACCAAGAAAAAGAAACTCAAATACATAGGGTTAGGACCTTTCAGAGTGTACGAAATCACCCCTCAAGGGTCTGTCCGAATTGAAACCATTGAGGGAGTAGAAATGGAAGAATACATCAATGGGAGTAAACTCAAAAAGTATTATGGACCCCTGACCCAGGAAATGCTCACACAAGAGCATCGTATATGAAACAAAAGAAGGAGATAGGCAAAGAACAAATCAGACAAGCTCAAGAAGAGGCCAAGGCAAGGGAAGCCAAGGCAAAAGAGAGACTCCAGGAAAGAATGCTACATGTGAACATGGCTTCACTCACCTTGCTTGATGAGGATGACCTGGACATTGAGCCTCCACGTCTCGGTGTAAAAGTCTCTACGAAAGAGAGTCACAAACTAAGAGCATTGCATTAATTGATACAGGATCAAGTCATAACTTCATCTCCTGTGAAACATGGGTAGCTCTAGACAAACCTCACTTCGAGGCCACTAATGCACAAGTTTGAAGTATGCATTTATTAACTACAAAAACCATGGGATTTTTAAACGTTAATATTTCTATCAGAAATAATTCCTTAGTTGGAAAGGTGTTTGTCATGCTTGCAGAATCCATGGAAGAAGAGATGATTCTTGGACGATCCTGGATTTGCGCCAATAATTATCACATCCAATGGAAAGAACGGGCAGCGCAACTCAATGATGGCAAGGACACCATCACCGTGCCATTATGGAGTCCCTTAAATAAAGGAAAACAAGCAATGACATGTGACATCGAACCGCTAGTACCAAAGAAAGTAGAGGTCATAACAAAGAAAGCGTCCACCTCACAACCTCATCTCCATACAAGAAAACCACAAACAAAGTAGCACAAATGTCCAGTATGTCAACAGTGGGTTCCCAAGGCCCAGCTTTAGAGCCCAAGGGTACTATGATATACAGATAAGATCTCATGGGGATCCAACTAAAAAAGCCATGCTATAGGCAAGAGACCAGGAAAGCAACCCAAGGACAAGAAGCAATATTCCAAACAAGCCCGCACTTAACTCAACATTCAAAAGCGGTGGGTCCGAAACAACTTACTAGTAACACAGAGCTACTCTCAAGGTAATACAATCATATGGGTACCCAAGAGCAACCCAGAAACCAATCCTGCAAAGCACCTTCAGGAGAACAAAAGAGGGTCATAAGCACAAAGAGGACCAATTCCTAGTTAAATCAAGTGATAAAGCAACACCCAAATTGGTATGGAGAAAGAAATTTATTCAACCAAGTAAACGGGGAAGTGCGACACCACGAGTATCATCCACCAAGGAGAAAGAGCTGAACCTAATTATGGACCAGGGTAAAGAAGCCGTGTACTCACATGCACAAGAGACAAAATAGGTTCACCAGGATTCGATGGATGTACTACTCAACTAGATGGAGGGAAAGATCAGAAGCTCTCACTCTGAACTTAAGCGGTTGTAACAACAAATACCCATAGGTTCCAAAGTACCCCAGTGGTTTACGTGCAATAAACGGAGAAGGATCATAAGAGGTACCCATCCCCAAGTAAGTGGGTACAAGGTAAAGTGGGTACAAGGTAAAGGAGTATGCCTTTCATGCCATGAAACATGTTCATTTGTTTCATGTGTGCTCTCCTCCTCCTTTGAATGCATAATGTGTGGCCTTCAGTGTTTGAGCATAGAGGAAGCCATAGGGTATCAAAATTTACGTGCATAAGGGATCAAACAGTTTCATGCTGTGAACTAGTCTGGGCCACTTCACGCCGTGAAACGGTCAGAACTGTCTCATGCCGCAAAACACTTCAAAATGGTTCACATCATGAAACGGTCACAAGCCCTCCACCAATCACAAGTGGACATGTTGCACATGCCCATTTAAAGGGGCCGTCGAGACCGATGGCTAAATCATAAATATTCCTCCTTTCCCTTTTTCATGCATTTTTTCTCGTCATGTTTTCGGAGCTTGTGCATTCATCATCTTCATCGCAGGTTGGGTTGCGTTCGCATCAGTGTTCATCCTCTTCTTATTGCTTTCGACCATCGATTCATAGGTAGGAGCTCCACTTAAACCTTCGAGTGCTTCATTTGTTTGCATATCATATTGTAGACCTCTTTAAAGATACATTGCACACATTCTGCAGATCGTAATCGACTATGTCTTTTCCCTTCATTTCATTGATTTCCTCTTGTCATCACTACACATCCATGAGAGGAGTGACCTCTTTCCCCAAATTGCCTCAAACGGGAAAAAAAAGCTATTAATTCATGAAATAGCAATCTTTTATTTCATGGAGTCCACACCAACCTCTCGTTGGCCTAACACTGCCCTAATCGCTTTACAAATCCTTGATTCATGCCATAGCTAACCACTAACACTCATTCAAACTAAAATACGTCACACACACAACTCTGCTATCTCACAAAATAAGAAACTGCTACTTCACGGGCTAAGCCTCTCACACGTTAAGCCTCTCACCGCTTAACACTTCATTGGCCAACTTAAGCCTCTCACGGCTTAAGCCTCTCACGTTAAGCCTCTCACGGCTTAACACTTCATGGGCTAAGCCTCTCATGGCTTAAGCCTTTCACGCGTTAAGTCTCTCATGGCTTAAAACTTCACGAGCTAAGCCTCTCATGTGTTAAGCCTTTCACACGGCTTAGCACCTCACGGGCTAAGCCTCTCATGTGTTAAGCCTCTCACGGCTTAACACTTCATGGGCTAAGCCTCTCACGCCTTAAGCCTTTCACGCATCAAGCCTCTCACAGCTTAACACCTCACGAGCTAAGCCTCTCACACGTTAAGCCTTTCATGGCTTGACACCTCATGACTTAACACTTCACGGGCTAACCCCCAAAAGGATGTAGGAGCCACTTTCTTCTCATTTCCCTTGAGCATGAGAGCTGGAGTCACTTGGACTGACGTGGGGGTGGAGACAAATCTCTACAAGCATGCGATATACCACTCTCAGATGGAGCGAGACGCTCGTCTTATCGATGCCATTGGAGGCGGCCTGGCCTATGGCTAGGATGGAGCTTTTGCATCTTCTTTTGAAAGGGACTTTATCTATTCATCTACTTTCACCTTACCTTTCTCACTAAGAAGGGCACATACAAGCACCTTCATTGCCCCGAGATCACCTGAGAAAGTGGGAGAAGAGGCTCTTGTGTAGTGGAGCCACCTAGAGTGGCTTCAACCACATGGGAGGACATTCACTACACCCCCTCTCCAAGCCATCCCCGAAGGTGCATGAATCCCTGAAGGTATGTAACTCTAGCCATTGCATGCCACCTCAGCTTCCCAACATGAAGATTTCCTCATGGAACATTCAAAGCCTAGGCGATGCATGTGCAGAGGATCTGATAGGTTCAGCAAGAGCCACATAGTCTGTTGGTCCCTAGCTTTTGGGCCTTTGGGGAACCATGGAGAAGTATCCATCTTTGTGAGCAAGACTCTAGTCCCCTTGGTGGAAGAGTCAAGCATGATCATCCTTTGGCCATTCCCAATGGTTAATCCACGTATTTTGAGGGACCCAACTCGGGCTCCTCAACATCTATGTCCCTTATGGGGCCGTTGAGTGCATGACCTTCTAGCTCTAGGTGTGGCAAAGAGTCCACATGGAAGACCCCTAGTGCATGGGTGGGAGAGCATGGGTGAAGACTTCAACATGCTTGAGGATTTTGAAGATCGCAGTGTGGTGGGTTTCTCATCCCAACAGTCTCTAGTGAGAATTTTAGGAACCTAGAGAGGCTTATAGTAGGTAATTAAACCATTCTTAAGAAAACTAATTTAAAATTAGGAGTAAAAACAAGACTTGTACAAAAAGAAGAAACTAATCACAAAATAGATACTACCATTGCATTGCTCTCTAATGAAAGAATCTAATTACATGATTTTATAGCTCTCAAGGAGACCTCATCCACAAGATACATGCATCCTAGTGCCATCCATATGTTAATAAATGCCCACACTCCATGTCCCTCCTTGTGCTACCCTTTACCATTTTGACCATTGACTTCATATCTTACAAGTAACCATACAAATCAACCTTTTGATCATTGACTTCACCTTTTCCAAGTAACCATACAAATCAACCTTTGAGTTAGGACCCTTAGTCTTTCTTCCTTTCTAGTGTGCATGCTCTTCCCCTTGCTCTACTCATGTTGTACCCTCACACATTTCTATTTCAACACTCCCCCTTAATGTGATGAGGGTCTATCACCTAACATACTACAATGGACCTACACTCCTGCCATATGCTGGACTAATCAGTCTCATCTTGCCATGTGGGCTATAATGTTATCTTTGACTTGACACTTTACACACAAGAGGATCGGGTTACATTTAGGAGAGTGAGAAGTCGGCTTTGATCTTGGTCTTCTTGTTTGTGAGAATGACTCAATGACTATGCTCCTAGACTTTCTCAAGAGCTCTTTCTTTCCTCTCACATACACACACTTGTTTTCATGTGTGCTTGTTTGGCCATGGAATTACAACACTCTGACTCATGGTCAATTCTATGCTTGCTCATATTGTTGACATTTACAAAGGTTACAAATTTTTGGTGAAAATGTTGTCAATGATGGTCCATTCCATAGTTATGTTATGCATGAAAAGTCCAAACTTGATATAAAGCGGGTCAAGCCCAAAAGCTAATTTACACAAAATGCATAAAGAGATAGCTGTATTGTTTACAATGGGACATGGGATTTAGTGCCTTTGCTTAAGAAGAAGGCAGAAATTGGCTTTAGATGCAAGTGAGTCTACAAAGTAAAGAATAATTCAGATGGGTCTATGAGTAGTGATATGGATTTGGTGTATTTCAGCACATAGGATTCGGTAGCTAAGACATTTATAAAGGCATTGGGTATAGATAAGCTCCGCAAGTTCAAGAACGTACTTGGAGTCCAGGGTATGGAGTTAAGCTTGAGGAGAAGTGTTGAGATATCAAGCTCAACTAGTGTGAATATGGATGACATGTTGGATGATAGCTCCGCCCTTATGCCACTGGCTTTGGACATGATGTCCAAGTATGGGATGATAGGTTGTAATATAATCTTAGTGCCATTGCAGCATAATATAAAATTGGCTGTGGATAGAGGTGATCTTTTGGAGGACCCTATTATGTACACATGTGCATTGTAGGGAGTTTGATTTATATGACTATCAAGAGGCTATATTTGAACTATGTTATTGGATCGATGAGTCAGTTTATGCAGGCCCCAAGGAAGCCACACACTTGGCTGCAACTAGGAGGATACTAAGGTACATAAAGTCCATAGTACACTATGCACTTTTCTATGAGAATAGAGTACATGTACAGATACATGGGTATATAGATGCAGATTGTGATAGGAGCCTCATAGTAATGGGGCATTGTTATGGTAGCACATGTGAGGTAGCGTGGTTGGCAGACACTACTTGTTGTACGTATGGGCGAGCCCATGGGTAGGTGTGTGTCATTTATTATTTGACAACATGAGTAGCATACAATTGGTTAGTAAACCTGTGTATCATGGTAGGACGAAGCACATTAAGGTGCATTATCATTTTTGTGAGCGAGAAGGTTCTAGCAAGTGATGTGGATTTGGTTTTACGTCAACACACAACAAGATCAGGTAGCGATATCTTCACAAATACAATGGGTATAGAGAAGCTCCACAAGTTTAGGAGCTTACTTGGAGTCTAGGGTATGAAATTGAGCTCGAGGGGGAGTGTTGAGATATCAAGCTCAACCAGTGTAAATATAGATGACATGTCAAGATAACAGCTTTGCACTTATGCCATTAACATGGTTTGTAAGATTATGGGTGATATGTTGCCATTGGTCACTAGAGTTATGGCATAGTTATAGTTCCATGTTCATACTGTGGGTCGACCTTCTATGCTTTAGTAGTAGAGTACTTTCCCTTATAGTATATACTCTCATATTTATGTTATGGTTATAGAGAGAAGAGAATAGAAGAAAAATTCAGCCATTCATCTCTCTTGTGTGCTTGTTTGTGTCGTGCTCAAGCTCGCCCTCTCCCCTCCATTCTTCTCGTTGAGGTATTGAGCTCAACTAGTGCAGATATGGATGACGGATATGGAAGACACACAAGGATGACATGTTTGCCTTATGCCACTAGCATGGTTGGTGAGATTATGGGTGATATGGAAGACAATGGTTTACACACTATGAGATAGCCACTCAAATTCACTTGAGCTATGACATAGCTAAAGCGCCAGCTTATGTAGGTGGTTCACACTATGAACCGACCTTGTATGTTTTAGTAGTAGAGTACTTTCTCTTATAGTATGTACTCTTATCTTTATGTTATGGCTATAGAGAAGAAAAGAGAATAAAATAGAAATTTAGCCATCCATCTCTCTTGTGTGCTTGTCTACTCTTGTGTATGTGTGTCTGCTTGTTGCAAGGAGCTCAGGCTCACCCTCTCTCCCACATTCTTCTCACAACTCATACTCTAGGCCACCTAGTAGAGTTACCATCAACTCCTAGAGCTAACACAACAGACCACCTGAACACCTTGAGAGGAGCCTCCATTATGATCCATGACATTGACTTTGCCATTCCACTAGATTGGCTTCCTCCTCATGAGGACCCCCCGCCCCCTATCCCCCGGATGGTTGCTTTCACTTGTAATAAGCACTCAAGGGTCGGACTCATAACCTCCTGATAGTATCCCAATGGTGGAAATCAACGATGAATTTCCCTCCCCCCCTCAAACCATGGGTCCTTGTGGTGGGCAACAATGGGAGGAAGTGGGATCCCCCTACTCTTGAGGTTTGAGGCATCACATCTTGGTGCTTATGAATTTTAAAGAATTGTACTGGTAGTGGGACACTGGAGAGTGGCAAGTGAAGACACTAATTGGTCCCAAGGAGGCAATCCCATTCTTTGATTAGTCTTCTTGGCTTGTCCCACCCGATCCTCCTCGAAACCACATATGGAACCCCAACACCGCAACATAGTTAGTAACATGTACATGGAGTCCTGACAACTTTCTTGACAAATTTCCTTGAGGATTTCTGATAGGGACTCTAGTGTGCAGCTTCCATCCCTAGATGATCTTTGTTTCTTGCTGATTTCCCTCTCAGTGGAATGGCAAGACAGTAGTCTGGGGTGATATACAAGTCAGGCAATGCCGTGGGAGACGTGCAATCACCCACCAGAGTTTTCGTGTATGAAGACCAACTCTCAAATGGTCACACGAGAACACACTGAATACCACACCACTGAGCAAACCTTCACTATTACTCTCTCAGTTCTCACTCCGCATCTCGCCACTAACTATCTCACTCACTCTCTCATGCATACACAAGATGTTTAGTAAAATAGAGATACTGCGAGTGTAACATGGAAATATAATGAAATGGCACGATTGCTCTTAGTTACAATCTGTAAGTAGTATTGCAGACTAATACAGAGAAATTTCCCAACACAGACTACCATTTCTCAAGTGCTATCACTATAACAAGCTTCATGACATAGACTGTCAACTATTAGTTCAAAGCATACAATGTCTGCACTCTTTATACATTCCTTCTATCATCTGAGTGTTTATCTCTCTTTTTTCTAACACCGTATCTCCCTTGTCCATATGTGACCAGTTTCCCTTTTACATTGAGTCTTCTTGTTCTTGGCACAACGGCTCTCTGGTGGTTACAGTTCGCCACCTCCACACGTGCGATACAGAGGTGGTGCTCACGACATGTGGAGTGGGTTGCATGTGCCTTCTGCCACCATTGAACTGCTGGGCGCAACACCTTGAGCTTCTTCTCCTGAACTAGTTTCCTTGATAAATTTTTCTCCGTGTCTTTGTTAGCACATCCCAGTGCACGGATCATGCATATCTTATCTGTCACCATGGAACACTCACATCCATTCTCATTAATGTTACAAGCGAGAATGTTGTGTTTTAGTAATGAAGTTACATACATCTTAGTCTATCAACGATATAGCTTAGAAAACTCACTTGTTAAGTCAGGCGTTCACCGACAACACCTCTCCTTCATTGTGTGTGGAAACATCCAATAGGGTAGCCTTGACAAAAAGATGTCTTGAACTGTCGTGTGTGAATGCTCCATTGAAACTGTTTCAATATGCAAAGCTATACTCATCGTCGCACGATGCCAAGCAATTATAACAACATATACCTCTTTTGATTTCTTCCATCCAAGCATGTAATTGGTGGTTTACCATCCCAAACGTAAAACACTTTTTGTGATAAAACTCCCACTCCATCGCTTTGACTTGATCCTTAAACTCTTGGTTCTTTCTCTCCCATATCTCATCACACAGACCTTTGTCGCTTTCCATTATTTCACGTGTTGAAAGCAAAGGAGTTGCGATAGAAAATATGAATGTTCCTTTTGTGCGCACGTAACCATGGTTGAAAAACTTAACACATAGCTTTGTAAAATATACCTTGACCCAACAAATGGATGGATTCGCTACCAAATGGCAAAGTGGAATCAATGGAGTAGGCGTGCTTTTTCAAATCTGAAAAAGACAATAAGATTAAATAGTCTCTTTGACTAGAGGCCTTCTGATTCATATATTCATGGGAAGAGAGCATGTGATACCGTCAGTCTATCCAAGCCCTCTTGTAGCATGTTGACATGCAATTTGCTACCATGGTTGATAACGAAAGCATCTCAATTCTCATCTTCATCTTGATCATCCTCACTCACCATTGTTTGAGTGGCACCCTTGGTGGCTTTTAGTTTGACTTCCATCTCCACTTATTCTGATTTCCCTTTTCCTCTGCCTTTTGGCTTCTGCGAATCGGCTCTATGTAATCACTGTCACTATCATCTTCATTCTTTTGCCTGTCTTGCTTTCTTAGATGATGCTGGCACTTTCACTGTGTAATCCTCATCACTCTCTTGCTTTTTCTTTCTTCTCTCTCTTGTTGGTTGTCTTGATTGCAGGGGCCTTTTGTGATTGTTGTGTGAGGACTTTCAGATGTGTTGTGTGAGTGTCAACATGAGATTTATGTACTATACTCGCATCTCCTTTAATCTGTTTACTTCCACTTAGTAGTCAAAACAAACTACACAAATCATGAAAGTGACACTAACAAAGTATACTTACCAAGTTAGCCTTTCTCCATATCACAAAGTTCACGGCGTTATGCAACATATACATGTCACCCTTCCAATTGGATATGGCAAAGGAATGTCTTGCTCCAGACAATTCTCGATCATAACTCCCACATTGCCTTCTAGAATAGGTCAAGAATGCACAATTCAACTTGTGGATGTGTGCATTATGCATCTAGAGCCAACCTTCCTTCCCACAAACATAATGGATACTTTGTCATTACGCACAAATTCCTGACGGGGGCAAGTAAAACAATTCACTACCTCATTATGCACAAACACAAGTTCTTGAAATGTACCATTGTAAGATCAAATAATACTATTGTTACCTCTACTTTGTCCGTATCATCTCGCAACCCCCATCAACGATGCCAGCCATCTAGTAAACACAGTTTGTCCAAATAAACACAAATATATCAAATTAATTATGTACATTAAATTATAACAAATAAAACACTTCAAAGTATATAAATATAAAAAAATTAAAAAACACAAAAACATTTTTATATGTTTAATTAAATAATTAATATTTTTAATATATTAAGATATTTATATTATAATATTTTTAAACACAAATATAACAAATTGCTTATGCACATCAAATTTAAACAAATAAAACATTTTAAAAATATAAATATAAATATTTATTATGTAGAAATTATTAAACAAAAATATAACAAATTAAATGTGTATATTAAATTTAAACAAATAAAACATTAAAAAAATGAATAAAAAAACGAAAGTACCTGAGAGAGGGAAGGAAGAGGAGTGCAACGTGGGAGGAGAGATGAGAAGAGGGAGAGGGGAAGTGCGAGGAGAGGAGGGGGGAGGGGGGTGCAGCGAGAGGATAAGGGGGAGAGGGATCCCCCTTTATAAGGGGGGGGAAGGGAGGCGTAGATAAAGGGGGGAGAGACGCGAGGAGAGGATAGGGGAGGGGGGAAGACATGTGAGGAGAGGATAAGGGGAGAGAGGCGTGAGCATGAGTAGAGGATAAGGGGGGGAGAGGTATGAGGAGAGGGGGGGGGAGGGAGGAGGCATGAGGAGAGGATAAGGGGGAGAGGGACCTCCCTTTATAAGGGGGGAGGGAGGCAGGAGGAGAGGATAAGGAGGGGAGAGACATGAGCGTGAGTAGAGAATAAGGGGAGGAGAGGCGCAAGGAGAGAATAAGGGGAGGGAGGAGTAGGCGCGAGGAGAGCGAGGAGATGCTAAGGGGGAGAGGGACCCCCCTTTATCAGGGGGGTCGTTAATTTTAGAGGCCCCCCCCAACGGTCCCCAAAAACGACCACGTGTTGCGGAGCGAGCTCACCACAACACATGGTTGTTAGGGACCGTTGGGGGGTTTCCCAAAAATAGGTGACCCCTTATAAAGGGGGTTCCCTCTTCCCCTTAGCCTCTCCTCGCTCTCCTCGCGCTTGCACCCACCCCCTCTGAGTGTGGCCATTGGGGACCGTTAAGAGGGGTCCCCTAAAAATAGGTGACCCCCCTTATAAAGGGGGACCCCTCCCCCCCTTAGCCTCTCCTTGTGCCTCTCTCCCCCCTTATCCTCCCCTCATGCATGTGCCTACTCCCCTATCCTCACCTCGCACCCAAAGGGGGTGGGTTGTGGTCACCTCCTTGCGCCTCCCACCTCCCACAAAGAGCTCCCTCAACCAAAGCACTATATTCTTTTTGTGCTTTATTCTTTTTCTAAAGAGCTTTATTTTTTTCAAAAAAAAAATAAACTCCGTGTTTTGGATCTTTATGCAAAATGAGAGCATTAAATGTCATTAAATGAAATTAAATATATTTTTTATTAATAATCATTATTTTTAACAAAAAAATTAGCAGAATAAAAACTAATGAGGAATAACTATTTAATACATTCCAAATACTGCTACTCATTGTTCTTACTTGCAGATTTTTTAATTTTTGTTTGATTTAAGAACTCCTACTCTTTCTCTCCCACATTTTCTAACTCTGTCTCTCCCACATTTTCTAACTCTGTCTCTCTCACATTTTCATCTCTAATATTGTGCTTTGAGTTGTCTAAGCCTTTATGTTTGCAATGGATTGCTCTGCTATATCAGTTTTCTTTGGTGCTGTCAACAATGAGGAAATGGTATGTTTTCCCTGTGCAGGTAAATATTTGGTATTAAAAGACTGGGAGTTACAATCTCCTCTCTTTAGAAATCCAAATGCTTCTCTTATTGTCTTGCCATCTGTGAGTTATAAGACAACCCAAATCACCCCCAATGTAATTGTATCTAAGTAAGACCATCTCCCTCTCTACCATGTATGTTTTTGACAAGGATTCCCAACAACAACACTGATGGATTTCTGTAGAGGCTTCCAGGAACTATACCAGCCCTTCTTATTACTGATCATGTATCAAGATGCTACACTATCCAAAATCCATGAATCATCAACAATTGGAGCCTAAGCAGATGAGCATACCACTTCAATGGAGACCCAAAGTTCAAGCTCAGTCTCAACATTGTTGATGGACTCCTTTTCCTTCCATGGAGACTTTAGGGTGTCCCATCATCAGCCTGCTTCTTTCTGCAGTCTTTGACAGCGTGAAGCTTCTTGTCTCACAGTAATAGCAAATCCCTTGAAACTTCTTCTTCTCATCACAGAAGATGTCGTGCCTTTTCCTGTAGCATTGGCTGAAAATGTAGAATCACCACCATCGTGGGTGGGTTTTCAGCCGCATCTCCTCCTCAAGTAACATAGCACTAAAATCATCAAATGATAAAGGTGGTACTCTAACCTGAGTGTTTAGTGATGTAGCCAAACCATCAAACTTCTGTGGAATATTTTGGATGCACCTCTAGGCCAACTCCTCGTCGCTAGTGTGTAATCCCTATAGTAGTCATTTGATCTAGCAGATTTTTGATCCGCAAGATAAATGCTTCAGTAGATTCTCCTTCAGTAAACTTTTCAGGCAGCAAGCTAATTCTCCAGGTTCTAACTCCTGGTTTGATTCCGAGTCTCATATTGATTTCTCAATATGATCCAAGCCTTTGCAGCCTTGGAAGTATGTTGAAGCAAAGTGAGAACAAAATCACTTACGCGCCGGTGATGATGGCATAAAGTGCGTTAGCTGGTGAAAGCATGTTTGGAGGGTTGTTGGGGTGGTCATGACTTCCCATTAGTTCTATATCCATTCCTAGAACAGCTTCCACGAGCTCATAAGAGTCTAGAATGGCATTAATTTTGAATTTCCAAATAGTGTAGTTTGTCCCATCAAGCTTGCCTTTCGTGAAGGCAGGTGGAAGAATGTGCAAGAATGGTACTCCAGCAATAGCAAAGATAGAATCCATCACTCCTAAGAAAGACTAAACTTTATGCTTTATTCTTGCTAAGAGAACCTAAGCTCTGATACCATATAAGAATATGGCACAATGGAGAGAGATAGCAAGACAAAGCACAATAGACAATGCAATAGATACATAATGGAGATAATTTAAAAATTTTGATTATTCTAAAGAGGTACAAGTGATGGTGTTGTCCACCCCCATGCACTCTCAAGTAGAGCTTAGATGGCAATCCAGACAGACTCTAGATGGAGGATGTACTAAGTGTATAAGGGGGTGGATACTCACAGGCATTGGATGCCTTAGCTCATGGTAACCATGTCCATATATAGTACTGTAGGTGGTGTGGTAGACACGTATACAACGAGGGCAGTTACACTGCATAGACACGGTCATCGCCCGTGTATCAAGAACGCAGCTCATTGACCACCAACCACTGCTGCCCAACTAATGATGGACCTAGTATCTAAGGGAATATTCCTCATACTGTCTCCCCCCAAGCCCCAGCTAACGCTCGTGCCCCTGACCATCTTCTAACCATCATCAATGGTCACAAAATAATGACCCCATCGGCGTCTAAGCCGAGGTTCCCTCTAAAGACATATGCAATGGCTACTCCTCATAATGGGGGCTTAACAAATGTGTATTATAAATCAAAGTGAGATACATGCTGAGAGGTGGGCATTGAGTGTATACTAACAGATAGCAGCCCCAAGAGGATAGACAATGCTCTCACTTTGTCAACTACAATCATTAAAGAAAATGGAGCATGAGGTGTTTGTACCAGCAGAGATTGATTCTTTGAGGATGTAAGGTGAGAGGTATGATGTCACAATTTCAAAGCTACTATGCTATACATGTCCAGATTTTTAGATGAGAGCAGCAAGTGGGGGGATGTCTATTTATTGTATGTAAGCACATGTATTTTGTCTATCTGCGTGTATTTGGTCTCAATGCAAACAATAACATGTTCATACACCAGCCACATCTCAAAAAGGAGAGATCCCTATTGAAAGTGACATGGGGAGAGGCTATAACTATATGAGGGTATGTCTTGGAGCTCATTAGATCTACCATAGATCCTATTCCCTCAACAAGCTATCCCTCTCTGTCTCTCTCTCACATCAATCCCATACCCTCTATCTCTCACCCTCTCATCCTTGCAACATGTCTAGCTGAAGCAGCACTGAGCCAAACATCAAAGATGTCATTGCTATAGTCTTGTCTAAGCAAAGAGTCAGATGAAAGACAAGAGCCAGAATGAATGTCAAGTGTTGCAATGCATGCAACAGAGTGTAGATGCACAATATCTATGGAGAAAACTAAATGAAGATGGTTTGTTTGAAGATGGAGATATATATCAATGGAATTTGAAATTGATTACTTTAATAGGGAGTTGGTGTGCATATGGCTACATAAGTGACTGTAGTGTTGCCATGAAATGAATAAAAGAGAATAATCATGGTAACTAGAAGATGTAAATAGCCTTGCTTGTGTTGGTTGCTTGTGTTGGTTGGAGATCTCTCGTTTTGGTATGGACTTTTCCATTCCTAATAAATGTGTGTTTTTGAATTATAATTTTGTGTACATGAAGTTATTTCAGAAAGTACGCTATTGTTTGGTTTTTTCCTTCATTCGTTCTCCTCTCCTTAAAGTTAAGATTTTGATTATTTGCGTGCAAAAAAAAATCTGTTTGAGAGAGAGAGAGAGAGAGAGAGAGAGAGAGAGAGAGAGAGAGCAGGGAGAAGAGAGGGAGGAGAAGTTAGAAAATGCATGGTTAGAGAGTGAGAGAAGGTGAGAGGGATAGATATAGATAGGAGGGAGAAGAGGGGGGAGAAGTTAAAAAATGCATGGTTAGAGAGTGAGAGAAGGTGAGAGGGAGAGATATAGACAGAATGATAGTGAGATAAAGAGAATGATAAAGAGGGGAGACAAGTCAGAAAATGCATGGTTAGAGAGTGAGAGATGGTGAGAGGGAGAGATGAGAGATATAGAGAGAATGATAGAGAGAGAGATATATATATAAATAAATAAATAAAGAGATGGAAATATATATGAGAGAGAGAGAGAGGGAGGGAGGGAGAGGGAGGGAGAGTAGGGAGAGGGAGAGGGAGAGCATAAGAGAGAGGGAGAGAGAGGGAGAGGGAGGGAGAGGGAGAGTGGAGGCGGCAAGAGAGAGAGAGAGAGAGAGAGAGAGAGAGAGAGAGCAGTGGAGGGGGCATGAGAGAGAGAGAGAGAGAGAGAGAGAGAGAGCATGAGAGAGAGAGAGAGAGAGGAGTGGAGGGGCCAGGCTGGGCTGGGCTGGGAGTAGGGAGAAGAGAGAGAGGACATGAGAGAGATTGTTTGTCAAAAAAATCCCTCTCCAAAGCCCACTCAGAGAAGCCCCCATCCCCCACAAGGCATCTTACATGCCGATCAAAAGAAGATGGAAAAAAACAGTTCACTACACTAAGGGAGGAGACTCCCATGTCTTTTATAATTTCCCATACTTCAAGCCCCCTAACAAATTTTAGTCCACTTAGTTGCTAAAGGAGAATTTAGACTATAAGCAAATGGAAAACCATATCAAATGGGATGATTATTTCCACTTGTAGGCTCTTTAAGCTGATAATATTACTCAAAATTTAACCAAGAGAGTACTATGAGCATGCCAGGCTCCCAAACCTTATCTTTAACCTCAATACAAGACTAGTTGAAGTTGCTATTCTCTCCTACTTTGAGCTTGTTAGACACCTCAGCACATTACTTAACAACTTTTGAAGATATTTTGTGACACTATTGTTTACACTCCATGCACTATTACTTCTATCAAGTCACAAGGAACAAGGGAGAACAAATTGAAGCATATCTAGCTTCCAAAAGAAGGAATCTACAATAAGAGGGGGGTCATGTCAATTCCATTTTGAGCCTCCAAAAGAAGGAATCCACAGTAAGAAGGGGGTTATGTCAATTCCATTTTGAGTCACCAAGGAACATCTAAAAGGGAGAATAAATTGAAGCATATCTAGCTTCGAAAGCAATAAGAAGGGGGTCATGTTAATTCCATTTTGAGTCTATATTTTGTAATTGTCTCATAAGATATTTATAATGTATTAAGTCCAAGTTTGTTGCCATGATCTATCTTATTAGTTCATGGATTCCATGAAAAGGCTAATGTTATAAAGCCACAATAGTTTGAAGTCTTTTTCATGGATGTCCAACCTAATGTGAAGATATGAAAAAAGCATATAAGTGACTTTTTACCACTTAATATATATATTTGTATAGATACTAGAGAAATCTCTTGGAAAAATCATGTTGGGGAGAGAGTGAGCTTGGAAAAATCATGTTGGAGAGAGAGAGAGAGAGAGAGAGAGAGAGAGAGAGAGAGAGAGAGCTTAAGAGATCATTCCATTGTGTGTTGTGCCTTTTATTTTTCTTTGCATTTGTGTGTCAGAGAGTGAGAATGAGAGACTAAGCCATCTTGTGTGATGTAGCAACTATGATAGTGAGTTACACACTAGTGTGCAACGCAACGAGAAGAGTGAGCAAGCATATAAAAGTAGCACTTATAGTACAACTCGATGTGGATAACATGTAAGTTCCCATGATTGTTATGCATTGTTATTCTAGCTTAGGGCGGGGGAGTATAGCTTGGTGTAGATAATCGATTAGTTCCCTTGGCTGTTATGCACTTCTTCTAGCTTAGGTTGCTGTATGCTCTTCTTCTAGCTTAGGTTGGGTGGGGAGTATAAAAGAGCACCTTGGAGTACAACCTAGTGTGGATAATCATTGGTAAGTATGCCCATTATGCACCTATTACAGCTTGGAGTATAGCTTAGTGTAGATAATTGGTAAGTTTCCACAATTGTTGTGCATTGTTATGCACCTATTCCTTGGAATACATCTTGTTGTGGATACTCAGTAAGTTCCCACAACTATTATGCACCTATTTTAGCTTGGATTATAGCTTGAAATGGAGTGTGAGTGACCAAATAAAAGCATCACCTTGGAGTACAACTTGATGTGGATAATTGGTAAGTTCCCAAGAATGTTATATGCACTATTATGTAGCTATTCTTCTATCTTAGAGAAGTATAGCTTGGTGTGGATATAATTGCTAAGTTCCCATAACCGTTGTTATGCATTGTTACTTGCATTATAGCTTTGTGTGTGAAGAGTGAGCGACCAAATGAAAGCAACACCTTGGAGTATAGCTTAGTGTGGATAATCAATAATTTTCCACGACACTGTGCACTATTCTAGCTTGAAGTATAGCTTGGTGTGGATAATCAGAAAGTTTCCACAACTATTATATGTACCTATTCTAGCTTGGAGTAGAGCTTAGTGTGGACAATCAATAATTTCCCATGACTGTTATGCACCTATTCTAGCTTGGTGTGGATATGCACTTATACTAGCTTAGGCTGGGGTGGGGAGTATAGCTTGGTGTGGATAATCAGTAAGTTTCCATGACTGTTATGCACCTATTCTAGCTTGGTGTGGATATGCACTTATACTAGCTTAGGCTGGGGTGGGGAGTATAGCTTGGTGTGGATAATCAGTAAGTTTCCATGTCTGTTATGCATCTATTCTAGCTTAGACCAGGGTGGGGAGTACATAATGTGACCATCTTTGTGCAAAATACAAAGATTTGGATTACTATACTATTATGCATCTATTCTAGCTTAGGCAAAGGTGGGGAGTACATAATGGGACCATCTTTGTGCAAAATATAAAGAATTGGATTACACTTACCTCTTATGAACCCATTCTTAAGGACATATTCATTGTTCATTAACCAAGATTTTGGAGTTTACCTTAAACCATATTAATCTTTTGCCAATTTGCATACAATATGTCCTTTCCCTTTGATCAAAAACCCACTAGTTGCTGAATATAAACTTCTTCTTCCAAACTTATTCAATTTTTTTTAAATTTAACAGTTTGAGCAAATGTTCTTTTACAACAATCAATACCTTCTTTTTAAACATATCACTTTACCTTTTACCTTGCCTTGTGTTTTTCAATGCTACCATTTGCTACCTTGCCTTGTGTTTTTCAATGCTACCATTTGATTTGTAGTTGAGCTTATAGACCCACTTGGTTCTTACTATCTTCTTTCCTAGGGAGCATCAAATGAAGGTTCAAAAATCTAGGACTTTAAACCTTTTTTTTTAATTTCTACATGTGGCGGCATTGAAATTTCTTGTAATTTTGGGGATACATGGTATTGCTGGTGGGTACATTTCATATGTTGGCCTTGCAACATGTTGTGCTAGTGTCTATGCAAAGGTAGCAAGTGGCATGGCACCACTTTGAGAAGACAAAGCTTGGGTGAGTATGTTATGGGAGGTTTAGCTATGCAAGCAAAGACTGTTACCCTCCTTTATTCAAAAATAGTTTTTGGGTTTTGTCAGTAGGAAAGAATCCCAAATGACCCTTTTATTGGCCAAAGGTTCATGTGAGTGTTGTTGTGTGGAAGGCCCAATTTTATGGAAGGATGTGTGGTCATTTATGCACAGCTATGTGACTTAATAACGTGGAGTGTTGTCCAATAATGCATAAAGCCCAAGGGTGTATGGGGGTCTTCAAATTTTAAATCATCACAACATGATGTACAAAGTGTTGGAAATTACCAACAATGGCATGGTAAAGCTATGGGAAATGCCAACCAATGGCATGGCCAGGCAAGGTTGTGTGGCCCAAGGGTGCTTGGGGATGATCAAAAGCACATGACCATCTGCACAAGTATGTAGAAAACCATGCTTCACTTATATAAACATATGTTTGGCTTCTCCTTTCTATAACCTTGGTCTTTCAATAGGATAGCCTACTCAAAGACCACATGCACGCATTCACATAAGCCATATATGCAAGACATATATGCATTGGTTTGTACTAGAGACTCCTCACAGCTACAAAGCCACATATGTATTACTCACACTTGGACTACAAAGCCACATATGCGTTAGTTGTGTGGCCGAGCATCCTTTCATTAGTTTGTACTATAGACTCCTCATAGCTACAAAGCCACATATGTATTACTCACACTTGGACTACAAAGTCACATATGCATTGGGGTTGTGTGGCTGAACATCCTTTCATTGGTAAAACGATGTAGGCCCCCCCAACATGCATGGCATGGATACAACAAGACCGCTCGCCTATATATAAGACATCTGATTGAAAGGTTTTTTCATCACTTAAACCCCTGAAGGCTTCTACTTAGGTTCCTGGTAGACCTTGCACATGCACACAAGGCCATGATATGGCAAGAGCCAAATGTATTTCAAGCTTGCCTCTAAAAACATAATCAAATGTATTCAAAAGTTTACCAGCAGGCCCAAGATGACACAACCGAATTGGGTTTTATAAGAATATCACATTAGGAAGTTTTACCATCCAGATGTATTTTTTCTTACCCACAATTTTGATCTCGCATGTTAGTGGTCCTACTCTTGTCCATGACCATAAAACCCACATCGCATACCAAGTGTAGTTATATTTCAGTTTATACCTTAGTTTCCTTAGTTGTATTAGATATCAATAGTCATAACTAAATGGGCATTACCTTTTTGTATCTTAACTGATGTAACTATGTAAGTGCAAAGCGCAATCTAATAGACATAGAGATTTACTCTCATAGATAATGCAATGTAGTGTAGTGTTCGATGATCTTTGTCTTTACCTTATTGTAAGCGTGATTGTTACTATCATAATTTTGTATATTAATAGTCATTTAATATGTTATTCTTATCGTGTTAGTCATCTGCCAAAAATTTAACCAAGCTAGAATATGCCTACATGTAGCATATCTAGATGGTTAAATTATTTTATCATTTGGGGATGAAAGATAGGACGATGAGGAAGAGAACCCAAAAAATGTTTGTAAGGGCAAGGCAAATAAAACTAAAGCACGTGACTAAGGCAAAGTAAGAGGTGCCTCAAGGTCATCTTGACAACCACTAGTAGGATTGATGATTAAAGTAAGCACAAAGACAAGGGTAAGGAGAAGGTGCAAGATGATACAACCGAGGACTAATTGGGGTGGTAATACTAGAGATGGGTATGGCATTGGTGGTAGTTTGTACATACTTGTCGGTAAAGTGTTTTGATAAATGTGCACTAGATTATGTGCCGATCGAGAAGCATTTAGTATGGGTAGTAGGGCCAGTGGTTTCTTTGGCATTGGGAGCATAGGTTTTAGTGTCAGGTTTCTGTGGTACCAACAATGGGTTGTATCGTGGTTCCCATGGCACTAGTAATGAGAACAATATTGTTGTTGTCCAAGGGCCTGAGCGATGGGCACTCTGTGCTTATATGTTTCTAGAAGCGGTAAATTGCACACCAAACCATATCTCTTTATGGAAATCAATGTGGGTTTCCTTCTTAAGGATCCCGCTTGAGGAACTGCTGTGGCTGGCATTGGCCTTGGGTTTTCCCCTTGGGGATGTCCTTGCCACCACTATTGTTGCCCTAACACATTGAGAAAAAATTTTGCCAAATCTTCCAATCTCATGTCCTTGATTGGGACTCTAGCTAGGCATTGTCCCCTATCTCTTGGTTCAGGTGCTCACCTTCTACATCCTTGTCTTGGAGATTTTCTCCTAGGTCTATTTCCTCGGTTGAACAACACTTAAAGATGTAGTGTCTAGACCTATAGAGATGTTCATGAAGCCTCTTGCTCTTGAGACTAATCTTAAATCGATCAATGAGCGATAAGCCATCTAGTCTCTCATGGGGGTTGCATCTCATGTGGAATTAATTGATTCTAGCAATATAGTTCTGCATTGTTTCATCGTCCGCTTACTTGAGGTTATAGATGTATGCAATGGGGCTCCATTTGGTTTTGTTGCCCGCAATGAATGTGTGTCTTAATACCTTATAGATCTATTCTTTAATATGGGTTTAGAGACCTAGACCAGTGGAATGCTTTACCTTCAAGTCAAAGTCTGAATGAGCAGATCTTGGTGGGATCGTCAATCCTTCCCATGGCCTCACAAATATAATCTAACTTCTCTAGATATTGAATGGAATCTCCAGCTTCACAAATTTAGTCAACATCCTTGAGATGCGGATTGGCTTGAACTCTAAGCCTTCTGATATTATGTTTATGGGCAACCCCACTTTCCAACATTTTAAACACCATCCTAAGTATGTCATGCATATTCACATGGCGATGGAATGTAAGGGATGGAACGTAAGGGAGTCGTTGCACAAAACCCTCTATTTGAGGGTTTGAGAAATTTTTTCCCCAACCATGGGGTTGGGTTGTGTGGTTTCCAATGGAAGTCATGATACATCAGCCTAGCTCGATGTGCTGAAGACACATTATGGGATTTTTTGCCCAATGTAGTTGGGTTGTGTGGTTTCTAATGGAAGCCATCCTACATCAATCTAACTTTGAGGTTAGTGGATCGATGTGCTAAAGACGCATTATGTAAATTCCCTTGTGGATCCCTTTGGTTTTAAGGTAGTCCCAGACATTAGCTCTTTACCATTTCCTATGTTCCATGTTCCTCATCCAAATGGAGAAGCACTAGAACTTGGTTCCGTGGTGAATATGCTTCTATAATGAGCTCATATGGAAAGTGGGACTCCTGCTTATACTGTGTGTGTGCTTATGTTTTGAGGAACACTCATTCCTAATGGTACAACAAAGGAGACATGTCCTGATTTCCACAATTGTTGGGTTGCTTGTTGGTCATGGTCATCAGCTTGGGATAATCCCAACTCATGATCGACACCAAATTTTTGAAACATTACAGCATCCCGACATGGTTTGACCACTTCTTGAGGGAACAAATATTGAGGTTCTTGGTCCTCCTCACACTCCTTCACTGGAGCATTGTCCAATGATAGGGAGGTCTAGTGCCCTTTTCATGAAGTTTATCATGAAGTTTATCATGTTGTTTGGTGAATTTGGGGCTTGGAGGATTGTGGTGAGTGATGACTCTTGTTTCCAGGTGCTGTATTGTTCCTTAGCTCATGTCTGCATTTTTTTGGCTCATTTTTTCCTCTAATTACAGAGCCAATTTGTTGAATTTGGGGCTTGGAGGGTTTTGGTGTGACGACTCTCGTTTTTCAAGGTGTTCTATTGCTCCTCAATTCATGTCTGCATTTTGTTGGCTCATTTTTACCTCTAATTTTCTCGCTCTAGAGGTCGATCCAAAGGAGTTTTGTCTTCTTAATAGCAAGGAAGAGCTTTGTTGTGAGTGTTGGTCATTTGTTAGGAATGAAGGCTGGGTGGGTTTCAGGAAGTGTGGTTTGATGCACTATAGTCGACTATATTGTCATTTTAAATAATTAGTCCAGATCGACATCAAGGGTTTCACTTTGCTCTGGTGAAACTATTTCTAGTGCTTCCTCAAGTAGGTTTGAAACTCATTTCAAACACGTCTATTCTACTCAAGCTATAAAAATACATTTTTTTCACATAAATATTTTTTTACGAGTTTAAATATTTTTTGGTTTTTGGTTTTTTCTAAGGTTCATGTGTCATCTCCACATGTGTTGACTCACACCTCCAAACTCTTGTATCTAGGCTCATGTGTGTTGACTCACACCTATTGACTCATGTAGATAGGCTCATGCCTTTTTTGTATGAATTACATACTCTATTTTTATTAAATAGTCCTACCTAGGTTAGGTACTTTTATGTAACATGCTTATGAAAGGGTTGGTGTGTAATTATTAGGAAACTTTAATGTAATAGGCCTATGATAGGGTTAGTGGTGTGTAATCAGGCCTATGACAGGGTTGGTGTGTAATCAGGCCTATGACAGGGTTGGTGTGTAATTATTAGGCAACTTTAATGTCCCAATAATTACAAAGGACAAGAATTTTCTTGGAAATTATAGTTGGTACATATTATATAACAAGAAAATCCTTGAAAGACATGAGTAGGTATGTCCTTACAAGTCTTTAGGGCAGTAATAATTGGTTGTTAGGTATATTTACCTCGTGACTCATGTTTGGTTAACTCATATCTGTAGACTCTCACGGCTTATGTGCTTAACACACGGCTCATGGCTCTTGTCTCGAGGCTACGACTCATGTCTCCAAGCTCATAGTTCTGTCTTGAGGTTTATCACTCACGTCTCCAAGCTCACGTCTCATGTCATCTCGAGGCTCACAACTTGTCTCCAAACTCACGTCTTTTTTCGTGGGACTGTGAGATCATGTCTTTTTTCGTGGGACTGTGAGCTCATGTCTCCCAATCCAAGAGCTCGTTTGGCCTCGTTTTTTGATTTTTTTGAGGTTTTGGCCTTGATGGGATCTTAATCCTAGTTAATGTTACCATATTATAGTAGTGATGTGTGTGAACACACTTAGGACCGCCGGGGCACTTTTTCCCTCACTAGGAGGTTTTTTCCCCCGTGCATTGTATATACGCCCATTATCTTCTAGGGCTTGTTATCTTTCATTTTTGGCACTCATAATACACTACTGTGTTGTGCTCAAGCTTCCTCATCTTCTTGAAGTTGTGTGTGCATTCCTGCAACCCTAATTCCAACAATTGGTATCAGAGCAGGCTTCCTCCTCCCGGGCAGCATCACCGGCACCTGCCGCTTCATCTCCTCCGATTGCGACGAGGTTTCACGAGCGTCTGCAGGTTAGTATATGCCGTGGGAAAGCCCATAGGGCTTGTTCGTTTCAGAATTTTGATCTGAAGTCATTTCGCCCTCCGTTTTTGCATTCCAAGTACTGCGCAGGCAAAATCGTCCTACTGTGCAGATTTTCTGTCAAGATTAAAATCTGCAGGACAGGTGCCCATTCGTCTGTTTTGGGCTGTGCTACATAGCACAGGTCAATTTTATACAGGTTTACCTCTTACAGACAGCATTTACATCTAGTAGTACAGTCATTGGCCATGGCTGACAACAATGATGTATTCCGCATGTTGGCTGCTGAGGATAAGTTGGATGGCACCAACTATCCATTGTGGGCATATATGATGCGACATGTATTGGTAGCAAAGGGGTTATGGAACATTGTGCAGGGTATTGATGCACGTCCTATTGTGGCTGGGAATGCTGCAAACACATCAGAAACAGGTACTGTTGATGATGGTGCAGGCACAAGTGCTGTAGCAGCTGTTCGAGAACCACCACTTTCAGCAGAACAGATTCGTTGGGATGGTAGAGATGCGCAGGCTCATGCCTTGATTGCGCTGTCTGTCAAACGTACCATTATCCCACATATTCGCTCCTGCAGGACTTCTAAGGATGCTTGGGATGTACTTGCCACATTGTATCAGGCAAGAAATGAGGCTCGTGTTGCTTATCTCCGAAAACAGTTGGAGAGTGAGCATATGAACGAAGGTGATTCTATGGATAGCTTTTTGACAAAGATCAAGGATTTCAAAGAGCAGCTCATCTGCAGATGAAATCCTGTCAGACAGTTCACTTGTGCAGACTGTTTTGAATGGTCTACCAGATTCTTATCAGGGTTTTGCTTCCACTCTTCGCTTGATGATGAAAGGCAATCCCAATGCCTTATCATTTGAGGAGTTAGTTTCTGTTTTGCTGCAAGAAGACCAGTCAAGGCAAAACAGGAATATTATGCGTGTCGCAGATCAAGCTTTCGTTGCTAGTCAGAGAAGCGGGAAAGGTAAAGCTGGCTTTTCTTCTAGTAAGCAGAAATCTGCAAATGCTGCGCAACCAAAGAAGGAAGACAAAGATGAGAAGAAGGGTGACAAACAGAAGACATTTTGCAAGTACTGTAAGGGAAATGATCATGTCATCAAAGCGTGTCCTAAGCTGGCTGCGAAAGAGGCTAAGAAGAAAGAGGCTGGTATGGCTGTTGCAGATGCCTCTCCTTCTAACAATGAATCTGCTAATGTTGTGCTAGATACAGAATGGGCATTCAATGCGCAGCGCAGTTATGACCCATCTTTGCATGACACATGTATGTCTGCAGTAGATTCAGATGTATGGTACTTTGACAGTGGTGCCACTAAGCATATCACCTCGCAGCGCAGTTTATTCACTTTCCTTGAGTCTGCTCCCACAGGGAATACTGTCACTTGTGCCAATAACTCCTCTTATCCCGTTGAAGGAGTTGGACAGATTGTGCTGAATGTTGCAAATGGCAACACCTTTACACTTTTTGATGCATTGTATGTGCCAGGGATCAAAAAGAATCTGCTGTCAGTATCCGCATTTGCCAAAACAGGTTTGGTTGTAAAATTTGTGGATGACAGATGTACTGTTCATGATCTCTCTTGTGGTGACATCATTGTAGCATCTGGTTCACTATGTCGAGGGCTGTATAAGCTCAATATGGATGGCAAATGTGTAGAGGATTCAGCATGTGCTATTATGGATACGCAGGCTATTTCAAATGCAAAACTGTGGCATGCACGTTTTGGTCATCTGAATTTTGCAAGTTTGCTGCGCCTGCAGAAATCTGAAATGGTGTCTTCTTTGCCTAAGCTTGAGGCACCTGTCAAGCATGTTTGTGAGGGCTACATATTGGGTAAAATGCAGCGTGCTTCCTTTCCCAAAGATGGATCAGTGAGAGCTGAACGCAGATTGCAGCTTGTTCACAGTGATGTTTGTGGTCCCATGCAAACTCCATCATTTGGAAACTACCTTTACTTCGTGACTTTCATTGATGATTTTACCAGGCATGCATGGGTATATCCTTTGAAGGCAAAGTCCGAAGTGTTTTTGTGCTTCAAACAGTTTTTGGTTATGGCTGAAAATGTGTCAGAAAGTAAGATGGGCACCCTCCGTTCAGATCGAGGGGGGGAGTATATGTCTTCAGAATTTAATGCATTTCTGGCTGAGCGTGGGATAAAACACCAATGTACAGTGCCGTATACACCACAGCAAAATGGTGTGGCTGAGAGAAAAAACAGGTCTCTCATGGAAATGGCAAGATGTATGGTTAAGAGTCAAAGTCTACCACATAGTTTTTGGCTTGAGGCTGTCATGTGTGCCACTTATGTACTAAACAGGTGTCCCACCAAAGCATTACAGGTTGTCACTCCATATGAGGCTTGGCATAGCCGCAAGCCATCTGTTGGCCATTTACGTGTTTTTGGTTGCCTGGCATATGCATTAGTGCCTGTGCAACATCGCAGAAAATTGGATGACAAAGCTGTCAAATGTATTTTTGTTGGATATAGTGCTGAGAGCAAAGGCTATCGTTTGTATCATCCACAGACAAAGCGCATTTTGGTTAGCCGTGATGTTGTATTTGTGGAAGATGCAGTTCAGCCCTTGGTTTCATGTACTAAGGAGACAGATATCAGCTCACGTGATGTCTATGATACATTGTTGCCTCTTTTCAGTGGTGCACAGTCAAGTGCAATACCTCATGAGGCAGTTTTTCAGCCTATGCAGGTTTTAAATGATGGCACAGATCAGCCTATATCTGATGCAGATGTGCATGATGCACTTGAGGATGAGAGGCAAGAGATTGAGGGCTCTAGGAACATGCCTAGATGGCTGGTGCAGACTTTGCGTGACAGCAAGTTGGATGCCCCTTTGTCTAGTCGCACTCGTTCTGGCTCTCATGGTGCCTCTTATGCGTCAGATTGTTATGCATTGGCTGTTTCTAGTATGTGCGATGAAAGTGAGCCTGTTTCATTTGATGAGGCACAAAGTTCAGAAAATTGGATGGCTGCTATGCAAGCAGAATACGATGCTATTATGAAGAATAGTACATGGTCTTTATGTGACTTGCCCCCTGGCAAGAAGGCCATTGGCACTAAGTGGGTATACAAATTGAAGCGTAAGCCTGATGGCACAGTGGATCGCCATAAGGCTAGGCTTGTTGCAAAAGGTTATGCTCAAGAGAAGGGCATTGATTTTGATGAGACTTTTGCTCCCACATGTCGTATGACCACTGTTCGTAGCATCTGTGCATTAGCAGCTCATAATGGTTGGAATGTACATCAGCTGGACATAAAGACTGCGTTCTTAAATGGAGATTTGCATGAGGAGGTGTATGTATCGCAGCCTCGTGGTTTTGTTCAAAGAGGGCAGGAAAACAAAGTGTGCAGGTTAAAAAAGGCTTTATATGGTTTAAAGCAAGCTCCACGAGCTTGGTATGAAAAAATACATGCATATTTGACTGCACATGGGTTTCAGAATAGTCCAACAGAAAGCACTTTGTATGTTAAACGTGTGGATGGTGTACATCTAATCATTGCTCTCTATGTCGATGACATGCTGCTCACAGGACCAAATGAGAGTCATATTGCTGATTTTAAGGCTGATTTGAATGCCTCTTTTGAGATGTCAGATTTGGGGCATTTGCATCATTATTTGGGGATACAATTTAAGCAGTGTGATGGAGGTATTGCTTTGTGTCAGACAAAGTATATTGAAACATTGTTGTGGAGATTTGGCCTTGAAGACTGCAAGCCTATTGCTACTCCAATGGAGACAGGTTTGAAGTTGAGTCTTCATGATGCTGGAGATCACTTTGATGTCACACTCTATCAGACAGCTGTTGGTTGCCTCATTTATGTATGCATTACGAGGCCAGACATTCAGTTTGCAGTCTCACAGGTGAGCAGATTTATGCATAGCCCAGGCATTAAGCATTGGCAGGCAGTGAAGCGTATCTTTCGCTATTTGAGTGGTACTCGGCATCTTGGGTTGTTTTATCCCAAGGGGGGATCATTGCCGCCAGATTTACATGTTTTTTCAGATTCTGACTGGGCTGGTTGTTATGACACACGCGTGTCCACGAGTGGTTTTTGCTTCATGCTTGGAAGCTCATGCATATCATGGTTGAGCAAGAAGCAGCCTACTGTGGCCACTTCTAGTTGTGAAGCTGAGTACAGGGCAGCTTTCACAGCTACGGTTGAGTGTGTGTGGCTCAGACGCCTTATGGCTGATTTGGGTGTTGGGCAGCCATCTGCCACCACCATCTTCACTGACAGTCAGAGCGCATTGGCAGTTGCGCGGAACCCAGTGTTCCATGCTCGTACGAAGCACATTGAGGTGCACTACCATTATGTCAGGGAGAGACTCTCTGCAGGAGAGATCAGTTTGGCTTATGTGCCAACACAGGATAACCTTGCAGACCTTTTCACAAAGGCTCTGCCTCGTGAGAAGTTCGAAGCTTTTCGCAAAGCTTTGGGCTTACTCCCTTTTGTGGATTCGTCCACATAGCTAGACACTTCCCTATACATGAGTGCTAGCTCTTGTTCACCGCATCACTCCAGGGGGGATTTGTTACCATATTATAGTAGTGATGTGTGTGAACACACTTAGGACCGCCGGGGCACTTTTTCCCTCACTAGGAGGTTTTTTCCCCCGTGCATTGTATATACGCCCACTATCTTCTAGGGCTTGTTATCTTTCATTTTTGGCACTCATAATACACTACTGTGTTGTGCTCAAGCTTCCTCATCTTCTTGAAGTTGTGTGTGCATTCCTGCAACCCTAATTCCAACAGTTAATTAGTTATGCAAGTATTTAAGACTTTTTTTTGTTTTTATTGGTTTTTCATACTTTAAGTTACTAATTCAAACAATGCATGAAAAACTATGAAATGCATGAATAATAATTAAATATTCCACTCTCTAATCCACACCTAATGGATCTTAATGCTCATGTTTTGGGAGTGGATTCCACTCCTAATCACAATTGCCAAACTATTCCTTGGCTTAATGCAATGAAATCTAAGCCTTGTGGACTCCAAAACCATGCAAATCACTAAGAAACCAAGGTTTTCCCCATCTAAGATATGCGAATAAACTTCAAATCAAAATTAAAAATAATAAAACTAACATATCTAAGGCTCCAAAACTGTATGTTTTTTGGAGCGTAAGCTCCTAATCAACACTGAGAAATATTGATCCCAATAACTTGGAATGGATCGATGCACGGAGCTAAGCCCTAAGCTAGTAGGTTAATCTCTCCAATAACTACATCTAGGAAAAACCTTAAGTCAAATGGAGAGAAGTTGCTTACATGTGCTAATTATGCATGTGTAAAGTATGACCCACATTAGGAATTCAAAGTCATTTTTTAATCAATTTATAAGATGGAATTAGTATTCTAGGAAAAGCAAATACCTACTTCAAGAGAGAACCAAGACATAGAGAGATAATCCTTAACTCTGGAAGCCTATGGTAGGACTATCAAGTTGCAGACTAGAGAGTATTAGCCCTTAATCAAATGAAAATTTTGAATAGAAATTGGGTAAGATATTTTGGATATTTCTTAGTAAAACAAGACTCCTAGCCTTATGATGGAAGTGCATAAAAGTAAGGCCACAAGACTCTTAAAGATTACAAACATCAAGATGATAAAATCCAAAAGAGAAATAAGTGACTAGTGATTCAAAGAAAATGCAAAAACAATGGTGTGAGGTTGTCTTCCATGCTCAAACCCTCCCAGAGAACGACAGAGCTACTTGGCACTACATGCCCCCAATGTGGCTTTTCCCTCCTCCTATAGTTGTAGCCTCCCTCTAATAGAGGAGTAACTAGCCAAGGAGGGATCCCCCCTTCTTGATCTCAAATCTATATCATTTGGGTTGCTTTTAGCAATGTATTTAATCATACCTACCAATTGGTTTTCTTTATAACTCATATAGAATGATATTTATTTGGGAAAAAAAGGTCTATATACATTAGTGATTGCTTATGTGACTAGATAATAAGCCCATCCAATGTAATAAAGGTAGTTGTTTATCTAGCTTGTTTGAGAACTAGGGGCAATCAAAATTGAGCCTACCCATAATGAATACCACACATGTTGTGGGACATGTCCAATGATTGGTCTATGGTATGGAGTTTTTATCCTAAGTTGTATCAATATGCTAGCTTGCTATCTGGCTTATGGTGACGAAGGTTTGTTATCAATTATAAAGTTTCCTCTCTTTATGATTTTGTGTGTTTGTGTGTGTGAACAATCTATGCACATGTGTCTTGCATCTCTCTCTCTCTCTCTCTCTCTCTCTCTCTCTCTCTCTCTCTCTCTCTCTCTCTCTCTCTCTCTCTCTCTCTCTCGTGCGCGCGTGCAATGATTCTACTTGATGCTTAGCTTTGTAATCTCTACTAGATGATTAGGGGGATGTTTTCTAGAATTTTTTCTTTTGCTTGATTATCATAGATTTAGCTAAAGGCCAACAAGGTCTTTATGTTGTGTATTTAGTCTTAAAAGGCTGCTTTTTGGCCATTTGTAAATGTTGATTTAGTTCTCTCTCCCCCTGTTTATATGTTTATATATGTATGCTATAAAGACAAGACATAGTAGGTAGATATAGTTACTAGGATTTAGGTTGAGGTCAATAGGTGGGCCAAGGAAACACTCTTCCTCTTGCTCCAAACAAAGTAGGATATGCCCCCCTCTAGAATGCACAGGGCATGTGCAACACTCTCTTTCACGCTCCAATAAAAACTAAGCCCCCTCTCTCGCCCCCCCCCCCCTTCCCTTCCAAGAAAAGCCCTCTAGAATGCACCAGTAGACATGTGTAACACTCTCTTTCACACTCCACGCAAAACTCAACCCCCCTCCCCCCTAACTTTTTACAACTCTCTCTCTCTCTCTCTCTCTCTCTCTCTCTCTCTCTCTCTCTCTCTCTCTCTCTCTCTCTCTCTCTCTCTCTCTCTCTCTCTCTCTCTCTCTCTCTCTCTCGGTTGCTTGCAATGTGTATCCTAATCCCTTTCTCTGTGCCAAACAATATTGATTGTATGGATCACCCCACCACCCTGTTTCCATTGTTTGATCTTTTTTCTACTTAGACCAAATTCATAGGCTCACCCCACCACCCAAATTCTAATGTTTGATCCTTTTTGTATTAAGACCAAATCCATAGGCTCACCCCACCACCCAAATTCTAGTGTTTGATCCTTTTTCTACTTAGATCAGATCCATAGGCTCAGCCTAGCCCCATCCAATCCCATGGGTCTAGTCTTCATGTTGACTCTACTAGACCTATGGAGGCGATGTGAACTCACACACCCATAATTGAAGTTATCTTTTTACTCACACAAACCACTTAAACAAAGTTCACATGGGCACTCCTCTAAAAATAATCCTTTCATTAAAAACATATCAGCATACAAATCTTCTTACATATCATACATATGTCCAATTATATAACATAAGGTAACATATTAGTGTCACACATCAACATGTATCTCCTTGTGCCATGACATATCATGCATAATTCCATGTCCAATTATAGAACATAAGGTAATGAATTAGTGTCACATTGTCAACATGTATCTCTTTGTGCCACAACATATCATGCATAATTCCATATGTCCAATCATATAACACAAGGTAACACATCAGTGTCACATCATTAACACATATCTCCTTGCGCCATGATATATCATGCAAATTTCATATGTCCAATCATATAGTAACGTAATACATAAGTGTCACATCGTTAACACATATCTCCTTGCACCATTACATATCAGGTATAATTCCATATGTCCAATCATGTAACACAAGGTAATACACAATGTCACATCATTAACACATATCTCCTTGCACCACTACATATCATGTATAATTCCATATATCCAATCATATAGCAAGGTAATACATAAGTGTCGCATCATTAACACATATCTCCTTGCACCACTACATATCATGTATAATTCCATATGTCCAATCATGTAACACAAGGTAATACAGAGTGTCACATCATTAATGTTAACAATCCTAAAATGGGATTGATCATGGTGATAGACACAAGATTAAGTAAAAAACTTAAGCTGGGTTATGCCACACTAAAAACTCCATAACTAGAGAGAGAGAGAGAGAGAGAGAGAGAGAGAGAGAGAGAGAGAGAGAGAGATTGCACACTTAACACTTGATGGGCCTCACCAGAGGAGGACAGGAAGTGGATGGAGAAACATATGGAGAAGGAGTCTCGTGGTGGTCAGCCCCGCCGACACTGGTACAACTATCCCTTATTGGTTCTCTCACAAATTGTTTTCCAGGTGAGCGAGGTCTTCTAGTATTGGTGGCTTTTGAAACATTTATAACTGAGTTATAAATCTAATGTCGTGAAATATCATACTTGTAGGATGACTACTAGGCCGGGCTACTCTCCAGCAAAAGGAGTTTTTGGATCCTGACACCTTTCAAAGTAAGTGGAGAGAGGTGTTTTACGAAGTTGATGCAAGGTGTCAGAAAGCAACTACTACGAGACTTGCCATGATGGCAACTCTAATTAATCGTGAAGACTTCTTCACGTTTGTATCTTCTCCTTGTTTATTCATCAGGCTTGTATGACCACAAAGTAGCATGTAACATGTACTGTTTGTGTAGTTTGCTAGTGCAAGTGAATTGGGATGACAAGCCGAAAGGCTTGACAAAAGACACGGTCTACTCTATTGCATGCTAGAATCTAGGGCTTGCAAATAAGTGTCATATATTGTACCTACTGCTGCTGTTGAAGGATGCAGACAAGGACACAAAGGTCGTGCATCATGTGCCTCATGGTAAGTGCAATCTTCAGTGTAGTGATGATGATCTTGGCAATCATGCTGGTCTAGGAGTGGTACTGACTTTTAGAATTTGGACAATATCATAGACACGTAAGACTTTAGGAGGTTCTTAAAAAGAGACGTGTTGTGGAGCCATATTTTAGAACAAAGCAACTCTACAATCTGGAATATAGAGATGACTTAGAAAATAAAATTGCCCGACACATTCTCTCTCACCATACTCATCAAAACAAAAAGGAAGTACTTCAGTAGCATGTTCGAAGAGCTAATCGAGAGAGTGAAGTCTTCCTTCATAATTGATAGATAGCCCATATTGAAGCAAGCATCTAAGAGATGCTTGCTTCAATCTAAGAGATACCTAATGCGCATCTAAGAGATGCGTATTCAGGTACTTTCGTGTTGACCAAGCTTCCGACTTCTAGTACGGGAGCGTATGCACTATACAAAGCCTATAATTTGTAAACTTTTTTTGTTGTTTGCAGGTGGCTAAGAGAATACACTTCACCTCGAGAAATACTTGCGATGTCCCCAATCGTCAAGTCTTGGATGGATAGTTCCTCCAACGACACAATGTACACAAATTTGCAGGCCAACGATTTTACGGAGGAGGATGTCCTTGGAGGTTGGGATTCCCTCGTGGATGTATTTTGGGAGGAGGATGTATTTCAAACTTGTCCTTGGAGGTTGGGCTTCCCTCGTGGAAAGTATCCTATAGAGGAGCAAGCATAATTTGCAACCCAATGATTTTTGGGAGGAGGATGTATTTCAAACTTGCCTTGGTTGGGCTTCCCTCGTGGAAAGTATCCTATAGAGGAGCAAGCATAATTTGTACTGCAACAGAAGAAAAGGATAGTCAACCAAGCTACCAAAGTAAGTTATCGTGTTCTAGAAAAGGATGATTGATGTAGGACCCACTCAATGTAAAAATACACAACCATTGGTTTTATTACATAGGGAAGAAAAATGAGAAGCCCTCAAGAAAAGAAAACTGGTTTACATGACAATGAGGATTCACCGCTTCGTTTAAACGAATCAGGAGGTCCTCCTTCTCAATGCACGACTAACACACTTGACCCTGGTTTGGTGAGTGTTTACTATGCACACGCAAGCGAACCTCCAACATATGAATAGCGATGAGTAGAAGTGATGGAGTGTTGTATGTGGTTTGAAGATTACAAGTGCACACTGTTGAAATGTCAAGCTCGTATACAGCTGGAGGATAGCACATGGGTGCTGACAGAGTGACAGTATGGTAGATAGATATCGTGTGGTGTGTTTATGACCGCGTCCAGCTGGTCATGTGTGGTGTGGACATTACATTAGGTTTATCTTGTAGTGTGGACATAACACTATGTTGTGTTCTCCTTTGTGTGTGTGAGAGAGATGGTGACTATGGCTTCTCTCCTTCTGTATGGTTGATGATTATGGATTAGGGTTTGCTTCCCTTGTGTGTGCTGTCTACTACTTCTGTTTTTTTATCATGGTATCAGAGCCAAGAGCTCATTAGCTGAGTTGTGAGTGTGTGTGAGAGAGATGGTGACTATGGCTTCTCTCCTTCTGTATGGTTGATGATTATGGATTAGGGTTTGCTTCCCTTGTGTGTGCTGTCTACTACTTCTGTTTTTTTATCATGGTATCAGAGCAACAGATTCACAGTGTAACACGAAGGAATCGGAGTATACATGAGTATGTACAGGAAATCAAGGGTTATGCTTATTCCTTGTCATCAATCCATGCCCCAATGGATGATGATGATTTGGTTGCTCTCACATTGCGTGGTTTAGGCAAAGAATACAAATCTTTTGACACTTCCATCTCAGTAAGGTTGGGAGGAATGCCAGATTTTAATGAGCTTGTGTCATTGCTCATTGTGGAAGAATTGAAGCTTGGCCTTGGTGGTATGAGTCTTACAGGTGGTGCATCCTCGTCAAGCAATGATGAGCATGCAAGGAATCAGGCTTTTTACTCATCTAGAGGCTCTCGAGGCAGGGGGAGATTTACCCCTCGAGGCCGTGGAGGACGTGGTTGGAATGACAGGTCTACTCAACCACAATCAAATCAGAATTTTCAGAATTCACAGTCATCATTTGGATCACGTGGAGGTCGTGGATTTCAATCCCATAGGGGGAGATTTGGAACAGGTGCTCGTGGTAGAGGACGATGGCAAGGTCCTCAACAAAATTTGAATGGGATTGAATGTTACTATTGTGGCAAACTTGGACATTTGGCAAAAGATTGTTACAAAAAGCAGAATGATGTGAGGAATGGAAGACCACAACATGGAAATTATGCATCTACCAGTAACAATGATGGGAGTTCGAATCATCTTTTTGCAATGAAGCATGTTATGGGGACAATGGATTCTCAGAATGCAGGAGATGTCATGGTATATGGATTCAGGTGCCTCAAACCACATGACATGTCATGGTGAGTGGTTTGAGAAGATACAACCATTGGATACAAATGGTTATGTGGTCACAGGAGATGATACTCAGCATCTTATAACACATGTTGGCAGTGTGCCTTTGAAGATGCATAATGGAAATGTGAAAAATATGTCAGAAGTGTTATATGTACCATCCATCACAAAGAGTTTGGCATCAGTAGGACAAATGGTTGAGCAGGGACTACAAGTCAGATTCAATGAGAAAGGCTGTTTTGTGGAAGATTTTAAGCATGGCTGTAGATTGGTTGCCAAGGGCAAGAAGGAAGTGGGATTTGAAACTCAAGGAGGATGGAAGAAACAAGGGTGTTTCTCTAGAGTGACAAAAAATATTATAGGCTACCACACCTCCCGAGAAGGAACTCTAAGCATTCATCGTTTGGAAGAAGTAATAGATCACAACCGTCATATTGAACTTACCAATGCTTCGAGCTCATGTCCCTTGAAGTCTCCAAGCTCACTTCGAGGATTAACAATTATGCTCCTCCATTTGAGGACATTAATAAGTGTCATGCAAAGGATTGGAGCTTCTCGAAGTGAGCTTGGAGATCTTCTATAGTTCATCGAGGATTAGTAACTTCTATAGTCCATCCAATTAAAATCAAAACTAGATGACAATCTCGATCAAACTTATGGCCATTTGGATTAGAGAAATCTTATAAACATTGAAGGCATATTATAATCGATCTGAATTGGTATTGCCTTTGTGAGAAAACTCATCTCCATGATCTCTCTTATGATAGCATGGGCTACTAATGTTTCATCTCTTGGTAGCTTAATCCAATATTCTTCTAAATTATGTTTAACTTTGTGAAACTATATGTAGCTCAAGTGTTTATTCTTCTAAATTATTTTTAACTTTGCAAAACTATAAGTATCTCGGGTGTCTATTAAAGTAGATAATAGAACTATCTTCTTAGTAACTAAGAAAATGCCTCTACTATCTACATAAGAACACCAACAATTGTTGAGAGGATGTTTACTTTGTGTTTAACTTCTTCTTGAATGGTAAAGTTTATGGATCGATCTCCTCTAGTTTCCCTATTTCTCCTTTTGGTAATACCTCCACCACTTCATTTATAAAATGTGTGCCATGATCTATTTCTAGTGGGTAACCAAAATGAAAAATCACATTTTCATATAGGATCTTGGTGATAGATCTCACGTTAGCTTTCTGTGTAGCTTTGGTCATAGCTTACTTGATGAAGTAGTCAGTTTAAGTGCACCTGGGTTCCCATAGTAGTTGGGCTAATGGGTACGACCCATAAAGTATAAGCCTCACTTTTCAAATGGTTATCTAAAATTATGGGGGCTAGGGGCATACAATCCGTCTCTTAGACTATTTGGCAAACCTTTGGCATTCATCACATCATTAAAGCGAATTCAACTGCATCTCCAAAGTGTGTAGGACACCATAGTTTGGCTTGGAGAACCTTCCTAGATGTCATGTCCTCGACAAAGTTTCCTCTGCCTATGCCTAAATGGGATTTCTCAAGGATGACAACAACAAAGTTATCTTCATGAATACATTTCATCTCATGATGTTGACTTGACCCTTCTTGTAAAGTATTCTCGCTATCAATTTATAGGGTTTATCTTTATGATGAGGCATTTGGCTCTGTCCTTCTTGATGGGATTGTTTATCTTTATGATGAGGCATTTGGCTCTATCCTTCTTGATAGGATTGTTTATTAAAAATCCATTATCCAAGAAATGAGTGATGTATTCACTCCATTTTGGTATGTGGTCAATGTGGAACAATGAAGCGTTGGGAAGAGCATCTTCCACTTCTAGAAGGGGTTCCCCATTTGAAATTTTGAAAAGGTGATTGGTATAAAAATGCACATATCCCTTTCTCATGGTGATGGAAAAGTCAAATTCCAAGAGAATTAGCAACCATTTGGTGATGGTGGAAAAGTCAAATTCCTAGAGAGTTAGCAACCATTAGGAGAAATACAGACTCTCCACTTTGCCCCTTAAGGGGTTTCTCTCACTTCTCTTTCTCTAGAAAAAGATTCTAAAATAATGTTATAATATTAGTGCTTGTAGAATCAAGGAGATCTCTTTATATTGTTTTTAAAAGAGATTCACCTATTATTTTATTGTAGTATTGTCCCATCTTCAAAGTTATGACCACCTGTCCTCAAAATTCTCAAATATGTAATAATAATATTCTATTTAATCTAAAAATGTGAAGCATCTAAGATGTGACACTCTTAACCTTTTAAGTTGATTTTTAGTTTCCATTGAAGATAGAATAAATTTATACCTAGGATGGGATATGAAATGATAATTACAATGAATATTATCATAATTTTTTGAGTTTAAAATAATATATTAGCTAATTAATTTCTAGAGAGATTGTAATGTAGGAAATTATGTGCTTGGATGTATTGCACATGTATATGTGGGATGAGGGCCTAGGCACATAATTTGGAACATACAACTTGGGTTTCTGGGCAGCCCATGTGTGAATAGTCCTAAGAGTAAATGACTATATAAGTCACTTCTGGGATAACTTTTATACCTTTTTGACATCTTTTGATATAGAACGTTCAC
The DNA here is from genome assembly GCF_041138505.1 of Cibotium barometz. Classification (NCBI taxonomy): domain Eukaryota; kingdom Viridiplantae; phylum Streptophyta; class Polypodiopsida; order Cyatheales; family Cibotiaceae; genus Cibotium; species Cibotium barometz. The sequence goes on along the minus strand of NC_141079.1, from coordinate 31,976,442 downwards.
TTGAAGCTTATGTCTCAAGAATCCATGGTGGTTGTCCACCCTTATATGTATTCCGTGTGATGAGTGCTAGGGTGTGTCCATTTTATCCCTATTGAGTGCAACATTAGGGAAAATTTGGACTCAAATTGGCCCCTTTAAGGATTTGTAAGGATTTGTAAACATTCTCTCTCTACAAAAATGGGCTCATAGTGAAATTTTTACAAATCAACTCATAAGTAAGCGAAGTTTGGACCTGGCATGTTAGATAGCAGCATGTGTAAGACATAAATGACCGCGTCTAGCTGGTCATAGTGTGTGGACATTAGCTAGGGTTAGATGTGTGTGGACACAACACATAGTGTGAGTTGTGTATTATCGATTATGGCTTTATGCATTGTGTGAGAAGGGAGATGGCTTCCGTCTATGGTTAGGGTTTGTAATATATATTAGGGTTTGCTCTTGTCTGTGTGTCTCCTCTCCCTCTACCTGTTTTTCAACAGTTTACAATATAATGTAGGAAATTATGTGCTTGGATGTATTGCACATGTATATGTGGGATGAGGGCCTAGGCATATAATTTGTGACATAGGACTTGGGTTTATGGGCAGTCCATGTGTGGATAATCCTAGGAGTAAGTGATTATATAAGTCACTTATGGGACAACTTTTGTACCTTTTTGACATCTTTGGATATAGAACCTATGCTTGAGGCTTATGGATCAAGGATCCGTGGTGGTTGTCCTGTGTGCATTCCAGGTGATGAGTGCTAGGATGTGTGTACTCCATCCCTATTAAGTGCAATCCCTTTCTTATAGAGAGAATATTTAAATATGCATGAATTAAATAAATAATTGGACTTAGATGACCATAGAGAATCTAGAAATATTGAATTATGCATATGGCTAGATTGTGAGATAGAGTGTATAAAATCTTTAGAGAGAGAAATTGCGATTAGGTGCAAATTGTAGAGAGGAGAGAGTCTAGTTAAATGATCAGGTTATGGGTATAAATGGTGCATAGGTTCCCTAATTCAATACTAATAAGCTTAAATATTCAGGGTTCAAATCTAGTTAAATATTCAGGGTTCAAATCTAGTTAAATAATCAACTCATGAGTATAAATGGTGCATAGGATTCCTATTCAATACTAATAGGCTTAAACATTAAGGGTTCAAATCTGTTTAATTTTTTGAACAACAGATGTGACTATTTCCAGAGAGTGAGAATGAGTAAATTATGCAAGTTATAGAGAGTGTGTAATATACATGACCTACATACATATAGAGAGGTGGATATTGCAATAAAGTGATGAAAATTAAGCAAAGTGGGAGTAATCAATTAAGGAGAGCCTATCGAATACCACTTCTAGTGAGAGAAGGTATAAATATAGAGAGAGGATGACCACATATGTAGAGACTAGCATAGCAATTTACACAAGGTTGATTTTGAAAAACAATTCGATTAAGATATGAGTAAACATAGGGAAAAAGTAGAAAAAGTACTTAGAAAGAAAAATGGTGAAGAATCTAGAAAGACAAAGTAGAAGAATGAGGAAAATTTACATCCAAAGTTATAATAACATGGAAGGATTGAGGGTTGTGATGGTTGACTTATTAAGAGGAAGTTGATTTAGATTGGTTTAGTTTTCAAGACCATTATGTATGCACATGATCACCATTTAATCTTAGATCAAACAAGATGTTTAGAGACATAAGATTGCTCAATAATTAGTGAATATAGATCAATTAATTATTCTAAGATTGATTCGAGGATATATAGTTATGAGACTTAATCGGACATACAAACCCTAGAGATGGGATAAAGTATGGGATTGAATGTTAAGGTTGAATGTGGATTTTCCTGACTAAGATAACAAGTAAGACTAAACCTTGAATGGATACCAAAAGGATAGATATGGAAAAGTTGAACCAATTGGTCAACTCCAATGTATGTAAATGATTTTCAATATTTATATACCTTTTCCTGAATTTAATAAATTTTTGAATTGATCAGTAGCATGATGTGAACCCTGCATTGGAGAATGTGGAGAGCCTATGGAGCTAGCAAAGCTCCTGCAAAGGTTGTTATTCCATATGAGTCACACGTAAGCCACCCATAGGCTGGCTCCTATCGTGATAGCAATCAACCTGGACCTTGACCCCTTATAGTTGAGCATGGGTGAGCTTTAGGTATGTCTAGGGGAAGGATAGGATAGGTAGTCTCTGTGTAGAACTCTGTGTAGAAAAGGAGAGGAGTGTCATGGGGAATCTATCCTCCCATAGCATTGTGGTAATAATAAGTGAATCTGGCCATAGGCATGAGAGTGGTACGATTGCAGCTACCAACCCTTCACTCCTAACTATGGGCCTCACTAATGATAGGCTCTTAGCTACTAGTGAACCTAGGGCATACGACTCAGAAGATATGATCATGGCAAGTCGTTGGTGATAAAATTGAGGATAAAATCCATGGTGGTTATACCAAGGGTTAATAAGATGAGACCATGGCAGGCCAACCACAGTTATTGCTCGACGAATTTAGAAAAAGAGAAATTTGTTTTGACATTTTACGTGATAGAGATACTTCTATATCACTTTTATATGGATTGTTTTCTTAATTCATAATTTTGGGTGTTATGATTACATGTGTGTGTCTCTTTATTATGGCATGCCTGATTTTTGTTTGCTAAAGTGCTAAGCAAGATGGCTTGGGTGAGGAAGCCTTTGTACCCAAGCATAACCCACATTTAAATTGAATCAAATCTCTGTTTATGTGGTCGAGTGGTGGGCTAACCCATAGGTTAGTTAGATGGGGCCAAGCATGGCCATTGGATCTAATAAATATTTTTTGTAAGGAAGTTAAAGGTTTGACTAGATTAGTTAAGTCGAGAATATCTTAGACTTTAGTAAGTCTTGGAGATTGTTGGAAAGAGTTGTAGGAATGCACTCGCATGCACACATAGTGGTGGAGAAGCTCAAGGGAGCACACAATGAGATGATAGATAGATAATGAATGTGTGCTATACAAAGATGGTAAGTATACCCCAAGATGGGTGTATACTAGCACAAGGGGAAAAACCTCCTAAATAGAAAAAAAGTGCTCCAATTGTTCCTCGTGTGTTCACACACATCAATAACAAATATGGATATAAATCCCCCCTGAGAGGGATTATGTGAGAACAAGGGGTAAGCTGGCACTAAAATTATAGAGATGTGCCAGCCTCTTTGGATTGTGAGAGGAAGCCCAGACTAATCCCTGAAGGGAAGTAAGTTCAAAGCTTTGCAAAAAGCTTTCAACTTATCTCATAAGAGAGCCTTCATGATGAATAAATCTACCATGTTGTGTGTTGGCATATAAGCCAAGCTGATTTTTCCTATAGAGTATCTCTCCCTAACATAATGATAATGCACCTCAATGTGCTTAGTGCAAGCATGAAAAACTAGATTCCTCGCAATAGCACTTTGACTACTATTAGTAAAGATAGTAGTGGGGGCTAAGGACTTACCAAGGCATCTGAGCCAAACATACTCAACTAAACACTGCCCTATACTCAGCTTCACAGCTAGAAGTAGCCATAGTGGGTTTCTTCTTGCTAAGCCATGATATACATGAATCACCAAGGTGAAAGCAAAAATCACTTGTGTGTCATAACATCCAGCCCATTTTGAGTCTATAAATGCATACAACTATGATTTACCCCCCTTGGGATAAAATAACCCAAAGTTCTTAGTGCCCTTTAGGTAACGGAATACTCATTTGACAGACTACCAATGCTTTGTGCCTGCGATACTAAGACCCCATACTGATTGTCAATTCTTGTGTTACATAAGAAGATAAGGCATCCAATAGCTTCTTGATACACACCAACATCAAAAGGGTCAGTTGCATCTTCAAGACTAAGTTGAAACTAGGTTCCACAGGTGCAACAACAGGTTTGCAATCTCCAAGATTGAACCTCTTCAACAATGTCTCTATGTATTGTGTCTGTACAACATAATAATGCCATCATTAAGCTACCAAAACCCAATGCCCAAATAATAGTGCAACGGGCCAAGATTTGACATTTCAAAAGACTTCTATAAATCAAGAATAAAAGTTAAAATATGATCATCATCAGGGTCTATGAGCAACATGTCATCAACGTATAGCACGATGACCAAGAATTCATCTTCAGTCCTCTTAATGTAAAGGGTACGATCAGTAGGACTATTGCAAAAACCTTGTGAAAACAAGTATACATGTATCTTCTTATACCATGCTTTGGGAGCTTGCTTAAGACCATACAAAGCTTTTTTCAATCTGTATACTTTTGATTCCTAACCCAGTTTATGAACAAAACTACGAGGCTGATATACATAGACCTCCTCATGTAAATCTCCATTCAAAAAAGCACTTTTGATGTCTAACGTACATTCCAACCTTTATGTGCTGCAAATGCAATGATACTCCGCATGGTAGTCATACGGCATGTGGGTGCAAAGGTCTCACCATAGTCAATGCCTTTTTCCTATGCATAACCCTTTCCAACAAGCCTTGCTTTGTATCGCTTTGACACTACCATCAACTTTATGTTTAAGCTTGTAAACCCATTTTGTGCTAATGGCCTTCTTATCATGAGGCAAATCAAACAACTCCCAAGTACCATTTATTAGTAAAGCATCATATTCAACTTGCATAGGACTCATCCATTGTTCTGATTCCTTTGCTTCATCAAAGACAGGTTTCTCTTCATTACAAAAACTGGCAATAATAGCATGACCTATGTTAACATGAAATGCATGATGAGAACCTACACATGTTCTACTAGGAAAAGGAGTGTCCTATTTGCTATCACATAGAGTTTGCACTAGCCATTTTGGCATACTTTGTGACTCTTTAATTTCTCTTCTTTCCTCATCAATTGCATCATCCACATTTGCCTCATCAATAGGTTAATCTGTGGGTTGAAAAACAAGGTGATTTGTAACCTGTGTAGGCTGATTTTTAGCATTCCTTTGAGAACCTACATCAATGTGCCTTGCCTTGAATAATGAAAAGAGAGTGTCGAATATATCATGTGAACATAAATTTTTCTATTTTTTACACGAAAGAAAGGGCTGAATTGTATCTTCCACAAATACAACATCTCTACTCACAAGAATCTATTTGGTAGCAGGATGATAGAGACAGTAACCTTTACTTTTCGAGTTGTACCCATTTAATAGCCTTATCATCAAGCTTGCTGTGAATTTTCTCAGGCACAAGTACATAAGAAAGACAATAAAAAATGCATAAGTGAGCCATGCAGAGTGTTCTGCCATTTTAAGATTCAAAAGGCATAATTGTATGCAAAGCCTTGTAGGACATCTTTTCAAAACATATGTTGCACATATTAGTGCTTCTAACCAGAAACCATGAGGTAACTCCTGAATTTTGACCATACAATATGCCATCTCCATGAGAGACCTATTTTTGCATTCAAGTACACCATTTTGTTAAGGTGTATAGGGAATAGTACATTGGTGTTTTATTCCATGAGATCAACCGTGTATGCATGAAACTCCTTAGACATATTCTCCCCCCTTGGATCAGTACGTAGGGTACCAATGTTACATGTAGAAACATTTCCAACCATAGAAAAAAAGTTCTTAAAGCACATAAAAAACCTATTATCTCTATTTCAATAGATATACCCATGTATGTGTGGAATAATCATCAATTGATGTTACAAAATAGAGGTAGTCCCCAATAGATGGTGTCCTCATAGGACCACATACATCACTGTGTACAAGCTGCAAGTTTTGGATAGCTCTAACTAAACCATCTTTGGGAAATGATTCCCATTGCATTTTTCCAAGAATATAGCCCTCATAAACATGTTTGGTAGGGGCTTCAAGATGTGGCAGTTTAAACACCATGTTATGTTTATGCAAACACAATAAACTGCCAAAGTTCAAGTGACCAAAGCGTGCATGCCATTGCTTAGCATCACCCATTGTCTTAGTGGTAGAAATTATAAATACATCATGCTTTTATCTTTGATATCACCTAGCTTGTAAAGTTCATGAGACAAGGTACCAAAAGCAACAATTGTATTGACATCACATGTAACAGTGTTTTCCTATGGATCAGATTCAAGTGATGAGAATAAATTGTGATGAGAAGTAATGTGCTAATTAGCACTAGTGTCAAAATACCAGACATGTACATTTGTAATAGCTGTGTATACATCCTTATGTGAAGGGTCGAAATTGCATTGCACACTGAAAGCCCAATCATCATGTGCATAGTTTGCAGATTCTTTGTTTTCTACATTAGATGTTGACGCATCAGCTTAGCCATCCTGGTTCTTTCTTTTTCTCCTCCTGCACTCATTAATGTAGTGATCAGGTTTCCTACGATAGTCGCATTTGCCCTTTTTCTTTGGCTTGTCACCTTCCTTGTCTATAGGCTCGACTGATGACTTTGATTTCGGCTTGTAACTACCCTGAGGAAAGGATTTACCTTTGCCTCTTTGTTGAGGACTGGTAGCAAAATCTTAATCTCCTATACGCATGATAGATCTATTGTTCTTGGATTGATCTTCTTATAAGAGCACCAAAATCAACTCCTCAAACTTCAAGGCATTTGGATTGCCTTTCATCATGAGTCTGATAGAAGCAAAACTTTGATACGAGTCTGGAAACACATTCAAGATAGTAGGCACCAATGAACTGTCATGATATTGCATCCCAAGCATGTTTAGCAGTCTTGCTGCATGATCGAATGTGAGGAATGATACTCCTCTTGTGACTGACAAAGCAAGAAACTCGTGTGCTTGTGCATCTCTTCCATCCCACTTTATTTGTTCCTGTATAAGAGGTATGCTATCACGTGGTAATGTACCATGTGAATCTGAGTCCATGTCTACAGATGTGCCTTCTGCATCATGTTCATCAGATAAAGCAGGATGTTTCTCATACGAACCACAACATTTCGTAGCCCTCCTGGCTACCAATATATGCCGCATCAATGATCATATAGGACCATAACGGGTAGTTGGTCCTATCAAGCTTATCCTCCTTAGGCAGCGGGGGATAACATCTAAAATATATCATTGTCTACCATTTTTGATAATACCCAAGCAAGTAATCATGCAACCTGCAAGTGTTAAGTAATCCTTTTATGCAACCATGGTGACTACTAATAAGGCGGCGGGGATAACATCTGAAATATATCATTGTCTACCATTTCTAATAATATACAAGCAAGTAATCATGTAACATGTAAGTGTTAAGTGATCCTTTTATGGAACCATGGTGGACTGACAATGGAGACTTGCAAGGTGTATTAAAGAAATGCATAGTAAAGTGAGTAAAAATTTTACTTGTAAGATGTACAGGTCGATGTCGCTGAAGTGTAGCTTGTAGAGTGTCTAATGATGCTTTCACGTGTATTTCCACACCCTCTATAGTAGATCTAACAATACTACTTCATAATCCGATGAAGAAAAGTGCAAATTTGGACCCCAAAGATGTTTGTAAAAAGTTGAAAACCAAACAGCCCTCAAAATGCACATGGAATGAAAATCTAACCAAGATACTTTCAGTACAAAGTACTCCACACTTCATGGTCCTATTTCTTCTCCTAGAAGAAATAGGACCGTGAAATCTAACCAAGATACTTTCAGTACAAAGTACTCCACACTTCACGGTCCTATTTCTTCTCCTAGAAGGGCTCCTTCATCCAATTCAAGAAGACATGTGACTCAGGGTGAAGGGTACGGAGAAGCACAAGGGGGAGGAGCATATGCTCTAATACCAAATGTTGGAAATAGGGTTGTGGGAATGCACATGCACACACACACAATGGAGAAGCTAAAGGGAGCACATAATGCGATGATAGATAGATAGATAATGAATGTGTGATGTACAAAGATGATAAGCATACAACAAGATGGGTGTATAGTAGCGCACAGGGAAAAAACCTCCTAAAGAGGGAAAAAGCGCCCCGACTAGTCCTAGTGTGCTCACACACTAGTTAGGACTAAAATATAGCTACAGAGTGTTGTTCACACACACATTAGTGATGTCACTAATAAATATGGCTACAAAGATTTCCTCTCCAATTTTTATGTTAGTGGGGAGTAACGAGCCTTCAAGAGATTGTTGCTCGCTTGTTGAGCCTCGAGGAGTAACCAGCCTTCACAGAGATTATAGAGGAAAACCTTAGGATTGGTGATAATCCAAAGGAATCTCCCTCTTTTCTTAGAGAAGGGTGTTTCCTAGTTAAGTATGCAAAACTACTTGGATAACCTTTACCTAGAATGTCATATGGAGAGGCCCCAGTAGGTTACGAAAGGTGTTAATAAATGATCTTGTCTGTATGTAGATTATTTTCAATATTTTTATACTTGTTCTTGAATTTAATAAATTGTTGAATTGATCAGTGTCACGGGGTGAACCTCGCACTAGATAATGTGGACCTTGTGGAGGTACCATATGTGTTGTTATTCCATGTGAATCACACTCGTGGGATGGCTCATGTGACGTTGGTTTTTACTGGGACCTTGACCCCTCATAGGCATCAAGATTGTGGGTAAGCTTTCGGTATGTTTAGGGGAAGGAAGTGGCAAGCACTCTCTATAGAAAAGGTGGGGAGTGTCGTGGGGAATCTATCCTCCATAGCATCATGGTAGTAAATGAATCCAGCCATAGGTGAGCTCTCTTTATTGATGGTGTGCTTGATTTATATCTTTGTTAAAGTGCAACGGGTAGTACCTGAGAGGATGGAAAGAAAGTAAGGGAAACTATTCAGAGATATGAGTCGGAGAAGAGAGTAGAGAGGGTAACTATGGGGACTATTGCATTGTACTTGGTGCTAGGCTTTCACTCTGATGAGATAGTGATTGTTGGGGTAATTCTCCATTCTTTGTACTGTGCAATTCTATTTGATTTCTAGGTTGTGTTAGTAGTTTCTATTTGGATATCTTCTAACTGGAATCTGGGTCCAATGTCATTCATGTCCGAACGTGACTCCTATCTAGAAATAGAATCAGGAGCCACGTTAGGAATCTCATGATATGTAGGAGCTAGCCTCTACATTATCACGACTAACTCCCTTAGCTTAGGCAGATCGGTGGCGCAACGCGCTAGCATTGTCTTATCATGTTGGGCACAGTTGCATTAGTCGTGTCTCCTTCGGAGCTGACTAGGTGGTTTGGAACCACGCAAGTGTCAGGTCTCAACCGGATGCCGACACCATTTATGTTTGCAAAAACCATAGTGTGAGCATTGATGATCCAAGATTTTAGAGCTTTAGTACATAAGAAGGTTATGATCCAAATTATTTATTTGACCGTCTTAGTATATAAGAAAGCTATGATCCAAATTATTTATTTAAAAGCTTCAATACATAAAGAAGGCTATGATCCAAAGTACTTATTTAGGTTACGGCATTGATAGCTCTACAGTTGAAGCGGATCTCTCCTGTGCTATTGGAAGGAGGAGCAATATTGCTCATTTTGAACATAGACTTGGAAAAGTCTGCAAAGAATATGGATTGGAGGGCTGCATAGGATGCTACCCAAGATTTTGCAATTAGGGAGGTTGGAGATGAATTAGAGCTAATTCCAGTGTAGAGCTCTTGGTCTGAGGTCAATAACCCATAGCCCCTTTGCAAATTTGAGAAGTATTTGTTGTCAAAGGTGTTGTTTGTTTCTGGGTCTAAATTGGCTAGCCCGTTTGGGCCACCCTTTGGGCATATGGCTTGTAATTGTGCAACATACTTTGTATTCATAGATGGATCTTGCTTGCCTGTCCCACTATAATTGTATAAACGGTTCTCAAAGACAGCACAATGTGCTCTCCCAAAAGTATGACCACCTGCCATTCATATCAACATTGCAAAATAACATCAAGGATTTAATCAATTCATTGCAACTCGCATTTCAATCTACCACCATAGATCATCCATGGTTATAAAATCATTGCAATCACCATATCGATCCACCATACATATCAACATTACAAAATAATGTCAAGGATTTAATCAATTCATTGCTACATATCAATATTGCAAATGCAATATCAAGGATTTAACCAATTCATTGCAATTAGAATCTCAATCCACCATACATAAATGATGTTTTCCTTTTCAAGAAACATTATGTGTTCTTCTATTAAATCTATAAAAGAAAAAATATGCACATAATATCAAGGGCTGATTTGTCGGGTTGTTATAATAGGAAAAATGCTATTTGTAAACATTGTTTTTCTTTTTTGGGATATTTTTCTATATCTATTATTTAAATTTGAATAAGATTTCATTATTATTTGGGGGTAAAAACAGTATTTCTCTATAAATGTTGCACATATGATCTAGGATTTGATTGACTTATTAACATTAGCTAATCAATCCACCATGTAGAAACAATTTGTGATTTATGTATTTCTTTTTGAGGAACAAAATGATACTTTTCTATTATTATGATTGAAAATTGCATATGAAGGATTAAATCAACTTGAACAGCAACAAGTAAAGCCTCTATATATGTGGATAAAAGCTGTAAATAAATTTTAATTCTTGTTAAAGAAAAGTGCATGCATAACTTTCTAGTATAGGATAGAAAATTGCATGTAGTCAATCGACTACTAATATATCAAGGATTCAATTACCCTGTTTCAACACTAATCCTTGATATGTTTAAACAAATGCAATGTTTAAATACATTTCTCTTTTGGGGGAAAATTGATATTATTGCAGAGTATTTAAGCATAATTAGTCAATTTTAAAGATGATTAAGGTGCATTATACTTGACAAAGCATAATTGATCAATTTTAAAGATGATTAAGGTGCATTATACCTCGCAAAGCATAATTGATCAATTTTAAAGACGATTAAGGTGCATTGTACCTGACAAAGCATAATTAATCAATATTAAAGATGATTAAGGTGCATTATACCTGACAAAGCAACAACATCCCGGATGTCTGCGAGACCCACTTTTGCAAATTTTGCGACGATGGAGTCCAGGGACTCCTGTGGGGAAGGAAGAGCTGTATTAGCCAGCGCTTGATAAGCTGCTGTGCTATCATTTCTTCCCAAATTCACAGTCCACCCTGGGCCTCCAGCCTGCAACATTACACAGATTAAGCCACATTAATCATAGCCATGATCATAAGCCCATGCTTGATTTCCCTTCAATGGGTGATCAGTACTTAAGTAAACAGGACCATGTTATATTAACACTCTACGTATCGCTTAATTGTATCATTTCAATGGGTGATCAGTACTTAAGTAAACAGGACCAAGTTGTGATCAGCGCGATTAAAGTAGTTTAATGGATCAGATTAGTGACAAGAGGATGGCTTAATAAGATATTGAGATCAGTAAAGTGGTTTGGACTATTGGAGAATTATTGTTGAGACTATAATCAGCAGAGAAATTTTGATTAGAGAGGGCGATTAGAGATAATTACGATTTTAACAGCCGCCCGGGCAGCTAATGCGAGGATGTCTGCACAGGAAACCGTGTTGCCACATGCCTGCAGCACTGCAGTTTTGATTTGATCTATAACTTCGAATCCCCGCAGAGAGTTTATGTTTGGAAAAGCGAACTTTTCGCCATCTGCCCCGTCTAGCAAAACTGATCCATCGCAACCCTGGAGTCTTAATCATCACAATTATCAAGCTTAATTATCAGAAAAGTCATAACTAATGCTTCATATCCTGCGTAATCAAATCGTCAATCAAGCAGATAATTAGTACGCTTGCAATATTCTAAGCAATCCGGCTTAATAGAATCAACGAGTAATTATTATCATGCAGCATAATCAACTCGTTCAATCCTGCAACAGTGAACTACATTGTGAATGTTAATCCCAAAACCCATTATTTAATTAGTGCAAAATAATGGAAGCAAGCAGCCAGTATTAAAGAGATTATGGTAGCTAATAATATGACAACCACAAGTTATAGTGCTAATCCTGAACGTAATGAGTACATGATCACCCAAAATCTGTAGTTCTAATCCTGATATTTAATACGATACGCCCACAAATTCAACTTCTAATCCTTGTGATAACGACATAATTATCAACTACAATTTCTTAGGAATGATCCTAATCAACTACAATTATTTGTTACTAATGATGCTGATCCCAACGACATGCTAACGAACACTACTAAAATTATCCTGCTGATACGCCAATAAATATAGGTTTGATCCTAGTAATTAATCCTACTAATACGCCAATAATTAAAGCTTTAATCCTAGTAATGGCATGATAATTCATTATATACTCATTCGCAGCACCAAAACAATGATATCAAGGGATGAAGTTGCAATTAATTGAATGATGATGATGATCAAAACAAAACACACCTTTAATGAAGTGTAATTAACTATGATCACGTGCTTTAATGAAATGTAATTAAGTATGATCACATGCTTTGGATGTTTGCTAATTAGGATTGCAAATTGCTGAGAAATCACTTAAAAAAACAAAAAACTTACGTGGACAAAGCAATCATGGAAGTGCAAACGTAGGAGGGATGCACTCATTCTTGGGTCCTGGCTGGTTGCATTAGCCACCTCTTTGAAGACAATATCATCCAAATCATGACAGTGAGGATGTTTCTCATTAATTTGAGAGAGAGTGCACCCACATGAGATAAGCAAAATCATTAGCATGCACTTAAACTCCATCAAAAACTTGTAATTGTGCATCTTAAGCTAGCTTCTTGTGCTTGCTAATCACTTCCAAAATATAACTAAGCCAAATGGGTGTGTGTATCAGAGATGGCCTTGTGGGTGTGTGTATCACAGATGGCACTAGAGAGAGTATCACACACATATATATAGCTTTGTGGCTTTTGTGCATCATCATTCCCACATTTCTATGTAATTTGTTGCTGTTGTGCCTTCGGAATTGCATAAATCAATGAATTTGTGCTACATATGTGCCTTCAAAAGTTGCACAAACTCAAAAGAAAAAACAATTTCTTATTCGTAGAGATGATAGGAGCCTTGGTTTTCATACATTACTAAGGGTAAATTTACTCATGTGCTAGCACATATAATGTCAATTCATAGGAATCTAGATCAAGGTAAGCTTATGTAGATTTGTTAATCACAACATGGGTTGCTTCAAACTCTTAATTATTGGTAGATTGGTTAATTACAAAGAATGGGTTGCTGGTTGCTCCTAGATTGCTACTATTTTGGCTACACACATACATTGATTTTTTTTAAACAACAAAGTATGTATATGAAAAAGATAGGCTAATAAGTGGATATTCGTATGGTTAGGTTAAGGCTAGTAAATTATGGTTACCTTAATGATGCACATGAAAAAGAAAAAGATGATCATATAAATATAGTTAGTATATGAAGGAGGATATAGTACTTAAAAGATTCTAAGTCTGTGAAGGAATAGAGCAAGTCTATAAAGGAATATAAATAGAATAAGTCTATAAAGGAATATAAATAGAATAAGTCTATGAAGGAATATACTGTACTTAAAAGATTCTAAAAATTAATTTCGCATGTGCAATCTTTAAAAGCTTCATGCTCCTATGCCAAAAAAGCAGCCCATTCCGTTTCAGTGACTAGAAAGCTAATATTTTTTAACAATCAAATTATACATGGATCAATAATTGATATTATTTTAGAGTTGAAAGTCAAAGGCAAAGGTGCACCAATCATGGAATTCAATAGCCTTTGACTTTAGCATTACCTAAGCACAATGCTAAATTTAATCTATAAAGATGCTTTGGAGTGAGTTTCCACCTCTTTGCATGACTCCTTTTATCAAATAATAAGAACATAAAGTCCAAGACTCCTTTCCATCTAGACGCTTGTGCTAGATTTAGTTAGATTGCTTTTTTTAACTTTAGAACACCCCCCACCGCCCATGATTTTGGCTTATTTTTTCTAATGATTCTTTTTCTAGCTAAACACCACCAACTTTCATGGCTCAAACTTCACCAATACCCCACTTCTATCTTTCAAGTTCCAATTTATGTCTTTCATTCACAATCCAAGTTCTAAATTTCAAATTCCCCCCATATTACCAATACCCCACACTATCAACCTCGAGTTCCAATTTCTATATTTCATTCACACTCCATGTCGCCCGCCGAGAAACCCAAGAAACCACATGCATTATTAGATCTCAATCCCTCCCTTTTTTCATCCCCCAAGGCTCAATATAACATTTATTACCATTTTTAAATACTATAAGGATACTTACACACACACGCACACATGCATGCAAATTTCTCCTCAAAAGGATAGCTAAACAATCATGGTTTGTTTTACTTTGCATCTTAATTCACACTTTCAAAAAAGTTTTACATGAAATACATAGGAGAAATTGCAAACTTTCAGTAGACATTGTAGTCAAACCATGTGGCAAACATGGTTTTTTAATGTCTTATCTAGCACAATATGCGGAGTGAATGTTATATGTGTACATTGCACATTCAAAGGGATCTTTCATGAATATGTGCACATGTAAACTCAACAAACCAAAGAGCATACATACATAATGGGGAAAAGGGCAATGTGTCAAAGAATTAAGCTCATATAGCACCAATGCAAACGTACAAACATACCTTCTTACATACACTACATACAACATGCACGCACGCACACACACACACACACACACACACACATGTTTCAATGTAAGCACTTACAAATGTCTTCTTTTACATATCATAAGAAATAATTGAAGCTCATGTTCAAATGAGAGAGAGATGTAAACACTTACATATGTCTTCTTTTACATAATTAAAGCTCATTTGAGGAAGCATAAGCTAGAATCAACTCACCTAGATTTAAGGGGGGGGGTCTTTACATTTTTTTCACTTTGATACTCATTAATTTTTACACTTTTTATGCTTTTTACTTCAAGCAACAAAACAAGAAGGTATTTGGCTAGAGGCTAAATGAATCAAAACAATATTAAAATAGAGATTTAAGTGAAAAAGTGTACAAGGATTGAAGTGAAATGGAGAGATCGTGTGAGATATCCTTATTTGAATGATCCGTTATTCAAAAGGCTACATATAAGTGTACACAAATTGAAATGAAATGGACAGCTAATGTGAGACGTCCTTATTTTTTTTTGAAGGAACCCTTATTCAAAAGGTTGCACACCTACTCTATATTCAAAAGGTTGCATTGCACACCTACTCTATATAAATTGAAGGAGAGCTAATGTGAGACATCCTTATTTGAAGGATCCCTTATTCAAAAGGTTGCATTGCACATCACTTGAGTTGTGACACCTACTCTATATAAATTGCATTGCACATCACTTGAGTTATGAAACCTACTCTATATTCATGCTACATCTCCTTTGCTTACTCATTTAATATGTTTCCTCTTTTGTGTGGTAGTTTTGGGATTCAAAGTGGCTAGGTTTGAGATAAGATTTGAGTAATGCTAATGTCTACAGCAAGATGAACAAACTACCCTTATATATGGATCTACATATGGTAGAATCTTACTTGAATTTCACCTTATTTTAAGCTTTGATGTATGGTAGAATCTTACTTAAGTTTCACCTTCTTTTAAGCTTTGATGTACGGCAAAAGATAGAGATAGATATATATATATATATATATATATATATATATATATATATATAAAGCGTCTACTAAAGACCTAATGGGCCTATGAGACCAAAGTGATACAATGATGTCCATGGCATATCTCATCATGGAATGGAAAATAAAATAGAAAGAAAACATAAATATAGCTATCTCACTGGGGTGATACAAAACTGTCCATGGAAACTCGTCATGGAATACTAAGAACATAAAAACATGGGAGCAACATCAGCTCCAAGTAGATGGTATACCACTCTCCAAAATGTCAAGCATGGGGAAGAGAGTATGGCCGAAAGGTCTCCCTCAGCTATGCCACATGGAAAGGTAGCTCGATGGCGGCGGAGCATGTCCTGGATATGGAGCTGATAATGTGATCGTGGCCGATGGGGGGTGCTAGAGTGCAGAGGCTCGGTCCGAGGTTTAATGTCTTCTTAATACCCAATGTGTCTATCATACCAAAAAGTGTTACATATTTTCTATGATCATATCGTAGAAATCATAAACATGGAAACAAAAAAAAAGGCCAAAAGAAAAAAGGCCCATGTACTATGTAGGCCCTAAATATACATTGAAAGTTGGGTTTCATCATCTTCCATCCTTTTCTAATAAAATATACATGGAATCAATTCCACCATGTCCACTTTATGGTGTTGAAGTATATCCCAGATTTGGAGCTCGCAAGTGGATGGGATCGAGCTTGAAGAGTAAGGATGTCTAGCTCTTTAAAGGGAGCATGCCTTATCCTTGATGAATCCACATGTGCATTAGTAGATCTTGGGCCCCACAATCTCAAGTGCCCCCTATCTATGATCTCTCTACCTTGGTTGGGTCTAATGGTGATGTTTGTAGCCTCAATGAAGCCTTTTTGTGATGCTTCTAAACTTACGTAGAAGACCAAGCATCTATAATCTTGGTAATGCATCACTTGTTTGAGGGGGACAAACCCCTTCATTGAAGAAAGAATTCATGTCCTATGTATCTCATAGGGCAACACTTGGCATCTAAAATTTTAGTGCTCTTCAACCTCCTTGGTCCTACATTTGTCACATAACTATGTCTCCCATGATGTGACCTTTTCTTTCCTAGTCTTTATTCAAATGTGGTGAGAAGACACTCTTACCTAACCAATGGTGATCCTCATGGCATGGGACATATGTCTATATAGGTAGCTAGGTTTCCTTATGAAATCACCCTCCATTATCAAACTTAAGGAGGAAATCCATCTAGAGACCTGCATGTAAGAGGAAATCCATCTAGAGACCATGTAAGTTAAACCCACTGGCCATGTGTCTATATAGGTAGCTAGGTTTCCTTATGAAGTCACCCTCCATTATCAAACTAGATGAGGCAATCCATTTAGAGACCATGTAAGTCAAACCCACTAACAATGTGAGTATACCAACATGTATGATGTCACTCCTATGCAAGATGCCTAAAAGGCTTCAGTGTCAACAACCAAAGGAGGTGGTCTCTATCTACTTTGTAAATATATGTGATGGTCCAGAAAAGAGCATTAATGATTTATGGGCAATTTCACGTGGCATGCAAGACAATATTATGACCTACACTCTATCCCACCTAAATTTGGTCACACCAAAACAAGGCACCATACGTTAAGATGGGTATAACCAATGTGCCAACTCTTAATGTTGGCTCTTGGAAGTGTGCTTAGAAGTGGGCTTGAAAGCTCTCTCTCTAGATCTCTCTCTCTCTCTCTCTCTCTCTCTCTCTCTCTCTCTCTCTCTCTCTCTCTCACACACACACACACACACACACACACTTTCTCTCTCTATTAGCTAGGATGGCATATGATCCCTCACTAAACAACTTGGGTAGCTCGCCACATGGAGAAGATGAGACATATGAAGTGAGCACCAAGCTGAACCACATTGTCTCTATACATGAAATACTTTATAGATGCAACTTGATGCAAAATTTTATGTCATCTACATATAGGACAATGGAAGCCACTATTTTGAGCTAGCCAAGAATCTATGCCCCCCCAATCTATCAAGAATGTTTCAGAGCTATACGACGTAGTCTAAAGAGTGTATTAGATAATGGGTAGGGCCCTGTTTGACCCAGTTTATGCTATGTCTCTCCTCGGATGAATTTCTTAGTGCTTGTCATTAGCTCATGAAATGTCATCACACCCACCATCATCTCTAATAAAAATTGGAGCTCCTATAAGGGTCCAAGGGCAAAGATATTGATACTAAGTCAAAATCCATTTGGAAGACAATAAACCTATTTTCTATGTGACTTGGCCTCCTCCTTAATAATATAGCTAACGTGCATGAGTACCATGTGAGAGGATCTACGATCGGTATAAGAAGTATCTTTTCCTCAAGAATATGCCAAGCATCTAGGCTATTCATAGTTAAGAAAATAATGTATTATTCCTCTTTGCACCCAACCAAGCACACTTGCTTCTTCCTATGTGTAAGGAAACACAAGGATTTCTACATTTTGCCTATATAGATCCTTCCACAATCCCATTCCTATAAGAGGTGAATCCATTATTGTAAGAGGTGAAGCTACTTTGTCTTTACAATTATCATTATACCATTAATTTTGAGGTTGTGAGACAAGTGTGGGTTTAGCTACGGAGCAAATGGTATGGAAAAAACTACCATGTGTAGAGTCTTAAATAATTTTAGTGAGCTACATGCTAAATGAGATCAATGGTAGCTATCTGGCAAAATTGGTTGTTGTTGTTAACTTAAACAAAATCAAAAGTGAATATGGGTCAAAGTGAAAATGGAAGGATTAGGGATGATGGTGAGTTTCAAGATATAATGAATGCTAGATATGTATGAGGTGAAGGGGAGAGAGATACACACTCAAAATGGCTATGATAGGGGTTGGATTAGGAGACTTAATCCTTACTTAATTAGTAAATGATCATGAAATGGCAAGGCTACAAATAGCTCACTAAAGAGACCCACAAATTTCACACATCCTTTGTGGATATTTCTTCACATAGAAAAAACTATGGATATCTCTTCACACAGTCATTTGTATATACTTGGACATTAATCAATAGAGACATTCATTACCTTATAATAGAATATTTGTGAGTCTCCCTCTTCTCTAGTCTTGTTTTCTTATGTTCTATTGGATTCTTACATGTAGATTCTTGATGGTTTTCTTGCTTGAACAGGTTTAGTTATAGGCTAGAGTCTACAAACATGAGCCCACAATCCCATGAAAAAGATGTCTGGCAAACATGAGCTAAGCCATGAGTGTGTAGATGTGAGCTATTAGCCTATAGACGTGAGTCTAGAGGTAGGTAAAAGCTACTACCAATATGAGGAAGAGAGGAAGAGGAAGAGGGAGTTAGGGTTCTTTTTTAAGAAATATACCTACCAAAGGACTAGTCTCACACACCACCTAGACATGCAAGCCTTCTACTTAACACCATCTATATTGTGCTACACTATCTTGCACTACATTACCCTTCAAGTTGGCCACACTCTCTCGCTCACATTTTCACTCCTCTAACAACCACACTACTCTAATAACTAATAATAAAATAGACAAGATAAGAGCCAATAACATATTCATTCTTCATAAGCTTATCTAATACATGGACTATCTTCCTCTCAGTACATAGAGGAGATGTAGCCTACATAATATGTTACTCGCTCAAGGGTGGAGAGACCTTACAATACACACATTATGCACTAAATAAATAGGTAACAATCTCTACTAGGGGGCTACCTCAATATCCACATTGTCATGATATCTATTACAAGCAAGATCTTCCGATCTAGATTTTATTGGGAAAGGAGAGAGAGTTCTCAATAAAGGTCTCCTCTTGTCACCTTGGGAAAGGGAGGGGAAGGTAGTGCTTAAGAGAGATACCTTCTCACCTTGGGAAAGGGAGATCAAGAGAGATCTCTGCTCACCTTGGGAAAGGGAGGGAGATGTGTGAGCCATGTGTAGCCTAGCTTAGGGTGACCATGCACATCATGAGAGTGCACATGCTCACGTCGGTGGACTTGGCAATCAGAGAAGTATGAGGGCACTAGTGGTGACGGCAGAGCAGAGGCAAGGAATGGAGATATCAAAGAGAATTGGTGATGTAGAGCAACCGGTAAGGCCAAGGAGATTAGTGAAGATGGCGAGGATAGATGTGGATGACCTAGCTAGCCAGCTACAATTGAAGGTAAGGTTGTTACATTTGGTATCAAAGCATTAGGTTAAGTAAGAGTGAGGAATTAATATTTAAAATGTTATCATATATTACTAGATGGTCAAGAGACAATAAATGTTGGAGAGACCCAGTTCGTCCGAGGTTCCTAGAATTACAATGGAGTATGATATGATGGCCTTTTTCTTTTAACCACTTCACTTCAAAAACCCTAAAGAGCGAATTCTATGGGCTAAGAATTTAGATGAACACCTCTTTCCAACTCTAGAGGAGAAGAACTTTCCAAATGGTCGAGTGGTAAAACCACGTCCACATCCATCCCAATAAAATTGATCACATCAAGGATAACTTCCTTCTTGCGATGATCTATGAGAAGCTAGGAGTAGGTGCTTTACAACCCAGTAATCCATCTTCCCTCCAATTATAGAAGTATGTATAAGCTCCTTTGCTATTTATAGTCCACTGATAGTATTCCCCCGCTGATAATATTCCTCCTTCACTTATTGCCATTTTTGGGTTTAGGAATCCCCAAGTAAAATTATAATGTAGCCCCGTTAAAATCAATAAAATAATAAAGAAGACTTATACTTTTAGTGAATTATATTTTTTTTCTTTCTTTACATTTTCTTAAGGAATATGTGATTGGTAGATGGATAGGAGTGCACCTTGATCTCTTGAAAATCATGCGTTTATGATTTCCTTTAAACCATATTTCCCAATATTGTTAAAATACCTATTAGAAGTTGGTTCCTATACTAAAGACTTTGGATACCTCAAAGGGCATATTTGGACGCCAAAATCCTATAGTTATATGACCCATCTTTATCTAGATCATCCTCCTTGCTTTAGGAAAAACCTGATCTTAGCAATAATTAAGGAAAAGTTTGATCTTACACTTTATTGTGTAGGAGTTAGGGATTCCATGAGTCATAGAAGTAGAGTAAAACTGTTAATCCTCTACTTCCTTAATGGAAATTTTTAACTATTAATGGGGATCCTTTGTAAGCTCAATTAGTTATGTACCTTTTCATAGAAATCTTTTACCAGAGTTGTTCAACATATTGGTATTTTTTCTCATGCAAAAATGATCCATGCTCGAGATCAAGTAGGTTCCAATGCCACCCACAAAGAGGGCCTCGATGACAACCTTAAGAGGAGGACCTTAAGCAACCCCTAAGCAGGCCCTTCTCTAAGCTCAGCATGGACAACTCACAGGTGAACTTGGGTGACACAATGGAGGCCTGGATAGAAGCAATTGATAATTATTTCAACATTTCATGATTCAACAACCGTATTAAGATGGCATTAGCTTGTCTTAATTTGAAAGGTGTCGGAAAGATATGGTGAAAAAATGTATGCTATACTCAACATCATCTAGTCAAAAAAATCAACTACCGTGGGATGACTTGAAGGAGCACTTGCATGAGAGAGAGAGAGAGAGAGAGAGAGAGAGAGAGGGAGGGAGAAAGACAACAAAGAAGACCATCAAAGATGAAGTGGTCAAAAAACAACTATAAAAAGTAAAAGTAACCAAATAAGAACAAAAGGAAAGGGGATCGAAAGAAAACAATGAAGAAGTAGAGCAAAAGAGTAGCAAAACCAAGTAGCTCAAAAAAGAAAAAAAGATGTAAAAAGAAGGCCAAGTCAAAGGCAAGGAAGAAGCAATAAGATAGAAGTCAAGAAGACAAGAAGTAGAGAAGGGGTGAAGGGGAAGTAAAGAAGAAACAAGAAAGAAAGCAAGCCAACAACCTCCCAACAACTGACACTGAAAAGGCAAGATTGCAAGCTGTAAAAAGAAGGCAATTGATAAGATGCTGAAAGCAAACATAATAGTAGAAGACCGAGGACACTTGAGAAGAGGAAAGATAGAAGACCAAGGACACAAGAGAAGAGGAAAAGAGAAGACCCGCGACACAGAAGAATAGGAAAAGTAGAAGACCAAGGACATAGGAGAAGAGGAAAAGTAGAAGACTAGGGACCTCGGGGGGGTCACTCATAAATATGTAAGTGTAGCACCTGGGTTCAACAAAAGGGATTTTTAAAATCCTTTTTTAACACATTTTTTACATACATAAGGGTACCATTTAAAGGGGGTATTCACAGATTGAATAGAAAAAGGGTATGTTTTATTCATGAAAATTTCACAGAAGTAGGCCTTGAACGCACATGATACATAGGGTTTACATATAGTGAACCCCCTAAGCTAGGGACACAGGAGAAGAGGAAGAAGAAGCAAAAGAAGGAAGGAATTTAAAAAAAGCATCACCAACAAATCTAGAGGAAAGTAAGAGCTCATGGCACAATCTAGTGCATATCCCCGATGGTGGCAGATGCACCATCAGAAAAAAGCATTCACGATGTCCACAACCACAATAGGCACCACTACCATAAGCAGTAAGCCCAACCTCCTACACAAAATCCCCTTCCGATACTCCTAGATTTAAAGTTTATTTTCTTTGTCAACCATCAAGCATCACTTTATTTGGCAAATAAATCCTTATAGGGTGCATCACCAAATGCTTGCTAATCTCTTGGAATTTGGCGTTGCCATCACCATGCGAAAGGTAACTATGCATGTTTATACCGATCACCTTTTCAAAATTTCAAATGGGAAACCCCTTCTAGAAGTGGAAGATGCTCTTCTCGATGCTTCATTGTTCCACATTGACCATGTATTGGAATACTTTACAAGAAGGGTCAAAGTCAACATCATGATAAAATGTATTCATGAAGATGAATTTGTCATCGTCATCCTTGAGAAAGCCCATTTAGGCATAGACAGAGGACACTTTGTCAGGGACACAACATCTAGAAAGGTTCTCCTGGAAAAACTATGGTGGCCTACACACTTTGGAGATGTAGTTAAATATTTTGTTAAATGATGTGATGAATGCCAAAGTTTTGCCAAATAGTCTAAGAGATGGATTGTATGCCCCTAGCCCCCATAATTGTAGATAACCATTTGAAAATTAGTGCTTACACTTTATGGGCCATCCCCATTAGCCTAGCTACTAAGGGAATCCAGCACTTTAACTGACTACTTCACCAAGTGAGATGAGGCCGAAGCTACACAAAAAGCTGACATGAGATTTATCACCAAGATCCTATATAAAGATGTAATTACTCGTTTTGGTTACCAACTAGAAATAGATCGTGGCACATATTTTATAAATGAAGTGGAGGAGGTATTACCAAAAGGGGAAATAGGGAAACTGGAAGAGATCAATCCCCAAACTTTATTTGGATATCATGCAAGAAGAAGTTAAACACGAAGTAAGTTTACATCCTCTCAATAGTTGGTGTTTTTATGTAGATAGCAGACTCATTTTATTAGTTAGTAAGAAGATAGTTCTATTATCTAATTTAACAGACACTTGAGCTACATATGGTTTCGCAAAGTTGAAAATAACTTAGAAGAAGAATAGACACCTAAGCTACATATAGTTTCACAAAGTTAAACATAATTTAGAAAAAAATTGGATAAAGCTACCAAGACATGAATCATTAGTAGCCATGTAGTCATAGGAGAGATCATGGAGATGCATTTTCTCACAAATGCAATACCAATTCAGGTTAATTATAATATGCCTTCAATGTTTATAAGCTTTCTCTAATCCAAATGGCCATAAACTTGGTCAAGCTTGTTATCTAGTTTTGATTTTGATTGGATGGACTATAGAAGGAATGATATATTTCATTGATCCTCTTAGGAAAGGAGAAATTTTCTTTTACAAAAATGAAGAGTTTAAGAAGAATTAGAGATTGTTAAATTCCAAAAGGAAATAGGACTACAAGATGAAAAATAAAAAGAAAATGACACAAATGTAGCTAATTATTACAAAAGGAAGTAAGAAAAACAAAGTTATGATCATCTAGTCTAAGCAAATAGACTTTGAACAAATCAAGAAAAAATTGTCACATACTATTTCAAAGGATCGCCCCTTGCTTTTGCAAACATGTTCAAGTACAAGGTGAGATAATAATAAAAGCTAATGTGAAACCTCATAAGAGTTATGTAGTCACAATAAATCAAATAGATAGAGAAAAATGTGAGAGAAATTCAAGAACTACTCAAACAAATGATCATTAGATCTTATAAATATGATAATGGGCATGCATGGAATTTAAGATTAATAAATGCATTTAGATAAATAGAAAAATAAGGTTTGTAATGATTGATTATAAATCTCTTGGAAACTATTTTGGTGGATATTCAATACCAATTCTTTAAATGCTAATATATTTTTAAGGTTTGATCTAAAGTTTGTGAGGCCCTTCCCAACTCCCCCTTCTTGGGACCACCCTCAAAGGTAGCTAGGGTGCCTCCTGCTTGGGATCCGAATGGATGCTCCTCCGAACCCAAGGGGGTTTCAATAAAGTATTATCTAGATTTTTAACCATTTTTAAAACTTTTCTAAATAAGCAACGGGGAAGAAATGGGGGAGAGGACTCAAGCCTATTGGATCCAACCTTGGTCATAAACCCCATGATCGAGCTACCACCACCCTACCACTTCCATCGAGGTAGAAACAAGGGAAGGGACTCAATCCATGGTGGTAAACCCCATGATTCAGCCACCACCCTACCACTTACATTGGGGAAGAAATGGGGGAGGGGACTCGAGCCTGGATCCAACCTTGGTCATAAACCCCATGATCTAGCCACCACCATGGTCCTTAGGGATGTATTTAAATTGATTTCCTTTAAGTTCATCTTTCTATTCAAGAGTCAACAAAAAATTTGCAATTCCAATTCCAATCCAAATTTCTTCATGATAAGATTTCCTACACTTGAGTCCTATCCACATAATTGTGCAAGTTCATTGGTTGCCCAACATTGGAGTTCTACTCTGGATACCTTAGTTCATAACCTTGGTATATCCCTGGATCCAATACTTGTTTGGATCCTTGGGATTTCTAATTACTCTCTTTTTGAACTCTTCTAGGAGTCGTGGGTCACCGTATCACTAGATCTCACCTAATGGGACCTGAGGAGGTGGTTGGATCATGGCCCCTCTACTCCTCATCGTTCCTTCACTAATCAATCTCCTCTATTATCTCCTCTATTAAGCGAGAAGTCGGTGGCATAATTCGATCACTATCTACTATGTGAAGACTAGTGACATCTCTTGGATAGGAGGACATCCCCATCTAAAAAAAATCAAGTAAAAACAATTAATACAAATTCCAATTCAACAAACTAAATCTTGGGCTTATTTCCACATCTTTGCATTTTTGTAAGTGTGGTTCCATCCCTTGGGACTTGAGTCTCTGCTAAAAATCAATGGGGGGGACAAGGAATTCCCTAATCTAACCTTATGGTTTACATGTTAAAATTTATCATTGGCTCCTTCAAAGCCCTTGCACACTTTGGGTTAAGTCTTGTTGTCCATATTTCTTTACATGTTATTCACCCTACAAGGAGAGTACATAAGATATATCACTAGTTCCATGCCTAAACATGATAATCTTTAACCTACCTTTCTTACTTTGTATGCAATGACATATATCTAGCCATATTCTCATCAAGTTTTTCTACCCATGTGAATTACATCTAGAGCCCAGACTTAGGATTTAGCGTACTACAAATCAACTAATGTATACAACCTTACCCTCATTTCTCTATGAGTAAGAGATGAGATACCTAGGTCAACCCCTTAATAGATCATTGACTTCTAAATTCATATCTCTTTACCTAGTTTATTAACAAGCATCCCAGTTATGTGTCAAGGGCATGCAACACAATTTGCATCACCTCTACCAAGTCATTAATGCATCCTCTACTTATAATCAAGTATCATTTATTTATAATCTTATTTAAACCCTTCTGAAAATCTACCCATAAAAACATGATAAGAAGATGTGGAGCCCAATTTTCATCAAATTTAGTTAGCTTCCATCGCACATACATGATCTTTTAACATACTCTCTCACTCCTCATAAAATCATGTATGAACTTAGTAATCTCTCTCTCTCCTCATATGATTACATTTATGATATCGAAAGCAAGAGAGAAACCATGGTTGATCTATGCCCTAGTACAAAGCTTTCTATACCTCATAAACCTATCCTAGATTGCCACTACAAACTAGATTATCTAGCATGCCTTGTAATATGTATGCTTTGACCAAACAGGTTTCACTTTGTGCAATAAAATCCAACTCATTACCTTTTCACGTAAGATTCATTCCAATATCCTTATGCATATACCAAGGAACTAAGTACCTATGCTCAAGCATCCATATATTCTTTTGAAGATCTCTATGCAAAAGCATTCTCTCACCTTTCCTAGATATTTACATTTTTGTTTTTCTTTCTTTCTTTTTTTTCAACTAGCCTTAGGCCCTAGATTCTCCCATAGCTCCATAGTAGGTGCCCGCCTATAGGCACTTAATTATATGCCCATAGGCGATGCTGGCCAAGGAAGCACCAAGGGGGATTTTGAACCCATGACTTCTTGGTCCTAGGCAAACACCTTCACCACTTCAACTATCACCTCATTGGCAGATATTTACATTTTTTATCCTTAAAGATAAGGGGAAATCATGGGTGATCACTCCCATCCCCCTTCGTATATAAGATGATACAGACATTCAAATGGATTTGACCACACTCATACATCCCCTACACTTGGGAAGAAACTCACTTAGAATTTTGAAGTTTAAAATCCTATGTCAGTTATGCATAAGCTTACATGTTCATGGGTTCATTCATTTATAGTTGTCTACTCCTAAACATGAATGCATAATACCATAAGGGCCAAGTTTCTTTAATATCTTAACAAGATCATGCTTAAACAAAAGCTAATCTAAGTTTTTTTTCTAATCATGATTACCCATAAAACTTAGTCTTAACCATGTAAGATATTAAATCCTACCTCTTAGGATCTAGAGTTTCACTCCTGTTGAACCTTTGCACAGAGACTATAAAAGGTGAGAGAGAAGAGGTTAATACGTTGAGGGACTTCAACCTCTCCTATATACCCATCTCAACGTGTTGTATTACTTTTTCTAGATCTATGAACTTTGAAGAAGAAGAAGGAGGAGGAGGAGGAGGAGGAGGAGCTCCACCAACCTTTCCACATCAGGACATTCTTGTCACCTTCCTTGGGTACATGTAGCTGGCCTCTACATTTCATCTCCATAGTATGTGGATCCAAGTACAGCTCTCATGATATCTTTGGCAATTCTATGCACTTGAATGGTCTAATTAGGGTGGAAGGGTGGAAGGATCAATGGTTTCCACTGGTGGGCGCAGTTATACAGCTACTGCTAGTGATGAGTGGTAGAGTGAGGATGAAGAGGCTCTGAATTCTCTGCCATAAACCTTAATTATGGATGTACTAGCTTTTGGGTTATGCTGCCATCGCCCCTTTTTATCATTATCAAGAACCCCTGAAAGTATGAAGGCTGCTTGGAAGATGAGTCTACTACATGGGCTGCCCCTAAGTGCTAATAAATAGAACATGTGGGCTTTTGCAAGACATACATCTATGGGCTTCCATGGGCTAGTCATTGGATATCATGGGCTACACAAGAACCTCATCATCATCATTGTCTCCTCGCTCCTTGTTTCGGTGTTCAATGGAGTATAATCTGCTATAATAACATTCTCTCAGGGTAGTGAGGACCACATTAAGTTCTTGCATTGTTGCTTTGCCACCCTTACCCCTCATTGCTCTTAGTACAGCTTCTTCTGATTCCATCTCCTTGGTTAATTTCTCGATGGTCTTGTCATCCTTCATTTGTTGTTGCTTTGCCACCCTTACCCCTCATTGCTCTTAGTATAGCTTCTTCTGATTCCATCTCCTTGGTTAATTTCTCGATGGTCTTGTCATCCTTCATTTGTTGTTCCTTATATTCTTATATCACTACTTCCATTTCATCGGATTCCTTGGTTAATTTCTCGATGGTCTTTCCATTCTTCATTTGTTGTTCCTTGTATTCTTTTATCCCTACTTCCATTTCATCCAACTATATTTTAAAGCAACTTCATCATTTCTCTTCTCTTCAAATTCATCGGTTGTGGCTAGCACATGCCCTCTGAGATTGTTTAGTGGTATGCTATCAATAGGTGTGCCAATCCACAATACTATCTCCTTAACTTTTCTTTTCAGATCTGGTAGTTCAACTACTCTCTTGCCTTTAGCCTTTAGTTCCATGAACTTGCTTTTCCACGCTTCAACATCTTGTGCCAACTTAACGTTTTCTTCCCTTAATTCCTCTACTTCCTTACTTTCATTGCCTACTGGGCTCTCTTGTTCTAGGTAGGCTTTCCAGTTTCTTCTCTCTAGCCAAGTTTGACAATCCAGCGTCATCCAAATTCCTATCTTGCTCTTGGTGTGGGATTATTTGTTTGCAAGTGGGTGTGGGGGATTCCATGATTGCTTGTAATTTCTTCGGATATTCATCTTACCTTTGCTTTTCGGATCTATTAGTTCAACTACTCTCTTTGCCTTTAGCCTTTAGTGTCGTGAACTTGCTTTTCCATGCTTCAACTTCTTGTGCCAACTTAATGAGATTTCCATAGATGATAGTAAGGTAAAATTCATACTAGAGTTGCCACCACCCACCAACTACAAGGGAGCACAACGGTTTATGGATCATGTATGCTATTATCGAAGGTTCACTGTGTTTTATGCTAATATTTCCAAGCCATTGTATAAGCTTTTGATTGCCTTTGAGTGGTCTGAGGAATGTTAGCACATTTACGATGAATTAAAGAGGGCATTAGCTAGTGCACCTATCTTGAGACCACCAAATTGGGATCTCCAGTGTTCCATGTGCATGTTGATGAATCAAACTTTGCAATTGGGTGTTTTTTGGCACATGAGAGCATAGATTGGATTACCCAATCTTCTTTGCAAGTCGACAAGTCAACAGCTCAATGAAGCTGAGATCAATTATACCACAACAAGAAGGAAGGATTAGCCATGGTGTATGCAGTGAAAAAGCATAGACACTATCTATTGGCTAATAAGTTCATTATCTTTGTAGATCATGAAGCTTCGTTATATCTTGTCAATAAACCTTGCATTACTGAGCAAATTACCCGATGTGTTGGTTTTGTTACTATTGATAGAGTTTGGCTTTACTATCATAGTAAGGAAAGGTTTACATGTATGGGAGGATCACATGTCGAGAATACCTAATGGAGAACCACTAGTGTTGATGACAAATTATTAGACACTATGCTACTCAAATCATATTTAGTACCAAAGTGAAGTGAAGAAATATCCAAGTATTTCATTTATAATAATCATCTCCAAGAAAGAGGGTAATGCGATCTCGACAGATTATTTAAATGTGAGGTACATATAATTTCACATTTACAAATAGTTTCATATTTTTTATTGTACTTTGGTCATATTGTATTGTATAGGATTTAGATTGAAAGCCATAGTGGACAATAGTCATCGATATAGTAACTTTAGTTAGCCTGAGATAATAGGAAGATTATATCATCATCTACCACCACCATGAGCTAATAAGAAAGAATTAGCTAATTATTAAGTTAAGCTAATATTAAGATCATCACATTAAGAACAAAATTTATGTGTAAGCTGTCATGACAAAATTGATAGCTAGTTAGTCAACAATATAAGCTAGGCAAAGATCACGTGTTGAGATGGTGTGTGAGGAACGACGAGTTTGTGACCATTTTAGAAGAAGCTCATAGTGGGATCATCGGTGGACATTTTGTAAGGAAAGTAACAGTGAGAAAGATCTTACAAGCATGGTTATGATGTTCCAACTATGTTTGGTGATGCCATGAAATTTGTCAAACACTATGTTGAATTCCAACTCTTTAACATTCTGCATGGACAAGATAGAATCCCTTTGGTCCCAATCATTGTGCAACAACCTTTTGAGAAATGGAGAATAGACTTTGTTGGAACTATTAGACCAACTGCATGACAAACGCAAGCCTGGTATATAATCGTTTGCCCCCACTGACTACTTCATGAAATCGGCAAAAGATGAAGGCTTGTACAATTGCTAAATTCTTATACAAGCATATTATATCAAGATTTGTGTGCCCCCTAGAGCTGGTTAGCAGTAAGGGCTCCCATTTTACTAAAGAGGTCATTGATGATGATTGGATTTTTGGTGGTGCGCACTGAAAGTCATCACCATATTATTCTTAAGCTAATGGGCATGCAAAAAGTACTAATAAAGTCCTTTATGGTATCCTGACCAAGCCTGTAGATGCTAGTCGTAAAAAATGATAGGAAGCATAAGATAACAATAGTAATGTGGGCCTATAGGACTTCCTATAAGGACAAACTCCTTTTTGGCTCGCCTTTGGGATTGAGGTAGTGATGCCTATGCAATATTTAGTGTCCAATTTGAGTATAACAGTAAAAGAATATCTTAGGGAGATGCTCTAGCTCTAAGAGATTGATTAAATTAGAAAAGCTTAATGAAACTAGAGTAATTTCTCTCCATGGGATGATAGTGGAGAAGCTTAGGCACAATGGTTTGATCAAAATATTAAATTGAAAGAGCTGCAGGAGGGATACCTAGGTGTTGATGTACAAATTTTATTCTTCTAGGAGGAAAAAACTAAAATATTGAGGGTTAGGGCCATTTAGGATCGTAGAGCTCACCTCCCAAGGTGCATCTTGCATTGGAGCCATTGATGGACTTGAGATGTAGGGCTACATAAATGGCAGCAAACTCAAAAAATAACTCGACATGTTGGAACAATCATGTAAAAAGAAACAAGAAAAGCTAAAACAAGAGAGGCTCAGGGGAAAGAGGCACAAGAAGAGGCTAAGTCAAGGGTAGCCAAAGCTTACTCTAACCTTGATTGAAGAAGAGGGCCTTAAGATAGATCCTACTCATCTCAAAGTTGAAATCCCTATGGAGGGGAAAACAATGGTTCTCCTTGTTGCAATGACTAATTCAGGAGAAAGTCACAACTTACTCTCGTACAAAACATGGGTGAAGCTGAAGAAGCCAGAGTTAAAGTCAACATCAACCAAAGTTAAATGTGTGCATGCAAGAATAATAGGAGCTTTGGTAAGTTTAAAGGTTAATATTTCCACCAAAAATAACCCTTGGTTGTGTAAGGTTTTTATCATGCCTACAAGTACCTTGGAAGAAGAAATGTTGCTTCGACGAAGATGGACATCAACTATGAGCCGCAAAGTGAATTGGGAGTAAATGACATCACACTTGTCATCCAGGGGATGCAGATATACATTGCCATTATGGAGTGGCTTAGACTCAAGCAATAATCTAAATTTTGAATAATCAAAGCCACCTAAGATGTTATTATGTGTTCTTGCAACAAAAGCACCGCAGGCACCCCAGTAAAAGGAGGGCAATGTGTCAAGCAAAGGTAAGATTCACACCTCACAATGAACCTTTAAGAACCAGTAGCCTTATATTCATCAATGTTGGGTTCCCAAACGGTTTTTGAAGGGAATAGAAAGATATGGTTACCCAAACAACGAACTAATGAAGCGAAGCCATCCATTTGAAAACCTCACCACCATCACAACCACAAAACACTGGAACTAATGGAGTGAAGCCATCCATGCAAAAACCTCGCCATCAACAACCACCAAACACCAAAACTACCACATCAAACCAATTAAGGAGGGTTGGAAAAGAAAAAGAATATCTAAGAATGGGTCCCTGTCAAAAACACCACCCTACCAAGCCAAGTAACAAAGAAGGTGTGGGTGCCCAAAAAGAAACCAAGTCAAAAACCTGACCTCACTACTTCCACAAGGTCGAGATTAGGTGGGAATGGTGATGAAAATCAATGCCCATTAAAGATGTGACTGGGAAGCCACACAAAACTAAAGTAGACACACAAGAACACATGTCTAAACACGATATGTTCACACAAGACCCTACTATACAGATTCTATGGACTGACTGATTTAATGGATGGAGCAAGAGTTATTGTGTTCCACAAAAGAACTACATCAAGAACTTTATCCAGATATACTTGAACCTAAACCATGGAATATCAAGCCAATAAATGCATGATAATCCTATATAACATGAATTATTGACTTGGTAATTGGGTTCTAACATTATAACAAACCCTTTGGAAGCACTTCCCTTACAACTCCATCAAATTCTCCACTGTGATTCTCCAGAATCACGGCCATGATTTTTGATCCCCAAAATCACGTCACACAACATTTGTCCAAATTCATCTTGGAATCCATGAATGATTCCTTCAATGCATCATGATCCACTTTGGACCCTAAACATAGTCATAACCTCATAGTTCTATCACTGTGATTCTGAAATTTACAAAATCACGCCACAAAGAATGAGCTAAATCTGATCTATACTGTGAGCCCTCAGAATGTGTTGTGACTGGGAGGGTTGGAATTATTTTTATGCTTATCTGACGTAAATGCACTGTGATTTATGGTCATGATTACAATAATTATTAATGTGATCACGGTAACAAATTGGTGTGATTACAGCCGCATTCCAAGGCCGATGTGATGATGCCATGTGTCACCTCCATTAAATCACTCATTGTGACCACCTTGGCTATAAACAGGTGTGTTCTCCTCCTATTTCCATCATTCTTTCTATTTTCAAAGCTTTTGTCTTCCATTTCTTTTGATTTCACCTGTGCTTGCTATTTGGACACAATCTGTTTACATCGGCCACAAACTTTATCAGGTAGCCCCACAAGCTTCATAAGGTAGGACATCGTGCCTTGTCTGTATTCTTTTTCAATGATATTTCTTGCATATATGTTGTAATCATTCGGGTTAGTAAGGTTCGTCAAATTCTCTCCTCTTAGCCTTCTCCCCTCCCATAATTCTTAATGGGACGAAAAGTACTATGATTGGCATCTCTAACCACACTCTCCTCTTAGCCTTCTCCCCTCCCATAATTCTTAATGGGACGAAAAGTACTATGATTGGCATCTCTAACCACACTCTCCTCATCCCTCAATCTTAGTGACTATGGTTCCCCAAACCGTGATTATGCAATCTACACAATCATGGCCCCTCACTAAATGTGACTATATAATCATGGTATATGAAACATGACAAAAACAAACATTAGCCCTTCTAGTGACATTCGAGGTGCGAATGAAACATGAAAAAAATAAAAATTAGCCCTTCTATATAATCATGGTATATGAAACATGACAAAAACAAAAATTAGCCCTTCTATAGTGACATTTGAGGCGTGAATGGCTCTCACTCATTAAATCAATTTGCCACTGTGATTCTATAGTCTATAGAATCGTGCCCCATGACTACCACATCACCAATCACAGTGCCACATCATCAATCACGTCCCCTTAAGGAATCACAGTGTGACTAATGTCACCAATCACGGTACCACATCACTAATCATGCCCCCTTAATCATGCTGACACGTCATATTCACGCTACCCAATCATGGTTGTATCTTCTCCTGCACATTCAAGGTACCAACCTGTTTATATGCCTCTACTCTACTGATAGGAACATGAAAATCTACACAGTGTTTTTTACCATGATTCTATAGTCTACACAATCACAATAGTGATCACTGCATCATCACTAATCACAAAAATAGAATGACCCCACCACATCATCAATTAGCATCTCCAACACTCTAGGAGCTGCCTAGGGGTCTTTTTTGAATGTCACCTCACTGTAATGCTTCCACTGTGATTCTGTAGTTTGTGGAATCACGACAGTTTGCATAATCATAGCACGTGATTCCGCGGACTTGGCAATCACACGTCACATGATTTCCACATCAACAATGACACTGCTACGTCACCAATATCACAATTGCTCGATCACGAGCGTGATTCTTGCCACATCATCTTTGCACAATCACATGACACCAACCCGATGACCGCACAATCATGAAAATTTATTCTTCATGCACAACTCCAATTCTTAACCCTTGATCTTGTTGCACTATTCTGCTAAAAGAAGGTAAAAACATGAAAGTTGTCAGGTCGTGATTTTTTAGTCCAATGAATTATGACCGTGATTACACTTCTAGAAAGCTGGATTTTATTCCCCAATACCCTGATAGTTTTATGCAAACACAAAATTCTAATCAATAAACTCTAACAATGGAACATGGTGCTCCTACCAGTCAGTGTATAATAATATTCTTTGTTTTAGTATCATGCAGGTAAGGATATCAACCCCGACCCACTGTATGAAGACCTGCCGAGGTCACCATTGTAGCACAAATACTGATAATTATACCAACCCTAGCTTTACCACTAGCACCATCGACCCCCCATATCTACCAATCATTGGTAGATATGATGCTTAGCACAGATACTGATATTTATACCAACCCTAGCTTTACTAGCACCATCAACCCCCCATAATGGTAATACTTAATCCTCACCCACACCTAGGGTAGTTGGCATGCCCTCATCTGACGTGCCCTTACCACCACGTCCTACCACCATAATTGTTTCTACTAAAGATTATCTTGAGTTTTGGTCAAAGAGCTAGTGAAAGAAAGTGAATATCCTCATGAATCTGAACTAAATCATGACTATTATAAGGAGCCATAGGATATTACACCCAATTTTTCTACATAATGCAAGGAGCAATGCTAGTACTACCCGTGTTTCAAACCAAGTTTTGGTCGAAGAGCCACTAGAAGAAAGTTAATATCCTCATGAGCCTGAATTAGATCATGACTATTATTATAGCCATAAGATATTGCACCCAATTTTTACATTATGCAAGGGGCACACCAGTACCTATGTTCCAAACCTCTATCCAATGGAAGGGGAGAGACATGAATGCAACAACTTGGAGGGCCCCGTTGTAATGCTATCATTGTTAGGACCTCATCATGTAATAGAGTGCCCACACAAAATGGTTTCTCTTACTCAATAGAGAAACAAGCTCCTCACATTACTCAACAAGCATTAAAGGCTCCAACATTTACCTGTACAAAGTGTGGAGTATACCGTCTAATTAAACACTATCCATATACAAGTCAAGCAAGGAAGTGACGACTTCTACCAATCCTGCAATAAGCCTCTGCTTGATAAGTATACAACTAGAATGGATTATAGCCCCACTTAATGTTCTAACTCAAGCTCAAGCCCACCAATTGAACAAAGACAAGGTGTATGTCACCAATCATTTCCAACAGTCATTAGCTTCTACCTCTAAAAAAGCTAGGAGAAGGCAACTAAAGAGGGTAGGCAAGGGTAGGATGCATTATTGCCACACTCTCAACATGCTAACTCAAGCTTAAGCCCACCAATTAAACAAAGACAAGGTGGATGTCACCAATCATTGCAAGTCATTGGCTTCTACCTCTTAAAAATCTAGGAGAAGGTAACCACAGAGGATGCATTATAGACCCACTCAACATGCTAACTCAAGCTAAGGCCCATCAATTGAACAAATACAAGGTGGATGTCACCAGTCATTGGCTTCTACCTCTAAAAAAGCTAGGAGAAGGTAACCAAAGAGGGTAGGCAAGGGTAAGTCAATGGTCCACGATAGTTTAGATGAGGGAACCATAGAAACAGGGTAAATGGGATTGTTGCATGAACGTATTCTTTACATCCATCTGGATGTAAAGACTAACCAATCCCATTGCATCCATAGCAATGACAGTTCTAGTTGCTATTCTTGTAACCAGGTTGAACCATTCTTGCCTTATACCTATTTACAAATCCATCTAAGTTATGCTTGACCTTATATGCCCACTTACATGTAATTGCCTTCTTATCCTTAAGCAAAGGCACTAATTCCCATGTCGCATTTCTCCTTATCTTTCCATTTTTTATTTCCAAGGGCCTACTTAAACAAGTAGACTCTATCTCTTGTACTGCTTTAACCATGTAAGCATAGGGAAGGATTCTATATCCATCATATATTAACCTGTCAAAACAATGTATCTAACTCGACTATGCATAGGGAAGGATTCTATATCCATCATATATTAACCTGTCAAAACAATGTATCTAACTCGACTATGCATGTGTACACCTAGATCATTCTCAGGTGTCCTCAAAGCAGCCTTGGTCCTTCATGCACCACGAGCAACCATTAACAAAATGCCAAGCTCCTCATCAAAAGGCTCTGCTTGGAGCCACTAAAGTCACCAGCCAAATAAGAAAGGATTGCTAACATATAATCAGGCAAAATGCCAAGCTCCTCATCAAGGCTTTGCTTAGAGCCACTAGACTCACCATCCACACAAAAGTGGATTGATGTATCAGGCACAAAAGGTTGATCTACCTTTTCCTCCCTTTATGTTATACATGTGTACTAGTACTACCTGTAGTACCACGAGATATACATCTACATTCCTTGCATCTGTCCTCAACCTGCCTAACACTAGATCCACTACTAGAAGACTCTCTAGGTCCACTAAACGCATGTGATTGTTGCTCTGATCACCAAGCACTATTGTATCTTGCCAATATGCCTTGTACCATGGGATAGACGACACAATGGTTTCTCTTACTCTTAGAGTTTGACTTTGCAGTCACTGTAAGAAAAGGAATGTAACATGTTCTAGTTGATCATATGTCACAAATCCATACTAATGGCAAACCCAACACTAGAATCGATGTGATCTACCAAATGCTTTCTTGTTTAAAAGAGACATGGTGTGCTTGATTAAAGTGATGAAATATCTCGATACTTTGCCTATGGTTTTTTGCAAGATCGACCATTGAATAAATATTTAAGTTGCGGTGGCTTATCAAGCTAGTGGCACCCTCTCAACTGATAGAGCAAGGCAACAATATAAGCTAGGTAAAGATGATTTTTTGTGGAGGTGTCTATGAGGATAAATTTATACATGTGTTAGAGGATACACACTTGGGGGTTATAGGGGGACATGTCACTCGGGAAGTGAGCATGAGCGACATGTTCTCCAAGCAGAAAAAATATATATCAAGGGTTATGGTGAGTGTCAACAATTTGTTGTACCACAACAGAGGGATAGGATGTTCCTCACCCCAATTATAGCCCAACAACCTTTTGAGAAAAAGGGAATTGACTTCGTAGGACTCCTTAGTCCTATCGCATATAAAACTCAAGCTCGCTACATCATAGTAGCAACATATTATTTCACCAAGTGGATAGATGCTAATGCCTACCAGAAAAAGGCTGATACTCATACCACTGCTAAATTCCTATACAACTAGGTCACTTCTAGGTTTGGATTCCCTTTAGAGCTTGTAATAAGTGAGGTGATTATTGCCTCATAAAAGGCTTCATGATAGTTCACAGACAAGTCCATCTATTATCCACAAGCCAATGGCCAGGTAGATAGCACAAATAAAGCGTTGTGTGGCATTTTAACAAAGACCATTCAGGCAAGTGGAATGGATTAGGAACATAAGCTTACAGGTCCGTTATGGTCTTATTGAACATCATACAAAGATACCCCATTTCGATTAACCTACTGGGTTGGTGCTATGAATGCCCATGGAAAACACAGTTCCCAATTTGAGAATTGTAATCAATGAGAAATGTTATGGTCTTACTGAACATCATACAAAGATACCCCATTTCAGTTAACCTAATGGGTTGGTGCTGTGAATGCCCATGGAATACATAGTTCCCAATTTGAGAATTATAATCAATGAGAAATGTTAGCCATGCATGAGCTAATGGTAGAAAATCCCCAATGGAAAAAATGGGTTGACCAAAATGTAATAGCCAAGGAGCTTAAAGAGGGAAACTTAGTGTTGTTGCCTAGAACAAGAAATGAAAAAAATTAAAACTACAGGGCATGGGTCCATTCAAGATCACCAAAATTATTCCACAAACATCTATTAGAATCCAAACCCTTGGCATTAAGACCAATGGGTATATCAATGTTAGTAAGCTAAAAAACTATTATGGACCCCTAAGATAAGACATACCTACTCAAACCCATAAGAAGAAGAGGAGAAAAAAGAGTAAGGCAAGGTGAAAATACTTGCCCAAGAGGAGGCTATGGCCATGATCAACAAAGCTAAACAATGGATGGGAAAGACACCGTATCATCTACCATCAAGGACACACCATTAAGGATGAAGACCTAGATATTGAGTCTACAAGGGTCAACATTCAAGTGTCTATGGTCGGAAACAACACAAGCATAGCTCTAATTGACACGGGAGCAAGTCACAATGTGAATCAGTCTAATGAAACATGGGAAGCTCTAGTAAACCAAACTTGGAATCGATAAATATAAGTGGTGGTAGTTCCAGTCTAGTATGGTAAATGTTAAAGGATGTTTAAAATTCCAAATCCTCAAGTCAACAATAGCCCTGTGGGGCCAAAATGGTATATGTTATGCCTATAGGTGTTGTGGTAGAGCAAATATTACTGGGAAGAGCATGGGTTGCAATTGACTTCTCCATACAATGGAAGGAATGAACCATTCGACTATAGACAAAGAAAGGTAGAGAAATGTTACCCACTTTCATTCCCAAGTTTTGAGAAATGCTACTTCAAAGAGAATCAAAAGCTACTGGGTAATACTAAAGGTTGTTTTAACATCACGAGGGTATTATAAGGGAGCCACCACATGGAGAATGAGTTTCAAGAACTTTTGTGTGTAGTCGACCTTACTAAAACCTTGCTCTCTAAGTCATCCCACTCACCAATCAACTTATTATTTCTTCACTTGGAAGTGAAGGTATTTTACATTGCACCCTTAAAATCACCCCCTGTGGGGTAATTTCATAACTATTGTCATGCAAATGTCACCACCAAGTGTGTGCATACCCCTCCATCTGGAGTGAGGAAAATTACACCTTAGCATGATCACTTCTTGGGTTCATTTCAAAATACATATCCAATTTGTCAACCCATTCACATCAACTCTTCATTGCTTGATCTTTCCCCTTTGAACTTTGAGAAAACCACTTTGTATTTGATGCCCTTAAAGTCATCTTCATTTTCTTTGGCATTACCCATGTGTAGCCTTGTAGTAGGTGGATCATCATAATTCCACGAACTATCTACATGTGTAAAGTCAAAAGCTACACACTTCCCTTTGGCATCTTCTAGTGATGTAGATGGAATGTTTGTAGGAAAAATCCCAAAATAAAATGAACCCGGTGGTAAGTTTTCCTTGTTGCCCACTTGCACATGCGCATTGCCACCTAAATTCTTGTGTTGACTCATGAAGTCTTCAAGTTTCTGAGAGAGGGACCCCTCTTTGAATGCTTTTAGCAAAGATGTGTAGTTATGATTCATGCTCTCAACCAAAATAACTTGGTTCTTGTTCATGCTTCCCAACAAATTAGTTTGTTGAGATTGATTCTCCATCAAACTAACTTGACCTTTTATTGATGGTTTGAAGCATTGAAGCATCATTTCCACCATAGTTTTCATGTCATTGCTCGTCAATGCCACTTGTATGATCGGTCCCATTAATGTCGGGTCTTCACAAGCATCAATGTGTGAATCCAATGCATTCTATATGCAATCAAACCCATTCACATTGCCACCGATTCATTCTCAAGCCCTTCATTAACAATCTTGCATGATTCCCCATGGCTTCAACCAAGAGTTTCCAAGCTAACTTTCATTGCCAATAGCCCAAATTGCATACATGTCCTTGCCAAGGTTGTTACTTCTCATGGAAAATATGCATGGAATCAAAGGAATATGATCAAAATGGGAAAGGTTTATTGCATTCGTGATGCATGGTAATTAAGATTGACCAAGATTAGTGCATTCATCATGGAAAATATCTAAAGCATGTACGAATAATGAAAACTTGCAAAACAAGAAATCTTACATTTTCACCAATGTAATCAAGAAAACACATATGGCAACCATTCCGATGAACATTTTTACAAAAAATGTTGAGAAAAGGCATGATTAAGGCTTTAATTAGTGCAAAAGTTGAAGAGAGTCCCCAATTTTAAAGGAAATGCCCCAATTTTATGCATTTTGGCAATGATACAAAGAAGGCATGCTATGCATCATAATCAAGAAATCATGTATGAAGAGGCTTCATTAAGCAAGATTTTCCATCAATGAATCCTAGATTTTAAAGAAACCCTAAACCTTAAGCATGGTTTAGATTTTTGTAAGCTTTTGAATAGGAATCAAGGTACGCATCAAGCAAGAGCTTATCGTGAGAAGCTTTATTCAATCACGACATGGAGTCCAAAAACCCTAAAAATAGGCTAGTGCTTCTCATTTTGTAGTTGTGGCTAGAAATCATGCAAATCATGTAAAGCTTGAAGCATTGGGAGCATAGTATGCACTAACAGAGGCTTAAGACACTTGCAATGGCTATTAATGAGAATTAGGGCTTGAAGAATTAGCATAGAGGCAAGGCGACTAGTCAAGCAGTCGACACATGATGCGAAACGGTCCGTTTTCAATGATCTTGCATCCCACAACTCACTTTACTTACATACTCCTTACATAACGTCTTCCCAAATTCCCTTCAAGCTCTAATGGTGTTGAATTATTGCTCCAAAGTTTCCATTTTTCAAAAACATGAAGAGAAAATTTGGGAAAGAAGAAGTGCAAGTCCATACCTTCAAGATTTGTCCATAGCACACCAAAAATGTGTCATCCACTCAAAGTTGCCCTAAAACGAGCCCAAATCTCTGCAAAATGTGCCCAAACTTTGTCCCAAAATTATAACCACCATATCCATTAATCTAAGCTTTATTATGCACAAATGAAGACCTAAGTACAACCACTAAGAGAAATTGGGGTTTGACTGGAAATTTTTGTATAAGAAATTTAGCAAAATTTTGGCATGAAATTGTATGGATCAAAGCAAAGCTCTAATACCAATGAAAGGAAGGGAGAGGAGAGGAGACTTGTTTACATGGAGTCTAGAGACATGTAAACACCGTTTACATGGAGTCTAAGACAAGGGAGGAGGTCTCCATGAAAGCTTGCTAGGAAAGACATGATTAGTATTGATCATAAGTGATTATGAGTTATTTACAATTAGGGCTTATCATTGTCTTATATACCTATACTCCATGTTCACCCTCACTTATGCCTTGGCCTCCACATTAGACCATGCCCATGGCCCCTTTATTGGCCCATTTCCCTTTACAAGATCCCATTTAGCCAATTAATGATTTAGCCTTAGCGCTTTCTTACATGGGTGGTAGTGTGGATCCAAATAAGCGGGTGCTTTCCAAATGAAACCAAAATTATGTTTGAAAAAGCTTAGAAAAATGGTAAAAACAAAAAAAAAAGACTCTATGACGATGGAGTCAATCCAAAGGTGTATGTCTGACAATGCCTTAATTGTCAAAAGATTAAAGCCAAAAGGATCAAATTACCTGGGAAATTGCATCCTTCCAACAATGAAATGGGAGTGCATTGGTATGGATTTGATCATCACCAAATTGCCTTCTAGTTCCAAATATGACTCCATATTCATAGTGGTTGATAGACTTACCAAAGTTACACATCTTATACCAGTAAAGCAGACCTACACTACCTTACATATTGCCAAGATATTCTTGCGAGAGATCTTTTGTTTACATGGATTACCTCGCATAATTGTGAGTGATAATGCGAAGTTTACTTCATGATTCTAAACATCATTTTTCAAAGTAGTTGGACTTCTCTTTATCTTAGCACAGTGTATCATCTCGAGTTTGATGGTGGTCAAACTAAAAGGGTTAATCAAGTTATCGAAGATGCAATTAGAACTTTCTATGGACATGAGCTAAAAAGAGGTTGATATCTAGTATAATTTGCCTATAATGGAAGTATTGGTATGAGTCCTTTCAAAGCCTTGCAAGAGGCAAAGACTGTCTTGCTCACTTGACTTGGTCTGACCCTCTAATAAGGGTAGAAGTTTTGAGGTAAATGCAATAAAATGGAGAGCCAGACGCAATCCATAAGAAGAGATATCAAAGCTACTCAAAGATAAACAGAAGCATTATGCAGATCTTGTTGGAATAGTTGAAGTCTCCATAGTGTGAAAGGGTTATTGAGTCTTTTGGTGTGCACTTTAGGTGTGAACCATCTCTTAGTAAGAGTCAAAAGATAAGGCCTTAGTACCTTAAAATACATTGTACATGGTGTGAGTATTATCATTATAATATAATCATTGTGTTCATGTGCAAACTCTCTCTCTCACCTGAGTTCTATTATATCCCTCTCTCTCTCTCTCTCTCTCTCTCTCTCTCTTATATACATGTATATGCTTCCACACACAATGGCTTGATCTCTCCACCTCTCCTTGTTCTAACATGGTATCAAAGCTAGGCTCCATTCCACCATCATGCTTCACCTTCTCCCCTCTTCTGCATTTTTTAGGATTTGTGTTTTTTAGGGTTTTTAGGTTTTTTTGGGTTTTCCATTTTGAGCCTTCCATGAGCATTTGTGCGTTTTTCTCTTCATGAGCCACCCCCTTCATATGTTGCATTTTTTTTCTTCTTCACACATGCACTTTTCTAATTCGATTCACCCCCATCTACTGTGTGTTTGACACACTTTTCTAATTCGATATGCCTCCATCTTTTGTGTGTCTTTTGGCATCATAAACCTTGTGTTTGATGCACTTAATTCGTGGGTACCCTATTGTGTGAAGAGAATGCCAAAGAGAACCTTGGAGGCGTTCTTCATCAACATCATCTACAATATGTGTAGTACCTTTTAGATGGATCTTAAGTAAGAGATTCAATGGATCAATCTTTCCTTCAATGTTTTGCTTCCTTCAAGGAGGGGACAAGGGATGCACCAACAGGTGCTTCAATCTATGATGTTGAGACCACCACATGGTCTACATCCTATGCTTCCTTCATGGAGCTATCGGATCTTTCAATATTGATGCCTGTCTCAAGGCATATGTATTCAGCATCAACATTCACATCTTCATTGCAAACACATTTACATTTGATTGCTTAGCCGTGGCCCATGAGCCTAAAAGGATGACCCAAGCATCCATTGCTTTAAAACGTCACTAAAAAAAGGATCTTTACCCAATTTTTAATCTATTTTCTCTTCTATGAGTTAAGGGTTCTCTGCTCGGGTTGTCCCCCAAAATCTAAAATTTTGGATATGTTTTGTAATTCCTTGATTCTATAAAAGGTAAAGATGTTTTTCTTATCCTAATTAGGAGTTGGGAGGGGTGACTAAGTAATAATCTCAAGTTGGGTCATAAGCTGATCGAGGGAATATTTATGGCACGGCAGGTGCACATGGCTAGTTTGCCTCTCTACAATGATGTGATGGAGTTGGAGATTGGTTTCTTCTTTTGCATTTGGGTCTCACCAACTTGACTTCAAGGGGGGGGGGGATGTTGGAATAGTCAAAGTCTCCATAGTGTGAAAGGGTTATTGAGTCTTTTGGTGTGAACCACTCTTAGTAAATGTCGAAAGATAAGGCCTTACATTGTAAATGGTGTGAGTATTATCATTCATAATATAATCATTGTTTTCATGTGCAATCTTGCTCTCACTTAAGTTCTATTGCATCTCTCTCTCTCTCTCACACTCTCTCTCTCTCTCTCTCTCTCTCTCTTCCATATCCATGTCTATGCTTCCACACACCATAGCTTGATCTCTCCACTTCTCCATCCACTCCCACTCCCTCCTGGACCTGGTCATGTTTCTAATAGATCCAAAGAGGTTAAGT
Organism: Cibotium barometz; assembly: GCF_041138505.1. Classification (NCBI taxonomy): domain Eukaryota; kingdom Viridiplantae; phylum Streptophyta; class Polypodiopsida; order Cyatheales; family Cibotiaceae; genus Cibotium; species Cibotium barometz. Next base: position 31,933,168 of record NC_141079.1, on the reverse strand, counting down.
CATGATGTTGAAGAAGGCAACATCATTTTTCTTTGTGTATAACCCAAGAGGAGTTCTTTATCCTTGGGGAAGTAAAATAAGTTATCACCAAGATACTATGGGCCTTATGTTATCACAAAGGCTTATGAGTTGCTTCTTCTTCCACATCTTAAAGTTCACACAGTGACTTTCATGTCAGCTTACTGAAGAAGTATCAGCTGAACCCTGAGCACTTTAGGGAATGATCACATCATCATGCTACCACAAGGACATATAGAGTTAGAACCTAAAGAGATCCTCATGACCTCTACGAGATAGGATTCTAAGAGAATGCTTGGTTAAATGAAAGTTTTTCCTTGTTAAAGATGTAACTTGGAAAAAAGAGGAGGATCTAGCCAAAGATTATCCCCATTTTGTGATATGAGGGCATCTCAATGTTTTAAGTGGGGGAGGATATAAGATCCCTCCTATTTGTGCAAAGAGAAAATGGTAAATAAAAGAAAATTGGTCCAAAAATAATAAAATGGTGTATTGTTAGATGAAGGTAAAGTGTAATGGAATGTGCACATGGGAAAATTACTTAAAGATGAGTAAAAGCCATGAAATTTTATTTTTTTACGAGAACGTTGATTTTTATAAGATTCTTATGCCCAAAAAAATGATAAAGGTGCACATGTACACATACATGTGTGTGTGTGTGTGTGTGTGTGTGTGTGTGTGTTCCCCCTTATGTGAAAGCACTTAAATGCCAAAATAATTTGAAAGATCTGAGTTCGTAATTAAATCCAAAATATGGGTTTTACGTATAGGTAGAAATATTATTAGCACATTGGAGAAAATAAATTAAAATGGGTTAGCCTAAGTGTGTCTAAAGTTTGGGAAAATTCTAATTAAATGATAGATTTGGGTGAAAACCATGCTTTGGGGAAACCAATTGGAATTAAGGAAATGGTAAGTTGAATTGTACACATCGTCTTTTATTAGATGATTTTGGTAAACCATGCGTTGGCTAGTGGTTTCTTACATGCGTGGTGTCGAGCTCCTCAACTCTAGTTGCATTAGTGCATGGTGGGCTCTTACTTTAGTAAGCCTTAGTCTAGCCTCTTTTCCTTGTAGTTAACTCATCTAATGTGAAGTGCATGGTGGCTGGAAATCATACATGCCAAAATAGGTGAATCCCATGTATGTGAAGAGCCATCATCTATATAAGGGGGTCCCCCTCTCATTTTTCTCCATGCCTATTTATTGCTCATCATTTGCTTTGAAAAGTATTCTTTTTACACCCCCTGGAGTACTTATATGACACACTTACACCTTGTAGTACCATCCAAGCTAGTCAAATAAGGCATTTAAGCCAACTTGAGAAAATCTAGGGCACTTAAAACTATGCTTCAAGAAGGCATGGAATTTTGAAGAACTTAGGAGTGGTTTTCTTCGTCCTGCAGCACCTATACATCAAGCTTTGGTCATATTTCAAGTAGGTTATCAATTCCCTTGTTCATAAATTTGAATTTGTGAAGCTACATAGTCCTTTTTAAGCTTAAAATCCTTGCTTTTCATTTTTAAGTTCTTAGTTAAATAAAACATAAAATCGAGACTTATAAAGACCTATTATTAGAGGTGCAACTTATGTGTAGATTCTATTAAATTAAATAAATTAAAACCTTGTAAAGTATGCACAATCAACTTTAGAGTAGGGTTTCAAATTAAATCTTGGGGAAAAAAACATTAGAAAATAGTGTTTCCTTGCAAAGAAATTAATCACAGTGAAACCATAGGGTAAAAGCTAGCAAAGTGGGTTTTGGAAAATTCTTTCTTGGTGATAATAGAAGAAGCCTTATAGTTTATTATAAATATTTTTTTCTTGTCTTAGATCACATTGGAATAAAATAAAGGGGAATCAAGGGTTAAAAGACTCAAGTAGAGGTTAGCTTCATAAATAAATTGTGTACCCTCAAGGTGTACTTAAATGCAGTTCTTGTTTTTCCCCTCATATATAGAATCTTGGCTTTTTCTTAGATTAGTAAGGGTAAACTTTAGGATAAAGGTATCTCAAAATTAGCCTTAAAATCTAGCAAGAGTTTGTGTGAAAAAAGAAGGTTAAGCCAAGCTTGGGGACTAGCTCTAAATGTGTCCAAGTTGTGTAACCATTGTGCACCCCTTGTACATAGGAACCTGCACATTTTACACCCATAGGGAACCCTTAAAGTTTGAGAGGAAGCATGATCAAATCTTATGATTTTATAATTTTTTGTCCTAGATATACATTAATAACCCTGATGATAAAAAAGTGGTGTTATGACCCTAGAGTTCCTTTTTTAGAGAGAGATTGTTTCTCCCTTCTTCACATAGGAATAGATAGAAATGTTTTAGGGAATAAACTGGCCAAGTCCTCAAAGCAAAGACTAAAAGTCTATCTCTAAATAGATGAATTAATGAGTATATATAAAATCAAAGGTTATCTTTTTAATAAATAAGACCTCTAGAGAGTGAAAATTTCCCATTAGGAAGAAGGGAAGACTTCATCAATTGGAGTTATCTCTTAAAGCTAGAAAAGAATCAAGATAGAACACTTAAAAGTGCACTATAAAGAAGAATAAGTAGTCAAAATTCTCCAAGAAAATAATAAATATACCTAGATTTTGCCATGAATCGAGAAATTCATTAGGACTTTGAATAAGAACTTAGGACAAGAGAGAACAAGGAGCTCAACTCCAAGGATTAGTAACACCCATGAAAATGCTTAGAGATGGCTTAAAAAACAACGGAAGGGTTTAAAAAAAAGATCCTCGCAGATATGGCCTTAGAGACCTTATGGCTTAAAGGATGGATTCAACTATTGCTCAAGGATTGTGAAGGTTTGGACCAAGGATATTGGATTGGGAAAAGCGTTTAGAGATTCGATGGAGGACCAAGACTGTCATGCATGATGTAGGTTGCTCGATCATGTTTGATATTGTTGTTGAAATATTGGTTATTGTGTGGAGCTTATGAAGGTACCTCACAAGTTGATGTGATGTCGAGTGGTTGTTATCCAAGTGGTGAGTCCTACCATGAAGATGGTCATCTGAGACCTTGACCCATCTCAGTGGATGTGGGTGTGCTCCTGGCATTCTTAGTGTGAGGATAGAGGCAGCTCCAAAGTATACTATGCTAGGCAAGTTTGGGTTGGATGCATGCATCGTGGGGTCACAAGACTCTAGTGCAAACATAACATGGAGTGCTCATTCCTTGGGAAGGATATGGCCATTAAAAGTGGCTCCTACTGATCTGGGATGCGAGACTTGTGGGCTCGAACAGTAGCACAATTGGAGTGCTTGGGCTCAGTGGTGCATATCTTTCTAGTTCAAGGAACAAAGGCATGGTGCAAAGAGATATGTTTTGATACATGAGATATTATTTTAATTACTAGTTGGATGATATTCTAGAATTTCGTATAATCTTCAATATGTATGTTTTTAATACTTTTTAATGTATAAAAGCTTTAAGTTTAAATGTCAGTTTTCAAAAGAAATGTATGACGTCGTGGAGTGTGTGTGTGAACTATTTTTCGTTGCTCCAATTGGGTGTGTGAGTAATGAACTAGGAATATCAATGTGTGAGTTCATGATGGCTCCATAGGCCTAGTGGTGGTAAGGCGGTTGGCTAGACCTAGGGCATTGGATGGGATCTAGGTTGTGCCTATGGATGTAGCTGAAGTAGAAATTGGATACATCACTAGAAAGCAGGTGGTAGGGTGGATCTAAATAAGTGGGGGTGCTTTCTAAACAAAACCAAAATTCTGTTTGAAAAAACTTAGAAAAATGGAAAAAATTGGGAAATTAGACTCTAGGACGATGGATTCAATCCAAAGGTGTAGACCATGTCTACCTCATGATCGAGGAGTAATATGTTGGAGAGTGTTGTGTATGCATTTTATAAAGCCACCAATTGTTTCTTTATTTTGAGAATCGTGAAAGGACCTCACAAGAGGATTCTATGCATTTCCTAGTGTAAGCTTTTTTGGGCAGATAGGGGATGTATGCTACTAGCTAGCCACACTAGACTAGTGTGTGTATGACACTCCCACGTGGGGCTCTCTACCCACCAGTACATGTGTATGCCATTACCATGCCTTGGGAAGACGTATTGTGTAGTGTATAGGGGGTAGGTGTCCTCACAAGAAATCAAGAAAGAGATTAACGCTACTGATAAAAATGAAGCATAATGATAAGGCAAGAGGTTTAGCTCAAAAGCTCATACATTTTATCCATTACTCAAAGTGCCTTTATCTAGGCTTAAGTACAGCTCCATTAGCCATTAAACATGGCCTTTAAACTTACTTAAGCATCTCCTAATCTTTTCTAGATTTGAGCACCATCTCCCTTGAAGTCAGCACTCATTTGGCATCCTTCTAGGTGCCTACTTTTCCTTTGGCCTCCACATGGGCTGGCCATTCCATATTTTTCACATCCTTTGGGCTCCCTTTGACCCTTTAAACCATAGAATATGACTTATGCAACTCTTACAAATGTTTGAGTGTCACTTACTGCTTCCCCTTGCTCCAAACATTTACCCCACATCACTTGCTATTTCAACATTCCCCCCCAAGTGATGAACTACTACCACCATACATACACTAGACCTACACTCTTAGTCATTTGCTAAAGTGGTATAACACTATTGCCTCATAGGCTACAATGTTGGATTAAAGCCTATAGTTCTCACAAGGGTTGGAATATAATGACTAGGTATAAACACAAGGTGAGAGGGGTGCCCTCTTCCATTGACTACAAGATTTTTTTGATGATTGGCCTCGTTCCTAGGAAGCCCCTTCATTTGGATCTTCTTTCACCATGATGTTTGCTTGATTGTTGTTTGGAGTTTTCTTCTTGCTTCAAAAATCTCTCTCTATTTGGCTTGGCTTGCCAAAAAGTTGCACTTTACTCTGGCTCTTGGTCCTTTGGTGAAGAAAGCTTTCTCTTCATATTGCGAGGATCCCCCCCCCCCAAACTTTGGCTTTGAGTCTCCTTTCTTCCTCGATCAAGGCTCGTCCTTCAATGTCAGGGTGAAGGTCAGATTAGGTAGGTTCTTCAAGGTAGCTAGCAAGCTAAATGCTTCCAAGGTCATGCTCTTGAATGGCATGTTCCTCTTCTACTAGAGACCCAACATGTGCAAGTTGTTGCATAACACTTTTCATTTTATTTATATGTGCTTTTACAATGACTCACTCTCTTTGTTGTCCAACCCAAAAAAAACTGATTTTTAACTTTTATTTTGGAGTTTATTTGTTTAGCACCAAATAGCTTCTCTAGTTCATTCAATCTTCCTTTAGAGTTATCTTCCGATGGAATGTGATGGATGAAACTATCATGTAGCCCTAATGCAATGATGGTTAGAGCTTTCTCATCTCTTCCTATCCAAAACCTTTGTTTTATCTTCCCCTTCTAATCCTTAATATTCTCTCTTCCACTTACTATCCCCTAAAGCCCACCTTTTATGAGAACAAACTTGAGTTTTACTTACCATGTATAGAAATATTCACCATTAAATTTATCAACTATGAGTGGATTTGACATGGTTTCCTTATGTGGATGGGAAGGTTTTTGCCAATGTGGTTACCCAAAGCCAATGTCTAGTCCCTCACAAAAGTGGAGATGTGATTTAATGAGATTAACACTTTCCAAATTTAAAAACTTTAAAACTACAAAATACCATGATTTGGGAGAGTGATTTAGAGTACTAAACTAAGGGAAAATTTGGTTTTGATTATGCACGTGTTTAGTAGCGCCCCAATGGCTCTAGAAATTGATTGTATAATACTAATTATCCTATTAATGTAGACAATTTTCTACTAATAGAGTAGAGAATGATTTGACAATTAAAGCTTCAATGAGTGTTGTTTCTGCTCATCAAATCAATGTATACGTCCTCTACATCATGTGAGTTGAACCCATGAGCCAAGAACTATCAAGAATGATGAAAAATTCTAAGATTTTTCCCTTCTAGGCTGGAAGTTTGCCACAACTGCTCCCTCTTTTGATGCCTTTGATTTGATCAATAATTCCCTCTGATGTGTTTCAGCTCTTTGAATTGATGTACTAGCTCCCAAGTGTGCCTTCTTGAATTAATGATTTGGAGCTTGGCAAAAGAGGGGAAAATTTGCTTAAAAGATAATTAAGAAAAAGTTATTATTTCCTAATCTAAGTAATCTTGCCTAAGCATCTCCTAATCTTTTCTAGATTTGAGCACTATCTCCCTTGAAGTGAGGACCCATTTGGCCTTTCCCACTTCTTATAGGTGCCTAGTTTTGGCCTCCACATGGGCTAGCCATCCCAAATTTTCCTCATTATTTGGGCTCCCTTTGACCCTTTGAACAATTGTCTATGACTTATGAAACTCTTGCAAATGTTTGAGGGTCACATGCCACTCCCCCTTCCTCCAAACATTTATCCCACATCACTTGCTATTCAACATTTGAGGCAAAAAAATCTTGATGTATTACTATTTTTTGAGAAATTTTTATATTTGTGGTGTAACTTCACTTGATCGCCCTTACTTATCTCATGTGCCAGTGCCCTAATTAAATTAATGAGACAAAAAGTAGCATTTTATCTCTGCGTATAATAATTCTAGCATGTATAAGAACTACATATACTCAAGTGGCAATAAACTAGGGGCAAAGGAATAGCCTAGCACCATGAGTTTGAATTAACTCACCCACCCTCCCTCCACTAAGGTTTGTTTGATGAAAAAGAAGCTCTCTCAACCCAAAAGAATGTGCTAATAAAGTCCTTAAATTCATTTGGATAAGTTTTTGGCCCATGAAAGATCCATGCATGAGTGCCCAACAATGAACTTATGTTTATGGGCTTACATGCACATAACTAGTCTACCTAGTGGAGCAATCTAGGACCACCTCTTCCTTTGGTTGCTTACCTTCAAATGTCTAATTTTTCTCACAACTTATGTGTGAACTATTGTTTCCTCTCCTAATGACATTAGTATTATTCTCGTTCAAACATCTTTTCCTTGAACAATCTTGGTTTTTAATACCTCGATACACACATCCTTTCCAAAACACTTGGGTGTTTCCTCTTTCTAAGATTCATTATCATTGATGACAAACTCAAGATAATGTTCTCAAACTTAGGTTTGGCTTCCCAATTTGCATTTATTATAATAAGGAAGACCTCTCCAACAAACTAGAATAGTACAATTTCCTAATCGCTTCTCTCTATAGTCCAAAATTTGTGGTGGGTTGTCATTACCCTCATGAAGATACATGGGTGATAACTTGGTACACTTTCCATTTAAAGTGGCTTTGATTTAGGTGCAATACTTAATCACCCTCTTTCAAAGGATTGGAATGTCCTTATCTTGTTTGTAAACTTGGTTGTTGTACGTATAGCTTCATGAATATTACCTCAAGCATAAGTTGCATCTTAGACAAGGATTCCACGATGTTGGGATTCTGATGAGTAATTCTATGTTGAAAGGAAACACAAGAACCATACTCATATCATAATTCATTTCAAACAAAGAAAAGTTAGCAAAAGAATGCTTGTGGTGAGCCATTTTAGTTAGGTGATCTATTATGACTAAAATAACAGTTACTCTCCTCCTTTTGTTTTGAGCAAACCCATGATGAAGTCCATGGATATAATTTTTCATTTTCTTTCAAGTATAAATAAAGGAAAGATATCTAAGATAGTAAAATTTTCTAACTTTAATAAAGGAAAGCTATCTAGGATATGTAACTTTTTTTGATTGACATGGCTACAGTCTCACATACTGATGTACATCTCTTTTTAACTCAAGCACCAATGACTCACATACTAATGTACATCTCTCTTTAACTCAAGCACCAATGTCTCACATACTTCTGTACATCTGTCTTTAACTCAAACACCAACAAAATTATTTGACATTGACAACAATGTCTCACATACAGATGTACATCTCTCTTTAACTTAGGTACTAAATAAAACCATTTAATGAGCCTTGAAGGTTTCTTACAAAAAACCCATCATGACTATAGGCTTGCACCCCAGGAGAAAAGCACACATGTAGAGAGAGAGAGAGAGAGAGAGAGAGAGAGAGAGAGAGAGAGAGAGAGAGAGAGAGAGAGAGAGAGAGAGAGAGAGAGAGAACAAAAAACTTCATCTCTATTAATGTCAGTTGGGCGAGCTTCTTTCAATTACATGACTAAGAGCATATATGAATTTACAAAGCAACTTTGCCAAAAACAATGTGCCTTGCTCCAATAATATGGTTATAATAAATAGGGAAAGAGGTATTGATAGCATTAGCTCCTTCAGTCCCCTCTTTGCTAGAAATATATAGGATGAGAGATATTGATAGCAGTAATAAAAGATACGTTGTGAGAGGGGGTCCCCCTAAGGTAGTAGACCTTAATTTAATTATATGGCTGCTATGTACATACTAGAAACAATGTGTGTAGGAGCGTTTCTCATATAAATAAACAATCGAGGAGCATGAGGAGGTGAATTTTAAACTTAGCAAGGCGAGAAAACAAGCTACAAATATTAGGGTTAGCATGTACTCTCGTGCAGTGGAGGATAGCACAAACAGTGATGGCGGGGAAAGGCCCCTAAAAAGACATGTTGACATTGATGCTGATTGTCCCCTTACACTTGACATGGAAAAGTTGACATGGAAAGTGGGAACAAGTTGTCTTATGCTGACACTGGAGCCCGGGGAGGCATACCAGAGCATGTTAAGTCCTCGCTTCAAAAGGAGGTTTACCAAGAGGTGGGTAGGATGGCATCCAAAAATCACAGAAGGCAAAAAGTCTTCAAAACTGGCACAGAGCTCTCTCTGGGAAAACTCTTTTTGATGTGCACAAAGCCCTCACCTGAGGGCTCTTCTTTTACTTCACAGGGAAACCTCCATCTGAAGAGACCTTCCTCAAATGGTTCTAGGAGGTGTATGGAGCCAAGGCCAAACTCGCTAGGTATCACTTTGCAGGCAAAGGTTTCTTGCCATGGTTGACTTAGAGTAGCAAAGGGACTACATTCTCAACATTGTGGCTGCCTTCAAAGTAAATGTGGTCTTTGCCCTCTCTTGGACCCCAACCTTTAAGCCAGAGGAGGTCCTACAATTCCAATGTCCATTTTAGGTGGATTTCCCAGGTTTGCCATACTTCTTCTGGGATCAAATCAGGGACATTGCAGGAGCTTTGGGGAGGATACATGCGCTTAGATATAGCATACATGAAGGCAAAGCCTCCAAGAAAACATGCATCCTCTGGGATGGGAGATAAGAAATTCCAAAATTCATGGAGTTTGATTTGCATGGCTGCCCTGTGGTTATTGAGGTCCATTTCCACCCTTTCCCTGACACATGTTACAAGTGTAGGGCTCTTGGGCATTTTGCAAAAGACTGTCATGTGGACTGTTTTGAGACTAAGCAGCAGATTGAGAAATCCACAGGAGAAGACCCTAATTCCAATGTCCAAACCCGTGGTCATAACACTAAGCAAAACCCTAAGGATAACATCTCACAGAAGGCTTCTGATGTTCAGGCAGAGAAAGCTAAGGTTGATGGAGCTGGAGAGGGTACAAGCAAGGCTGCTAAATAGAAGGACAAAAAAAAATGATGATTGGAGAATAATCACTCAGAAGAAGAATGAGAAAGGTAAGAGCCTGCTCCAAAGGAACCCTCTGTAGGAAATCACCAATAAGCAGGGCACAAAAGAAGGCTTCTGATGTTTAGGATAACATCTCACAGAAGGCTTCTGATGTTCAGGCAGAACTCAGAAGAAGAATGAGAAAGGTAAGAGCCTGCTCCAAAGGAACCCTCTGTAGGAAATCACCAATAAGCAGGGCACAAGGAGCAACATTAAAAGGGATATTTGAAACAGGGCGAAGGAATTTGGTGTCCTTTGGGAGGGAGGAAGTCAAGAGATTATCAGCATTTTGGATGGGAACAACTGATGCCTTCTCACAGGTCATTAGGATGGCCTCATGGAATGTAAGAGGACTCTGCTCTCATAGAAGGTAGAGTTATGTAAGGAATTTTGTTAAGAAGGAAGGACTAGACATCTTAATGCTCCAGGAGACCAAGATGGGGGAAGAACGTTCAATCAGAGTTCTCTGAATTGGGGAGTTGTAAGAATGCAGTAGCACGCTATGGACTTAGTAAAGGCCCTTCTCTCACCCTAGAGGGGATAAAGGACCTTATTGTCCAAGCCTATAAGCTGGCCATTAATAATCGAGGATCCATCAGGCCAAAACAGTCCTGAGGAGGCTGTTAAAGCTTAAAGGGTGATGTATCTCTCATTGATACTAATATAATAACCTCTTTTGCATTAAAAAAAGAACATTTCTCGGCCCCCGCATGGGTTTGGCATTGGAATTAGTGCGCCTTACCTAGTGGTCTGTGTGTTGTCTTAACAAGCGGAGCAACATGGTGGACGTGGAGATGGGGGAGGCAGCGATGCCTTCTGCTGCTGAGATCTTTAAAGCTGCTGAGACGGGCCAAACCGAGCTGTTTGAGGGCCTCTCCCCTCACCAGCTCCTCCAACTCTGCTCCCTCCGAAACGAGGATTCTCGCTCGCCCCTGCACGTGGCCGCATCTGCTGGCCAGGCACAGGTAAAATCTTCTCTCAGTGGCCTTTCACTCTTTTTTCATTATGCAAATCTAGCATCAATGCATCATGACAACCGGCACGCGCCACACACACACACACACACACACACACACACACACACACATGTGGGATACGGGACTTGAACCTGGGCTCTCCCTCCCTTAGGAAGTCAGGGGGACTTCGATATTAGAAAGGGCTTTGCTTCCATATATGGGGGCGTACCCATTAAGTTGATTGATCTCCATAATTTCACTGGGAAGGCACATGGGAGTGTACACAGCAAGTGGGGCTCATCATCACCACGTAGATTTGGTTTAGTTTAAAGATGCTTGCTAGCTTACCTTGTTTCTTGCTACCTGGTCTCTGTATGCTCCGGCTAGATAGGAATGAGGTTAATGTTGGTTGTGTGGGTTTAGAGATTACCGGCCCAGTATTTGGTCATGAATGATGATCGGGTTCATGCACGGTTGCTCTTGTTGCATTACCTGGTCTTTGTTTCATTCTTCAGTGTCTTTTTGATTGCGTTAATGGTGGGTTTGTGGGTTTCAAGGCTTTTATAAAATTTCAGAATGACGTTTTTTTTTTGCAGATTGTGAGGGTTTTGTGTGGAGTTTCTGATTCATCTCAAAGCATTGTAAATATTGGAGATGAAGAGGGATGGACAGCGCTTCACTCAGCTGTAAGCAGTGGCCATGTTTCGGTTATGGAAATTCTCCTGGAGGCAGGTAAGACACACTTTTTTTTTTGGGTTCAATGTTAAGTAGCATCAATGCCAAGTCTGGGCACTTTGTATGGTTGATTTTATGCATTTCTGCTTATAAGAAAGAGAGGCATCCTGGGCAGCCATGGCTTGGGTGCCAACGTTGCAGACAGGGTAGGAGTGTGTTCAGATTCATGTCCTTCTAGGGCCAATCAACAGCAGCAAGCTGGCCAGCTGTCAACTGTGTAGAGGCCTTCAGCCTGCAGGGACTAGAAACTGTGGGCACTTCTGCTTCTCACAAAGCATTTCCGGGCAGCACATCAGATTTGTTCGGGCCTATTTTTGGTTGATTTCTTGCCCATTTACACCAGTTTTCACTTCTCAAAGTACTGCTGATCTCTCTTGCTCCTAATTTGCTGTTCATACTTTGCTTTTTTGTTCCTGACATTCATATTCACATTTGCCTTTTCTTCTGGCCCACTAAAATCTCCCAGGTAAGAACCCTACTAGTAGGGGGTTGATATCGACCTTCTCATTTGCTGAGGATTTCAAGGCATTGAAGGGTCTATTGCAGTATTTCTGGAATGCTCTCAAACACAATAGAGGCAGAAGCAGGCTCCCCAAGAGGAGTCTTCACAAAGTTGGCTATAGCAATAGAGGTGATTTCTACAACTATGGCACCACATGAGGATATGTTAGTGGATGTAGCTTCACCACTAGAGGTCATGCCAGAAGATGTTGTGTCATCGGAGACAGCTTTATAGGATGGAGTGTTTTCTTCATTGTATCACAGGGTATATGTTCCACAAGGAGGTGTCCACAGGAAGGACCAGGCATTGGCGCTCAACAGACAGGGAAATGTAGGTCTCAACATAATAGTGCCCAGAGGTACTGGCGGTTATAGTGTTGATACAACATCTATGGGAAGTCTTAGTCCTTGGTTAATCATCATTTAAGTCAGCATGTAGGTCATCATCAGTAGCATCAGCATCAAACCAGTACCATCAGTAAGCATCAACATCAACAGCAGCATCATTAGCATCATCACCAGCATCAAGGAGGGTTTGGGACCCTGTCGGCAGCCTCTAGACATGGGTCGGTAGGCAGCAGCAGGTCCCTCAGGTAGCGGGCGCCAGAAACCAGAAGGAAGACGAGTTTGTGTGGGCAGCAGGGGAGAGAAGCGCAGCAAATAAAGGGGATTTATTATGATAATTTGTCCACAGAACATGCCGACTGCCTCTAGAGCTGGCCAACCTGTACCTCTCAGCATATATATAAGCATTTCTCATAATTCAGCAAAAGGCATCAAGTTCATTCATTCATCTAAGTCAGTAGATATCATGAAAAGGGGCCGAAGGTCATCCCTATGGGGTTGACCAAGGCTCAACCGCGTACAGCATTAAAGTCACCTTTTTGTACGATATGAAATATAGAAAACCTTGACACAAATTTCTCTCTTCTTCTCTCTCCTCTGTCTTAAATTAGTATCTTGTTCTTAATCTGGCTTAGGGCTTTGGATCAGTATAGCAAGGGCATTTTGTTGTTACAGTGGCTGTATGGCTTAGACATGTTGTCCAAGTAAGGTATGATAGGCTGCAAGCCAATGTCAGTGCCATTGGAGTAGAACACTAAGCTTTCTATAGATAGAGGTGAGCTTTTGGGAGATCCCACTGCGCATGTGGGAGCTTGATCTACATGACCATTACTGGGCGAGATTTTGAGCTATTCTGTTGGACTTGTGAGTCACTTTATGCAGGTCCCAGAAAGCCACACTTGAATGTGGCTATTCTGTTAGACTTGTGAGTTCGTTTATGCAGGCCCCAAGAAAGCCACACTTGGATGTGGCTAGTTGAATTCTCAAATACATAAAGTCTATTGTTGGTTATGGACTTTTCTAGGAGGTTGGTAGAGAGTTACAGCTAAATGGATATACAGCTAAATGGGTATATAGATAATGCTTGGGCTGGTAGTATCTTAGACAAGAGATCGACTTGTCACGTCCACGCCCGTGCCATGGCTAATCATCAGCATGATCAATCTAATCCCTAATTAATTCATTAGTTAGGACTTCAGTTAAATCTTCAACATCATCTCCATCAGAATCATCATTAGTAGTAGCATCATTATCATTAGTAGCATTAGCATAGGCATCAGTATGAGATCATTATCATTAATCTCAGCATCATCCTCAGCCTCAGCATCATTAGCAGCATGAGCATCTTCATCATCATCAACGTCACCATGGAAGGTAGGGATGACCTGTCTCGGCAGCCAGCAGGTGTCCATGCAGTAGGCGGCCAGGTCATAGGTAGTGGCCAACATAGTATAAGCAAGCCACTAAAGGAGCGCTGCATTTTATGCAACATCCCATGAATATTATTTGTCCAAAACAGGCCAACAATCCTTGTAGCTAGCCGACCAGCTTCCTTCCACGTATATATAAGCCAATAAGTCATCAGTTTTTCCAGGTCATTCATCGGTCTAGAAGCATAGAAACAATGTAGAAGGGGCTAGAGATAACCCCTCCGGGGCTAACCAAGGGCCTAATCGTGTACATCCATTTTAGTAACCTTTTTGTATCATATTAATACAAGAAAACCTGACACCAACTATCTCTCTCTTCTCTCTCTCGTCTTAAGCATGTTTAAATCAACATCTTGTTCTTAATCAAACTTAGGATTGTGGATCAGTACAGCAAGGCTTCCGCACATGCAACATTGATATTAGAGCTTAGCCACTAGCATAAGTCCCAAGGCGGTGTACAGATCCAACAGAAGAATGCAGCAGGGTAGCAGATAGAGTGGTCTGCAAGTGAAGCTAGAGGAAGCATTTCTGGAGGGTATGTACGTAGAACCAGTACATCATTAAGCTCTTAGATTAGCTCCAAAGGCCTAGCAAAATGCATGATCAATTCTGGCAGGTGACCCGCCGCTGTGTTAGAGTAAGAGATAGCAGGCATGGGGACAACAGTGGAACAGATGCTCAATTCTTCAGCAACATTTGGAAGTAGATATCAAAAGTGAAAGGAGTTTAGACAAAAAATCCAAAGTTAGTGTCAAAGTTAGAAGTAGAAGTTTAAGGTCATTAGTCTAGGGAGGAAGGATGACAGAGTGCCCACTTTGTTATCAAGTTGAGTAGGAGGGGATGTCACGTGCACGTCCATGCCATGGCAGTTAGGTCATCAACATCATCTCCACTAGAATCATCATGAGCAGTAGTAGCATTACCATCAGTAGTATTATTAGCATCATCATAAGCATCAATATCTTATCATCATCATGAACCTTAGCATCAGCGTGAGTATCATCATCAGCATCTTCATCACCATCAACATCACCATGGAAGGTAGGGATGACCTGTCGGCAGCAGCCAGTCAGGTTGTGTTACAGCTGTCGGTAGTTAGCAGGTGTCCATGCAGTAGTCGGCTAGGTCATAGGCAGTGGCCAACATAGTATGGGCAAGCTTGTAGCTGGCAGACCAGCTCCCTTCCACCTATATATATATATGTATATATATGTATATGTATATATGTATATATATGTATATGTATATGTATATATATGTATATGTATATGTATATATATGTATATATATGTATATGTATATATGTATATATATGTATATGTATATGTATAAGCCAATAAGTCATCATTCATAAGTCATGAGTTTATTCAAGTCATTCATCAGTCTAGAAGCATAGAAGTCATGTAGAAGGGGCTAGAGGTCACTCCTCTGGGACTGACCAAAGGACGTAGTTATGTACATCCATTTCGGTAACCTTTTTGTACCATATTAATGCAAGAAAATGTGACACCAACTATCTCTTTCTTCTTCTCTCTCCTCTATCTTAATCATGTTTCAATCAACATCTTGTTCTTAATTAGGCTTGGATTAGTACAACAACGCTTCCACACATGCAACACTACTAGCAGCTTTATGTTTTCTTTTAGGAGTGCTGTTGTGAGATGGAGGAGTAAGATACAGCCGACTGTTGCCGTGTCGCATACGGCTTGGTTTCAGAAGTTACTTCATGATATGGGTGAGTCTGTAGCATAGTTACCATGGAACGTCGTTCCGCCTTCCTGGAACGCCGGAACGCCGTTCCGGGCGAAGGCACGTTCCCGGAACGCCGGAACGTTCCGCAAAATTTTTTTTTTTTTTTGCGGAACGTTTGTTTTGCTTGCAGAAATGTATGTTCATGTCTTGGGGGAGCAAATATTAGGAAGCATATTTGGCTATCCGTATACAAAAAGTCACATTTTTTTGTGTCATATGCTGACATGTCATATGACGTGGCGTTCCGCGACGTTCCCGATCCGCTCCCGTTCCCGTTCCCGCTCCCGTTCTAGCATCCGACGTTCCCGGAACGTTACCGTTCCGTGGTAACTATGGTCTGTAGATAGGGCCGTTGTCATTTATTGTGACAACATGAGTAGCATACAGTTGGCTACTAATCCAATCTATCATGCTAAGATAAAGTACATTGAGGTGCACTATCATTTTGTGAGGGAGAAGGTTCTAGCAGGTGATGTGGATCTGGTATATGTCAATCAGGTGGATGACATCTTCGCAAAGGCATTGGGTGAAGAGAAGCTCCGCAAGTTTAGGAGCTACTTGGAGTGCGGTGTGTGGAGTTGAGCTTGAGGGAGAGTGTTGAGATATGGAGCTCAACTAGTTCTCAAACATTGATGACCCGCTTGGGTGATAGCTTCCGTACTTACGCCATCGGCATGGTTGGTGAGATTATCAACAATATGCCACTAATGGTTTACAGGTTGTTTGACAACCACTTTGGTATACTACAGCTCATGTAGTTGGGTTCACACCATGGACCGACCATTGTATGCTATAGTAGGAGAGTATTTTCCCTTAATAGTATGTACTCTTATCTCTTTAGTTTATGGTTGTAGAGAGGAGAAGGGAATAGAAGAAAATTCAGTCTTCCATCTCTCTTGTGTGTTTGTCTACCCTTGTGTGTGTGTGTTTGCTTGCAAGGAACTCAAGCTCATCCTCTCCCCCACCTTCTTCTCTTTCTCGTCCACAACATTTAATGTTGCATGTAGTTCTTGCTGCCCACACTATTGTTGGCCGACTGCTCCACAGTGTATCTTGCTGCCTAGGGACAAATAGATATTAGCCGATAGGGATCATGAGGCTTTCTCATGCTGTCGGCTGTCTCAAGAAGAGGTTCAGGGTTGTAAAACAGTCCCTAACTTGATTGTCCAATGAAACACCAGCCATGGGCTGGTCAGATATGCTATTTACATGCTTCTAGTGCAAACCTAGGCTAAGGTTGACTCTCCATGCACTTATTTGATGAATTCTTGAAGTGGGTTAAGAGGACTTACTCTCGATTGACCTCTAAGGCTGCCTCAAGAAGAGGTTCAGGGTTGTAAAACAGCCCTTAACTTGATTGTCCAATGAAACACCAGCCATGGGCTGGTCAGATATGCTATTTACGTGCTTCTGGTGCAAACCTAGGCTAAGGGTGATTCTCCATGCATTTATTTGATGAATTCTCGAAGTGGGTTAAGAGGACTTACTCTCGATTGACCTCTAAGGCTCGGAGACTGACCTACGTAGCTCGTGCCTAGTTGTCCTTGGACTGAGGGCTCACGAGTCACAATGGGGTCACGCCGTATGGCAAATATTCCTACAAAAGTGTCACATGCACTCTGCACTCATCAGTGCATGGTGACAAGATGGCTCATCATCAGAAGTGCAACAGTTGTACAGTATTAGAACCCAGTAGGATGATATTTGTCGTACGCCGTGACCCCATTGTACATCCTCAGTCCAGGATAAGTCAGGCAGGAGCTACGTAGGTCATTCCTCGACCTTAGCGGGTCAGTCAGTCAGTCAAGTCCCTTAACCCACTTGGAGAGAATCATTCATGCATGTAGAGTCAGTAGAAGCCTTAGGGAATTTACTAGGATTCTTGCTTCTTGCTTCTTCTTCTCCAAGCTTTGTGTGCTTTTCTGCAACCCTAATTCCAACAGGGTTTGCATCAGAAAGCAACCTGCATCTTGCATAATATGCATTCATATGCTTGTGCATCATTTAGAACATCCCAGAAGCCTTAGGGAATTTACTAGGATTTATCTGGTATTTTTTTTCATATTTTTTGGTATTTATTTAGCATTTATTGTCATTTATAAATATAAACTTTATTAAATGACCAGCCAACTTGACGAACCTCCCGTTAGTATAAATAGGCTTGCATAGGGCTTAGTTTATCATTCAGTCTTCAGTGTGCTAAGAGCTTTCCTCCTCAGCCCTAGGAGTTCCCTTGCCTTCAGCACTAGACTAGTCTCATCCAGCCCTTGGAGTGCTTGAGTTTGCTTCAGCCAGCCCTGTTCATCCAACTCCTGCAGTTCAGCAGTCCCTATAGCCATAGGCGCCTGCATTCAGCATCAAATCAGCCCCTGATTCAGCATACAGCCCAGCCTCAGTTCAACGCCAGAATTCAGTCAGCATTTTTTGCATGTGAACCAGTCGCCTGCAGACAACCTGCGTTTCTGTCCAGCAGCAGCCGTACACATGCGTTTCTGTCCAGCAGCAGTACAGCCTGCGTTTCAGTCTTGCATCAGTTCTACAGCAGTACCCCGCCTTCGTTCATACATGCAACAGTCATCTGGTGAAGGTAACACAGCATTCATAAGCATTTACAGCATTCTAACATAGCTTAGAACAGTCCACCTTCTCCTCTCTCAGCCTCAGGTGTGCAGCCCTTCCTCATGCACTTGGGAAGAGTGCATAGGCTCGAGATCAGGTCATCGAGGTGTTTCTACAGCCGTGTACAGTTCAGCCAATCTCCGATCCTCCGAGATCTTGCGTTTGGCTTATCTACAGTCCACAGTCATTCTCTCTAAAGAAATAAAGCAAATACTATCTCGTTATCGGGATAGGGGGGCCCTTCAGTGGGTAATTCGGGACCCAATCTGGTGTATAGTTCTCATATCTCTCTCTCATATCTCTTTAAAGTTTGAAGTATTAAAGTGGATTGCTAAACTCACGAAACTCAGGATACAGAAGACGGTGTGAGCATCTCTGTGACAGGATCTTTCAATACAAAGACTTCCACTGCATATCACATTGGTATCAGATTCAGATTGTCCACACACACCGTATCCTAGTGTGGGGGCATCCTTGGATGGTTAGATTGCGTTCCGGCACGACCACCGACTTCAGCATCATGTCTATAGAAGAGAGTACTCATTAGCCGGAAGACGCCTCCCCCGAAGGAGACCGCCTACAGCAGACACCATAGCTCTTCTTAGAGCTCAGAACCAGCTGCTCATGGAGCATCTCCAACTCTTGGAGGTAGCAGCAGCACGTCCTTCTCCACCTCCAGCAGCACCCGACTACATCTCCCTCTTCTTTCAGATGGAACAACAAAGGAGAGAGGACGAGGCCCGAAGGAAAAGAGAAAAAGCAGAAAGACGGGACTATGAGGAAGCCCAACGCAGGATCGACAAAGACTGGCGTCAGGCTGAACTCGCCGCTCGGGAACACCAACATGAGCTTGATCGAGAACGTATGTTACTCGGCCTAGGTACTCATCCAATGCATTCCGAAAGATAGAGCACCAACAGGAAAAGGAGGCCATACACTTGAGGTATCAGCAGCTCTCCTCAGTCTCCCCAGTCATAGGTGTCACCAGCTAGCAGTCCGCAGCAGCATCAATTACCATCATTCGTAGTCAACCAAACTTCAAGTGTGATCATTCATCAGTTAATCAATTTATTCATCAGTTTAATGCTCATTTTCCATTAGCTAGGATCACAGACCCTCAAGACAAAGTCCACTTAGCGGCTCCCCATCTTACTGGTGAGGCAGTCACTAGGTGGCAGCATTGGTCTAGTATTCATACAGACTAGGCCACGAGTGTCACAGCCTTTGACTGGGACATCTTTGTCCATGACCTGAAGACCAGATTTCTCCCGCCCTAGTACATGACCGGTCTGAAAGACGAGTTCTATGGACTCAGACATAACGGATCCCTAGTGCTTCAGTTTTCCGGTAAGGTTATTACTTTAGTACAACAGTCAGGGTTATCTGAGCAAGCTAAGATGGAGCAATTCATTCGTGGATTGGACTAACATTCGGTTCACAGTTCGTAACTTTGAACCAAGTACATATGATCGGGCTTTGACTCTCGCTCAGAATGAAGAAATGAGCTTAACGGGGGCAAGCCTAAGCAGTCATCTCAGTCCAGTACCAAACCCCAGCAGCAGCAATCAGCTGCACAGATAGAGAAAAGTAACGCATCTTCTAAAGATGCTAAGAAGGACAACAGTAATAGCTCTAGTTCAGGGGGTAAGAAAGATAAAGAACCTAAGAAAACCCCTGATGAAAAGGCTAAAGCAGGCATTACTGGAGGTTATCTTCCTCCAGAGGAGCAAAGGAAGTACCAGTCAAAAAATAGATGTTTTTTTCGTCATATTATAGGGCATGGTAAGAAGGATTGCCACAAATGGCAAGCGGCACAAGCCGCCAAAGCTCCTTCTGCCACAGTTGCCACAGCCTCCCCAGCTCCTTCAGCCCCACCTACTACCTCAAATGCAGTTCAACTTTGACCTTCCATGCATCCTATGCCATCCGTGGTATTTGATGCTAAGCAGGAGGGTGAGAGCGATGTTGCTCAGAAGAGCCTCATCCGAGCTTATGGCTCTGCCCAGGGCCGCCAGTTTGTAGTCCTTTTCGATATGGGTAGTTCTGAAGACGCCATCTCTCCCCAGTTGGCTAATAAATTGAACTGCACATTAGTCCCATATCATCTGGATGTGGACGGGTTTACACCTGGTCTTCACATCCACATTTCCCAGAGGGCACAACAATTTGCATTTCAAGTTTAGAAGGCCTCATTTCAACGAGATTTCATCGTCTCACCTCTGTTAGGGTGTGACATGATCTTAGGAATTCAGTGGTTCCGTCAGTATGAGACTATTCCCGATTGGGGCCAGGACACTTTTACTATTTGTAAAGGTTTTCCTAAGCCTGTCATGATTCGTGGGGATGAAAGCATTCTTGGCATCCCATTGATTTCGCATCTCCAGGCCAAACGAGCTATCCGAAAGGGAGCAGAAGGAGCACTCCTTTATGTTCGTGCTCAGACAGCCCCTCCTTCATTAGTAGCATCCGTTACATCTTCAGTCCCTCAGTTAGCAGACCTCCTATCCAGACACCAGGACATTATGCTCAGGGACGATCTCCCGCCCAGTCTCCCACCCTCTCGCCTTGAGGGCCATCACATTGATTTGGTCCGTGGATCAGATCCTCCTAGCAGGTTTTCCTATCGTCTTTCCAAGACTTTAGAGGGCGAGTTAGAAAAGCAATTATCTGAGCTTCTCCGAGCGTACATGTCTAAAGAGTTTGATGCATTTCTGGCTAGTCGTGGGATAAAACACTAATGTACAGTGCCGTATACCCTTGAGCAAAATGGTGTTGTTGAGAGAAAAAACAGGTCACTTATGGAGATGGCACGATGTATGGTCAAGAGCCAAGCTTTGCCACATGCGTTTTGGCTTGAGGCTGTCATGTGTGCTGCATATGTACTCAACAGGTGTCCCACTAAGGCCTTGCAGTCTGTTACTCCATACGAAGCTTAGCATGGCAGGAAGCCTTCTATTGGTCACTTGCGTGTCTTTGGTTGCTTGGCCTATGTTTTAGTGCCTGTGCAACAACGTAGAAAATTGGATGTTAAGATTGTCAAATGCATTTTTGTTGGTTACAGTGTTTAGAGCAAGGGTTACAGATTGTATCATCCGCAGTCAAAGCGTATCTTGATTAGTCGAGATGTTGTTTTTGTGAAAGATGTTGTGCAGCCTTTGTTATCACGCACCAAAGAGACAGGTGTGAGCTCACAGGATGTATTTGATACGTTGTTGCCTCTGCTTAGAGATGGGAATTCAAATGTAAGTCTTAATGAGGCAAATATTCAGTCTATGCAAATTTCAAACGACATCATAGATCAGCCTATTTCTGATGCAGATTTACAGGATGTAACTTACGAAGATAGGGCTGAAAATGAGCAGGCTAGAGGTATGCCTAAATGGCTGGTGCAAACCTTGCGTGATAGTAAAATTGATGCATCTATTTCTAGTCGTACTCGTTCAGGTTTTCAGCATGCCTCTTATGCATCAGATTGTTATGCTTTGGCTGTGTCTAGTATGTGTGAAGAGGAAGAACCTCTTTCATTTGATGAGGCACAAAAATCAGAAAATTGGTCGGCTGCAATGCAAAGTGAATATGATGCTATAATGAAGAATGGTACATGGTCTTTGTGTGATTTGCCTATTGGTAAAAAGGTCATTGGATGTAAGTGGGTTTTTAAGTTGAAACAAAAGCCAGATGGCAGTGTTGATCGCTATAAGGCTAGACTTGTTGGAAAGGGTTATGCTCAAGAAAAAGGCATTGATTTTGATGAGACCTTTGCTCCCACTTATCGTATGACTACCATTCGTAGCATTTGTGCATTGGTAGCTTATAATGGTTGGAATGTACATCAGTTGGACATAAAGACTGCGTTCTTGAATGGAGATTTGCATGAGGAGGTGTATGTATCGCAGCCTCGTGGTTTTGTTCAAAGAGCGCAAGAAAACAAAGTGTGCAGGTTGAAAAAGGCTTTGTATGGTTTAAAGCAAGCTCCATGAGCTTGGTATAAAAAGATACATGCATATTTGACTGCACATGGTTTTCAAAATAGTCCAACAAAAAGCACTTTGTATGTTAAACGTATGGATGATGTACATCTAATAATTGCTCTCTATGTCGATGACATGCTGCTCACAGGACCAAATGAGAGTCATATTGCTGATTTTAAGGTTGATTTGAATGCCTCTTTTGAGATGTTAGATTTGGGGCATTTGCATCATTATTTGGGGATATAATTTAAGTAGTGTGATGGAGGTATTGCTTTGTGTCAAACAAAGTATATTGAGACATTGTTGCGGAGATTTGGCCTTGAAGACTGCAAGCCTATTGCTACTCCAATGGAGACAGGTTTGAAGTTGAGTCTTCATGATGCTGGAGATCACTTTGATGTCACACTCTATCAGACAGCTGTTGGTTGCCTCATTTATGTATGCATTACGAGGCCGGACATTCAGTTTGCAGTCTCACAGGTGAGCAGGTTTATGCATAGCCCAAGGTCTCAGCATTGGAAGGCAGTTAAACGCATCTTTCGTTACTTGAGTGGCACCATATATCTTGGGTTGTTTTATCCCAAGGGGGGATCGTTGCCGCCAGATTTATATGCTTTTTCGAACTCAGATTGGGCTGGTTGCTATGACACAGGAGTGTCCACAAGTGGTTTTTGTTTCATGCTCGGTAGCTTATGCATATCTTGGTTGAGCAAGAAGCAACCTAGTGTGGCCACTTCTAGTTGTGAAGCTGAGTACAGGGCAGCTTTCACAGCTACGGTTGAGTGTGTGTGGCTCAGATGGCTTATGGCCGACTTGGGTATTGGACAGGAGTCTGCCACCTCTATCTACACTGACAGTCAGAGCGCATTGGCAGTTGCGAGAAACCCAGTTTTTCATGCTCGCACAAAGCACATTGAGGTGCATTATCACTATGTCAGGGAGAGACTCCCAGCAGGAGAGATCAGCTTGGCATATGTGTCAACACAAGACAACCTCGCCGATCTTTTCACAAAGGCGCTTCCTCGTGAGAAGTTTGAAGCTTTCCGCAAAGCTTTGGGCTTGCTCCCCTTTGTGGACTGATCTACTTTGGGCATGGCACTTCCCTATACATGAGTGTCAGCTCTCGTTCACACCATCACTCCCACGGGGGATTTGTTGCCATATATATAGGCAGTGATGTGTGTGAACACACGTAGGACCGCCGGGGCACTTTTTTCCTCCTTAGGAGGTTTTTTTCCCCGGCTTGTATATACGCCTATCATTCTAGGGCTAACTTATCTTTGTACATTGACACAATCTAATACACTGTGTGTTGTGTGCATTCTTGCTTCTTCTTCTCTAAGTTGTGTGCTTTTTTGCAATCCTAATTCCAATAGGGTTTGCATCAGAAAGCACTCTGCATCCTGCATAATATGCATTTATATGCATGTGCATCATTTAGAACATCCCAGAAGCCTTAGGAAATTTACTAGGATTTATTTGGTATTTTTTTCATATTTTTTAAAATTTATTTAGCATTTATTGTCATTTACACCTGGTGAAGGTAACACAGCATTCATAAGCATTTACAGCATTCTAACATAGCTTAGAACAGTCCACCATCTCCTTTCTCAGCCTCAGGTGTGCAGCCCTTCCTCATGCCCTTGGGAAGAGTGCATAGGCTCGAGGTGTTTCTACAGCAGTGTACAGTTCAGCCAATCTCCGATCCTCCGAGATCTTGCGTTTGGCTTATCTACAGCCCACAGTCATTCTCTCTAAAGAAATAAAGCAAATACTATCTCGTTATCGGGATAGGGGGCCCTTCAGTGGGTAATTCGGGACGCAATCTGGTGTACAGTTCTCATATCTCTCTCTCATATCTCTTTAAAGTTTGAAGTATTAAAGTGGATTGCTAAACTCACGAAACTCGGGATACAGAAGACGGTGTGAGCATCTGTGTGACAGGATCTTCCAATACAAAGACTTCCGCTGCATATCACAAAAAGGTACTACTTTTGTACAAAATGTTGCACTGATGATCATGCCAGTGTGTCACTGTGTACCCTAGTGTAGGGTGCACGTGACATCTTGCACCATCATACGTGGAGGTCCAATTTGCTTCCAGAGTAGAGGTACATGAAAGCTGTTATGCATGGTCTATTTGTGCTGTAACTCCCGTCTCTATGTTCCCATTGTTGATCACCTTTGTAATTGGAAGGGGACCAAAATTTCTGAAAGAAAGTATTGGATCTCTCTCCATACGGTGTTTGAATTTCTGGTTTGTCATTCTAAGGTGCACCCAGTCACCAGCCTTGTACTTACTTAGCATCTCGTGTTTGTAACTGGCACATGCCTCATTTATACTGACTCGAAAATCTGCTCAAAAGTCTTAGTCACTCTACATATGACCAAGGGCATAGACGGATGACTAAATGCAACCTCGTAATGGAGTCATGATGGTTAAAGTGGCTTGCACCAAAGGTCCAAACTATTTTACACTTTGGTGGCTGGATCATTCACAGAATACTCCAATACATCAGTAGAGCGCCAGACAACTTGAATGGTCCTGTTACTAAGTTATGGGTGAAAATGTCTTTTTATTGAACCTTTTAGCCTCTGAGTAAGTGACAAGTCACTATGTTAGAACATTATATCTATTTATCACCAGTAAATAATGTAATGGATCCTGGCAATTATTGTGCTCCCTCCCTTTCAGAGGCCTGCTTTTGTTATGTAATAAATTCTAGGTTTGGCCATGAGCTTATAGCCAAGGGTTCTGATCTGTTGCAGGGGCTAATGTTTCTGCCGTAAACAATGGAGGTCGAACTGCTCTCCACTATGCTGCAAGTAAAGGCCGGACAAAACTAGCGGAGGTTTTGATTGAACACGGTGCAAATGTGAATCAGAAGGACAACGTAAGTCCACAATTTGATCCCCTTATAAGACTAACTAATGGTAGAAAGCCACTGCTTAAGCTGTGGAAAACCCATGCAGTTTGTTTGGACCACCGTGAGACCCATCTTTTAGTTTGCTAGCTCTTGTTTTATATCACATTGGAAGTAACTACTTTGTGTTCTGTTCCAGCACAGTTTGGTTGTACTCCATTGCATCGTGCTGCTAGTGCCGGCCATCCAGAAGTATGTGAGTTGCTGCTAGAGGAAGGTGCAGATGTAGACGCAGATGACAAAACGGGGCAAAGTCCTCTCATGTATGCAACTATATGCAATGATAAGCAGGTACTTTATCTTAATTCATAACATGGGTCTGCCTTTTAACAAGCGGTGTTTCAGAGTACTTGTAGCTTGATCATGAGCTTCTGGTGCTTCTCAGGTTGCATTGCTGCTCATTAGACATGGAGCAGATGTGGATGCTGAAGATAAAGAAGGTTACACGGTTCTTGGACGTGCATCTGATGAGTTAAGGCCTGCTCTCATTGATGCTGCCAAAATGATGCTTGAGGGTTGAGATTGTGCATCCAATTTAAGTTACTGCAACGTACTCACTAAGTCTGCATGAAAAACTCTCCTGCAGGATCAGACACCCATTGGTGGGTGGAATTTTGATAACAGAAATGGTCCAGTTAGTAATAAAGACTGTATGTAGCTGCTTGATCTTTTGCAGTAACGCTTTTGTGTTTTTTGATAATTGAGCTGTGTTTGTTGTAGAGGCTTTCTATGTGGCATTTGCTTTCCTTAGAGGAGGTTCTATCCAATCATTCTTTTCTAAAGAAATATTAGATTAGAGAGGAGGCAAGGAGTCATATTGAAGAGCTTGATTGGCATTAATTATAAACTCGCTTGGGCCACATCCATATCCCGTCCACATATTAACAGGGTTCGAGAAAAAATAGTTGGACTTAGCTGAGAACTGTTCAGCTTTAGGAAAAACTTTTTCAAAATTATGGGAGAAGGAAAAAAACCTCTTTTAAACCTCTTAATTTTTTTAAGATTTAGTTATATGAAAATATAAAGAAAATGCTTTCTCAAAATGATAATTTCTTCCTCAACCATGGGCAAAAAAGATCCATGTAAGGTTCAGTAAAAAGAGTTTCTTGAACACTGCCACATAACCAGACACCTTGTAGGCAGCCAGTCCAAAATTACTTGCCATTTTATTACTCCATTTGTTTAGGAGAGTGCAGACATCGAGCTACATGCACATCCCACACAATTATTAAACATATGCTTACATCGCCTTAATATTATGCTAAGCTTAAGCAAACAATCAAATCCTTGGCCCTTTTCATACATTATAGCAGTGAAGGGTCCCTTATAGTGTACCTCTCCCTTGCATACAGTATAGCACTTAAAGCCCCCTTAATACTATCTCTCTTTCTCCATAATGTGATGCACTAGAGAAAAGTCAAGGTCTACTAAGACTTAGACAAAACTTGAGTCCCACTAGGTAAGTCAAAAACCACCACCTCCTCCAATGTTGTAAGGGCTTGCAAACTCAAAAGCATCAAGATTGAAAGTGGAACAAATATGTCACCTTTCAAAAGTGGTATGTACAAAACACTCTAGAAGATAGACTATTATGAGGCTCTGATATTTTCCTAATCTTGTTTCTTACATCCAAAGTGAGATGTCAATCTCAAACTAGCTGTGTGAAGGTTTATAAGTGAGTTTTAGTAATCAACACATATATTACCTTGCAAGGAAAATGATGTGTGAGAATATCAAGCTCTTCTAGAATAATATGCAGTGATCTAGTGGTCCACTCAAGCCATTAATGATGAAACTAGAACACACATCTACTTGAATTGAAATGGTCTCCATTAACCACCTCAGTTGTCTACTTAGCTTAGGCAAACAATCAAGGCCTTGGACACCGATATACATACTTATATTATAATACTCAACCTTTTGTCTCTCTCGTCTATTTTTTGACAAGGATGATGTGCCTTTAAGAAAAGAAATCCTTAAAAAATAATTAGTCTTACCGAAAAGAACCCTCAACCCATTGCATAGAGCACGTTGTGGTTTGTATGCAATCCAAAAATGAGTCAACACTTGACCATCTTAATAGTGGTTTACATTAGATCATGAAAGAGAGAGAGTGACAATAAACTAGAACAATATGAAACCAATAACACTACTTTGAACATAGTTAACAAGACACAAAAATTGCTAGATTTTAAGACTATAAAAAATTTTCTTTCCACTATGCACCTTAGATCACAAGAAAAATAAAATTTTCATCTTATACAATTTTTATGTTCCATTACTAAATGTTTATTAATCAAATGACTTGATAAAGGGAAAAGTGAAAAGCATTACCTTACCACATCACACCTCCCGATTTGAAATCAAGAGAAAGTCCTACAGTAGCCCAGTCCATTAAGCAATGTGCTAAACCACCAAAAAACTAAAATAATCAATGCTTTGTTAACTCATAAGCATTGATTCCAAATTACTTTTGATAAAGGGAAAAGTGAAAAGCATTACCTTACCACATTATATTCATTGGAAGCACACCTCTTGGTTTGAAATCAAGAGAAAGTTCTACAATAGCCCAGTCCATTAAGCAATGTGCTAAATCACAAAAAAGTTAAAATAATCAAGGTTTTGTTAACTCATAAGAATTTAATCCAAAAAGGACATGGTCATTGGTCACCCACCATTCTTAATCCAATCAAACCTTTTAGCATATGCATCACTATTGAAACTTTCATAAAGCTCTCATGTCTCCCCAATCTAAGCTTGTTTTTACATCAAGTGTGACATACGTCAATCTTAATTTAACAAAATAACTAAACACTATGTGATGGTTTGGTTCTTGTAATCATTAGTTCCTATACTATTTTGGATCATGAGAGAACCAAACCATCAAATAACTAAACACTATGTGATGGTTTGGTTCTTGTAATCATTAGTTCCTATACCATTTTGGATTATGAGAGAAATGATGCTGTTATAATCAAGTGTGGCTTTAAATCTCTTCTATAAAAGGGTACTTCAAAACTTATGCCCATTCAGGCCTTTTTTTTTTCATCCACTTATTATTTCAGCAAATGCATAGTGGGGGCTAGTAGGCGGCCAAGTGCGAGAATCCTCCCATTTCCCTCCCTTTTCCCTCCCTTATAGAACAACTCATGCAATCCAACTAATGAATTTCAAAGAAAAGAAGTCCCTCGTCATCTTTTGATAGGGAGGGAGCATCTTGTTTCAATGCTTATGTGCTTTTCTTACTCCAAACCTCACCACCCTTCTTTTGGTCCCTTCTATACATAGTTTAAATTTGCAAGCCATCTCAAGGTTTTGTTGGGTGAGGAAAAATTGGAGTAGTCAATGATCGGTCCTTACTTTGAAATGCCCACCATACAAATAGTGATGCCACTTCTTTATGGTATGCAAAATGGCCAACATTTCTTGATTATAAACATGAAGCTCCCTCTCCTTCTTGGTGAGCTTTGTACTCTCATAAGCAACTACCCCATGTTCTTGATATAGCGCGGCACCAATTCCTCTCCCTTGCATCAGCCCTTTTAGTGAAAGGCTTAGAAAAATCAGGGTAAACCAATATTGGAGATGAAATGAGTGCTTGCTTGAACTCTTGAAAGCTCTTATCGGCACGACATCCCAAAAAAATGCTTCCTTCTTAAGCCTATCGGTAAGTGGGGCTACCATGTGAGCATAATGGCATATGAACTTCCTATAAAAGGATGATAATCCCAAAAATCCCCTTAATTAAGTAGTGTTGGATGCTGTAGGCCACTCTTTCACACATTATACCATCTTAGGATCCATCTAAATACCATCGTTGCTCATAATGTGACCCAAGAATTCCACTTCTTGTGACATAAAGATGCACTTGCTTTGCTTGGCAAATAACTTGTGCTCTCTCAATACCTTGAACACTTGCTCCACAAGAATTCCACTTCTTGTGACATAAAGATGCACTTGCTTTGCTTGGCAAATAACTTATGCTCTCTCAATACCTTCAACACTTGCTCCACATGTATCAAGTGCTCTTCCCTTGACTTGCTATACACAAGTATGTCATCAAAGAAGACCAAAACTGATTTGTAGAGGAATGGCTTCAAAACTTTATTCATGAGAGCTTGAAATGTGGATGGGGCATTTGATAATCCAAAAGGCATAACCATGAATTGAAATAGACCCCATTCAGTCCAGAATGCCGTCTTAAACTCATCACCATCTTTCATCCTTATTTGATGATACCTGGACTTGAGATCTATCTTGGAGAACTATTTTGCTCTTTTCAATTCATCAAGTAAATCATCAATCCTTGGAATGGGATATCAATTCTTTATAGTGATCTTGTTGAGATCCCTATAATCGATGCACATTCTATAAGATCCATCCTTCTACTTTACCAACAAAACCGGTGAGGCGAAATGTGATTGGCTTGGTTGTATGAATCCCATTTCCAAAAGCTCTTCCACTTGCTTTCCAGCTCTTCCCAGTCAACCTTCAAAAGCCTATAAGGAGGCTTATTGACTGGTTTTGCATCCTTCTCAAGCTCTATGGCCTGATCAACTTCTCTAGTAGGTGGCAAGCATTTAGGTTCCTCAAACACATCTTTGTACTCTTGTAACAAGGCATCCATCTCTTTATCATGTATTTGTAGCCCATTGTCCTCTTCTTGATGAGTGAGTTGTAGCATGTAAACAAGGCATAAACTCTTCAACTCTCTCTTCATTTGCTTCATGGACACCAAGGTTAAAGCATGGCTGCAAATTCCATCCAAGCATAGCTCTTTGCCTTCATGCACAAACCACATTTTCATGTGCTTCAAATCCATTGAGAACCTCCCAAAGTGTGCAACCAATCACATCCAAGCACCACATCAATGGGGCCCATATCAAGCAGAATCAAATGGGCATCATAGGCATAATCGAAAGACAAAGAAATCCTTGTTGCAACCCAACTCTTGCTACTCAGCTCATACTGTCCATTTTCAACCTCCACTTTTAGAGGCTTCATCATCTCTATTGGGCATAGTTTCAAAGAATTTATTGATTTAGAGTTCACAAAACTATGTGTGCTCCTCGAATTAACAAGTATATGAATGGATCTGCCCCTAATCTTCCCCACAAGTCTCAAAGTGTTGGAACCTTTGCATCCTTGCTCTTTAGCTTCTTGTGAAATGGCACAAAGCATGGTTGTCCTTTCTTTTGTTTCAACTTCTACCCAATCCTCTCCACCCAAATCAAAACGAAACTCTTGAGAAGGGTCAAGAGTAGGCTCTTCTATCACCTCATTTGCACAATCTTGAAATTCAGCCTCATCCACATAATCCAATGGTGCCTCTTCATCTTCAACCATCTCGAAGATCATGTTAGCTCTCACCTCCTTTGCCTTGTAAACACTTTTATGCACGAGACTCCATTTCTCATTGCAAAGGAAACAAACCCTTTCTTCCTCTTCTCCTCCATCTCCGCTTGTGACAATTGCTTAATCACTTTGCCTTGAAGGGAAGAAGATTTGGCATCACTCTTGAGAGGAGGTTTGGTTGTAGAACCACTCCATTTCACATTCCTTGGCTATCCATACACACTAAGATATCGTTGTATTGGAGTAGAAGTTGGAGTGAAGCTTGCACAAGGTACATAAGAAGGTGTTGAAGAGGTAGACGTTGGCCATTTTACTACTGCATTTGGGTTGAAAGCAGATGGCTTAGTTGATCTTGCATTCCATCTATTTGCAACACCCCCCTTATACTTAGATTCAAAGATCTCTGCATAATACATGGCATCTTGCAAAGTTTGAGGTCTTTAAGCCTTCACAACATCAGCTTCAAGTAAGGATTGCAATCCATGTATGTACTTCACCATTTTGTTATAATCATTTATTCCTCCAACAAACATGGAAAGCTTCCTAAATTGGTTGCTATATTCCTTGACGGAACTTCCCTTTTGCTCTAAGTCATACCATTGTCCCACTAATCGAGCCTGTTCCCAATGGAGATGTGAAGTTTTGAAACATGGCATCTTTGAATGCCTCCCAAGTGGCAAAATGCAAACCCGCATGTTGAGTAAACCACCACCATGAATGGACATAATCTTCAAAATACAAAATGGCAAATTGTACTTTGTCTTCTTCCTCACGGGGATACAATGCAAAGTACATCGCCATCTTTCTTATCCATTCCTCCAATTCCTCGGTGGTTGTGTTCACCTCTTTGAACTTGGGAAGTGTAATCTTGTCTTTCATATCTTTGGCTCTTGATGATTCTAATGTAGAACGTCCATGGGTATTGTGTGGTATATTCCATCTTCCACTAACATTGTAAACACCTCTTGAAGGGCCTTCCATGGGATCCAAAACTATGGGCTACTTTCCAAACCTAGAACCCAGAACATATCCACTTTGATGGTCGCTTGAAGGCATATTTGACTTTCCTTGCATACCACCAAGATTCCCATGTGGATTTAGTGTATGATCAAACCTATTCACACCCATTTGTACACCTAAAATCCGGTATTCAAGAATTGCAAACCTTTCATCCAACTTGTCCACCATTTGATGCATCAACTTGGCATTCTCATTGCCTTGATGCACAATCTCACTACTAATGTAGAGCACCTTTTTTTTGGGTATCCTTGATTGCATCGGTGAGAGCAATCCTTAACATATCTAAAGTAATGTTGCCCAATGAGATTTGATCATGTCCACTAGTGTGCACCGACATTCCTTCATTCACTATTTGCCCACTAATGTCATGTAGAGGTACTCTATCTTGTTGCATAGCCCTTGAACTTTGCTCATGTTCAACAATGGAATGTGGATTCTGACCCAATGGAGTATCACCCACATGTACCATGTCATCATGAATCACCTCATTGGCATTATCATCATGAGCTTGGTTGTCTTCCACAGGCACGTGCTTGAGATCTCGATAGCCTTTCCCCATTTCCCATGCTACCAAGCGGTTAGTTTGTCGTGTTCATCTTGACGAGATGAATACTTCTATCACCCTGGATCACCACTTTGAGTACCCCTATACCTCTCTATTTTGACTTTTAGCTAAAAGTCTGGCTCATTTGGAAACTCTTAGGTAGTGCTCTTAGGCTATGTAAACACCCAATTCAGTCTGCACAGTTTTTGACTGAATTAGGATTTTTAGTGTCCCCGACAAAACTGTCTCCTTTGCACCCTAAGATGGTGTCCAAATAAACCACTTGATGGCTTGTCCAAATAAACCACTTGATGTCTTGTTAGGTTTTGCCTTAAGACTTCCTTTTAAGGCTTCCAAAGACCCTTGAGAGATCTTGAACGGATTGGGACTGAATTGCACTTTTATATACACTACAGAGTGTAAGGAATTCACAAAAAATTTGCCATAATCTCCCCGCAATTTGGACCAAATCTCAATCAAAATCCATAAGCACTTGCCCAATGTCCAATCATGATATAATTCCCCAAGTAATCACTATCAAAAGCATACACTTGATCATGAAACTCTTATGCATCGCGACCACTATCAAGTATCCATGGCATGCCCACTCATGTGACATTTGGCTTCCATAGCCTCGGCATGCTTGCCATATAGTTGAGTGTGTGTCGAGTGTGTCGAAGGAGTGCTTTATGCTTGCTAATCTCCCGACCAAGCCTTCCTACCCTCGTACCTAGTCCGAATCTAGGCACAAGTTGGGGCCAAGTCTTCACATCCAAGTACCTAATCCCCCTCCTTGCCGCTTTACCAAAAGCACTCATGATAAGGAGAGTTCATGCCATGCTCCCCCTGGGCCTCTCCTCCAATGCTTGAGGTACCCTCACAAGCATACTAGACAATCAAACTTCAATCCGTGGTATTCACGTAGCTTGAAGAGTAGTTTTTAAACATGCTTGAAACCTTAGTAATCAATTAGCTTGAAAGGGCATTCTACAATGCTTAAATCCATGGCATTCAAAGGCATAGATGAAACCTTACTGGCAAGCATAGTTGCTCAATGGTTGAAGCTTGAAGAAGATGATCATATTCATTGAAATCATAGCTTGATAAATGCAGCTTCTTCATGACCTCTTCCATGTCCACTATCATCCATGCCCATAGTCCTTCAGCCCAAGGAAAAAAACACAGTTCCTCTTACTTTGCCAAGCTTAAGCTTGTTAAGCCAAGCTTAAGCAAGATTTTGCTTGCTCCCACGAACCACTTGGGGTGAAACGGCAACTTGCTTAGTTCCTCATGAACAAGAAAACGTGCAAAGTGCTGCAGGAGAAGAAAATGTTGTATGCAATATTAATGAGACCTAAATGCTTGCATTAAGCTTGTATTACCTTGGCCTAAGCTTGAGCAGACATACGACGACTATGTAAACTCTGATTCGCACAAAAGGACATCATAACCCTCTCAAAACGGTGCTGAGACATACTCAAATTCCTCCATGAAAAAATCGTGAATCACTAAATTGACAAGATCATTTGAAAGCTCATGAAATGCTCCCTCAAAACCCTAAAACAATATTGCTCAATGGCAAGAAGATGAAAGCCTATTTTCCATCAGAATCAAGCATGTGGAGAAGAAGGGAAGATCATAAATATTTTGGATTAAGGCCTTAATCATTTCCCCCAAATTTGGTCTTGTCCCTCAAATTTTCGAGTGGTTGCCCCAATTTTTGGTCCACGGTGACCCATAGCCCCCCAAAACATTAATCAATTCAAAAATCAAGGAGAATTCAAGCATTTCACACTCCCCATGTCCCATTTATTGATCAAGAAACCAATCAAAATCAATAAAATTTCCAAGAAACTCCAAGAAGATTAAAAAAAAGCAAGAAAATGCAGAAATTTTGAAAAATTACAAAAAGTTTGGATCAAAGACAAGGCTTTGATGCCACTGTAATGATGGAGAGAGAAAGAAAGAAAGTGCACTCATGATGGAGTACCACATGCACTCAAGGGAGTACCACCATAGCCATAGAAGCATAGGGCTCCAAGAAAGTATGATTTGATTAGTTAAAAGTGATTAATGCCCCTAGTTATAATATTCACTTATATACTTGCCCACCTTTTCACACTCATTAATGTTGGGCCTCATACTTGCCCGGCCATATCCATGCCTGTGAGCCTCTCCTTATGTGTAAACTCAAGCCCCTTTCATTACACTTGAATTATCTAAGAGGGTAGAATAATATTTTTAAGAGAGCTTAAAATACATTCTTATAACATTCCCTTTTTCTTGAGTTTGCAATTGCCCTCAATTGTGGGTTTGAAAGAACAGAGAATATCAGGGAAGGCACGAAAATATTTCTTAGACACCCATCTTGCATCTTCATGAAGATGATATTGAAAAGTCACCAATTATTTGATATATTGATTTCCAATAGAAGTCAATGTAATATATTGGTCAATGATAGTATCTAGGATCAAAACTTCTTCCTCACCCTCAAGAGATGGATCCTTATACACATGATGAGTGGGAAGGGATCCCCTGAAAGGTTTAACAAAACTTACATGAAATGAGTTATGAATCTGCTAATGAGAAGATAATTCTAGTCTGTAAGCAACATCATTGATTTTGTGAATCACCTTAAAAGGTTCATAAAATCTTGGGACGAGCTTAATATCTGTTGCAAATTTATCAACACTCATAAGTTTACGTTTCTCAATTCTCAAAAGTACATAATATCCAATTTAAAAAGAGATAGCTTTACATTTGTGGTTTGCTTTCTTAACATATTGCTCTTGAGCATGTGCAATAAAATATCTTATATAATTTAAAATGCTACTAAAATCGATAGTAGTGAATTAATCAACAGCTTCGATTTTGTGAGAAAGTCTAGTAGCCGGAATAGGCAAAGCTTTTCCATACACAATTTTGAAAGGTGCTCGACTAGTAGTAGCCAAATGCGGATAATTATTATATGCAAACTGTAGAAGAAGCTGTAGAAGAAGATGAATGTACTTATCCCATGAATTATGTCGTCGGGCAACATAGGCTTTAAGTAAATCTAAGATAGTACTATTGGCAACTTTTGTTTGTCCATTTGTTTCTGGATGGAAAGTGGTATAGAAATCTATCTTAGTGTCTAAGTTGGAGAAAAGAGTGATCCAAAAATTAATACAAAATCTAGTCTTTGTTAGAAATAATGACTTTTGGAAATTCGTGATGCACAAAGAATTTCTTGATAAATATAATCATAGCTTCCTAAGAAGTCAATGTTTTCTTACAAGGTAAGAAATAATCTTGCTTACTTAAATGCTCCACTATAGTCAAAATCATGTCATTATGACTGGATGTAGTAGGTAAGCCTATGATGAAGTCCATTGATATCTATTTCCATGTATCATTAGGGATAGGTAGAGGTATGAGAAGTCCTTGGGTCACCTTTATAGCTTTTAATTTTTTGACAAATATAACATTCAGCCACAAATTTTGCTACATCTTATTTGAGATAAGGCCAAAATAATAGTTTAGACACTAATTGTAAAGTAGTAGAAACACCTCGATGCCCCATGTATGGTGGCGGTTGATGCATTTCCTCCAATATAAACTATCTGAAAGGTTGTGTAATACACAACCTCTTTTAAATGAAAAAGTAACCATCATGGCACGAGTAATCACCAATAGGGTTCCAATTGTTGTCTCTAAGCTTCATCCAAACTTGAGAGAAATTAGGGTTATTCTCATAGGACTCAAAGGTTCACTGCTGTCAATTCATAGAGATGTTGTGGACATTGGGATGTCTAATTAGAGCATGTTCCGCAACATTTTCTTTCCCTAATTGATATTGGATCATGGGTTGTAAAATCTAGATAAATGAAGCCCATTTGATATGACAATCAAAAACCAAGGGTTGGGTCAACAAATGATGAATGCTCTATTGGGTCATATTTGATTAAAAATTCAGATCCCATTAAAAGATGTTTCCAAAGTCTCAAGGTATGTACTACAACAACTAATATCTTGTCATTAGTATTGTAATTTCTTTCTGCTTTAAGCTTATGACTTTCATAGGCAATGGGATGTCCATCTTGCATGAGAACAGCTCTAAAACCTTGTCCACTTGCATGAGTATAACTACCATAAAGAATGGTTGTTGAAAATCTTGCAGTGTAAGAACTGGTGCATATGTCAAAGCTTTCTTAAGCTCAAAAAAGGAATGGTCCTATCTACTAGCCAAGTCAAAGTGTCTAGCTTTCTTAAGGAGTTTGGTTAAAGGATGTGCAATATATGCAAAATTTCTATCGAACTTCCTATAGTAGCTATACAAGCCAAGAAAAGATCAAAGTTTGTGTGAATATCACGCAGTTTGAGCAATATTTTTAATCTTTTTGGGGTCTACTCGAATACCATCAATAGAGATAATATGTCCTAAGTATTCAGTTTCCTCTTAAGAGAATTTTCTCTTATCAGGATTGATATAGAGCTGATTCTCTTGAAGAAGTGAGAACACTTTTTCTAAATGTTGTTTGTGCTCTTGAACGATTCTTATTGTTGAAAACTAAGATATCATCAAAAAACACCGCAACAAATTTTGATGTTTCAAGAATATTTTATCCATCATTCTGGTGAAAGTAATTGGGGCATTAGTCAAACCAAATGGCATACTAAAAACTCATAATAGCAATTGGTTTGGGTTCTCAATATAGTCTTAAAATATCTCCTTCATCCATTCAAATCGGATGTTAACTAGACGAGGTCAATTTTGCTAAAGACTTATGCTCCCTTGATCTTGTCTAGCAATTCATCCACTCGTGATATTAGATATTGATTCTTGATAGTAATCTCTTTTAAAGTATAATAATTAATACACATGTGATATATCCCATTTTTCTTTTTAACGAGAAGAACTAGAGCACCAAATGGAGAATTGCTGGGTCTAAGCAGTCCTTTCTCTAATAATTCTTCAACTTGTCTTTAAATCTCTTTCTTCTCAAGCATGTTAACTCGATAAAAGGAGCTTTACATGGCGAAGAGATTCTAAGGATTATCTCAATTTTATGCTCTTTTGGATGAGGTTTAGGTAAAACCAGAGGTGGGTCATTTATAAAGCAATTAGAGGACTTAGAAATAAAATGATCATGAGACACATTTAGTTTAGAGTCAACCTGAGCACTAAACCGGTTTTTGACAATAATAAAAAATATATTCTCCTTCCTCTATATGGCTCTTTTGTCCTGGGTATAAGTTAAAAGAGGACCTAGGTTACCCTGACACTGGTGGAATAAATAAAAAAAAATGTCTTCTCCTTCTTCCTTATGGCTCTTTTAGCTTGGGTAAGAGTTAAAAGAGGACCCAAGTCACCCTTAGTCTCACACTTAAGATAAATTTCTTTGTCATCTTTCATTAACCATATTGTATGGGTGTCATAATCAATTCTAGGATTATGTTCATATCTCTATGGCATTCCTAAAATGACATCAACAGCTTGTAAAGGAGTAACTAAAAATGTTATCCTTTCTTTTAACGAGTCCATTTCCAATTCTAGATCCTTAACCTCTTTAGTGCCTTGAAATGTAGCCTTCACTTTATAGCTAGAGTATGATACATCTAGATTAAGTGCTTTCAATGCCTTTTCAAAAATGAAATCATGAGAGCTACCGTCATCATGCAAAATAGAAATTTGTTTTCCTTTTATTTTTCCTTAAATTCTCAACAACGCATGAATAAGAATCTTACTTTCATGCAAATAGTCAGGATCGGATTACCTTCTTACTTGAATGAATCATCTCGTCATCTTCTTAAATCACGTTGACACGAGCCACATGTGTAGAGTTAGATAGTCTAGTACAAGGTGCCCCTCCTTATGACTTTTGAAACACCTGACAATATGATTCTTTAGCTAGTCATTTAAGAGTTTGTTGTTATTTTCTTTTCAAACATCTCCTTTAGCTACATTTTTACCCTTATACATCCTCGATTTATCAAAATTAATCGAGGAAAAAGATGGTTTAGAACCTCTATCTTTTGACCTTCTCGATCACTTAAACTTGCAATAGAATATCCCAAAATTTATCAATGTAAGCTTGGACATTCTCTTTCTCAACCTGGCGTAAAGTATCCCATTGTTAATAAGCTTTAGCCTTAAGGAAGAAAATGTTTCTTTAAAAGTTTCTAGAATTCCTTCCATGTAGTATGTCGATTTCGCCCTGTCGAATCACATTCCACCATAAAGTAGCACTTTGCAAGCACATTTAATCTTGTCCTTTTTTCAAGAAATTTTTATCTGAAAAATAATAATCCAGCTAACAGCCATGCAATAAACCCTCGTGCGTCTTTCTTCCCATCATAATTCTGGAAAGTGAATGCCTTTTGATTAATCTTTGAGTCTTTCCTAGAGCTCTGGGCATGTAACGTAGCCTTATTAGTGCACCTAGCATGGACACTTTTATCCTCATCATAGTTCTGTAAAAGTGAATGCCTTTTGGCTAATCCATGAGTTTTTCCTAGAACTTTGGAGATGCAAATTAGCCTTAACAGTGCACCTAACATGATCACTTTTCTTCCTATCATAGTTATAGAAAGTGAATGCCTTTCGACTAATCCAAAGTCTTTCCTAGAACTTTGGGCATGCAAAGTAGCCTTAACAATGCGCCTAACATGATAAGTTCTCTCCTTGTTAGAATTGAAAGAGTCACGCTTGTGCTTAGAATTCATATGCCATTCTAGCTTGCGTTGGTATTCACGCTCACTTACAATTCGCTCTTGAAGTACGATAATTTTTCTCCTTTGTTAGAATTGAAAGAGTCACGCTTGTGCTTAGAATTCATATGCCATTCTAGCTTGCGTTGGTATTCACGCTCACTTACAATTCGCTCTTGAAGTACGATAATTTGCTCTTGCATAATGGGTTATGCAGTAAATTGGCCATTGCAACTGAGCTCTTGATACGCCTTGAATCGTGTGTTAAATTCGGGCTTAAAATTTGTCAAAATGTTGATCTTAGCACCATCCTTTACTCCAATTTCAAATGAATCCTGAGTGTGGTCAAGAGTCTTAAGTGTTCGATTGACTTCGATAAGATTTTTAAGCCACTTCGAATCTGTAGAGCATCGAAGAATCTAACCGAAAGCTTAATTTAATAAGGAACTTACAAAGAGGACCTCCAATAATTTTGTTTTAACCCCTTTGTTATTGCCCAAAAATCACTTGCAAAAGGCTTGCCAATTCTTCAAAAGATATATATATATGATAAATAGGCTGGAATTGTAGAACTCTTTCTTCTTCTTTTTGTAGTTTATGAGAGATTTTGAAGCTTATAGAAGTTATAAGCTTTATTTTTAAAATATTATAAAATTAATAAGATTTAAAGCTTATAAAGCTTAAATACTTAAGCTTTTAAAAGCTTCTCCATGATTGTGAAGCCCATTGGCAGCACGATTGAGAGAGAAAACATAGAATTCGCCTACGCTTGAATTTTGTGATTGTGTTAGAGGGAAGAGAGGGAAAAATATAAAGCTTTAATTTATCCTTTTGAGAAAAGCTTGGAATTAACCTTTAATCCAAAGATTAATAGCCTACAAAAAAAAACAATTTCCCTTGTTTTCTTTCAATTTTACTTGAGAGCCCACCAAAGCCATCCATTATATATTTTTGACAGTGCCATGGGTTTAGCAATATGAAAATTGAGCTTAAGCGTCCTTCAATTTGCTGATTCCATCCTTATGACTGGATCATGGAGAGATTAAGAGTTATGAAAAACCACTTTTCATGAAAGTGGGTGGTTTTTAGTTTTTGTAGAGTGGTTTACCACCTTCTTTACCTTGTAGACTTTGCCCTTTGGATAAAAGCTTGCAACTCTTCAAACATTTTATTTAATCCTTTGAGCTTTTAAATCTTGACTCCATCTTCCTAGACCCATAGCTCTGATACCACTGACATGGATCTAAAAAGATGCAGGGGGAAGAGAGCTTGAGCTCTTGCAAGCACACACACACTCACAAAACCCTAATAGAGAACACACAAGGTGAGAGGCTGAAAATCTTCTTCTTCTTCACTCAACACTCAACACACCATATACAAGATAAGAGTACACATATATGAAAAGGTACTCAACAACCAAAAACATACAAGGGTTCTCTATAGTGTGAACCCAACAAAGTGAGATGGCGCTATAACTATGCCAGTCTCTAGAGTGGCTATCACACAGCCTGTCATCCCACTGGCCGCATATCACCCAAGATCTCACCAACCATGCCAATGGTGTAAGTGTGGGGCCTATCCCCCAGGCGGGTCATCAGTGTGTCCACCGCCTCACTAGATGAGCTCAATATCTCAACACTCCCCCTCGAGCTCAATATCTCAACACTCCCCCTCGAGCTCAACTCCATCTCATGTACACTAAGCGAAGCCCTGAATTTGCGGAGCTTCTCTATACCCAATGCTTTGGTGAAAATGTCAGCTACCTGATCCTCTCTGCTGATATAAACAAGGTCAAGATCTCCTGCCAAGATCTTCTCTCTGACGAAATGGTATTGGACCTCTATATGCTTCATACGAGCATGAAAAACAGGGTTCCTGGCCAACTGTATACTGCTAATGTTGTCACAAAAAATGACAACTTGTCTATCACTGATAGACCCAAATCTGCAACAAGTAGCTTTCTCAACCAAGCTACCTTACATGCTGCCATAGCAGCTCCTCTGTACTCGGCCTCTGTAGTACTGGATAGAGCAACCGTAGGCTGCTTCTTGCTGCTCCACTCCCCAAAGAAAACATGAAGTCACTGGTAGATCTTCTATCTGAGATACTACCAGCCCTATCAGCATCCGAGTACAGAGGAGCTGCCATAGCAGCTCCTCTGTACTCGGCCTCTGTAGTACTGGATAGAGCAACCGTAGGCTGCTTCTTGCTGCTCCACTCCCCAAAGAAAACATGAAGCCACTGGTAGATCTTCTATCTGAGATACTACCAGCCCTATCAGCATCCGTGTACCCATGTACACATATCTCTGTCCCAGTCTCATAGAATAGTCCACAATGCAAAGTAGACCTCACATACCTCAGTATGCGTCTCAATGCATCCAAATGCAGTTTCAGTGGAACCTACATAAACTGACTCACCAACCTAACATCATAGCTCAAATCTGGTCTGGTGATCGTCATATAGATCAAGCTTCCTACTATGCACCTATACATAGTAGGGTCCTCCAAAATCTCTCCTGAATCTGCACTCAACTTGCCATTCTCATCCAATGGCACTGAGATAGGCTTACAGCCTATCATACCATACTTGGACAACATGTCCAAGCCATACTCTCTGCAGTAATCCAATACCATGTGGTGACCTAATCACCTCAATGCCCAAGAAATATCTGAGCTCCCCCAGATCCTTCATCTCAAACTACTGTCTAAGCAAGATCTTTACATCAAAGATCTCTGCATCATGGTCCCCCGTAATGATCAAATCATCTACATAGATGACAACAAGCACAACCCCTCTATCACCGTGTCTCACATACAGCGAGAAATCTGCATTAGCAACATGAAAGCCAATAGTGACAAGATATTCAGAAATCTTGTCAGACCATGCTCTTGGTGCTTGTTTTAAGCCATACAAGGCTTTCTTCAACCTGCAAACATGCTCAAGGTGACCCACATCCTCATAACCAGGTGACCCACATCCTCAAGGTGACCCACATCCTCATAACCAGGTGGCTGCAACTTATACACCTCTTCTTGCAAATCCCCATGCAAGAATGCATTCTTTACATCCATCTGATGTAAAGACCATTGCTTTGATGCAACCACTGCTATCACAACTCTCACTGTTGCCATCTTGGCAACTGGACTGAAAGTTTCCTCATAATCAATGTCATATGTCTGCACATATCCTTTGGCTACCAATCTAGCCTTGTACCTGTTTATGCTTCCATCATTGTTATGTTTTACTTTGTACACCCACTTGCATCCAATGGCTTTCTTGCCTTCAAGCAATTGCACTAAATCCCAAGTCTCATTTCCATATAGTGCATTCATCTCCTCATCCATAGCTTTCTCCCAACACACATTTCCAACAGCCTCATCAATGCATGTGGGCTCAACAACCTGCACAACTTTTGCCATATATGCATAGTGATATGCCACATAACCATCATAGGTAAATCTCTGCACAGGATTTTTCACTCTCCCAGATCTTCATAGCTTTTCATTCATGGCT
This sequence comes from Cibotium barometz, assembly GCF_041138505.1. Lineage (NCBI taxonomy): Eukaryota > Viridiplantae > Streptophyta > Polypodiopsida > Cyatheales > Cibotiaceae > Cibotium > Cibotium barometz. The sequence goes on along the minus strand of NC_141079.1, from coordinate 31,891,200 downwards.
GCCATAGCCTTCTTTACACCAGGTGTTCTCATAGCTGGGATCCCAAGCTCCTCATCAAGGCTCATCTCTAAGCCACTAGACTCTCCATCAACATGAGAATGCCCTGCAGAAATGTCAGGCATACCAAGGGGCTCAACCACTTTCTCTTTTCCTTTATGTGATGTACTAACCACATTTACAGGACTGGTATTATGACGCAGCCTGCCACTCCATGGTTTATCAAAACAGACCCACTAGAAGAGGACTCTTTTGGTCCACTCAAAGATGGTGATTGCTGACTTGTATTCTATGTAACCACAATTACACTCACATCAGCCCCAATAGCTTCTTTTTCAGCAGCATACCAGGTGCTCATCTCATAAAAAACAACATCCATGCTTACCCTCAACTCACGTGTAGTAGGGTTATAACACCTGTATCCCTTTTGCTCAAGGGAATATCCAATAAACACACATTTTTTAGCTTTTGGATCCAGCTTAGTTCTTAGCTCATCTGGCACATGCACATATGCAATGCATCCAAAAACTTTCAGATGAGACAAATCAGGTTTTCTGCCAGTAAACCTCTCCTCTGGAGTTACATCATGTATGGCTGCATGGTATCCTGTTCATGATGTAAACTGCTGTAGAAACAGCCTCAGCCCAATAGCTATGCGACATATTCTTCTCTTCCATCAATGCTCGTGCAATCTCAGCAATGTGCCTGTTTTTCCGCTCCAGCAACTCCATTTTGCTGCGGAGTGTATCTACATGTGAACTGTCTCCAAATACCATTCTTTTTCAAAAATTCAGAGAACTCATTGGAGAAGTACTCTTCCCCTCCATCTGACCTTAGGCACTTTACATATTTTCCTGTTTGCTTTTCAACCATAACTCTGAAATTCTGAAAGTGAGTGAACACCTCACTCTTCTCCTTCATGAAGTATACCCACACTTTCCTTGTGTGGTCATCAATAAACGTCACGTATAATACCTGCAGCCTCCCATAGATATGGTCTTCGTAGGACCCCATACATCTAAATGCACAACATCTAGTGCATTTTCGCTCACATATCTATTACGTGGAAACACATGCTTTGTTTACTTCCCAAATTGGCATGCTTCACATATTTTCTGCATACCTTCCACTTTAAATTTTGGCAGCCCTGTCACAATTCCTTTAGTCTGCATAGACTTTAATCTCTGCACATTCACATGTTCAATCCTTTTATGCCAAATGTCTGTGTCCGCAACAATTCCTGAACCATTTGCAAACATTACAGCACTCACTTCAGGCATGTTTACATTCAATGTAAACATTCTGCCCACTCTGTTGCCTTTTGCAACCAACCTGCACTTGTCTTTAAAGTCTTCAACATAACAACCATCAGGGTTAAACCGAACCTGCAAACCCTGCTCAATCATCTGGCCAACTAAAACCAGATTCTTTGTTATGTTTGGTACATGAGGTACATTTGCAAGGTACTTCACTTTGCCATCCTGCATAGACAATGGCATATCTCCAACATGGGCAATTGGATGAGCAGTGTCATCCCCTGTTTCCACAAAACCTGGTCTTTCTGGGGTTTTCATCTCCTTGAACCACTCCCCATGACTTGTCGTGTGGTTCGAAGCACCTGAATCAACATACCATACATCATCTTTTTGTGCTGCTTCAACATTTTCAGACATGGCATTCATGACATGTTGCATAACAAACAACCTTTCATTATCCTCATTGTTTTTGCTCGAGGATGCATAGTTGTTTTGCTGTAATTTCCCATTTTGCATGTCAACCTGCTTCTTATAACACTCTGCCTGCACATGTCCAGGCTTACCACAATAAAAGCATCCACGTGCATCATTATACTGCCTTTGCCAATTTCCACGGCCTCTTTGACTCCCCCTGCCTCTGAATTTGGCCTCTTCCACCTGTGTGTTGTTGTGAATTCTGGGACTGTTGTTGTTGCTGCTGCTGGCCATAATTCTGGTTACCTATTCGGCCACCTCCTTGACCGTGTCCACAGTCTCCTCTACCTCGTCCTCTTCCCGAACTTGTGTAGAAGGCATGTTGCTCTGAACTGTTTTGATTTAGGCGGAAGCACACAAATTATTTTATTAGGAAGGCATTCATAATTTTGGACAAGCTTTGTATAAATGTGTTAGCTTGTGCACATCCATTTGTTTTTTTTCTGCTGCAAGCTTAGAAATGAAGCATAGACTTGCTAATATTTATTTTGTAAAGCATAGACTTGAAGCCTAGACTTGCTAATATTTATTTTATAAAGCTTACACTTGCATACTTATTTTATAAAGCTTAGACTTGCTAATATTTATTTTGTAAAGCTTAGACTTGAAGCATAAACTTGCTAATATTTATTTTTTAAAGATTAAAAGATTTCCCCTAGCCCCATTTCATATTTAGGACCTCTTTGTTTTGGGAAAAGAGAGAGTGTCATGCAAGAAAAGGCACAACTTCTATATTTTTGGAGGCTATGGACTATTGTTAGCAATTGAATACTCAAAATACTAATGTGTGGGAAATAGGCCACACAACAGAGGGGGGAAGATTGCACACGATGTTTGTGTCATACAAGAGCTAAGTATTTTCATGTGTTAATTTTTAAAGCTTGGTTTATGTTGAATTTGTTGCATTAGCTTAAGCTGAATGGTTGAATAATTATTTTGCTTGAAAATTTGTTTCTACAAATTCTTAGATGGGGAGCCTTGTGCCAAAAACAAAGCTACAATGCAATAAAACATTAAGATTAAGAACTTTTTAGTGAAGATCACATATTTATTTAATGATTGGCTAAGTAACAATTATTTCAATAAGTACACATACGTAAAATACACGTTATAAAACAAATCATTTATATGTTTATAAAACAATGAATGTATAACATGCTTCAATACAAATCAAATTTTTACCAAGTTATAAATACTTCACTAAACATTTTGACAAATATCTTGCACCCTTAAACACATGAAATTTTGTAATAAAAAAACTTTGATTGCTACTCAATATTTAAATAATGCAAAGAGTTTACTGAAGCATGTATACCAATTTCTTTGTGAACAAGTTTATAGCACTTCATTAGAAATTGTCAAATGCAAAGTAACCTTACATACATCTCAACTTTCATATCAAAGTTCTGAGAATTTTGAAAAATGCAAAGCTTCAATATACAAGTCAATTTCTTAGAAAAGTTATAATTGTTTTACTAAAATGCAATAAATGCAATATCAAACATAGAAAAACAAACTTCACAAAGTGAATTAATAATGTAACACCAACTCAAGCACATGTTCATCCCTTTCATTTATACTTAGTAATTGAATTACCCAAAGTGTCTAAATTGGTCTTTTAAAAATTTAAAGCCAAAAGGCGAAGGAGAACAGAAGACATGAAATAAGTTGTGAATTGATAGATGTAACACCAACTCTAGCACATGTTGATCCCTTTCATTTATACTTAGTAATTGAATTACCCAAAGGATAAAATGTAAGGGAAGAAATAAATAATGCAAAATATGTGAATTGATAGATGTAACACCAACTCTAGCACATGTTGATCCCTTTCATTTATACTTAGTAATTGAATTACCCAAAGGATAAAATGTAAGGGAAGAAATAAATAATGCAAAATATGTGACATTTTAATATAGGTAAAATTTTATTACAAAAAGTTGTTGGATAAAATGTAAGGGCAAAAACACATAATGCAAAATATGTGACATGTTAATGAATGATTTGTTTAAATAATATCGTCAAATGTATAATTTGGTCATTATTTGAATTATAAAATATAAATAATGTAATTTAGATAGTGCATCCTATAAAATCCATCTAAATAAAGACTATTTAGCTGACTTAAAGGGAAGGATTTAAGGCACGTAAATTCACAATATAATGCATATTAGTTAGACTTGGTGATTAAGTTTTTAAAAAGTGCAAAACATGTGCATTTTAAAGGAAGAATATTTACCCATTCTTGAATATTATGTGAGAAGAATAATTGTGCTCTATAACTATGTGCTTTTCACCTCAACCAACATAAATAGTAAGAACAACAATTAATTGTGATCCATAACTATATGTTATATTCACCTCAACCTGAAAAAGTAGTAAGAACAACAAGTAATTGTGCTCCATAACTATGTGTTATTCACCTCAACAAGTAATTGTGCTTCATAACTATGTGCTCTTCACCTCAATAAGTAATTGTTCTTCATAACTATGTGCTCTTCACCTCAACCAAAACAAATAGTAATAGTAAGAACATTAGAGTAGTTATATATAAACACCCTTATGTTGTTTTAAGATTTTGACATGGTTGAAGCCAATATTTCAGCCCCTTATGTTCTTTTAAAATTTTGACATGATTGAACCCAATATTTCACCTATTAGCGTTCATTAGTTAACAAGTAATTTTGCTCCATACCTATGTGCTATTCACCTCAACCAAAACAAATAGTAATAGAAAGAACATTAGAGTTACATATGAGCATTAAGGCCCCTTATGCTCTTTTACAATTTTGACATGGTTGAAGCCAATATTTCACCCATTAGCATTCATTGATCAAACAATGATGGACCTCTTGGACTAATAATAATACTTCTAAGTAAAGTAGAAGTTAAAAGATTATAGGGGAAAAAAGAAAGACCATGGTCTAGCTTATGCTATTTTCTTGATGTTTGATTATCACAAGACAATATATAAACATTTTTTTAGTTTTTTCTTTACGTGTATTTAAGGGGGAAATCTTGGTCATATATCATGTGTAGATTAATTATTCATGGAAAAAAGATTATTTATTGTAGTTTTTGAAATGTTATGTCATTAAAAAATTTATATCAAGCACATGTGTTGGTCCATCAAGATGACCTTTTATTAAAGATTGCAAGAATCTTTTGGGACAATCTTTCTTACAGAGAAAGGAAAGCTTGCTTATAGAGCATCTCTTTACTATCCTTGTCATGCCACTAAGAGAGACCTTTAAAAATGTAAAAGATGCAAACTTTACAAGAGTATTAACAGTGGATATGAACAAAAAAAACTAGGTTTATGAAGATTGACCTTTCTAAAAAAATGAACCCTCTTTTTATCTTCTCAAAAGTATCCCTACACAATATTGTAAGGCTTAAATATGGTTTGAATAGTTTGCAATATTTTTTGGGTGAACTGCATTGAAGAATGTTTTAAATGTAATTTGCATAAAAGAAGCTTTGTTTTGGCATACATTGTGTTATGGACTATGAGAATATTATATTATTTTTTAAGTTCCTTTTGCTACTTGTGAGCCTTTTTTTAATTGTATAAATTCTTTTATTTTATATTATTTTTACAATTCATTTTGCTACTTGTGAACCTTTTTTATTGCATAAACTTTATGAAATCATCTTACCACACTATGAAGCTTTCTAAGGGAGCATGTATCCATAGCTTGTTGAGTTTGAAATCTAGTAGTCATACCACTGAATGACAAATAAAAAAATTAAAGGAATAAAGGAAAGAGAAAAATCACTTGAAAAACATAATGTCATACTTTATTTATAGATATGTGCTCATATCTTGGCATTTCTCTTAAACTACTTGTTCTCTTTTTGACACTTTAGCATGAACTTGCACACAATAAAACTTTAAAATACAATGAGTTGTATAATGTTTTGAAGTTTGAAGTGAAAATCTACCTCCCAATTTGTCGTTTTTATACAAATTCTTGCTTTAATTTAGGTAGCATGAAAAGATCATGATTAATATGAGCATCTTAAACTAGCTTATTTAGGTAGCATGATAACATCATGATTAATATGGGCATACTAAACTAGCTTATTTAGTTGTTGCATAATTTTTAAAGAAGATGTAAGCTTATAAAACTTGCAAAATCATCTCTCAAGATATAAAAAATATTGTAAATCTATTGGAATTTTTAATTTTAACATATTTGAATATAGTTTAATGTAAGAACCACCCTCATTTAAACACTTTCTCTCACCATGCTATCAAAGTCATCAAGATTTTGCACTGGAATTTTTAATTTTAACATATTTGAATATAGTTTAATGTAAGAACCACCCTCATTTAAACACTTTCTCTCACCATGCTACTCTCACCATGCTATCAAAGTCATCGAGATTTTGCACATTAATCTAACCATACTACACACACAAGATCGCCATTGATATTACTCACATGTAAGAAGTATTTTCTTCGATTTGCCACACATTAATGATGCCCTTTCTTCTACTCTACTAGATATGCATCACTGTACACTTTCTTTTCTCTCTAAAAAGTTTTGCATCTAGTGGTAGGTTTAACACTTATTTTGTTAAGCTACAAAGCAAGAAAGGCTTATTGTTGCTAGATCACTTTACCTCAAAACAAACTTCATTGGTTTTTTCAATGTTGCTTTTTCTTTATTAGGTATACATGGAGACACTTTGTTTTCTCATTAGAAAGTTTTGTATCTAGTGGTGGTAGGTTTGTTAATCTACAAAGTAAGAGGGGCTTATTGCTAGACCATATCACCTCACAACAACAAACTTCATTGGGATTTCTCAACTTTTCTTAGAGTCGATCATTCTCCCATACATATCACTTGCAAGTAGATTGAGTCTGATTGCTCATGTACATGATGCATAATGATCGATTTTCTAAAAAAGAGCACAACTTCTTGGTCAAACATAGTTTTAGTCTGTAGGGTCTTCTATTGTGGTTATGTAGGGAACACAACTTCTTGGTCAAACATAGTTTTAGTATGTAGGGTCTTGTATTGTGATTATGTGCACAAGAAGGTGCAAAAAACCTGGAGAGTTTAGATAGCATTTTGCCCATTATGCTAATTATTTCATGACATTATGAATATCACATTTTGTACAAGTGGCATGTTTCTTCATGACATGATATGCATGCAAGCATATTGATTATAAACAATGATCCTATGTGAAACCATTTTTCATGTAAGAGGGTGTTTATATACACTTATCATAACTCAAGAAAGGAAACTTTTTCTAGGTAACACAATTAGTTGTGATAGATATGTTTCAAAGATACACACATCACATATCCTCTCATGAAAAAGGAAAGTTTAAAGAATCTCTACATGAGAGGAGGCCTAGTTCTGAAATTCTTTGACAGTGATGACTCAACTTTTCTACTAATAGATGTTCATATGTAGGTGGACTTGTAACTTTTGGTTGAAGGGTTGATCACGCAAGGCCAATCACATAACTAGATAAGGGTTTTATGAGTTTCAAAAATTTCTCCAATAAGCAAATTTTTACCCTCATTTATTGATCCTTGCAAATAGCTTCTCCATACTAGTATTTAAAGGGGTACACAAATCTATGATGCATCCACCTCACGAGTATCTAATAGCACAACTCCATATTGCTAACTTCCATAACTTTGGTTTAACCTTGTGGTTCACTTTGCTGCATACTACTTGATAAGTATGCATTATTTTACTGCTAAAATAGCTCCCTTGTGGTGGTGGAGCTTGATCCCTCCTCCCCAAACCATTTGGGGCCAAGGTTGAGGCTAGAGACGGCCTTCGACATCCTTTAAAAGAGTTTTTAAAACTAACCAATTTTCACCACTCCAAACGATGTAAATTGTTCGGTTGATGACTAAAGATGTGATATAGGTTATAAGTTGTTGCACTTTGAAGGCAAAGTAAATCGTCAAGTCAAGCCCATCCAGCCTTGGTCAAGAACGCACCCAACCAACGAGCAAATGTGTGGCACTTGTAGGCACATTTTCAAATCAAAGCGTCAAAGTCACGCCCATCCAACCTTGGTCAAGGCCGCAACCAACCAACAACGAGCAAATGTACTTGCCACGTCTGTCACGTCATAATTGCATCTCCACAGTTCTCATAATTGCATCTCCACAGTTTTCATCGTGCATACGAAAAATAGCCTGGAGGCATTGTTTTGAGAATAACTGCACAATGATCGTGTCATTCTCTGATCTTTCTATAGAATATAATCTATTATGTCATTCGCGAGACTAGTGTTTGAAAGTCGAGCCTTTATTTCCACTACACGTGACACTTTGGGGTCCATCTGAGGTCGCCATTGTTACACTCTAGGGTCCATCCCGAATTGCCGAGTTGTAGAGTTGAAGCGTGTGAAAAGCTCCTGATTTGGGTGAGAACCCAACATCATGGCCCTAATTTTGGTGAGTAGAACACACCATCAGAGCTCAAACTTCAAAGGATATGGGCCTACCTAAGGTAGGCGCTAGGCAAGACCAAATTATTGTGGAAAAGGTGACAGGGTGGCGGACGTAAGGGAGCAATGCAAAAGGCTTAAATAAAGCATAATTTATATAATGTGCGCGTGTGTGTGTGTGTGTGTGTGTGTGTGTGTGGGTGAGCTACCTTCTTACAGAGCCTGTTTTGCAAAGCGCGTCCTTGCAGCGCCCTTTGCAAAGGAGAGCAATTGTTCTTTTCGCCCTAAATTGTTTTCTTCATATTTTGTGTGCATTTTCTGTGCATTTTTATCGAATTTTTTCCTTCACACCATGAGAGAGATCATCAGCATACACATCGGCCAAGCCGGCATCCAGGTGGGTAACGCTTGCTGGGAGCTCTTCTGCCTTGAACATGGGATCCTTCCCGATGGCATCATGCCCAGGTATGCGCAAATTTTCCTGGTTTTTCCCTCTCCAGAACAGTCAGATAAAGCTTAGTTTTGCTATTTTTTCCACTTTGGTGGCTCCCTTTGTCAAAAGAGGATTAGGGTTTTTCTCATAGCAGAATCAGCTGAAGGGGGAATCTGAATATGGGATAATATGTTGGTGGAGATCTCAGCTATGGGATTGTGTTTGTGTTGTGCTGTGATGTGAATTGGAAATCAAATCTTTAAAGTAAATGATGTATAGAATTCAGGGGAAGGAGGGGGTTGTGGTTTAAGCGATCTGGTAATCAAAGGCATATAATAATTGTTGTATGGAAAATCTCATTAATGAGAGTTAGGAATCTAATCCAATATTTCCTATGGAACAATTTGGATGGTTTTGGTCAAAACGCAGTCAATGGCCTCCAAATTTAGGGAGTCAATGGGGGGGTTTTGAGGAGGGCATTAAAGTCAATGGCCTTGCCCAGGGAGAATAAAAAGTTTATGGACACCAAAAAGTTCTCAAAATTACCTAAATTTGCCTCCAATATAGATATATGCCTCAGCATCATCTTGAAAAAATGTATGTAAAACCTTTTACTCTTGATCCATCTTCCATTTTGACAGTGACAAAACTGTCGGAGTGGCCGCAGACGCATTCAACACGTTCTTCAGTGAAACGGGGGCAGGAAAGCATGTCCCAAGAGCTGTCTTTGTTGATCTGGAGCCCACAGTTATCGACGAAGTTCGCACTGGGCCCTACAGGCAGCTCTTTCATCCTGAGCAACTGATATCCGGGAAGGAAGATGCAGCCAACAATTTCGCCCGTGGCCATTATACGGGTCAGTATCCATGTCGTTGCCTGCCCTACAAGTAGAAGAAAACTTAGGCAAACACCAATGTGTATGATTGTCTGTAGTTCATGGAGCCTTTTATATATTCCACAACTTGTACATCAGTCTCGTTCTAGCCAGCATGCTGGTTCGCCAGGTATATTTACTTTGTATCTTTTTGAGCCTTGCAGTAGGAAAGGAGATTGTTGATCTTTGCCTCGACCGAGTGAGAAAACTATCGGACAATTGCACTGGTCTGCAAGGCTTTTTAGTCTTTAATGCAGTTGGTGGTGGGACTGGATCCGGTTTAGGATCGCTCTTACTCGAGCGTCTTTCGGTTGATTATGGGAAGAAGTCCAAGCTTGGGTTTACAATCTATCCGTCTCCTCAGGTATTTTTTTGGTTTCTTGCTTAATCATACAATGGTATTGAGTTGCAAACCTGTGAAGTTGCCTCATCACAGCCAAAATCCGATGTGAAATTGGGGAGGCTTCAGAAAGGGTGCCTGCTGCCCCTACCTCCTAAATTTTCTGCTGACAAACTCTAAGGGGTCTTAGAGGAGGGGTGCCCCTTGGGAGCCACCCCATGGTGGGAACCAGGGACATGACACGCCTCTCTGAAGCCATCCTTGTCACCACCAACTTAACGTTGTTTTACTCCAATTGTGCTGTCCAGGTGTCCACAGCAGTTGTAGAGCCATATAACAGTGTACTTTCGACCCACTCTCTACTAGAGCACACGGATGTAGCCGTGCTTTTGGATAATGAGGCCATCTACGACATTTGCAGACGATCTTTGGATATCGAAAGGCCTACTTACACCAATTTGAATAGATTAGTGTCTCAAATCATATCTTCTCTCACAACATCCCTTCGATTCGAAGGGGCCTTAAATGTGGACGTGACAGAATTTCAGACAAACCTTGTGCCGTATCCACGCATTCATTTCATGCTCTCATCATATGCGCCCGTTATTTCAGCTGAGAAAGCTTACCATGAGCAGCTCTCTGTCCCCGAAATAACCAATTCTGTATTCGAGCCCTCTAGTATGATGGCTAAGTGTGACCCAAGGCATGGCAAGTACATGGCATGTTGCTTGATGTATCGTGGTGATGTGGTGCCAAAAGATGTGAATGCGGCGATTGCTACCATCAAGACAAAGAGGACGGTACAATTTGTTGACTGGTATGCTGACTTATCCTTAGATCCTTAGTTAATGATGCATCGTGCCAACATGGTTTCAGGCTGGTTACTCATAAGAATGTGCCCACTGTCAAGAGGTTGCCACCTTAATCACCTAGTCCATGATGGTTTCTGGGACTGGTTACACACAAGGGTGCACTTGCATCCAACTAGACTGCCAAGTCAATGATGGATGGGCAACCTTGCCCATCCAACTTCCTGCAAATGCCTTGGGTGTGGAGATTGTGTAACCACTTTAGTGTGTATCAATTGTTGGAATTTAAGTGTTACCCATAGAAGTATGGTCTTCTAGCATGCAGTGAAAATTTTGAGATTTATTAGTCTTTTTTTCATCCATGTGCAGGTGTCCCACCGGCTTCAAGTGTGGAATCAATTATCAGGCACCTTCGGTAGTGCCAGGAGGAGACCTTGCCAAAGTCCAGCGTGCAGTATGCATGATAAGCAATAACACTGCTGTCTCTGAGGTCTTTTCGAGGATTGATCACAAGTTTGATTTGATGTATGCCAAGCGTGCATTTGTGCACTGGTATGTGGGTGAAGGGATGGAAGAAGGCGAATTTTCAGAGGCTCGCGAAGACCTTGCTGCATTGGAGAAAGACTATGAAGAAGTTGCAGCAGAAGTCACAGACGAAGCTGATGAAGAAGACTATTGAGTGCTTTTGCCAGTCAGTGAAATTTTTTAATTTGCTAATTGCTGTGTTGTTACTATATATTACAGCTCAAATTTTCTGTCCGTATTATTTCATACTATTTAAATGCAACATTTTTTTCCAATAATTAGAGATATGTTTCTCTCTCCCTGTATATAATGAAGGGTTGCTGTTGAGTATGCTTGAGCTTTGGACCCACAAGGGCCCTCTCTTTCACTTTGGTATTTGGATTAGTATGTGCTTGTAAAGAGCATTAGAATTTAGTAAAGCAATCTGCAAAATAGAGTCGGCTTTGCCATAAAAGAGAGAGGAGGGTTTTATTTGAAGGTGAAGATGAACACCAGGCTGTTGGAGCTTTCAGCCAGCCTAAGGGGGATTGTTGATAATTTTTTATGCAAGGCAGCATTGAAAAGGATTTTTATTAGTGTCCTCAAAGCACACCATTAACATGTTTAAATTAATCCTGTGAGTTTTGTGTTTTTTAGTGGCTTGTTTTTCATCAAAAGAGGCCTTCTGGTTTAATGTCCTTGCCAGCAACAGCTAACAAACTTTTCCCAGTAGACCAAGTGATGATGGGGTTTTAGTGACCAGTTAAGCATTTTCAATGAGTATCTCATGCACACTTTTGGCCCTTTACTTTACATTTGTCTGATGGGAATGTCACTCACTTGGTTGTTTTGAGCATGAAATGGTTTTTGGGAGGCTAATTTTTAAGCAATGACAACCGGCAGCAACCAGGAGCTGTTTTTTAAATAGGGAAAATGGTTAACCAGGGGCATTCCAGGCCATCATGGACACAATTTATGACACATCGGCTATCGGAAGACCCGAATTGTCTGTACGTAACCTGGTTCCAACATGTCAGCAGCCGGGAAAACATGATGGTGATGGGCAATGGTCACCCTTTAACTGGTTCAGCTGGGCAGATACATGAACGGTATCACATCATCTCGACATTGGGAGATCACAGTATCACATCATGTTGGCATGATGAGAGTTGAAAAGTTGATGGTCAACCTTCCTCTTTAGGAATTGAGAGAGTGACCTTTCTCGTTTGATGTCTCTGATTGAGGAATCTATTCCAAAGGATCAATGCAAACACCAGAGCAACAACATTTTGTAGAGATCTGCTTTTGTGTATGATTGAAATTTTGGCCATATGTTGACCATGAACTCCAATGGCTTGTCATGCTCAAAGTTTAGTTATTATTGTTTAATTTTGGGAAAATATTTTTGATATCAATAATGAAGATGATCTCTATGTCAAACCACTAAAATATTTAAGATTCATATCTTAACATTTAGAAAATTCATCAAAGGACTTACCTAGTTTCATTCCAGGTGGCAAGTTGTGAGAGAACAATCAAATTAATAAAGTGGGAAAATTGGAAATATGCTTTCTCTAACTTATGGTAGAATATAAAAACCATGGATGTTACCTTTTCTTGCAATGATGCATAATTTCACCCTCATTTTGAAGCAGAGGAAAGCATTATATATATATATAAAAGCCAACAGGTAGTGTCACTATACTTTTAGTGCTTTTGTTTGGAAAAAACATTACATTGTCCTTGGTGTTAGTTTAGAGGCCTTCATGTAGATAGAGTTGTCATATTAGTGTGTGATACCATGTACATTCATTGATTGAACCTACAATACAAAGATAAAATTAAGTCACAAATAAATTGTAAGATGAAATGAAACTTATAATCACAATCACTAATTGATAAACGATTAAAGCTAAATTAGCAACTAAAGTATAAAGGAATTGCAAGCAAAGATTCACATGCACTTTTGCTTAGTTCTTTACCAATTGTATGACCATGTCTAGTCTTTGTTTTTATTCTAATGGGTGAAGGTATTTGCCTAGGCTTTTGGGTGTTTGAGAAGATATTTGTGGTACTCCACCTACAATGACAAGCTTGTTGAAGATCTCATTCATACTAGGTAATGCTTGTTTAGGTGATCTAATCTACCTATATTGCACAATGGTGTTAAGAGTTAGGGTTTAAAGTTTTGGGTGTGCTTGATTGGACAAGCGTGGCCTTGATAGGGGAAGAACTATAGTGGTAGCCTTCTAGAAACACTGTTCATATTATCTTTCCTTGGTTGTGAAGTAGTCTAAAATAGTGGAATAGGCACCAACTCTTCTCTTATGTCCTTAGGGGGGTTGTGACAAGCCGCCCCTATTGTACAGCCTCCACCACTCTACAAACCACTAGTTTCTCTAGTTCCCCAAGGCGAGACAACTGCGTTTATGTGGCTACCCCCTCTGTTGCATGCCACCCAAGATGCTTGGGTTCTCCCCATATCTAGCAAGCTTCCCCACCTAGCATAACTCTAGAGCATGCAGCTCGACACCTGCCCAAGCACATTCTAGTAGGTAAGGATACATCTATATGTAGTGGAACTCCCGAGAACGTGCTCATTCCTTGGCTAGGTGTCGCTCTTTTTAAAAGAGACATCCCTATGTCTGGGTCACTTTCTTATGCTCACACTCTGTCCTTTTGGCACTCTGAATGTTAACTCCATGCACAACCTCTGAGTTGGTGGTTGCAAATCTCAAGGCCACGAAAGAGAGAACTACACAAACAACATTTCTCCTGACATGTCTACATACCGTGGCCAAATCGCCTACTCCAGCAAACAAGTCAAGGATAACATCCCTTGGTCTTGTCATGGAATCCAATATGTGTTCCCATGTCTGTCAAGCGCGTTGCAAGCCTCCTACACATAAACAATTAAAAAATGCCTACTTTGGGACTCGTGAATGGGGTCTATTTTAGAAATTTCTCTTACCTCTCCATGGCTTGTTGCTGCTGTTGTGTCATATCCATTCACTTTCTTCACAGTCATCAAAAATATAGTCAACTTGAAGAGCATCATACTGCGATGCAGCGCCTGCTCTCATCAAAGCCATCATCACAAGTTTCCATGTCTGTAAACAAACTCAAAACAAATGAAAATCATTACACATGCCAACCATACATTGCACATATTCCTAGATGCCACCAATCTCAAAGATAATTAAACTTACATGTGCACCGCATATCGTTCCAACCTCGGTCTTGCCTGATGGTTTCTATGAATTGCAACTGCCAATCCCTTTCCATAGCAACGTTGGACAAATGAACTACACTATACATAATGCCTATACTAACTAGTGTCCCACTATCACATAAGATTGTCCTAGCAATGTCAAAACAAGTACTCCTCATCCCAAGGAGTATATTGATTCCAATCTTTCATCCCAACCCTCATTCCAAACACATCACCTCTAGTGGGTAGTCTTGCCACGATCAAGTCAGATGCTGCTGGTAGCCTTTCTCCTCCCATGAGATACCCTATTTTTGATTGGTGGAGTGACCCCAACGCTCCTATAATACGTTGAAAGTTCAAGGTTCTCCTATTATCCATTAATTTAGCAACTATGTCTATTGGATCAACGACCATAAGCAAGGCTTTACTACTGAGGGTTGTCAACTCTGTTCACATCATGGTTCCTTTAATAAATTTATGATTCATACAACATGTTTCTCGTGCACCTCATATGTTTTATAAGACAAAATCACCATTACATAATATCTTTTGATTTTGGTTTCACTACCAATTTGATGTGTCCACCACTAGAAGAACCAGCTTCTCTCCTACTCTGTCAAACCTAAAAATATGTTGCTATATCCATGAGACTTCTCATAAACAGTTAATGTTACATTTGCACTTACTTTTTCCCTAGGAATCGTCATCGTCATCGCTCCCACTATGCTCCTCTAATATTGGAGTAGGCATACTCTACTCATCATAGCATTTTACATTATATCACATTGTTCCATAATTGTGAATCAAACATTATCAACAAACCGTACCTTACGTTTTTTGTTTCGGAATGCATGTTGTCTTTCTTCATCCATGTGTGCACTTGTAATCTTCGAACCACATACAACACTCCATCACTTCTACTCATCGCTATTCATATGTTGGAGGTTCGCTTGCGTGTGCATAGTAAACACTCACCAAACCAGGGTCAAGTGTGTCAGTTGTCTTTCTTCATCCATGTGTGTGATAAAAAAACAGAAGTAGTAGACAGCACACACAAGGGAAGCAAACCCTAATCCATAATCATCAACCATACAGAAGGAGAGAAGCCATAGTCACCATCTCTCTCACACACACAAAGGAGAACACAACATAGTGTTATGTCCACACTACAAGATAAACCTAATGTAATGTCCACACCACACATGACCAGCTGGACGCGGTCATAAACACACCACACGATATCTATCTACCATACTGTCACTCTGTCAGCACCCATGTGCTATCCTCCAGCTGTATACGAGCTTGACATTTCAACACTCCCCCTCAAGCTTGACATGTCCATCTCTAGGACTCCCAATCTAGTACGGAAATACTCGAACTTATCCTTACCAAGTGCTTTGGTAAAGATATCTGCAACCTGCTCATCTGTCTGCACATATGTCAAATCAACATGCCCATCTAGCACTTTCTCTGATGAAGTGATAGTGGACCTCAATATGTTTGGTCCTGGCATGATAAACTGGGTTGCTAGCAAGCTGAATACTACTCATGTTGTCACAATGAATGACAACTCTCATATCACTCTGTATCCTGACATCATCTAGCAACTTTTTCAACCACATAGCCTCACATGCAGCTATGGCTGCTCCACGATACTCTGTCTCTGTGGTAGATAAAGCAACTGTAGGTTGCTTTTTACTGCTCCAACTCACAGCTCCACTACCAAGGCTGAAAACATAGCCACTGGTAGATCTCCTGTCATATGCACTACCAGCCCAATCTGCATCTGTATATCCATAGACATGCATGTCTTTTCCTGCCTCATAGAAAAGACCATAATGCGCAGTAGTTTTGACATATCTCAGAATCCGTCTCACAGCATCCAAGTGAGGTTTACGAGGACTCTGCATAAACTGACTCACCAAACCAACTGCATAACTGAGATCTGGCCTCGTAATGGTCATGTAGATAAGGCTACCAACCATTTTCCTGTACATGGTGATATCATCAAGCTCATCACCCAAATCAGCCCTAAGCTTCATGTTTTGCTCTAATGGTGTCAACATTGGTTTGCATGCTGTCATACCATACTTTGCCAGCATGTCAAGTGCATATTGCCTTTGCACCAACCATATACCCTTGCCTGTTCTAATCACCTCAATGCCAAGAAAGAACCTCAAATCACCAAGGTCTTTCATATCAAACTCTTTGCATAAAGAGGCCTTAACCTCATCAATGCCTTTCCCACAATCACCTGTGATAATCAAATCATCAACATAAATGACTATCATCACGATACCATCATGTGTCTTCTTCACATAAAGTGAAGAGTCTGCATTTCCAACCACAAATCCAATACTGACAAGATATCTGCTGATCTTGTCACTCCAAGCACGAGGTGCTTGCTTCAAACCATAGAGTGCTTTCTTTAACCTGCAAACGAAAGTAGGATATTTTGGATGTACATATCCTTCTGGCTGTTCCATGTACACCTCTTCTTGTAGATCACCATTCAAGAAAGCATTTTTTACATCCATTTGATGTAAAGCCCAACCTTTTTGTGCTGCTAATGCAATGATAGACCTCACTGTAGCCATCTTAGCCACTGGGCTGAAAGTTTCATCATAATCAAGACCATAAGTTTGTGCATATCCTTTAGCGACCAGCCTTGCCTTATGTCTCTCTAGGCTGCCATCTGACTTGCACTTTACCTTATACACCCATTTGCATCCAATTGCATTCTTTCCTTGAGGTAACTCAGCCAATTCCCATGTATCATTTTTGTCCAAAGCATTCATCTCTTCATCCATGGCTTTCTCCCATACAGGCTCTCCAACAGCCTCTGTATAGCATGTAGGTTCCACATGCTTTACCATAGATGTCATGTATGCATAGTGCATAGCAAAATCTCTATATGTCAATCTCTCCACTGGATATCTGACTCTCTGGGATCTCCGCAATGCATGCGGGTCACTCTGTACACCTGTAACACGAGCATGTGGTGGCACATATCTGTCCTGCCTAACACTAGGTGTGCGTACAACAGGTATCCCTAGTTCCTCATCCAAACTCTCTGAGCTAGAGGACTCATAACCTGTGATCCCAATTCCCTCGACTTTCTTCTTGCCTTTATCCATAGCACTACTCCCAGTGCTCACACTCTCATGTCTCAGACGTCCTGACCATGGACGTACACTGCTACTACTCTCAGCTTCTGCTGCTGGCCCAGACATAGTAGTAGAGCTAGAACTTGCTTGTGATGGCAAGTTCACAGGTACATTAGCCTCAAGTGTGTCAATGACTCCCTCATCTCTTGCTTTGTACCAACTAGCAAGCTCATCAAACACTACATCACGTGAGATGACTACTTGTCTAGTTTGAGGGTTATAGCATTTGTAGGCCTTTCGATCCTGTGCATATCCAACAAATACACATTTCTCTGCCTTAGGATCCAACTTCCGTCTTCTTTCATCAGGCACATGAACATAAGCTACACATCCAAAGACTTTGAGATGTCCAATGTCTGGCCTGTAACCTGTTAGCCGCATCTCAGGCGTGCTTCCATGAATGGCTGCTGTAGGTGATTTGTTCAGGATATACACTGCAGTAGCACATGCTTCTGCCCAATAGTAATCTGGCATGCTCTTTTCATTGAGCATTGCCCTTGCCACTTCACATATGACACGATTCTTTCTCTCAGCCACACCATTCTGCTGAGGTGTATACCTGCATGTCAACTATCTTCTTATCCCATGCTTCCGCAAGAAATGCTCAAAAGCTTTTGAGGTGTATTCACCACCTCCATCTGTTCTCAGACACTTAATCCAACAGCCATATTGTTTTTCTACAAGAGCTTTGAAATCCATGAATTTTTCCAGCACTTCACTCTTCTCTCTCAAAAAATATATCCATGTCATCCTGCTGAAGTCATCTATAAATGTCACATAGTATAGACTTCCTTTGATAGATGGGTTTTGTGCTGGGCCCCATACATCACTGTGCACTATCTCAAGTGGTCTATTACTCATGTTTCCTTCTCTAGGAAACCTCAACCTTGCCTGCTTTCCAAACTGACAGGCTTCACAAACATGCATATGTCCATCATATTTAAATCGAGGCAATCCACTGACAATGCCTCTTGTTTGCATGTTCTTTAATCTCTGTATATTGACATGTCCAATCCTCTTGTGCCACATGTCAATGTCCTACACAATCCCATTGCTTTTTGAAAACATGGCTGAGCTCAATTCTGGTATGCCTGCATCCAATTTGAACAACCTTCCCACAGGCAAATGGTCAAGAGGAGAGTATAAATAATATTTGTGAACTATCTTGACAAAAACATTAGAAGCAAGTCACACGGATTGGGAACATAAGTTGATTGTAGCTTTATGGGCATATTGAACATCGTATAAGGTAGCGATGGGGTATACTTCCTTTCATCTAGCTTATGGCGTTGAGGTAGTCATGCCTATAGAATACTTAGTTCCAAGCCTGCGAATTGTGGTGCAGGAGAGATTAACGAAAAATGCATTAGCTGAAAGGTTGATTGACTTAGAGAAACTTGATGAAACCCGGCTAATTGCATCACATGGGCTTATGGTCAAGAAACTGTGAAGGAAGTGTTGGTTTGACCGTAACCTGAAACAAAAAGAAATGAAAACGGGGGACCTCGTCCTCATGTATGGTGTCAAAAGCACCAGAAAAAAGAAACTCACGTACAAAGGATTAGGACCATTTTGAGTGTCTGAAATCATACCTCAAGGGTCAATCGAAATTGAAACTATTGAGGGTGTACAAATGGAGGGTTATGGCAATGGAAGCAAGCTTAAAAAGTATTATGGACCACTGACCCAAGAGATGCTCATGCAAGAGCATCTACTAAAACAGCAGAAAGAGCTAGCCAAGGAAAAAATCAAGCAAGATCAGGAAGAATCCAAGGCAAGAGAGGCCAAGGTCAAATAGAGGCTCTAGGAGAGAGTATTGCACATGAACATGGCTTCATTAACCCTCCTTGAATTGGATGACATGGACATTGAACCAACACGTCTCAGTGTGGAAGTCTCTACGGCTAAAAGTCATGCAATGAGCATTGTATTAATTGATACAGGATCAAGTTATAACCTGATCTCTTATGAAACATGGGAAGCTTTAGACAAACCTCACCTTGAGGCCACCAATGCACAAGTACGAAGTGTACATCTATCAACTACCAAAGCTGTGGGATTCTTAAGTGTACATCTATCAACTACCAAAGCTGTGGGATTCTTAAGTGTTAATATTTCCATCAGAAGTAATTCCTTGGTTGGAAAGGTATTTGTTATGCCTGCAGGATCTATGGAGGAAGAAATGATCCTTGGACAATCCTGGATTTGTGCCAATTGTAATATCCAGTGGAAAAAGAGGGTTGCATAACTTAATGAGGGCAAGGATATCATTATTGCCATTATGGCACCTATTAAACAAGGGAAAGTAGGCAATGATGGATGACACAAAAACGCCAATGCTAAATAAAGCAACTATCATACCAGAGAAGGCATCAACATCACAGTCCCTACACAAAAAACAACTAAAATCTCCAGTAATTTAGCAGTGGGATCCCAAGGACCAACTTCAAGCCCAGGGATACTATGACGCAAAAGGAGTAATTGGGGTATCAAAGCAAAAAGTTCACGCCACAGGTAAAGGAAACAAAAGGCCATCCAAAGTCAACCAGTAGTATTCCAAACAAAGCCACCATCCACAAAGGATTTGCTAGTTGCACAAGGGTATTACCATGACAATACAACAATATGGGTGCCGAAGTCCTACCCAAGGTACAATATCAAAAATACCTACAGAAATATAGGGAAGCACAATGAAAATAAACAGGACCAATTTCCAGCTAAAGCAAAGGCTGAGAAGGTACAAAAATTAGTTTGGAGAAAGAAACCCATTCAACATAGCGAACAGAAGATAGTAGTACCGCCAACTGCAACAACCAAGATAAAAGGGATAGAAAAACTTCAGAAGAAGAAAAGAGAAATCATGCAACCACATGTAAAAGAAACATAACTCAATCAACAGGATTCAGTGGAGGCACTTTCCAATCAGATGGAGGGTAAGATCAAGCACTCCCACTCTGAACTAAAGTGGTTGCAACAACATATGCCCACAAGGGCCAAGGTACCTAATTGGTTTCTGTGGCAATAACAAGAGATGAAGTACGAAAGGTATCCAATTCTCAACAGTGGGTGCAAGGTAAAAATGTTTGATCTTCATACCATGAAACATGTTCATTTATTTCATGTGTATTCAACCATTCTCTGAATGCATTATATTGTGAATTGAGTGTTTGAGCATGTAAAGAGCATAGGGTATCAACCTTGCACGCACTAGATCAGAAATGGTTCACGTCGTGAGACTATTAGTGCTTCACGTCATGAACTAATCCAAAATGGTTCACGTCATGAGACTGTTAATGCTTCACGTCATGAACTAATCCAAAATGGTTCACATCGTGAGACCGCTAATGCTTCACATTGTGAAATGGTGCCAATCATAGAATGTCACGTGACATACCTCATTAAGATGGCACCACCAAGGCCGACGGCCGCTCCATAAAATTGACTTCTTTCCTTTTATGTGTATTTTGCTAGCACAAATCCTTTGATGATTGCATCACTCTCGAGTGGCTATTCATCGCTCACAAAATTCCCAAGTTATCTTCGACCTGCATTGTGTGCATCATCGACTTGAGGTGGGAGCTTGTTCCTTCACCTTGTTTTCTTTCTTTTTCTTTCTTTATCTTGCTTTCTTTCCTTTGTGATTCGATAGCACGCAAAATGCATGTCATGTTAAGTCTTATGATGGGTGAAACTATTTTGCAAGTGCTCTATCTTAGGCTGATTGCTGCATGTGTGCATACATTCATTTATGAAATGTGCATGAAATGCTCCCACTGATTTTCCTATAAACTAGCCACGTGATAACTATTTAGAAAGAAGCCACACAATCTGACTCATAAAATGCTAACCCATCTAAACTTTTTAAAATCAAACACGGGATTAGGACCCTGCTAACTCACGGGTCCAGAACCTGCAATTTCACGGGATTAGGACCCTGCTAACTCACGGATCTGGAACCTACAATTTCACAGGATTAGGACCCTGCTAACTCACGGGTCCAGAACCTAAAATTTCACAGGATTAGAACCCTGCTATCTCACGGATTAAGCCTTGTCATGGCTGAACCATCTCACATGCTATATGTCTCATAGTTTAAGGCATCTCACAGCGGTTGAACCATCTCACGTATTAACTGCCTCACAGCTTAACCATCTCACGGTTTAATCCATCTCATGGCTGAACGATCTCACGTATTAAATGCCTCACGGCTTAACCATCTCTCACAGTTTAAGCCATCTCACAACTGTGAACCATCTCACGGTTTAAGCCATCTCATGGCTGAACCATCTCATGTATTAGCTACCTCATGGCTTAGCCATCTCATGGTGTAAAACCCTACTATCTCATGGGCAAAATCTTGCACCCACTTTTTGCACCTTCCTGCCTATATACGCGCACCTTGTTATTGCTCACCCCACTAACACCCTTCTCATCAAACATAACACACACACATACTCATTTACATTTAAAAAAAAGGGAGGGGCAATGACCACATGCTCTCACCACCACAGTCAGTATGACTTACTCTCTTATCATTGTTACAGATGTCGACCTCCACAACCCCAGAACTAGAAGTCAAGGAGACTTCGGCTGTCACACAAGCTAGTGCTACAGGATCACCTATAGACAAGAAGAATAGACCATCACGTGGTCCAAAATTGAGCTATTTCGGACAACATGCATAGATGTTCCATGGCTCAATCATTAGCAAGGACATCCAAACTACCCATGGGAAGATAGCTCTGCAGTACCATAGCCCAAAATGTTTGCAAATTTTGAAAGAATCAAAAGTCAAGGACAAGCTGGAGAAGGTAGGCCTCTGACGAATGGAAGAGTGTCTCCCCCGCACTATCAATACAGAATTGTGTGCGAAGTATCTAAAGTCCTATGATGACAAGGCCACTAAGAGAGGGAAAGTAACCAAAACAGATGGAACCACTGAACAAGTCTTACTCTCAGAGGACTTAACAGAATTGCCAAGGTGCATGAAGAAAAGGAAGATGATTGGGCCTGGTATATACATAGGGAGATAGAAAACTACTTGAAGGCACACCAGTCAAAGGTTTGCAACCCCTACTTACTTACCAAGGTGCTAAGTCATGCAACACATCTTCCTATTCCAAATCCAGTGCAAGAAGAATAGGAATAGCAAGTAGTGCAGGTAGACCAATAGCACTTACCTCTGGAGAGTTGCAAGAAGGGCAGGCATTATTAAAAGACATAAAGGAAATCATGAAGGAGCTCAAGAAGAGTAGAAGAAAGAAGATGGATAAGAAGATGAGGGGCATAATTCTTGGAGTCACTGAGGAGTCCGAAAGAATAGAAGCTGAAAGAGGAAATTTCTTCCTTCAAGTGGTGGAGTAGCAGGAAGCATGAGGTATTGGCTCATCTGAAGCCCTAGAAAGTGCAACAACTGAATTGACCCAACAAACACCTCTGTCTAGCCCAGCACATATAATATTTGTATTTAGCAAATTTTAAGCAAATTTTAGAAAAAGTCCCATTATCGGAACCAAACTAGAAAAAGCTACTAATCCTATCCTTTTAGACCAGAATGTCTCAGTGGAAATTGGTGCTGAGCAAGCCCAGGACGACAGAGTAGTGCCAAAAGAAGCTGGGAGCCTAAGAAATGAGAAGAGGCAACTTCAGCACAACTGGAGGCCCCCAAAGAGAGCCAAGAAGTAGACAAAAGGAAGAGGGATGAAGAAGATGCGAGTAAAAGATGAAGGCTGAACGATGAACATCCAATGATGTCCCAATCGTTTTGGTAGGATATCGATGCTGATCGTTTTGGTAGGATATCGATGCTGATCGTTTCCTTAAGGAAACTATGGAGGGTTTAGATAGCCTGCTACAACTACCATTACCTAATTTGGTAGGATCAACCTCAACAAGCGCCTCCATATATGGGAACAAGAGCGAAGAGTGTGGCGAACACATTTGTTAACAACACATATGCTTCATGATCGAAATGCAACACTGTGGAGATATCCTACCCAATCGTTTTGGTAGGATATCAATGCTGATCGTTTCCTTAAGGAAACTATGGAGGGTTTAGATATCCTGCTACAACTACCATTACGTAATTTGGAAGGATCAACCTCAACAAGCGCCTCCATATATGGGAACAAGAGCAAAGAGTGTGGCAAACACATTTGTTAACAACACATATGCTTCATGATCGAAATGCAACACTGTGGAGATAGGTCCAGGAAGCCATAGACCAAGTTTAGACACTCGAGGAACACTTAGTAGAGCAAAAGCAACCCATAAAGATGTGATCTTAAAAAGCTTGAAGGCTTCCGAAGAGCAAGAAGCAAGGTACCGGGTACTAGAGAGCAGTAATCAAGTCCTCAGCCAAATAATAGCACAAAGAATTAAAGAAAATATAGAACTAAAGGTGCAAGTGGAGCAAGCCAAAGAACAGATTCAAAAAGAAGTTGCGCACACTAAGGAACAGACCACCATCCATGCTCAAAAGCTTCAAGAGGTAAAAGTACATTCTAAGCCAAGGAAGAGGAACTCACAAAGAACTTGACATCTATATCTGTAGCCCTCAAAGATGCTGACCACAAAGTGCTCCAGCTTTAGATAGAACCAGAGCAAACAAACAAAGCAAATGCAGAGAAAGTAAGGACCTTGAATGAGACAATCAATGCCAAATCTTTGGAGATGGAGAAGCTGATTATTAGTACCCACAAATAGGAAATGCTACACATTACTCAGCAACTCCAAGTCAGCCAAGCATTGGTAGCTGAAAGGCTTAAGAAGATTGAAGAGACTCACGAGTTGGTGGAAGCATCATCCAAAAGGGCACATGAAGCTGCCACACGAAGATTTGAGAAATTAGATGCAGCCAGAATGGTTAGAGAAACAGTAATTTTAGATCTTCTAACAACCAAAGACGCAAGGATATAGGAACTGGAGTGCCAGCTAGCTGTCCGAGAACAAAGTGAAAAACAAGAGCCTATAGACGAGTTGCGCCTGCTTCTTGAGCAAGCCTCAGAGATAGGTCGTTCCCGGTGACTCACTCTCTTTTTGTCTACACTAACACTCTCTTTACTTCAATATGAAATCAATCTATCTGAAGACTTAAGCCTAGGAGATTTAATACTAATTAGGCAAAATATAGAACGTGATGTCGACCCTGCCATTATTATGGGATAGTACTAACTAATCCCAAAGATGTATTGTTCTATCCATTACACCCTATTGTGCTCAACCTACGTAGTTGGTGTCGAGTGTTGCAAAATTTGGACATCTTGGACAATAGTGTCGATAAACATGACCTGTTTGTACCAGATGATATTCCTGATACACCGGCCAATTACAAGCTTATAGCTCAAAGTTATTAATGGATAATCAGTCGTGGGTGGCTAGAGGTGTATAATACGCATCAACACTTAAATCTATGTGAATCTACCCTCTATCATCCTTATGGCATTCTCAAACTTTATTGTTATTTACATAAACATCTAAGCCATGATGACAACATTAGTCTATATCTTTGATAAAATACACATTGAATATCCTGACATATCTCCTAAGGAAGTCATAGAACTCTAGGAGTTTATGAAGCTCAACAAGCCCACCCAACCACCCCCTAGTTCCGAAGAGGGTCAAGAGGAAACCACAAGTTCATCTAATCTTCCAACTTATCCTGTGTTTTCCTTTGTAGCAAGTAAATTATTAAATCCATACCCTAGTGTTTCTCCTACTGAAAAATCTCAGGCAAATTGTATATTCTCTCGTCTTCCTTCTCTTCCTTTAGAATTTCCCACAAACACTCTCGCCCGCCGCGAGTTGTCGGCACCCCACCCGTCTCCACCACCATGGCCAACTCAAGAGATACATCACACTCTACCACAAGATAATATTCAGCCTTTTATTGATGATATTGTGCTTGAGTCTTTGTCTGCCTACTGCAAAATATGAAGGATTAATCAGAGCAGGCAATCCATTGTTAAAGCCAAAGTAAATGTTCAAGGGGTTGATGCAAATCACACCTTTTGAACCTACCAAGCGGATCCTGCAGAAGCTTACTCTGACATAACATCTACAAAACAGCCTTATGTACCATATCCTCTCCGAGCACCAATGTTGGAGTTGGAGGAATTATTTCCCCATAGATGGAGAAGGCACCTTATGGGCAAATGTGGCAAGGCATATGAAGCTGGCTAACCCTCATTTGGCAGATTTACTTGAAATCCAAATTGTGACATTTATGATAACCTGCTGCCTCTGCCAATGGAGAAAGACACGTCTAGTACATACACGAGGGGGCTATACGACAATTGTCACAGAGATGATGCAAACCCCAAAATTGAAGATTTTAGTATACATCGAGCATGGCGGAAGGAGTACTTGATAATCCTAGAGTATAGTCACCAGTACATGTGTGCTCCACCCACACAGAGAGTGGATCCATTGTGTATGCCACTAAAACAAAGATTGACACCACTGAAATTCTATGATGCAAAGCAGCAAGATTCACATATATGCTAAGACTTTCCTCTATTTTGTGCCAGCAACCTTTTCAGATATAGGAAAGCAAAGATATCAATTGCTGACATGGATACGTGCATGGTGCCGCATCCCGGACTCCACTGTTGTAGCCAGTGTCCGATTTTTGAAGTTGATCATGGTACTTATTAATCTAGCCGAACAAAAGATATGATGGATTTGAAGTAGATCAACTACTGTTCGATATGAACCAAGGCACCACTCTGAAAGAGGCATGATGTTATACTACCCTCGCCTCCTCAGGTGTCTACCAGCTTACATGCATGTAGGATATGGTAGACACCAGATTCTAGAGATCACACTCAGTCATGCCGCAACTTCTATCGTCCTCATGAGTTCGGTGACTAGGTCTTTAGGCCTCGGTGTGACAGGTTATGAGGACAGAACCTACATCAGGTAGGGGGGATATTAATCCCGTTTAGGATTAACAATTATGCTCCTCGATTTGAGGACACTAATAAGTGTCATGCAAAGGCACTATAAAAGTTATAACACTATGAGATATTGGCCACCCAAGGCCTTAGTTAGTAAGTTTTAGGCACCCAAGTGTGAATAAGGGCCAATTGTATATAAGGTATTTTCTCATATAATGAATGGACACGATCCCCCCTTGTGATATGAGAGCTCTTGCCTTGTCTTGAGAGAGAGTGTGAGAGTGTACTCTAGTACATGTGCCTTCTCTATGCTTGTATGCTTGTGTAGAGGAGTGAGAGAGAGAGAGAGAGATTGCCTTGTATGGTAGTGGAAGCGACTCTACGGTGACAGCATGGAGGTGGAGCTTGGAGGATTAGAGCTTCTCGAAGTGAGCTTGGAGACCTTAAGGGACACGAGCTCAAAGCATTGGTAGGTTCCCTACAACAATTGTGATCTATTGCTTCTTCCAATGATGAATGCTTAGAGTTACTTCTTGGGAGGTGTGGTAGCCCATAACAAAAGTAATGATGTGTTTCATTGATAGTCTTAGGAAAGGAGAAATTTTTCTTTTACAAAATGAAGAGTTTTAGAAGTTTTAGGATTATAAAAATACACAAGGAAATAGGACTACGAGATAAAAAAAATAAAAAAGAAAATGACACAAATATAGCTAATTATCACAAAAGAAAGCAAGAAGAAAAACAAAGTTATGAACATGTAGCCTAAGCAATAAACTTTGAACAAATCAAGAAAAAATTTGCATACTGCAAAGGATCACCCCTTGCTTTTACAAACACGTTCAAGTACAAGGTGAGAGAACAAATAAAAGCTAATGTGACATCACAAGAGTTATGTAGTCACAATCAATCAAATAGATAGAGAAAAATGTGAAACCGCATAAGAGTTATGTAGTCACAATTAGTTAAACAAATAGAGAAAAATGTGAAAGAAATTCAAGAACTACTCAAACAAATGATCATTAGATCTTATAAATAAGATAATGGGCGTGCATGGAATTTTAGATTTAAAATGATTGACCCTCTTGTATTAAGATCTCATTCTTATTTGAAAATATACCTTGACTCACATACCTAAGAGGTTCATTTCCTTCACTTATCTAATCTCCCAATATTCTATGCAAACATCTCAACAACTTCAACATGTACATTCAATAACAAGCTTTCACAATTTATCTACCTTAGAAAAAGATCAAATCTTCACTTAAACAATGTCATAACATAGACCTCAAAGCTTTGGTGTCAATGACCAAACATTATCACATAGATTTAGTATCAGTTCATCCATATCACATCCACGGAATTATCTAACTTATGGCTTACATCTTAATAATTCCCACTAGCTCCTTCAAGGGCCACCTATGCTTGAAATGAAACCATAGTGAATCATTCACTAGTTCATCTTACTATGCATTTCTTGAAGCTATTTAATTTTATGCAAGCCCAACTCATCCTAAAGACAAGTACTCATGCTTGCGTACTTTGGGTTGTCTTGTTGGCCATATTTCCTTACATGTAATTTACAAGAAGGGTACACAAGATATCTCAACCAGTTCAAGGACCATGCATGCCTAAACATGACAATCTTTAACCTACCTTTCTTACTTTGCATGCAATGGCATATATCTAGCCATATTCTCAAGTAGAACACAACCCATCAAGTTTTTATACTCATGTGAATTACATCTAGAGCCGAGACTTAAGATGTAGCATACCAAATCAACTAATGTATACAACCTTACCCTCATTCTATGAGTGAGGGATGAGCTATCTATGTCAACCCCTTAACAAAACTTTGGCTTCATTAGGGTAAAAAACGGTAAGAAAAGGGCCCTTTGTTAATCTTTTCATTAAGGAACTAGCAAATAGGAAGATGCCACGTGCAAACAAATACGACATTCTTATCTCCTCTATTTTGGAGATTTCAAGCTGGTTTTTGAATGAAAATCACTAATCTTTTTCTAGTTTGGCCGAAATACACTTAAAATAAGGAAAATATGTGAGTTTCAAGGGCTTTAAAAATCTCTTTTTGTGTGAGGTCCAGAAAATAAGGTGCATTTATTATCCCATTTTGGTTTTAGGAAATTTTGAGTAGCAAAATTTTCGTTCCCTTGCCTTTTGGAAACCTCTTCGCGTAAAAATCCCCATTTGCTTTTAAGCACTGCTTTGGCTATTCTATTTTTCAGTTCTTCAAGCGTTAATGGCTTTTTCCCAATGCCCTCCTCACACCATTACTTCTTGTATATTTCATAACATAAGAGAAGTTGGGGTTTGGAAGCCATTAAGACTAAATGTCAATGATTGGGTAACAATGCTTCCATCCTGCAAGAGCTCTGATAGAGTAAAGAGAGCTAAACAAGATGATATCAAGAACCATTGGAAAGGCTGCATAACTGCATTCAAGGTGATAGAACATAAATGGTTTGCAAAATTTTAACATGTCTACATGGCCAAAGATTTGGTTAATTAACCACCTCTGCAACCACACTGTAAGTATTGTGATGCAGTCTACTAATATGGAGTTTCTCAAGTGTAATTTAATTTCCCAGCAAATAATTTACAAGAGTATTCTGTTTTTTAGATCTGTTTCCATCATGCCTTGAATGGCAGCCTCTGGAGTGGTTGAGTGGCATATTTCAAGCCATTCATAAAGAAATTTTAGATATTCTATATCATGAACAATCATCATCCTTCTTCAGCAAGAGTGGTTTGTTTGTGTACTATGCACATTATAAAGTTCCTTCTAAAAAAGCAGGTGCATATGGGAAGCTTAAAGATCTAGCCATCCCATGCCTGACTTCACTCAATTGGGAGATTCCAGATAGAGCTACAATGTCAAGCTTCAAAGCTAAGATCTCACAAGACATCCAAAAGTCAATGACACTAGGAAGGATCTCAAGAAGAATCAGGCTCACATGGTTTGTCCCTCTTCATGTTTCTGTGGCTTGTTTTAGGACGATGGAATTACAGAGGAAAAATACCATGTGGCTGAATAGAAGACTAGATGAAGCATATATGGACATTGTTCTTGGAGATATTTAGAAAACCAGGGAAAGCTTTCACCTAGGTGGTGACACTAGAAGGTGCAAGGCTAGTCCTAATTGATTACCCTTATCCTACCAAATATCTCGTCAATCCTTGGTTTTAGGGTTTGATTATAGGAGATGGAGGAAGTATCTAGGAAGTTGGGTGCCCCTAGACTCTGAAGAAAATTATCCAAAGTTTGGGCTTGAGATCAAAGTTTCACCATTTGAAGACCCTAGGAAGCTTGTTGTAAATGCCAATTGGACCTTAAAAGATATTAGAGAATCACTAGAGTTTTTTGATAGTATAACCTTTGACTATAGGTTTAAGCTTAATCATGTTGCATTTTTATTTCTTGGGGTGTGCTTGATGTGGTGAACTCTAAACTCTTGTAACAACAGCATCTTGAACAATCCACGTCTTATATGAAATGTTTGCCTCCGATTTCTGTAGCCTTTGAGCCTTTATCAATAAGAATTAATTATGAATATTCTTAGTTTCATATATCTTTATATTCTTAATTTTGCACATGTATTTAAAATTATCATAGTCAGATTGTATTCAAGTTTATGTTTGAAGCTAATACAAAAGCATGTCAAAAAGCTTCAACTTTCAAAAATAAGTGGCTTTTCATTTTATCACTCAAAACCAGTGTAATCTTGCATTTTCAAAAACCAGTGTAATATGGCATTTATTTAGAGCTAATACAAGTGGGTTTAGTGTACAAAAATAGCATATAAAAAATGCTTTAAATTTGTGATCTTGAATGTAATTACATAGGAAAGTAAAACTATACATAGGAAACATGACAGCTCATTGAGCTACATGAGCCTCTGCCATGGGTTCATCTTGTTAGTCTGCATTAGTTTCTTTAGGAGCCTCTTGCTCCTCCCATTCCTACTCTTGTCCTGGACTTCAAGCCTTCTTCTATGGAGCTAAACCAAAATCCACATGCCAAAAGGCATGTGGAGTCTTCTGGTGCACTGGGCTCTTCTTGGAGGATCTCCTATAAGAAAACCCCAAGTTTTTAAACTTCAATGGGACACCCTTTTCTTTTGGAGTGTGCTTGGAAGGCTTCTTGGGTGACGTTAGGTTAGGGGAATGTAAAAGCTTAAGTGGTAAATAAATGGGAATTCCCTTGCTTCTCTTTTTCTTCTTAGACTTTAGCTTAATGTCAAGCTTTTGACCGGGCCTTCTTGTATATTTGGGGATTCTAGAACCTCTCGTGTGATAGCCCTCTCAATTATGCAAGAGATGCGTTTCTCCCTTACCCACCACCAGACCCATAACTCTAGATATATTTCCATCTACAACATCAAAAATGGAATGATGATAAATAGAAACTCTAACCAATATAAGAAGGGCATATCTGAAAAAGGGAAACTTACCTCCAAAGTTGTCATTCTGTATTTTGATTCTATGAATCTCCAGGAATCGCCGCAATTGCCCTCCAGCCACATGAAGTAGAATCTTGATGGAGTGGCACCTGCAAAAATCATCTTTCTTTTAGTTACTATCTCAAGCAAAGCAAAATCATATTAGAAATCCACAAGGAAGCTTTACTTTTTGTGTGAAAAACCTAAAATGTTTATTATCTTCAAGGTCTTCATAATTCTCCTCCAAAAATCCAATGACATCCTTGCTTACACTAATCCATTAAAAACAAAGCAAATCCTAGTGAATAGCCTATTCAAAAACCAAAACCATTGCAACTAAGTAAACTTTACTCATAGTTTGCTTCTTCCATGTATTCCTCATGACTAAGAATTCTAGAAAATCACTTGCTTCTCCAATAGATCAATCAAAATCAAGCTCCAATGTCCACTACAAATAAGAAATCTAACATTGGCAAAATTTGGCCATGTAAAAGATAAGATTAGAAATATGAGCATACTTCTCCACATACGGCATTAAAATGAGATTCCACAGAGAGCATCAAAGTCCTTGAAGAAGTGGTCCAGTTGGGCTTCAAGATGGTCAAGCAGGTTGATAAATGCAAGTGGATCTACTACTAAAAATAAGTTGTTTGATATGTCATTTGGCAAAGTTGTAATAATAGCCCTGAAAAAACCACAAGGTATAAGAAACATATGAGCCATATGATATGCCAAGAGAAAAATTGGCAAGAAATGAAATAACTACCTTAGAGCACAATAGACCACAAAGTCAGACAACTCAATATCCCTCTTCTCCATAGCATCACCTTGTCTTTAGGTGAGATGGAAAGATAGTCCTCTAATGATGTGGAGATATTTACAATCAATTCACCATAAACATTTCCCATGTCAACGTAATTATTGTCCCCAAGCCTTGTAATCTCCTCTTGCAAAATCGGATCCTCATATTCCATGGATTCCTCCTGCTCATGTTACCTCTCCTGCTCCTTCTGAGACTTGGTGTCCTTAGCCTTTCTAGTCTCATAGAGGTGTGTGACATCCTCTACCTAGACACTCAGGGGATTCACCTAAAAATATGTGAGTATAGCATGTGAGCTCAAATGAAGGGGTTTTTTAATTCAAAATTTTAAGGTACACAAATAAACTTACAGAAGGTTTTTTTATCGATTTTAGAAAAAAACCTATAAGTCCATAAAGAAAAAAGGGTCATTTTATTCATTAAAAATTCATACGTAAGGGGTATTTTAAATACCCATTGAGCGCACATGATACAAAGGGTTTCTTAGTAGTGCACCCTCGGTCAATGGAATTAGATGAATTTTTGAAGCCAAAAAATGTGACATGCCCTCTGCATTGTACCCGTTGCAAACTACTTCACATTTCTCTTGTCTTCATATTTTTTTTATATGCAAAAGTTGACATGAAAGAAGTCTATCCAGAGGAGGAGTGTGAAAATTTAAAAGAAAATTTCTTGGTTATCATTGAGCTGGAGACAGGTGAGAATGAAGAGCAAGTGAAACCAATAGAATCTGAAAATGAAAGAGAAAGCAATGGTGGGTTGGATGTTGCTCTCTTTAAATCTAACATTGTTAGGAGCCTTCTACATTCAGAGGATTTTTAAGTTTCAGAGTTCTCATTTACCCTACCATCCCTCCCATCTTTCCATATCAATGGAAAGTATCTCGTCTAAACCACCATATTTGGTGACATTTGACCTCTAGAACCTCTATTGAATTAACAAGTTAATCACTTTGATATAGGGCCCTTTTTTTCACTTTTGGCCCTAATGTCTAAATTCGTATCTCTTTACCTAGTTTATTACCATGCATCCCAATTATATGTCAAGGGCATGTAACACAATTTTCATCACCTCTACCAAGACACAAATGCACCCTCTACTTATAATCAATCATCATTTATTTATAATCTTATTTAAACCCTTCTAAAAATCTACCCATAAAAACATAATAAGAAGATGTGGAGCCCAATCATCATTAAATTCAATTAACTTCCATCACACAACATGCATGATCTTACAACATATTGTTGAATTTACCACATGCGACACCATGCAACCAAACTCACTATAACATTGCTTCATAAAATCATGTATGCACTTATTACTCTCTCACTCATAAAATCATGTATGAACTTATTACTCTCGCAGCTACATTTATGACAGGAAGCAAGTGGGAAACCATGGCTGATTATGCCCTAGTACAAAGCTTTTTATAACTCATAAATGTATCCTAGATTTCCACTATAAACTAGATTATCTAGCATGCCTTGTAATATGTATGCTTCGACCAAACATGTTTCACTTTGTGCAATAAAATCCAACTCATTACCTTTTCATGTAATATTCACTCCTTTCACTTATCCTTACGCATATACCAAGCTATGCTCAAGCGTCCATATATTATTTTGAAGATCTCTATGTACAAGCATTCTCACCTTTCCTAGATATTTATATTTTTCATCCTTAAAGATAAGTGGACACCATGGGTGATCAATCCCATCCCCCTTCATATAATATATACATTCAAATGGATTCGACCACACTCGTCATACATCCCCTACACTTGGGAAGAAACTCACTTACAATTTTGAAGTTTAAAATCCTATGTCAAGTCATGCATAAGCTTACATGTCCATGGGTTTGTTCATTTATAGTTGTCTACTCCCAAACATGCATGCATAATACCATAAGGACCAAGTTTCTTTAATAACTTAACAAGATCATGCTTAAACAAAAGCTAATCTAAGTTATTTTTTAATTCTGGAGATTACCCACAAAACTTAGTCTTAACCATGTAAGATATTAATCCCACCTCTGAGGAGTCACCACCAAGATTTAAAGAAGGTTAAGATTTGGAAGCATGACCTTCTAAGGTTTGAATCACTTGGACTAGTGTTAGATGAAGATGGAATTCTTCCTTTCTTGTTTTAACTCCGGGTTTGCGATGTACCACGATATTGGACTAGCTTGAGCCCCAAGGTAAGTTGCATAACCTTTAATTGGAATCTCTAATAAGTTTGTTTTGATGAATGTATACCAGATCTAGACATTGATTATTGACTTCAATCTTATGATCATGACCATTGTGGGCAACTCAGAATCCATTGATGAATGTCTACCACATCTAGACATTCATTATTGACTTCAATCTTATGATCATGACCATTGTGGGCAACTCACAGAATCCATTGATGAATGTCTACCAGATCTAGACATTCATAATTGACTTCAATCTTATGATCATGACCATCGTGGGCAACTCAAAGAATCCATTGATGTTTTTCTCCAACTTAGATCCTTTGGAGGCCTTTGATTTCCAATGGCTTTTGCCTGTTTATGTTAGAAGGAGGAGCTCCACCAACCTTTCCACATCAGGACATTCTTGTCACCTTCCTTGGGTACGTGTAGCTGGCCTCCATGTTTCAACCCCACAGTATGTGTTGTAGAGTGATGATGAAGAGGCTCTGTGGCTCTGTGAACCTTAAATGTACACATGAATTCTCTGCCATAAACCCTAATTATGGATGTACTGGCTTCCACTCCACGAGACTTCTTCATGTACTCCACCTATTCTCCCCTTGACGCTCAACAAGGGTGCAGATGGCCGCCTTAGTTCAGTGGTCTGCGCCCAAGCCGCCCCTGTGGAAGCACAGCCACCACCGCCTCTACCAATCAAGTCCGCAGTGGAGGCAGTGGAAGCACTTCACCAGCTTGCCTGGGCTGAGACTAGCCTGTGTGGGCTGAGATCGTTATGATAGCAGCTTATACACCATTGAACAAAGAGTGGCTTCATACCTACAAGGGCGATGTGATTAATGTATTATTGCACAAAGAGTGGATTTTCCACACAAGAGTCTCAATGTAAATAATAACTATATCTATCATGAAATTGATTTTGTACTTAATGAGAAGAATTTTGCTTTGTATAGTTACCTTTCTAGTCTTATCAATAAAATGTCTTCTTTTATTGATCATCTAGTGATACATCATGATGAGAGTATGAGCAGAGAGAGACCTCAGACTCCACACACACACACACACATATATATATATGGACTCTCTCCCTCTCCTTATATATATATATATATCTATCTATATATATATATATAGGGAGAGGGAGAGAGAGTCTCTCTCTCTTTCTCTCTCTCTCTCTCTCTCTCTCTCTCCATATATATATGGAGAGCGAGTCCATATATATAAATGCTCTGTGTGTGTGTGTGTGTGTGTGTGTGTAGACAAAGAGCTCTTCCCTCCCAACAACTAATCAAGATGCGACTAGCTATGAGAGAGAGAAGTTTGCATTCTAGCTTTAGCAAGCTTCACGAATTGCATCCTAATTTGTTTTATAAGCTTCACCTACTACATCCTAATTAGTTATATATATATATATATATATATATATATATATATATATATATATATATAGAGAGAGAGAGAGAGAGAGAGAGAGAGATAGAGAGAGAGAGAAGTTTGCATTTTAGTAATAGTGAGAATCACCAATTGCATGTTGATTAGTTTCA
Organism: Cibotium barometz; assembly: GCF_041138505.1. NCBI lineage: Eukaryota > Viridiplantae > Streptophyta > Polypodiopsida > Cyatheales > Cibotiaceae > Cibotium > Cibotium barometz. The sequence goes on along the minus strand of NC_141079.1, from coordinate 31,855,792 downwards.
AAAAGGAGAGAGCTCTACACACACACACATATATATGGATAGAGAGAGAGAGAGAGCAATTTGCATTCTAGCTTTAGCAAGCTTCACCAACTTTATCCTGATTAGTTGGGGTTGAGAGACCAAAACTATTCAAGTGCGGTTCTAACCATTGTTAGTTAACAATAGGCCTCATGCACACCCTTAAAAGTCAACTCAAACAACACTACAACAATGTAGCTACTCACAATGCTAGTGTTACTTACCTTACAAAAGATGTTTGTGCATTTGCAAAATGACCAAAGACAAGCAAGTTAAATATTTTTGTTTTTCAACAATGTGTGGAAAACAAATTTTATGGTGTGGCAATGTATATAACCACACACCCACGCAATCAAGGATATCAATGACCTTTCGGATACTAGAACCTATAGATAATCTTTTATGTTAGAACCTTTGGATGTTCCACTTCAAGGTCCATGGATGATAACAACATCCTGACCCTGTCAATTCAAAGGCATGCAAATGTTCACATTATGATCCAACTCATTTAGTCTATTTTTTTTCACACAATTATATATTAATGGCTTAGAAAGAGGTGTATTATACATGGGTAAGATTTAAAAACTTATGTAAAATCTATTAAAGATGATCCTACTTCCTAAAAGTTGACAAGTTGAGATTTTACACACTTCTAGCTTTATCAAGCTTCATCAATTGTGTCCTGATTAGTTACACACACACACACACACACACACACACACACACATATATATATGTATGCATGTATGTATGTGTATATATATATATATATATATATATATATATATATATATATATATATATATATAGATATAGATATATATATATATAGATATATATATATATATATATATATATATATATATATATATAGAGAGAGAGAGAGAGAGAGAGAGAGAAGTTTGTATTTTAGCATTAGTGAGCATCACCAATTGCATCTTGATTAGTTTGTTGGGAAAGAGAGCTCTACACACACACACACGTGTGTGTGTGTACATATATACATATACGAAAAATAAAACACACATACATATGTATGTATGTATATCTGTATATATATATGGAGAGAGAAAGAAAGAAAGAAAGAAAGAAAGATTTTATTAACGTCTTCCAAAAGACCGAACTCGGCCTATGAGACAAATCGGAGTACATGTATGGGAGAGAGAGAGAGAGAGAGAGAGAGAGAAAAGTTTGTATTTTAGCATAAGTGAGCATCACCAATTGCATCTTGATTAGTTTGTTGGAAAAGAGAGCTCTACACACACACACACGTGTGTGTGTGTGTATACATATAAACATATATACATATAAATATAAACACGCGCACACACACACACACACACACATAGGAGAGAGAGAGAGAGAGAGAGAGAGAGGTTTGCATTCTAGCTTTACCAACTGAATCCTGATTAGTTGGGGTTGAGAGACCAAAACTATTCTAGTGCGGTTCTATCCATTGTTAGTTCACAATAGGCCTCATGTACACCCTTAAAAGCCTACTCAAACAACACTACAACAATGTAACGCTAGTGTTGCTGACCCTACAAAAGATGTTTGTGCATTTGCAACATGACCAAGGGCAAGCAGTTTCAATTTAACTTTACGTGAAATCTACTGAAGATGTCCTCCTCCCTGGAAATTGACAAAGTAGAGATTTTGCATTCTTCTTCCTCTCCGATAAGGGTTAGAGGCCGTACCTTGGAAACCCTGAGCCTCACCACTAGGCTACCCTCCAAGAGGGCTGAACATTTTGTGATCTTATGCCTGTGCATTCCCTTTTTCTAAATTTATTTATGTATTGCATTGTTCATGCCCCATTCTATACAGTGTAGTGCGATAGCCACTCCGCAAAGGACTGCCCACATTCATATGGATCATAATTTAGGATCAAAGCCAAAAAAAAATGTGTGCATTAAAAGAAGAACCTGTTAAACCATAAGCATTAAAAAGCTGTAAACCGCATGCATTAAGAGAAAAACCATCTGTGGACACATACATTTGTACCACACATGCATGCATGCATGCATATATTTGTGCACAAATGCTTACACATGCACGGACATGAAACATTACCCAGCAGGATGGTATAAACATCACCCTTGTAATTTTCCACCAAGATAAGCCAACAAATAGTGTCATCTCACAGCTTTTGAACCTTCACCAATCCTGCTTGTGTACCCTAAATTTTTACACCAAAATCATTACACTCTGTAACAGTCTCTCTCCTAACAATGCTTTGCCCGTTATTTGAGGTTTCAAAAACTTCTGAGAAATGATCAACAAGAAAGCAGTCACAAGATATATTTCATGTGTACAGCAGGTGCCAACAGCACGTGCCAACATCACCTGTATTCTCCCGAGCATCATTTTATTCATAGGGGGGTAACACCATCCAAATACATCCAATAATTCAAAAGAATGAATTGGAGCCAGCTTGGGACCAACTCCCAACTACAGCCATGGATGACCAAGACTTCCACACATTATACACCTCCAGATTCCAACACACATTATCAGCTAGACACACCCAACGACATGCTTAAGAGGACCAACTCCCAACTTGAGAAGAAAACCATCTCCCTCTCATTGACGCTGGTGGGAGTTGACTAAACATCACAACCACAAGACCACCTTGATATCAAAATAGCCCAGCAGACAGGATGATGACGGACACTCACTACTCGCTGTGATTGCAACCCAACGTAAGTTTAAGAAGCTTTCTTTTCTGCCTTGAAATTGATCCCGAACCACTTCTTCTTGCTAGATTTATCTCTTGATTCAGTTGGGGACTCGTCTGCAGAGGTCCCTGCTTTCTCTTCGCTGGCTGGTACCCCCAAATTGCTACTACTGGTATGCCTTTTCACCTGCGGTACCATGGAAAATGACGCTTGAATGCTCTCCCTTGATTTCAAAAGCTCATCCACCTGAAAATCCAGCACCAGGGATTGGGCTCATGCACAGATTTGTGTTACAAGCACTCACCAAACAACAGACTTTTGTTGACGTATCAATGTACATGAAAGCTGAGCCGTACAACCTAACACACCCAAAAAACAAGGAGAGAACAAAATGCAAACTACCCCCCATGCACTCGCCCACCCTGCAGCCTGCTGAGTGCACTGAACCACAATTTGCCACAACCCTGCAGCAGCAAGCACCTGTTGCCACCCCTGCCCAATTCCTCATTCTCTCCACCCAGCTCAGCCCGCTTCTTCCCTCGGCCTTTCCTTGCCTTGCATCCTTTGCACAACATAGCCTCCTCATTTTGCCCATTTTCATGCCCACATTCACCCCTTTGTGACCCTCACCTAGTCCTTTCCTCAATTTCTCTGCATTCCATCTCCCAGATATTCTCTTGTTTTCATCCTAGCTTCTTTCAACCTGGATCTAGCTAGTTTAGCAACGATTATATGTCAAAATATTTGTTTTTTGTTGCATTTTACTTACAAATAAGCTGAGAACGCCAATGAGGTGATAGCTCAAGTGGTGAAGGTGTTTGCGTAGGACCAAGAGGTCCAGGGTTCAAAACCCCCTTGGTGCTTCCCTGGCGGCACCGCCTACATGTGGATAAATAAAGTGCCTACGGGCTGTCTACGGACGGTGAAATTTGGTGACTATGGGAGGATCTTGGCCCTAAGGCCGTTTTTAAAAAAAAAAAAAGCTGAGAACATGGTCATAAAGAGTAGAGATGCAGTGTAAAAGGCAAGAAAATTAAAACAAACAAACAAACAAATCACACTTCAAAATGCTTGCAATGTTGCTGCCCATCTTGAACATCCACGCACCCCTTTCTTTGACACCATACAGCATGGGTGTGGTGTTAGCTTCAACTCTCGTGTCAAGACCACACCTACACCAAACAGGCTTGAGGTATGACACTAATAATCCTCTTGGGAGTTTTAGTAATGCCTATGGGAAACCCACAAGGTCAATCTCTTCCTTTGGATAGCAGCTTGCAGTGAGTAACTCACTACCATGATGCACCGTGCAGCAGCCACCGGAGTCACGGTACTAGTGCTTATAATGTTGATCACTGCTTGGCAGGTATGGCATGCTTCATCACTAAGGGCACATAGGGCCCAGCCACAGCTTGGGCCATTGAGACAGGTCGTGCCCTCCACCATGGGTGGACAGCAGGGTATGCTGTTACCATCACTAAGGCCCATAACATCCCTGATCATCTCTAGGCGAGAGATGATCAACAGCCATACCCCTCCTAAGGGCATAGCCACCCCTCCTCCAGGGATGCTATTTGCCATGTGAACAGAGATCTCATCCATCCCATTCCAAAGCCTATAGAAGAGCATACAAAGTAACTCTCCTGCCACTTAGTGTGCCAGGAAGCCTTCCTTTGCAGAGAGCTTGGAGGACGAGAAGGCGGGGTGGGGAGAGGAAGGGAGGTTGATAAGAATAAACAGCATAAACGGAAATCTTAGCAAATTAAATAAATGGATGGATTCAGAAACCCACATCAGTTTTCTCTTCTTTAAATTTGTTGCTGACGGCCGTAAACCGTGCCAAGACCTGCACATCCACACAATATTTTTAGATCACATCATACCCCGTGAAGGAACCAGTCAATCAATCAGCCATCATCATAAAGCACACAAGAAGTCCAATGCAAACAAAGCACTCCTCCACACAACTGACCTCTTTGTATTCTACCTCAAACTGTCGCAACTCATTCCGTTTGCTCAACAGCTGTGCTTCGATAGCTTTCAGCTTCTCTGAAGAGTCTTTAAAGGATTCAGCTGAGACAGCCTCGATTGTATAGGTTGCACTCTTGAAGAAGTTATCACCTGACAAGAAGAAGCACAACTTGAGAGGTAATGCTTCTTGTACACTGGTCAGATTGTTATATTTATATCTCCAAGCCCAAATCCTGGCCTAAATATTGCCCTCCTACCATAGACAGCAAATATGTGTGTTCCTGCTTTCAAGTTTGATACTTCACATGGCTGTAGGCCCTCAAGTTTTTTGAAGAAAGCAGCATCTGGATCCTTGGCCATGGCCAACTATAAGCAAAATAGAAAATTAAAAAAACATAGATATGGGAAGGGATCTTTATGTTAAGAAAGGAAAATAAAACATTATTTGTATTCTCAAAAACATATTGCCAAAAAAATGCTGGCACAGGTGAATTCTTACCGCATTCATCGTCAAGTCTAGTCTGTAAACTTGAAAATGTAAGAAATACATCCCTGCTGATGTAGCCTTTCCTGTCTTCATACTATCCTCCTGTAAAATCAAAAGGACTAAAATAAGAACTTCAGTACTATACTTGATTGCGTAAATGTATAACATGCACACACCCTGACCCTGGTGTTGCATACATAAAACAAGTGTTAACAATCAATAATCCTGCCGCAAGTTGGACCAAGCATATACATAAAGAAGCAATTGGGCAGCAAAATCTGATAACAAGAAAGAAAGAACTAAGCCCATTAGGCCAAGCAGCACCAGGTGAAGCTAGCGAAGCTTTGTAAGCTGTCTTGGGCAGCCTGGGAGCACATTTGGTGTAAGGGACACACACCCCTCCTACAGAACACCCCCCCCCCCTCTCTTTGTGCCGCCCCCCCTTTCTTTCCTCTCGCACCAGCGCCCCCCCCCCCCCCCCCCCCCCCTCCCTGCGTCCCTAGTTTTGCCCCCGCCCCCTCCCCTTCTCTCTTTCACTGCTTGCGCCCCCCCTTTTCTCTTTGATTTTTCTTCTCTCGCCACACCACCAAGACGCACCCCCCCCCTCCCCTCTCCCTCTCCCCTCCTCCTGTGTCTCCCCTGTTGAGAAGTGTGGTGCCATAAAGCACATGTAGAGGCAAGGAGTGAGTAGGTGAGGATGAACCCATATGGCAGAAGTGGATTTTCCCACATGCATGGACCGAGCAAAGATGTACTCTACCCATATAAAAGGAATCATTTTCAAACAATGGAAATACAAGCACATCTCAAGCTTCTCTATGAGTGCAAGTTAATCTATCTTACAACCTAATTAGCTTGTGATCATCACTTTGTTTCACATACTCTCAACATGATCATGCTTAGACATCATCCACCTCAGGATTAAGTTAATCATGTGTCATTAGTGTGTGCTTAGTGTGTAATTAGTTTAATTAGCTTCTTGTAGGAGGTACCATAAATGTTAACATGGTATCAAAGCCTTCTCTCTCTCCTTGAGCACTTTATTATCATTTTCTTAGTATTATCTCTAACTAATTACATCATTAGTGGTTCTAATCCATCTTATTCATTTCTCCCCTCTTTGTGGCTAGAGTTTGAGCTCTTCATTCTCCCATTCCCGTTCATCATTGCTCAAGCCACTTTAGGGGCTTCATTGTTATTCTATGGCTAACCCCCAACTCAAAGCAATGGAGGTATTTCACCGCCAGGTGAGAGAAATTCGTGAATCTACACTGAGTAGTCTTTAGTTCCATTCACCGCATGTACTTCAAATTGGGGCAAGCCCCTTTACAAGCTCGTTAGCAATACTAAGAGGAGTCTACAACTCGAATCTAGCATTTCATCCACTGAGCTGATCACAGCAAGCAAAAAACTAGTCGTCGATTTTAAGGACAAATGAGCTTGTTTCTTGGAGTTTGAGCTAAGCTTTTCTACCTAGGCGTCTTCTACACTTTAAGCACAACATCCTCATGCAAAAACCCCCTTCAATGTTTACTTCCACAAGCTCAATTTAAGCCTCCATCTTCTTGACCACTCAATCATTGTGATTAAGACTAATCAAACTAATTAACATGCAATTAGCAAAAATGGGATACAATTGAACAATGAGAGTTGCATTTAGTGTGTTAACATATCAAAAGCACTAACTTTGCAGTGGGGCTATCCTCAAGAAGCTCTAGAAGAAAAAATTAGAAATTGAAAGCACACGCACTACTTGCATTTCATCTTGCTTAAAGCACGTGCATTTACCAAGTTGTACGAGAATAGACATTGCCAATTAAAGCATTATAAACTCATTGGTAAGACCTTCTCATTATGGCAACATCAACAAGCATCAGTTTGCATATAGAGAAGTTCAATGGGGAATGGTTCCACACTTAGGCTACACAGATGAAGTACCTTCTAATACATAAGAAATTGTGGAAAATCACTAAGGAAAATATGCCGGATGAACCAAGTGAAGGGTGGGTTGAAAAAGCATTGCCACTCATTGGTTTACACATGGGCACAAGTCTTATTCATCACATTGACTCCAAGGAACACGCAAAAAATGCATGGGATACATTGAATCTCCTGTTTGGAGCTAAGGTAAAGAACCAGGAAATTCACTGAAAGATGAGTTCTATGGTCTAGAAATGAACTTTAATGAATCTTTGGCTCAGTTTGTAAATAAAATGAAAAGCATCATGACCCAGTTAGATGGCATAGATGCTAAGATTGGAGATAAAAGATGCAATTGCAATAATCTTAAAAAGCATGCCAAAGAAATACAATGCACTTGTCACAACCTCGAAGAATCTACCTAAGCCAACTTTTGATGGATGTGTCTCCTCCCTTTTGGAAAAGGACAGAGAATTAAAAGGAAGCAATCCTAGCACTGTTAAGCATACATTGTTCAACAAAAGCAATTTGTAGTGTCACAATTGTGGTAGAAAAGGACACTTTCAAAATGAATGCAGGTTCAAAGACAAACCCAAAGTGTAATCACTGCAACGAGTTCGGGCACAAAGAAGAAGATTGCAAATTGAAGAAAAGCGAAGGTAACTTTATGGGAACTACCTCGACCACCAAGTTCAGAGAGATCCCTAGAGATCGGCTGTTCTAAAGAGCAAGGAGATAAACATCACCACTACCCTAGTCATCTGTTTGTAAAAGAGGAGTCACCATATGAGTAAACACCCATCTTATCATTTTTATCTTGTTTGTTGTGTGTATCTACCCAACCACCTGAGAGTAGCCAATTGAGCATCCAAGGAGAGTAATAATTGTTGTATCTCACATCCGACCACCTTGAGTAGCCTAGAGATATGACACCAAGGGGGAATGTTAAGAAGTGTGGTGCCAGAGAGCACATGTAGAGACAGGGAGTGAGTAGGTGAGGATGAAGCCATATGGCAAAAGTGGATTATCCCACATGCATGGACCAAGCAAAGATATACTCTACCCATATAAAAGGGGTCATTTTCAAGCAATAGAAGTACAAGCACATCTCAAGCTTCTCTATGCATGCAAGTTAATCTATCTTGCAACCTAAGTAGCTTGTGATCATCACTTTGTTTCACATACTCTCATCATGATCATGCTTAGGCATTATCCATCTTAGGATTAAGTTAATCATGTATCATTAGTGTGTGCTTAGTGTGTAATTAGTCTAATTAGCTTCTTGTAGGAGGTACCATAAATCTTAACACCCCCTTCCTTCTCGGTAGCCTCTCCTCCGTTTCGCCTCCTCTGTCGTCGTCGTGTAGTCTTCTCAATTCCACAGCTATCGACAAGTCTCTGCTTTTTATGATCTTCACCCTCAAGGACTCCATGGCAACAGCTCAGTCAACCTCGACCGATTGCCGTTACTTGCTTATCATTCTCTGAAGCGGACCTTCAGCTTCTCGCTACGACTATTGCATCATTAGAGGCATCCACTCGGGTATGCAAGATTGTCGGTAGTCGCCCACCAACGCGTGGACAACTCAGAGATCTTTTGCAAGCGAGACTCATCGGTGGGCCTGCAAAGATCATAGACATTCATCCACTGGGACGTGGCTACTATCAAGTGGAGTTTGACTCGCCAGCCGCCGCTGCAAATCGAGTAATGCAGCTGAGCCCTGTTGCACTGTGTACGGCCCAGGCCTTCTTTGCACGATGGCAATATGGCTTTGACCCCGTGTCCGACCCTCCAGTTGGCATATCGGTTTTCCCAATGACGGTCTGCTTCTTAGGCCTCAGGAAGGAATACCTTCCTCTTCTCCCGATGATCAATGGAGCCATATGGAATCCCCTCCCCACTACTACCTCGTCTCTCGCACGATGGCCGGGATTCCATCCCTTCGCATCTATATTGCCTCGCCAGAGATAGTGCCTCATGTCATATCTATCCAATGTCTTCAGGGTGATCCCATCATCCAGCGAGTGGAGTACTCGGGTCTTCCCGGCCAGTGTTTTATTTGCAGGCAGATGGGCCACCTCGCTAGAGCTTGCCCTCGGCGTCAGTCCAAGGGTGGTGTAACTATTTGGCCCTTCTAGCTCTATTTCACATGATCAAACCCATGCCTGGACACCACTGAACCACCCAGCAGTCTCCTGCTCTGACACATCACTCTCAACCAATCCCCTCTCCTTCCTCTCCACCTTCCCACCCCCCTCCCCCCCATCCGCCCTTCATGACCTATATATAGGTGGGCTAGCATCTTCACTTTTGTCATAGCTTGGTCATCTTTTGTATCCCTCACTTATAAGACCTTTATGTCTCTTGTTCGGGATTGCTTTCATTGCAGTATATTCAGCATCGTTGCTTCATATCTCTCTCTTGCACTTCTCAAATCAGCACACTCTAGTGCTCATCTTGCTTCCGCTCTGTGCACTCTTTCATGGTATCATCACTCTAGGTTCGGAGTTCTCTCTGCTAGTCCCACACTCTTGTAGAGAAAAAAACGCTGATGAGAAGCTACCTTCAGGCTGAAAGTGATGAAGCCCAAGTGAAGGTAGAGCGACCAGCAGCAACTGTCCAGAAAACACAGCAACCAGAGGGCTGCAAATCTGAGAAAAACACAGAGGTGAAGGGGCAGCAGATAGGGCAAAATCTGGGGCGGTCGGCTGTATTTTCAGGTCTGCAGCCCCTTGTTTGGCTGTGTTTTCCTCTCCAATGGACATTACCTATTGCAGAGGGGGTGATTCTGGCTTTGGTGGCAACCTTGGTACCTATGGTGGACAATTCTTCTTCTAAGATTGTGCATTTTTTTCTTGAGGATAGCTTGAGTTACAATCCAAGTCGCTGCCCTTTCCCTCTTGCACCTTCTTACAACATATTCCCAGGCCCTGTGTGGCTGTTTTTTCTCTCTATATCAAATCAGCATTTTTTGCTTCCCTCTTCTGGTGGCCTCAAGGTTGCAGGTACAATCGACAGAAGCTTCTGTGTTTTTTTTCTCAAGGAGGATTTTTCAGGTGCTGTCCAGCCTCTTAGGGCTGCGTTTTGGTGGGAGGAAGGGACCTACATCAGCGTTTTCTTATTTGGACAGTTTTGATCTTATGAGGTTTGGTCCTAATGGTTGGATCAATGATGACAGTTTCAGATTTGGCTCCCGTACCACTTTCTTGTTATTTTCTGGATGAGGCAGACAAGTTGGATGGTGGTAACTTTCAGTCATGGAAGTTGCAGGTTACTTCTATTCTCAGGGAGTATGTACTATGGTTTGATGGAGTTTCTCTCGTACAAGAATCGGTGCTTGCCGGACCTTGCCTCTGCAAAGGATGTGTGTCAGAGGAGGAAGATTGACGGACAGATCTATGGCTTTCTCCTCCTGAATTGTCAAGATTCGGTTCTTCGACACTTCATCTATGCTCCTGATGATGCTTCTACTTTCTATGTGTGGCAGTTGCTTTGTGACCTGTATGGTGATGCCCGTGATCGGCAGATGGTTTCTGCTTCTGGGTGCTATGCAGCCAGTGATCTTGTTGAACCGCAGCAGGTAGAGCCATATTCTAGAGCACAGTCTGCCAAGCCCTTCCTCAGGCTAACTTCTGGTGCATGGGAGGAGACTTCAACATGATAGAGGCAACAGAGGAGAGAGAGCCATAGTCTCACGAGCACAGTACTCTACATGGGAGGAGTTGATCTTGGCACTCGGGGGACACGACCCCTGGCATCTTCCAAAGTTTGGGCGCAGTCCCGGGAGCCTGTGCTTCTCGCGGTCTAATCGGAGGAGCGCTGGCCCCAACCTCTCTCGACTTGACAATTTTTATGTGGATGAGTGGGCTTGCGGCCATGGGGGCATGATTGGCATCTTGGAGGGCCCTACTTTTTTGGATCACGCTCCAGTTATTCTCACTTTAGAGGACCCCTAGAGGCAGGATGGCATGTGAGCTCTAGGATTCCAGACAGCCTTATTCCGGACCCCGAGATATGCAACAGGGTAGAGCAGATTTGGGTGGGATTGGATTTTATTTCAGGCTCTGCTACGTGCACCTTGGATGTGGGCCTCAATGAGATCAGTAGTTTTTTGCAAGAGGCAGCTCAGAGCAAATTGGAGGGATTCCGTGAGCAGGAAAGGAGTCTGAGGAGGGGCCTTACTTCTCTTCAACGGCTTCAGGAGAGTTCCCCCAATAGCCGTTGGATTGGGTGTCAGCTTGCTGCTGCCCGTACGGAGATTGGATCCATCAAAGAGAGGAAGGTGGAGTATAGATACCATGCAAGAGCTTCCTTATGGACCCAGGCTGGGGATAGAGTTACAGGAGACTTCTTTGAGATAGCAAGCCCCCACAGGAGGAGAGATGGTATTCGCAAGTTGCGTGGACAGGATGGAGACATTGTTTCTAACCCACCCCCCCGCCCCCCCCATGTGAGAGCCATTGCCACTGATTTTTCTCGATTTCTCCTCACGGGTGTCCCATTGTTCCCACAGGTGGTGGATGCGCGCGAGGGTCTGGCGGAACACGAGAGAGGTGATTCCCCTCGCTCTTCGGTCCTTCTTATTGACTCCCTTCACTGCAGAGGAGCTGGCAAAGGCATTGACTGCTCTCCCTAGGGGCAAATGCCCGGGAGTGGACGGGCTCCCAATTAATTTCTTCCTTTGACAATGGGATCTCATGGAAGGCAGCCTTTGAGCAGCCTTCAATGAGATGATGATCACAGGAGCCATGCCAGAGAGGCTTTCAGAGGGTCTGATACACTTGATTCCTAAGGAGGGTGGTGACAGACTGGAGATCTGGCAGTGGAGACCCATCACCCTTCTAGGGACCACCTACAGAATCTTGGCCAAGGCCATCAACTAGAGACTTCAGCCTTTCCTCCCTGACTTGGTCCATGACACTCAAAAAGGTTTTGTTCAGAGCATAGCATTCTAGACAACTTCTTCACCTTCTAGGAGGCGACTACTTCCGCTTGGATGCGGCAGCAAGACCTCATAGTGCTACTCCTCGACTTTGAGAAAGCTTATGATAGGGTGGATTGGAGCTTTCTAGAGGGCACGATGAGCCGGATGGGATTCCCCGTGGAGTGGATTCATGGGGTTTCAAGACTTTACTCCACTTCGCACAACCAAGTTCTCATTCAAGGAGCCTGTGGCGACAGATTTCCCCTTCCTCGCTCGGTACGGCATGGCTGTCCTCTGGCACCTTACCTCTTCCTATTCGTCACCAAGGCCATGAGTAGTTTTCTCTCAACCCACGAGACCGGGCTTCAGGGATTGCGTCTCCCCCTCAACACTCAGGAGGAGCTACTTGACTCAGTTTGCAAATGACACAGCAACTTACCTTTCAGGAGATGCGGGGAATCTCCAAAGATTCGTGGAGGCGATTGAGATCTTTTGTTGCGCATCAAGAGCACAGATCAACTGCTCAAGTCGTGTTGTTTTTGGGTAGGCTCTGGACCCGCCCCGACTTGAGGCCTTCCAGTGGATCCCGAGGGACACTCCAGTTCGCTATCTTGGATGCGAGGTGGGCATTGATATCTCTCCTGAGCAACAGCTCGTCCCTCTTCTTCTGAGTATTCGCAAAGAGACTTTTAAACTAGAGTTCTGTGAGGCTCTCCTTGGCTGGTAGAGTGGTGGTGGCGAACCAGGTTGTTCTTGCCACCATGTGGTACATCACTTCGTGCTAGGCCTTCTCTCGAGCATGTATTGGCCAGGTAGTAGTAGGTACAGCGGTTGATCCGGAACTTCTTATGGGCTGACAGTGACATGAGGCCTACAAAGGCCAAGGTGGCATGGAGAGTGATCATTCAACCACGACATGGGCAAGCTAATTGTTAGACAGTCAGTTACCCCCCCAAAGGTGCAGGCGAGAGACCTGACAAGGATCCGGGGTATAGACAGGCTCAGCATCGACATCGACTCAGCTATTCCTCAAGAGTGGCCGACTCCTATCCCAGACCCGACTCCCCCAGTGTGGCTACGCGTGTTTACCAGGCATGATATTCTTGTGGCAATCCACGGAGCGGATAAGGGCAGTGGTATGGTCACTTTCTCTATTGGATCCCATGGCAGATTAGAGAGATCTGATCTCCCCTTAGAGGATTTCAATGGCCGCACCTTACAGAGGGTGAGGGTGATTGGATCTTAGGCACAGGAGTGGCACACAGAGCCACCATTGGCCAAGGTGGCCACGGAGAGATTCTGGCAGCTATGGATATGGGAGTGCAAACCTCTCATGCACCTCCAATGGGACCCGGGCGAGTGGACTTGGCATGACCCTGCTGATCAAGAGGAGACTATGGATGCCCCCTTCTTTGCATATACAATGTTGGAACTAAGTGCTCACTAGGAGTACTTTTACTAAATGCTCACTAGGAGTACTTTTAGTCTTGGTCATCTCAGTGTATGCCATGTGGCACTTAGGGATTTATCCCATATGCACTCATGCTCAGCTCTTGTACTTTCCCCCTTGTCTTCTCTGATTTCAGTTTTCAGCTTTAGTCTAATTTCTGCTCGCCATGTTTCTAACATGGTATCAGAGCAGGTCTCCACCTAGCTCCCATTTTCAGCCCTAGCTCATCTTCATCTTCTTCTCTGTAGCCCTCAGGCATCTCTTCAAGCATCAACAATTTATCTTCAGCAAGGCAGTGTTTTTCTCATGCAGTTCGTCACACCTTCTTAGTCAATCTTCGCCATGCACCCCATCTTCGACACGCTGCAGTTTCTTGTGCAGCTCGTGGTTCACATGGTGGTGGGCACCTTCTTCTTCATGGCGATTTTCCTTAGCAACCCACACATCTTTTTGCAGCTCGTCATATCAGTAAGCAACCTGCCAAGCCCAATCTGCAAACGGTTCATCAACAGCAGCACGTTTTTCACTGTTTTCAGGCTGCGCAACCCCTTTCCTCATCGATTATCTGCTGGGAACATCCCGTCTAATCAGTCTGCTGCTGCGTTTTCCTCTTTGGGTCACATTTTGGTGCAAAAGCACATCACCCTGCATCAACTTCTTTATGGAAAGCAAGCCCAACAAGTGTCCTCATGCTGGCTACTCAATTTCCCTCAGATTTCAAGGTATGGGTGGTCTTGGTTCGTCAATTTTCAGCAAGGCCCAAGTGCCCTTTTTTCTTTCATGACCAGCAACCTCTTCATGCTCAGCCATTCACGGGTTACCCCTCTGGATAGACTGTCAAAAATATGGTTTTGAAAGAGAGGGAAGACCTGCTCAGAGGCTGAAGCAGCAAAATCAGGAATTTTCATTTTTCTTTCATATTCAAACGTCATTTTCATTTTCAATATACAGGAATAGACACTGCCCTTGCTCATTAGTCAATGCAAGAGGTAAGACCTGCCCTCTGTCTGCTCAGATCTGCTCATGATCTTTTCCTTTGGGCTCTTTCTTTCTTGGCCGGTAGGAGAGCTTTCCCTTGAGGAGGGATTGTTTGTCAGTGATCATCTCTCAATCAGTATATCAGTCAGTTATGCTCAATCAGTCAGTCAACATTCAGCCAATCTCTCTGTCTATCTACAATCAGTCAGTCTCTCTGTCTATGTGTCTATCTTGTGTGATCTTACAGCCACATGTCTCTGACACTCTGTCTATCAGTCTATATGCCTCTCTTTTAGGGATTAGCTACCCACATTCTCTTGGCATTTTCTGTCTATGTCCCCATTTATCTTCTATCTGTCAGACTCTCTCATGTCTATCTGACAGTCTCTCTCTCTGTGGGACCACTCTACTGGCTGATTCTGGCCGCGCTTCCTCTCCGTAGCCCTTAAAGATCCCTAGATTCTGGCCCAGGTAGCCATGATGGTGTGAATAATATCACTCTAAATCCTGCAAAGACACTGAGAAACAAGAACGGGAGTACCCTCAATAGCCTCGGTGCATCTAGCCTTCCAGATATTCCAGGCTGAGATGCTAGCAATAATCTCCCAAGAACTGTCTAACCTCTGTGCCGGAGGGACAAAGTGTGAAAGTGGCAAATCCTGAAGACAACACTGCCGAGCAACTCCTTGCCTAACCATAATGGCCAAGCTCCTGTCAATCCCCTCAAATCTTAGCTGTGGCCCAGACTGTGTCAACCAAATAATAGAACCAAAAGAAATGATAGCATCCCCCTTAATCCTACCAAAGAGGTGTGCAATCGCAGACCAAACCCTCTGTGCTTCCCGGCATTCCCATAAACAATGGTAAACTGACTCCCAAACTCCTGCACATCTAGGGCATGCTGGGCAAGCACCAATAACTGACCTCCACTCATTGGTGGCCAAACCACCATGAAGAGAAACCCAGATAAAGGAGGAAATCTGTGGCTTCCTATAAGAATGCCACAATCTCCGCCAAAAAACCCTATGAATGTCAGTCGAAATGCCGTAAGATTCCCAATGGGGTCTAAGAGCAGGGACACTCTGAATGTGTCCCAAGATAAGATGTCTGGCATTCCGCACCGTATAACTAAAAAAAGGCATGCTTTTCAAGGGGTTACAAGCATCCTTCCACCCCCCTCACCGGGGTCCCAATGCAAATGTCTGATAGGGCAGCCACCATACAACCAAAGGCTAACACTCTCTGTGATCATCCCGCCGGGGGGGGGGGGTGTCAACAAAGACGTGCTTCCCTAACCTGCCAACAACTCTGACTGGACGAATCTAGGGGCCCTCAATAAGGTCCTGCATGTCACATCTCTCCAACTGCCATCCATCCTGTACAGAAAAATCATCCTCCCTAGGCAAGGGGAGACCCATAACCTCAAGAGGAACACCTGTCCCAAAAAAAACCCCAAACCAAAAATGATGACGGTCTTCCAAGAAAGATCTAGTAATCCAGTGGTTGGGAATGGCTGCGTCAATCTGTGCAATCCTCCGACTAAAGCCTCTCAAATGCTGCGTGAGATCCAATCTCTGTACCTCGGTGAGGCTCTGAAACCTCTTCCAAGCCAACACTGTGGGGCAAAGCATCTCCCATCCAGCCCAAAGAATATGCATAGCTGCCCCAAGAGGCCTACCATGCACATCTAAGATCAAATCATTCCATAGAATGGGCTGCCGGTTAACTTCCTCCGTTGAACGCGGGGGGATGTGCACCAAAAAACTCCTCAAGCAGTCCCAGGCCCGTAGGAGGGACCTAACCAGGGGGGATGAAGGGGAGCGGTGAACTGCATCCGAGAAAATAAAGCGTGAGCTGAGAGTCCAGTCACCTCCACGAACAAGGACACACTTCATGATCTGCTGCATGAGAAAGTCCTTCCACGGCTCAGAGCCCGGAAGAAAGCCCCTAACAACCAGCTTACACAGCAAAGCCTTACATTGCACCTCAAGGTCAATGATATTCAATCCCCCTTCCTGCTTAGGCCTAATAATGGTTTCCCAAGCAACTCTAGCCCTGGTGTGTGCATTTCCATCAAGCCCTGACCAAAGAAAGTTCCGAATAAGGCGACCAAGCTGTCCAATGCAGCCCTTATGAAAAATCCAGCACGAAGCGATAAACCAAGTCGTGGCTAACAAAACTTGGTTAACCACCAAAGCTCTAGAGGCCAAGTCGAGCTTCCTCCTACTCCGGTGATGAAGTTTGCTTTTAATGCTTAAGAGCACTGGAGCAAACTGTTGTGCAGGGGAGATGTCAACACCTACCTGACAACCAAGGTATCTAGCAGAGCATCCTCTCTCAATCCAAGTAAAACCAACATCTGTACCCCAATCTGCAAGAGGAGAATCACTGATCCAAAAACCAACTGACTTATGCCAATTGATAGTAGCTCTTGCTGCCAAACAAAAGGCTTCCAAGGCTGTCCGGAAAGCACATAAACAAGCATGTGAAGCTTCAAGGAACAACGCCGTGTCATCTGCTAGCTTAGAGTCCAATAACTCCTCCTCCGTACATAAAGGCAGCCTGAGACCCACATCACCAAGGGCAGCCCGAAGAAACCTGCTCATAGCCTCAGCTACAATGAGGTACAGTAAAGGGGCGAGGGGACAACCCTGCCTCACTAAACGGGAAATCTGAAAACGCTCACCACGCCCCCCACAGGCTAAAACAGTGCTATGAGCCTCCCTGTATAGGCAAGACACACCTCTGATCCAATTTTGGGAAAACCCCATGTGTGCCATAGTGCCCTCCAAAAAACCCCAATCCACTCTGTCATAAGCTTTTTCAAAATCAAGCAAAAGAATGGCAAGAGGCTGCTGACTAGCCTTTGCCCACTCGACAGCCTTTGCCCACTCGACAGCTTCCCAGAAAGAAAAGATGTTATCAAATATACTCCTTCCTTGCAGAAACCCATTGTGGGTATCGGATAGTCCTTTGGAGAATCGGCTGCAACCTTATACTCAAGGCTTTAGCTAAGATTTTATATGCAGAACCAAGGAGGGTGATGGGCCTCCATTGCTTGATGTCAGTCTTGTCCCCACTCTTGGGGATAAGGTGAATCAGTCCCTCCGTGAGGTATGGAGGCATCATACCTGACACCCACATTTCCTGAAGGGCAACAGTGATAGCATCTCCAATATGATCCCAAAAAAGAATAAAGAAGGCAGGAGAAAGACCATCATCCCCGGGGCATGAACCACTGGAAAGAGCATGCAAAGCGTGAAGGAATTCATCCTTCAAGAAAGGGGCATCCAGGGAAGAACACACAACATCTGTAATGAGCCTGGGCATGCACTCCCAAACTTTCTGCCGTGCCACATCTCTCTGAGGGGAGGGCACCTCTGCAGTCAACAAAGACCGATAAAATTATGAAGCAATATCCCTCACCTTATCAGGCTCAATCTGAACCTCACCTTGTGAATCCTGCAACTACCTCCCAGAGTCCCTGCTATGGGAAGGCCTGTCTGCTGAAAAAAACTCTTTGTTGCATCTGCCACCCATCTGAGTCCAAAAGGCCTCGTTCGCATGAAAGGCGAACTCAGCTCTCCTGTCCATGGCCAACTACAGCTCTGCTCTAACTGTGGTCAAGAGGTCTGTAATCCAAGTCGCATGTGGATGCTTTTCATGTTCCCTCTTAAGAGCAGCAATCCTAGGCCTAATAGCTCTCTCCTTGTCCAGAGCCTCCTGCTTCTTAGACAAGGCAATGCTATGATAATGATGGCTGGTCCTCTCAAGAGCTAGCGCAATATTATGACGAGGATCAGGACCGTCACAAGATCTCCATCTCTCTCTGATCTCAAGGGAAATGTCAGCATCTAGATAAAGAGAGTCAGGGATACGGATACGGGGAGAGGCCGAGCAAGTCCCAGGCTCCCTGAGACACAAAACGATCCAGACGTGCAAAGATGCTCTCATCCCCGCTCCTGCGGTTATGCCAAGAGAAAGATAAGGAATTTGGCCTTCTCTGGAAGTCATCCTCAGTCCAGCAATCCCTGCCAAAAAAGGAAAGCGTGAACCTCTCCCATGAGGCTCGCTCCAAAGGGTGTAAACCCCCTTCGCGTCCACCCTTCTTGTCAGAAGGTTGCTCAACCATATTAAAATCCCCTCCCACTATCCAATGATCAACCTGGGGAATGACATTTGTAATGGTGTCCCAAAAGGCCACCCTTTCACCTCTCACGTTAGGTGCATAGATATTCAGGATTCCCAATTTCTGACCCTCATGCATGATCAAGATCCATTGCGCTCTAGCAGGGATGATAACACCGTGCCCAATAACATGAGGTATAATAGATGCTACCACTAAAATACAAACACCCCCTCTAGTCCCGACTGCCGAGGACCAGAAGGTGTGGCCAAAAAGCATCTTACCAGTTTTGCCACACTGAGATCTATCCAATTTGTGTTCCTGCAACAAAAGCACATCCATAGACCCTCCTGTAACAACAGGGTGAAGCTGGTCCTTCAGAAGGCCCTTCCTACCACAGGTGGGAAGCCCTCCAAGGCCCTGAACACTCCATGAGACAATTCTCATGGAAGAGAAGAGGGTTTGACCCCCGATCTAAGAAGACGATGGGCAGCCTGAGGACGCCTCTCATAATGCGGGAGGACGGGAAAATCCACAAGGCAAAGTCCACTGACATGCCCTTGTCCGAGGCCCTGCACCGTGCCTGCATATGTACGAGAAACCTGTTCGCCCTACGGGGCATCAAGGGCAATGGCATCATGCTGAAAATCCTGCAATGCATGATCCCCACTGTGCTGAACATCCTGCATATCACCCCCTCCAAGTAGAGAGGACTCCATAAGATCATCCTGATCTGAAATATCATCTCTCTGCAAAGATGCATCAGCTGACACATCCCTCTGACGAGAAACATCATCTATCTGTACGTGATCCAAGGAAGCCTTCCCATCAATCGCACCAGGGGGGCGGGCGTGAGAGAGAACACGCCACACCTGGCGGACTGAAGGACGGGAAGGAACCAAGGGAGGTGGCGCCTGAGAGGCACGCTTACAAGGCCTCCTGTGACCTCGAGCCCGAGGACAATCTCGAGCAAAGTGACCCTGTTGGTGACAAACCCGGCACTGATCGGGTTTACCTGCAATCTCCATACGTTGCTTCAAAGGGCCACAAGGGCCCGGAAGCAAAACATAGTTCTCAAAGAGCTCAATGTCAGGGGCAAGAACCATGACCCTGGGGACAACATCCGCCGAGGCAGTGACCACCTGGGCAGAAGATGTCGGCAAGGCGTGAAGAAGGGGCACTTGAAGAACAAGCTCAAAGGCAGACCCGATGGCCTCTAACATAGGCCAATATGCACGCAGAAGACCTGGAAATCTGAGAGTAATCGGGAAACAGTTCCGGTCTTCCTCAACAGGGTCAAAATAGCTGGAGTAGGGAAGAAAGAATATCTTCCTCGGGCCCAACGGTAAAGGGCTGCCCTTCAAAACCTCTGAGGCTGCGTCCTCAGGGTCAAAATCCACTTGGAAGAAACCTCTTCCAAGCAACCTGACATCTCGAAAGTGTAGAGCGAGGTCGGAGGGCAGAGCCGCCAGGACCCAATCCCGAGCCTGGAGACGGGACGGGTGAGATCCAAAGATTCTGGCAATGAGGGTCGTTTTGGAGTCTTTCTCTATTTCGGCGTAGAGGACCGCGAGCTCGGCTTCGGAGAAAAAAATGGTTCGCCCGGCCGAGGGAGAATGATTAGCCATGATGCTAATCGAAGAAAAAAGCCGACTTGAACCCGGATAATGAGCAATCCGAACCAAGGGGAAGAGGAAGGCGATGAGGCGGAGGAAAGGAAAGGAGGGAGGAATGAACAACAAAAAAGGGAAGAAAGGGGGAGAGGCTGGACACAAAGGCGAAGAGGGGCAGGGGAGGGGCAGCACAGCAGCGCTGCGCTGAGGGAAGAGGCAGAGGAAGGAGGGGAGGCGATTAGAGGCGAAATGGGCGCGCAAAGGCAAGGAGGGGAGGCGGAGGAGGAATTCTAGACATACAGCGTCACAGAGAGAGATCATTACAGACTCAAACAGCTCCAGTGGAGGGACGACAGACACATATTACTACATTTTTTCAGAGATCCATCCCACTCCCAGCCCCTACACAGCTAGGAATTACTCTCCAAAGAGCAGAGACACTCAGAGCCCGCAGGAGACAGAGGACACCTGGCTTTCGGACACCACGCCTATACCAGAGAGAGATGACAGAGATCAGAGCTCAGTTTCACAGAGAGGGTGCGGAGCGACTGGCTCGCTTCAGAGCAGACCCAAGCATGTTCTTCAAGGAGCTGTGGACACCCCCTTCATTGATGTATACCATTTTATAACCCCAGTATGGTACAGGATGGAGCTAGCTAGGTTGCATATCATGATTGTATACTCCATGCATATAGCTTTGCATTCTCCTAGTAGTAGAGCTCCATCCCCTTTCCCACTCATTGTACTTATTGCACACCCAGATTCAGCTTTTTAGTTCAGTACTTTTTCATTTTGTTGGGATGACAGAGGATACCCCACACAGGTACACTGATTTGTCTCATAGGCTGAGTTCGGTCTTTTGGAAGACGTTAATAAAATCTTTCTTTCTTTCTTTCTCTCTCTCTCTCTCCCCCATCGGCCACGATCACCTCATCAGCTCCATATCCAAGACATGCTCCACCGCCATAAGGGAGACCTCTCGGCCATACTCGTCAACCCCATGCTTGACATTTTGGAGAGTGGTATGCCATCTACTCGGAGCTGATGTTGCTCCCATGTTTTTATGTTCTTAGTTTTCCATGACGAGTTTCCATGGACAGTTTTGTATCACCCCAGTGAGATAGCTATATTTCTGTTTTCATTCTGTTTTATTTTCCATTCCATGATGAGACATGGACATTATTCTACCACTTTGGTCCCATAGGCCCATTGGGTCTTTAGTAGACGCTTAATATATCTTTCTTTCTTTCTTTCTCTCTCAGCATCTCTCACTCTACACAGGATCATATGCTGATCACATGTAATGTCAAATGTTTTCATTTTACTGTTTCTTTCAGTTTTCCATGGCCCAGTATATCCATGGTACCATTGTATTACTTTTGGTCTCATAGGCCCTTGGGGTCTTCCGTAGACGTTAATATAACTTTCTTTCTTTCTTTCTCTCTCTCTCTCTCCAAGATGGGTAAGCCGCCTCCTTAGGCGCTCAACCGTTGGCGCCCACAAAGAAGAGGTTGTACCATTAGTATTTTTCACTAAACCTCATAAGTTTTCTCTTATCAAATGAAACTTGATTTTCATTTGCCAGGTGTGAAAACCTTGCCCATTGAATTTACCTTTGAACATATGAGAGGATATGATGAATAATGAGGTGGCCTTACCACTTGGTTAACACCAAGGGCAGTGTCTAATCTCAGTTCACAAGATGATTAGCATAGATAATTATGTCAAATTTGATGAATTTCTTCATTTTTCAAAAAAAAAAGCCCCAAATTTTTGATAGCAGAGGCTTCAATTTGACCAATTTGTGAACCCCCAAATTTTTGTTGAAATAATAGCAGCAATTTGACAGATTTCACCTGATTTTGCTAAAGAACAGGCCATTGATGGTGAAGTGACCGCAAGTGTGTTGTTGGCACAACTGGTGTGGCGAGGAATGGCACAAGAGAGGATAGTTGTGTAGTTGACGATGATGGGCAATGAAGGATGGCAAGCCACTCAAGGCGGTGCAGACAAACTGACAGCAGTTGCAACAACACAATGTGGCACACGGAGAAGGACCGCTAGTGACACACAAGTGGCTGACGGCGTCAATGTGCAGGTAGGCAGTCTGCAGGCAGCGCTAGCAGAGGTGCCAAGTCTGGTAGGTGGTAAGTTGGCAACTAGGCAATAGAGAAGACAACTATAGGGAACTACAGCTGAGGATGCGGAAGTGTGTTGACAGAGGCGGGCAAAGATAGACAACAGCTAGCGAAATTCCTAAAACTAGCTCTAATACCAAATTTTGCATTTTACGTTTAGGGTTTACAATTCAGATGAGCTATGTGCGTGAAAATGTCCATGGTGTGTAGAGAGAGAGAGGGATAAAGAGAGAACAAAGCTCTTAGAGAGTGATTTGCATAATTCAATGATTGATTATGTTGTAAATCCTTAACCAAGTACAATGCTATTATAGGCTTAGAGCCTTATCTTACGACTCAAAGACACACACTGAAACAGTGTCACATGGCACATGTGCTGACATCACTGCTTACTACATAATGATTGATTGATTATGTTGTAAATCCTTAACCAAGTACAATGCTATTATAGGCTTAGAGCCTTATCTTACGACTCAAAGACACACACTGAAACAGTGTCACATGGCACATGTGCTGACATCACTGCTTACTACATACACACACATAATATCTAGCCTTAAAGAGGCTGTTCACACACACATACATACTACCTAGTACCACTCATAGGAAGTGTTCACACACACACACTTAGAGAAGACCTTGATCCCAACGCTCCCAAGCTTGGGACAGAAAGATGCGTGCACTGCCTTAGCAGTAGATCTTTATTTCTTTGGATCACCTCACGAAGAGTCCACCACCATGCGTATCCCAAAATGCGGGAGTACCAACCTAGAGGCTCGGCAATCTGTTGACCCACCTAAAGGCTAGTCCGGATCTAGACCCATGCTCCATGAAGCTCTCCTTCTCTGCTTGACTAGCCCTATCCTCTATGGGTTTCCTGATCTCAGGATTTTCCTGAAAACTCTGCAAATGGCAATCCTTAGCTTGCAGCTCTCACAACAAGGCCTCTACATCAGGAACATTCCCACGATTGCAGCTTGTATTTTCATTGTTCTGCCACATGTGAGTATGAATGGCTTGACATTAAACTTAACCCTTGTGAGTTGGTAGCCATGAAGAATAGGCGCAAGTGGCATCCAAGATGAGAGTGGCACTTGTGGTGAAGAAAAAAGTTGATAATGAGATAGCGACACCACACTAGACCGGAACGGCCCACCTCCCCTTTTGGTAATGATGTATTCCTCAGGACTTGCTAGTACAAGCACTGGGGTGTCCACGAAGGACCACCAGATTTATACATGAAAAGCAACACATGAACACTCTTCCCCCATCACAACCCTCATCTCCCCATGGAGTAGGCGATACAGTGCTCTTGCTAAGGCTTTAGGTGACCGGCACAGTGGAGCAACCACCCTGTGTACCGCACCAAACCTCTGAGGCCTTACAGAGTACTACACATACTTACAAACCTATCAACGTCCTTGGAACATGTGAAAATACCTGGAGCCAATGGGCCAATGTTGGTCCCCAGAAATCCAACGCACTCCAAAGTTCCAACGCTTCCAGTAAGTCCTCAGGTGAAGGACAAAGGTGCTGGCAGCCTTCAGGAACTCTCTCCACAAACCAACGAGTCTTCGGATGAAGGCCAAGATAAGATGACAGCCTTCAAGGATGCCCTTCACGAACACCACGTTCCAACGATCACAAAGGAGAACTCCATGAAGGTATTGTCTTGTTGTGATATTCAGAAAGACCAATAACACTCCCTCTTTCTGTACAGCCAGATAGGATGATGATTGTGGACGGTACCGCAGCTTTCTGGTACGCAGCTTCGCAGCTTTAAGGTCACAGCTGCTGCACACAGATGTTATGGGCGTGACAACAGCGACGTAAAGACCAGCAGCAGCGGGGGTACAACACTTCGGAGTCCCCAGCAGCAGCAGTACAGCAGGCAGGCAGAAAACCTCTGTACGGCCTGAGGACAGCAAATCAGCTTTTACGTCAGTGCAGCAGGGAAAAGCACAGCTGAAACTGGTGTACGACAACCTTGTATAGATGCACAACACCCTGTAGGAGTGCGGACAGCAGAACTGGGCCGGTACGGCCAACTGTAGAGATTTCATACAGTGTATGGATAGAAGGAGAACATTGCTTTTCTGATGCAGAAGTTGACGGAAATGAGGCTGGTGCACTTTGTTGAACTCCATGATGATTTAGAAAGGGGCTAAGCCAATATATATATACAAGAAGTGCTTTTTGTGGGTAATAAAAGTTAAGCATGCTTTTCTTGTATTAATATACCCCCCCCAATTACAATGGCACAAGGCTTTAAATAAAATAAGAGGTGCAGCCTTTTAGAATAAAGTGCCCGCCCATGTCACTTATAAAGCGGGGATTACAAGGTTTACAACATTTCTAACATCTCAAATGAGCTTTAGCCTGATCAAGTCAACATGTCAAGATGTTAACAAACATAACACATCACACGCCCTAGCTGGACACTGTAATTGGTTTTGAGGGCCAACGAGCCGACTCAAAGCCTGTAGAATAGTTTCAAGGGTGGCAACAAGATTGGTCATGGCATTCATCTTAGCTTGCAAAGTGTTGAAACTTTGCTCCATCCATACCTGGTGCCCGATAGTAAAAGGAAACTGTGTAGTATCATTACGTTGAGCATTAATTTGTGGGCTTCTGCCAGTGGTAGGGTTAGATGGCGCCTCCATGGTAAGGAAGTGAAAGGTTTAAGAAACGATATTAGGATGGATGAGAGGGCTGAAGAGAAGTTTGCAGCTTTCGGAGACCAAGATCTTGGAGATGGCATATGTAGATCTTGCACAACCTCTATGTATGAGCCAACAAGAAGGGAGGGACTAAAATTTAGGGGTAATGAGTTAAAAAAGCATCCTTGCCTTAGTTTTATGTTTTTTGAGAAGCTAGGGCTCAAAATCAAGCCCCCTCCCGCTTTAGCTTAAAAAGAAAAAGCTCACTTATGCTTTTTTTACTCATGCTTTTCCCTGTTTTAACTATCACGCCTATCTTAGCCTTCCTTCTCCCACACGTCCGCAACCAAGCCCTGTATGCCGCCCTCTCCTCTGCTCGTTGTCTAAACTAACTGCACGACCTGCCCAGGCTCCTCGTGCAGCCCATGACCTCTCTCTTTCATTCAAAAACCCCCTATTTTATCCCCCTGCACACAGACCCCCACCACCCCTCTTTGATTTTACCCTCCCCTATCTGTCAACCTAGCCCCATTAAATTCCCCCACACCCCAAGCAGAAAGTAAAGGAAAGAGAAGGACAAAGAAAGAAGAAGATGTGGAAGAGAAAGCAAGGAGGGAGAAGTAGTAGAAAGCAAGAGGAAAACGAGGAAGAAGGCGATAGAAGCAAAGGGACAATAACAACAAAGCAAGCAACACAAGTGTAAAATGTAAGCGGAGAAGAAGAAGAAGGAAAGAAAACTGGGCAAGCAACAAACCAAAGAACCTGTCCAACATCATCCGGGCAAGGCATCAAGCAAGGGAGGCATAGCCAACGCCACCAAGCTGTTTGACAACCTCTATGACTTCCACACTAGAGAAACCACCAAGTGGAAGAACATGGACTGAGCATACCACAACCTCCTGCAACAAAAAGATAGCACCGTTTTGGATGCCCGCATGGAGATCAAAAGCTTGGCATTCGCCACTTCAGATAATACTCCAATAGAAGGGCGTGACCAAAGGAAGCTACACTTCTCCTCTTTGACACCTTGTTGTCGTCTCCCCATACTCTCACCCTTATCACCGCACCCTTTGGCTCTACCCCCTTCAATTCAACAGCTTTTTGTCTGATCCAATCTCCACCCCCACCTTTTCCACCATCCTTGCCCACATCAATTGTTGGGTATTAGGAATCTGTGTGTGTATCCATCGTACACATGTACTTCTGTTTGTGTTCCCACTTGTGTATGTGTGTGTGTGTGTGTGTGTGTGTGTGTGCACACGAGGTGTGTGTGTGTGTGTGTGTGTGCCCGGCTCGCCTGTTCCCTCGACCTACTCGCCCCCTTCTGTGTGTGCACGTGTGGTGAGGCGTGTGGTTCCTGAATTATATCAGGCCTGCTTCCTGGACTGTGTTGCCCCTCCAGCCCTCATCGCGATCACCTGGGGTCCCCTCTATGCGCACATTTACGCTGTCTTCATATCGTCTATCAGCCCCTTTTCCTCTCTTCCGCGTCCTGTGTGCGCCTGTACGAGTGTGTGCGCGCAGCTGTGTGTGTGTGTGTGTGTAGTGTGTGTGTGTGCGCTTCTTCTTGTCAGTTCTTCGCACGCCATCCTCTCTCCCCGTGCAGCTTCGCCTTCCTTTTCAGGTTCAGTTCGCATCTGCAGATTTTCTACAGTTCGAAATCAGTTTCAGAATTCCGGTGTACGGAGCTTTTCTTGATTCGCATCAGCAGAAGTCAGTTTCAGCATTCCAGCAAATAGAGCTTCTTTTTGATTGACATCAGCAGAAATTTTTAGGCTACTGTATACAGCATACAGCTTTCATATAAAAAAATATAATAAAGTTGTTTGGCAGTGTTGTACAGACTTTACTCTTGCAATTATGTCTGAGACTGTTGTGACCTATGCTCGCCGGGATAATGCTGCAGACAGTAACAAGAGGCAGCATACTGCAATTGAATCTGTCACCATGATTAAGCAAGATTCGTCGGATGCACAGTTTGTATATGAGACTTTATGTGAGGACTTTGTAGACAGTCGTGTCAAATGGAAGGACCCGCCTCCTTCTTTCAGTTATAAGATTAAATTGCCGACGATTGTGTCTCCTCTGCGTAGATACTCAGAGAAAGGGATTATCCTCTTCTTTCCGGGCAAAATGCCTTCTGCGCAAGAAGTAGCTCAATGGATTCAGTCCATTCTAGGTGGACCCTTTGTAGATGGAGTTCACTTTGCAGCAAGGGGTTTTTATGATGTATTACTGTCTGATGGTCAATATAAGCAGCAGATGCTTGAAACTTCTCCCCTTATGTTTGGTAT
Organism: Cibotium barometz; assembly: GCF_041138505.1. NCBI lineage: Eukaryota > Viridiplantae > Streptophyta > Polypodiopsida > Cyatheales > Cibotiaceae > Cibotium > Cibotium barometz. The sequence goes on along the minus strand of NC_141079.1, from coordinate 31,828,534 downwards.
ACAGTTGGTACATGTGTTACCTTGGTCCCCGACCAAGGACTATCAGTCCTTGATTAGGCATCGTTGTCCTGTTTGGGTCGAGGTCGTGGATTTTCCGGAATATTTGAGGGAACATTTGCCAGGTATAGCAGCCACTCTGGGCAAAGTGGTTTGTGCACCTCGTCCTACAGGAAACAAAAACAGATTTTGCATCTTGTGGGATAGGGACCATGAGCAACCACCTGCAATTGCTGTTGAAGTAGAAAATGTGCGTGGCATGGGTGCACGTTATTTCAAATTAAATTGGGGAGTCTTTGCAGATACTTGTTTCACTTGTCATAAGTTTGGGCATATGGCTTCTGAATGTCCTTCTCTGCTGCATCCTCCGCTGTTATCTGCTGTACCTCCCATTTCAGCGAATGTGCAGCCTACTCAAGTTAAGGAGATACCAACAAATCAAGCCACTCGAAATACTCAAAAGGAGAAAGAGAAAGGAAAAGCTAAAGTTATTCCACAAGTTGTTTCTTCTTTGGCCGTGCCTAATCAACCCAAGGATAAAGGAAAAGATAAAATATCTTCGGCTGAATGGAAAACTCCGAAAAAAGCTACTATGGTTCGTCGTGCTCCCATTCCTTCACGTAATTGGACTGCATCTGCCACTATTGCACAGTCTTCCACTTCTTCGACTATGCTTTCTAGAATATGGTCAGATGTAGTTCGAGGTGCTTCCTTGAGTATGGATGCCGATGTAAATGCTTTGGATATGTGTGTTGATACGAATATGCATGAGTCTCTCTTGATTCAGGGCGAGGGCTCTCTCCCTGATTCAGTTGCTGTTATGCAGCATTGATTTTTGCTGGCTGTTCACTGTATATACCTTTGTACAGAGTTGATGTTTGATGCTCCAATAAAATGTCTTTCGTACAATATTAGAGGACTTTGTGATCCTGGTAAATTTAGGTTGTTTTGGCACTATGTACATAAAATGCAACCTCATCTGGTGTGTGTGCAAGAACACAATCAGCATACCTTAGTGGGTCAATCAGGTCACTTTGCTGGTTATGATATATTTTATGCGGGCACTCAGCATTACTCGGGAGTTTTTATGCTCGTTAAGCATGATCTGCAACCAATGTTGGCCTACAATGATTCTGCTGGCAGATGGATGGTCATTCAATGTTCATTGTATGGACAAATTTATGAATTTGCAGCAGTTTATGCGCCACAAAGCTCAGCTGACAGGGCAAATATATGGTCGCAAATGTTGGCTTATCCCTGGCTCCATAATGCATTCCTTTGTGGAGATTTTAATAATGCTCCATCTCCTGAATTTAATTCCACTGGAAGAACTCATATGCTTGGAGCTGAACGCAGAACATGGAATGATTTGCTCTCTTCCTGCAATATTTTGGACCTATGGCAGCATGTATTCCCTCGTCTGCAAGGGTTTACCTTTAATCACAATGCTTTTCCGCATATCTGGACACGTCTGGATCGCTGGTACTTGTTACATGCAGACCAATACGATGATTTTGTTTGCAAGCTATGGATTGATCGCTCCATGTTACTCTCTGATCATTCTCCTTTATGGTTAGGCCTTTATTTTGATATGCCACAGGATGTTTCTATTCTTCAGAAACATAGGCTGTTGCTTTTAAACAATAGTTATCTTGTGCATGCTGATTTCAAGGAAATGGTTTTGCAAGCCATTGAGCCTTTGCCCCTTCGAATGCATGAGGATATTGACATTGCTTGGTTTCAATTTGTTCAACGCATGCAGGCTGTGATCTGTGATTATGGTCGTTATTACATGGCCGACTTGCGGAATCGGATCTTGCATGCTAAAGAAACATGTCAATCTATGGCTGATCTTGCTCAGTTTCGGGTTTTAAATACCAATGAACAAGAATCTTTAATGCAGGCTAAGCACTTCCTCATGCTAAATGATCAGAGAAAATTGCAAAAATGGTTGACATGTTCGCGACATCGAGCTATCATAGATAAGGGTTGCTCTTCCAAAGATTTTTTCAAAAATCTACATGCTTCAAGACAAAAGGAATGCATCAGAAGGGTGAAAAAATCTGATGGTCAATGGACTCATTCTTTGTTGGAGCTCTCGTATATTGCTAGTCAGCATTTTGCAGCTCTTTTTGCTAAACCGCCAACTACTTCACTTGACATACTTAATGCTCGTTATGCTTTATTGCATCATGTTCGGCCCATTATTTCTCCACAGGATGCTTTGGAATTAGAATCTCCGTTCATTGATATTGAACTTAAAGATGCTTTACGTTCAATGGGTCGATGGAAATCTCCCGGATGGGATGGATTGACAGTGGAATTTTTCCATGCGTTTTGGCCTCAGCTGGAACAATCATTGCTGTATATGATCAATGAAGCTTGGGCAAATGATGTACTACCATCTTCTTGGAAAGAAGGATTGGTTAAGCTTTTCCCTAAACGGGATCTTTGTGAAGCTTTTTCTGATTGGAGGCCCATTACTCTTATGCCTGTCATCTATAAGCTTCTGACTAAGATGTTGGCAAATCATATTAAAGGATTTTTACATGATGGTTTGCATCCTGCGCAATATGGTTTTGTGCCTCGCAGGCAAATCAATGATAATTTGGCTAATGCTTATATTGCCATTGAATATGCCAAATACACTAAGCAGGATGTACTCATTTTGCAGGTTGATATCGAGAAAGCTTTTGATTCTGTGCATTGGGACTATATAGCTATGACTATGAGTTATCTTGGTTTCGGTGCAAAGTGGCAAAATATTGTGTATTGGCTCTATAATGACAGTGATGCTTCTTTGATTTTGAGCTCTTCTCTATCAGATTCTTGGAAATTGGGACGTTCAGTTCGCCAGGGTTGTCCGCTTAGTTCCTTGTTGTTTGCTATTGCCACACATCCTTTTCTTTGCTACTTGGATTTTTTGCAAGCTACTGATGAATTGCATGGCTTACAGCTTCCTGCTGGGCATATTTTCCTGGCTCAGGCTTATGCTGATGATTCTTTTTTTATGCCCAAGAATACGCAACAAGATCTTCAGAGATTAATGGAGGCTTTGGAACTTTTTGGTCTGGCTGCTGGTTTGAAAGTAAACTTCCGTAAGTCTACCTTGCTTGCGCTTAATGTACAGCAATGGCATCATGTATTGTGGCCCGGTGGAATACCTCCTGGTGGACATATCGTTCGTCATTTGGATTACCCTTTGGGTTGGCAGCTGTCATCTTCACAAATGATTCAATGGGTTATGCTAAAATTGAATCGCAAAATTGATTATTGGCAGCTTTTCACTTGGCCTCTTCATGTACGTCTCAGGATAGTGCAGGCTATTGTAATGGCTTACATGCAGTTCTTTCTTCCATTGATTATGTGGAGGAAAGCTGATATAGATCGGTTTATGTCTCTGGCAATGGCAATTGTGTGGAAAACTCAACATCGTAAAAAGGGTCTTCGTCTTTTGTCAATGCCAAAGATGTGTTCTCCAAAGATACATGGTGGCTTGAACATATTGAATATTCACTTTCATGTGCTTGCTCGTAAATCCACTTTGCTGTTGGAATTTGTACTACAGCGCCAGCCATGGGCTATTATGTTGGGTCATATGTGTATGTCTGTCTTCACCTGCTTTTGGAAAGTGGACTGTTACGTATTGGGATGCAATTTTCAGCCATTTCGATGGAAAAATTGTCGGCTGCCCTCTTTCATCTAAGTTAATTTTTGCCTAGAAACAGGTTACACAATATCTTTTTTGGAATCCCAGGCTTAATGCGCAATCTTCTTCGCTTCGCCTTGAGAGTATTCATTGGTCAAAGGCTTTTGATGTACCCTTGGCTCTACGTGAGCCTAGGAAGGCATATTTCCTTTCAAAGAAAGGAGTTTATCTTATTGATGATGTTTTGGATGCTGGTGGCCATGTGCTTTCTTTTGTGGTTGCCGCCAGAAAATTTGGTCTGGGGATGCATTATAGATCAATCTGGCAGCTTATTCGAGAGCTTCTTGCTCCTTTTGAACCAATTGCAGATTTGGATCGTTCTAATCGTTTGGTTGATTGAAGCCTTAGAAGAGAACAACCTGCACGAGGCCCTTTATCAATGGCTAAACTTTCGGTTCATTCGATATATCATCTCTTGTTGCCTGCCTCTTGGGTTCAAGAACATGCGAATTAGATTTGGCATCTTCATAAAAGTCAGGCTTGGTGGAAACAGCGGCTTCATTCTCTTTGGAAATGCAGTCTTCCTTTGAAAAGTAGACTTTTTTTATGGAGATGCTTGATTGGAGTCTTGCCAGTCGGCCTTTTCTTGACTAGGCGACTTTTGGCACCTTCAACTTGTCATAGTTGTGGTGCTTCTCAAGAGACAGTCTTTCATCTTTTGTGGAGTTGTCCTCTCACCAGGACTTTATTGGATCGAATTGCTGCACGTTTGAGAGCCCGCTTCCGACAGGCACCCTTTGGGAAATACTTTTGGATCTTCGGTCTTCTCCCTTCACCCCTTAGATCCTATAAAGTCTTCTTTGATTGGGTTCGCTATTGGGCTTTATGGACTACCTGGCAGTCTCGCAACAGGATAGTTTTTGCTGGGCCTCATTTGGATGCTTACTCATTCTTCCGTTCCTCTCTTCAGCAATCTTTATATGACTGTCTCTCTCTTCATGAGATTGACTCATCTCTGTATGCTCTTTTTACAGATTGTTTTTAGATGTTTAACTATGTTCACACTGAACATAGTGAACACTCTAGTAGTTTTTGCTGGGCCTCATTTGGATGCTTACTCATTCTTCCGTTCCTCTCTTCAGCAATCTTTATATGACTGTCTCTCTTCATGAGATTGACTCATCTCTGTATGCTCTTTTTACAGATTGTTTTTAGATGTTTAACTATGTTCACATTGAACATAGTGAACACTCTAGTAGTCTCCCTTGTATATGGTCTTTTTGGTGGGTTTTCCTCGTTTTGAGGTTTCCCACCTGTAATTAATGACATGAAGCTTTACAAAAAAAAAAAAAAAAGTGTGTGTGTGCACACTCACTTATGTGAGTAAGAGTGTGTGAACAACCTTTTATAGCCGCTTATGTGTGTATGTGACTCATGGAAGAGGTGACTTTAGAGGTCGGGGATATGCAAGAGGGACTGGAAGAGGTCGAGGATCTCAAGAAGGCTATGGACGAGGTTACCAAAGCAACTATCAAAACGGCAAACGCAAGGTAAGCTCTTGACTTGCAACAATGCTTGTCAATCTCATGAAAACAGAGTAGTTTGCCTTCCAGCATTGAGGGGGTATAACAAGAACCAATGTTACCACCTCAGGTTCCTCCTCAGATTGGACCAAGCATCTACTAGTTCATGTTTGTAGCACCCCACTTATGAGGAAAAGCTGTGCTTGAGTAGCAATATGGCTCATGCTAGACATGGGTGAACCATCAGCAGGACCTTGTACAAACTGTGCAGACCACACCACCAAAATGCTGCTGAGGTTTTATAGACTGCACTGGGCAGCATGTTTGCAGAACCAAAACCCATTGGAAAGTATGCCTGAGATGGGGGCAGCAGGTTAGATGCCATGTATCGAAATACCATTCTCTTAGTGCAAACAAAATGTCATGTGCCAACTTTACCTTATCCAATCAGATCTTATATCCTAAAAAGATCAACCAAGCTGAAACTCATTCTCTTAAAAGCCAGATTTCACTCCACACCAACAGAGGGGTATCTGACCTGCAAAGCCAAACCTAAACCACCATTGTCTTCCTGTTCAAAGTAAAGTAGCTGCCAAAACACACTAAGCTTGATTAGAGCAAAGCAACATAAAAATCAAACCCTAACAACTACTTACTTTTAGTTAATGCTAGATTTACCTTGAATTTACTTTGGGCTTGGGACGTTACTCGAACCACAACGCCAGCATTGGCCTGCTCCTCCGAGATGGTCACTCCGTAAAAATGAGCAACTTGCTTTTCAACCTGTCAACCAAGAACATTTGCAACCCTTAAACCCCCCCCCCCCCAACCCAAAAAAAAAAACTCACATCAAATATCCTAATTTTTTAAAGGGAAAAAATAGCACTCGGAGACACTTGCCCTGTCATTAAAAGGTCTACACAGTGGCAGCGGTCTGATTGTTACTGTCCCACTGATTGCCTCCTCCAGCACATAAGGGGAGATTGAAGTCTTTATAGGAACGCCGAGCTTGCTGAAATGTAGCCCGTTATGATATAGAACTTTGCAAAACAATGTTTTTTTAGGGTTTTGTGTGTGTGCGCTCATGTATGTATGTATACACACACGCATGTATGTATGTAAGGGGGGGAGGGTGTGTGTGTGCGCATGCATAGATAGTGTCAGGGTTCAAACTCACAGTCCCCCCGGGCAACATGGTGCAATAGCCATTCGGGCAAGGGCCCACCGACTTGACAAATACATATGAGGACTCAGCTAAACATAACGTGACAATATACCTGAAGAGAGCCGCAAACATGGTATTTACGGTACCAAGATTTGAAAGGTCAAGCTCCATCTCAAGACCGTCAATTTCTACAGCCTAATTATAAGAACAAAAGAATTAAACAACAACCAGCCCCTGGCTTCACTACTAGGTTTGGTATTTTTTCATTAAAAATAAATTATACCAAAAAGAACTTCCTGCAATACCTCGAAACCAGATTGATCATATAGTCTGCGTTTCTCGGGATCCGACAGTATTCCATATGAGTATGCAATCTCTTTGAACATCTCAGCCGCCTCTGGATTGTCCACATTTTTGTCTGGGTGAAACCTGTCCAAAATTACCCTACATTAACATTGTGTAGCTGAAGAATTAAGGCAGATAAAACCGAGCAGATCTAATTTTGGTCAAGGCAACCTATCAATTCCTTCTTAGAACAACTAGAGAGACAAGGCACAAATTCACCAACCCAACTAAAGGCTCAAAGGAAACAAACCACCCCGAGCGAAGGACAAGGCTGGTTAGGGTAGGGCATGTGTTCCTTGTAATGCAATTCTATACATTTGAGCTTTCTAGCAGTCCCACCTTGACATTGCTGCACATCTGCCAGACCAGAGTTGACCTCATTCTAAGGCACTCAAGTGTTATAAACTAACTGCAGCATGTCATACGGTAACCTACCAATTCCTTCTTAAAACAATTAGAGAGACAAGGCACAAATTCACCAGCCCAACTAAAGGTTCAAAAGAAACAAAACACCCCAAGGCAAGGACACGGCTGGTTAGGGTAGGGCATGTGTTCCTTGTAATGCAATTCTATACACTTGAGCTTTCTAGCAGTCCCACCTTGGCATTGCTGCACATCTGCCCTACCAGAGTTGACCTCATTCTAAGGCACTCAAGTGTTGTCACTAACTACAGGATGTCATACTACCAACATCATTATTTGTCTACAAAGTCCCTCAAGGCTAAGCCACTACAGACTTTCCTTGAAGACATGTTGCACCTTTGCTGAATTCTCAGGCTCAGTATGACAGCTCTATCGCTGCTCTATCATGCTCCATAGGGGTTATTGGGCTGCTCAAAGACTGAATGACAAAGTGGAAGTATCGGGCCTTCTATAGGTAGGAATTATTTTCAAGGGCAAACTCATTCACAGTAAATGTCCCCCTTACATCAATTGACCCTTTTGGGCAGGTCAAGAGTTAGGTCTTTAGATGGTCTTAGATTACCTCTTTTGCAGCCCAAAGGCCAAAGGTTTTGTAAAGTCTTTGTACTATATAATATACTGAAAATACAGCTCTCTCTCTCTCTCTTCTCTCTCTGTCTTTGTTGGTGCCTTGCATCAAGGTTCCTATTAAGTTACTTAGGGCTTCCATGCAAAGCAATGTCATAGATTACGATAAGTGCCAAAAGTACAATATAAGATGAACCCTACAATAAAATAAGAGTGGGTTCACACTGTCACGTGCATCCCGCACTTGGATGCCACATGGACATATATGAACAGAAGATGGACATGTAGCAAGGGGCCAGCCCTTAGTGCCACCCCAAAAAAGGGATGGAATCCCTTGCACGTAGGCTTTAGGCCACCAAAAAGAACCAAGATGGCCCCTGGCCTTGACTCATCATCAAAGGGGATAGGCTGCTGGTTATTAGGCAGCTTCAGGCTGTTTGGAATGCCAAAAACCCCACGCTAAAGGAGTGGAATGAAACCAAGGTGGGTAGTACAATCCAAATTTCTAAGAATATTAAACTTCACATTAAAGACACTAAGTACTAGATAGCTTCACCAGTTACAACCCACTCACCCACACTCAATGAGTATAAAAGATTTGGAGAAGCTGACAAGACAATGGGTCAAGAATGGGCCAACCCCGGGTGCAGCTCTGTATGAAACAGAAGATGATAGCACGATGGGGCCTGCCACTGGTTGAGTCCCAGAAGAAAGGAAGGAGTGACGCTTGTGATTCAGTCCAGCCAGGGAGCCATAATGATGTCCTTCATTCAGCCTGTGTGAGAGATAGCTTCAAGCACTTCAATTGGCTGGCGTGTGAGAGAGAGAAAATATGGAACGCTTCAGTCTTCTTGTGGTAGAGAAAGAGAGCATCCAACGCTTCAGTCGGCTGCAGGAGAGAGAGAGAGAGAGAGAGAGCTTTCGCTTCAGTCGCTGCTTCCAAGAGAAGGAGAGAGTGGGTATGCTCTTTTTGCTTCAGTTCGCCAATTGCTTCCCAAGCTTCTCCCCGCCGGTGTGCGAAGGGGTCAATCGGTACCCGGTTCTTAGCCAGCCAGCCACCTTCTCCTCCCCACGTCAACTACCATGGTGAATACGTGTGAGGCCTCCAGATAGTTTCCACGTGGCCAATCGATGCCCTTTTTATGTGTTTTATTTTAAATATCACAAGCCTTCGTAAAAGGGCACAAGTGTTTCTATATAAATGACTTAAAAGTTGGGGTGTTCACACCCATTTTTAATGTGGGTGTGAACACTCTACCTTCTAAAATATAACTAAGCCTTAAACATGGTTTTTGAGCCTTTCGAAGGCCAATTTTGGTGCCTGCAAAAAGCCAATCGAACATGGTTTTTGAGACTTTCGACGGCCAATTTTGGTGCCTGCATAAAGCCAATCGCAAATTAGCAAGCAAAGGCATCCATACAGTCTCGTAGCTAGTAGTTTTGGACGTCCCCAGCGCTACGAGACCGAACATAGGCAAGCATGCAAGACATGAAAACAAGTCATGCATCTAGTAAATCTTTTTATCTTCGCACATACATAAAATGGAGTGCATATGCAAATATACATTGAAAATCCCCCGTTCTCAAACCATGTATCCATAGTTGTCAGGTACGATACCGTACGGTTCGTACGATACGATACCGTATGGAAAAATACGGTACGATATAAAATTTTATCTTATCGTAAGATAAAATATGGTGTTTTAAAAAAAATACTTATAATCTTAGGTATTTCCAAGTCCAGATATGGAGTATTTTAGAAAGGAGGGAAGCATCATAGTACAGAGGAAGCTCAAACAACCATAGATAAGCAAAAAAAAAGACCATTACCTCCCAAAAAAAGTTTTTTTTTTTGGAAAAATTTTTATTTTTGAAAAAAAAATCAAAAAAAATCCCTGAAAAAATCCATACGAGTACGTACGGTATCGTATCATATGGTATTGCGTACGATAAGCTGTCGTACGCCGTACGGAAACAACCCTGCATGTATCTCAGTCAAGGATCTAGTCATACTCGATGACCCTAAGCTCCAATGTTCCCAATCATATTGGTCACACCCCCAACCTTACTAGTCACACTACTCGTCCTCTTCCTGAACTTGTGTAGAAGGCCTATTGCTCTAAACTATTTTTGTTTTGTGAAGACTGCCAAACGTGCTACTGATCATATCAGCAAAGCTCTCATCCCTATGGAAACATCAGTCCATGTCATAGGACTACTACTGATCATATCAGCAAAGCCCAAATACTGGACATCCCGAGGGTGATTCACCACTCAAACTGGTGTCCAAATGCATAGAAAGATCCAATGAGAATCTATCTTTGCATTTATTTGAGGATACCTTGTTGTCCAAGAAGCCAAATGGTGACATGGAGTTTCCAGATAAAAAGGATGCTGCACAGATTCCAAGAAGTGCAAATTCAGCATGTAAAGAGGGGATTGAATCAAGCTGCAGATGCACTGGCAAATGGAAAGTTGGGTAAGGACTTGGATGTACATGCCATTACTGTTGCCCATCCCAGTTATGTTGGAAGAGAAAATTTGCAGGAGATAGAAGACTTCTTACATACAGGCCATGCACCTTCAAGTATATCCAAGAGGCAGCAGTATGGATTCATTAGGAAAGCCTTGCAGTATGTCATCTTGAATGATCAGTTGTACATGAAGGGAAAAGATTGATTTTAAGGAGAGTTCCTAGCAGCGAGGAGATCTTTGCCATTTTAGCCTACTGCCATGAAGCAGTGTGTGGGGGATACTTTGCCCTGAAGCTAACACTCAGGAAAATCTTGACAGCTGGATATGTTTGGCCTAGCTTAAGGTGGGATGTATATCATTGGTGCAGGAGTTGTGAGCCCTGTCGGAAGCAAGGCAAAAGAGTTTTGCAGTATGAGTTGAGGAAGAGTATTGTGTCCTATGGAGCTTTTGAGAAGTGGGGACTGGATGCCATTGGTCCTTTGCCCACTACTGCCAGGGGTAAGACTTATATATTGACTGGTGTGGATTATCTCACAAGATGGGCTAAAGCCAAGTGTGTGAAGAACATAACTGCTAAAGAGGTAGCCAGGTTTGTGTTTGAGGACATATGTGCCAGGTTTGGCATGCCTTTGGAGCTACTGACTGATCAAGGGCCAGGATTCAGAGGAGAGGTAGTACAACAGCTGATGCAAAGATTACACATTACCCACAAGTATTCCACTCCTTACTACCCTCAGTGAAATGGATTTGTAGAGAGGTTTAATGGAGAGCTGTGCACCATGTTGACCAAATGTTGAGAGGAGCATCCCAAGCAGTGGGATCTGCATGTATCTTCAACTTTGTGGGCTTATAGGACAGCAATCAAATCAGCCACTAATTTCTCACCTTATCATCTTGTATTTGGGAAAGAAGCCATGATGCCTATTGAGATAGAGATACCTAGTTTGCAGTTTCTTTTGAAGCATCAAGAAAGTGGCTAGGATGAGTATGCAGAGAGGCTGTTGGATCTCCAAGAGTTGCAGTTGGCCAGAGAGGAAGCCCTGGATCATTACATTCAGCTAAGCAACCAGAGGGCTGAACACTTCAATCAAACTGTCAGAGACAAAGGCATTAAGGAGGGAGATCTTGTTCTCAAGTACAACAACAGGCTGGATAATACCTTTCAGACCAAGTTTCAAATCAGATAGGAGGGTCCATTCAAAGTGGTGCATGCATATGAGAATGGTAAATATCAGTTTTGGCTGATTTGGATGATCAGTGGCATTCCAAGAGAGTGAATGGCTATAGGCCCAAGCCATACTCGTGCAAGATCATGACTATCCAGAAGGATTCAGTAATGATGGATGCCAGCTAGGAGGTGAATGCAAATGTTCCAACTGATCCTGAAGACACTTCCTAGGATTTGGATCTATTCTTCCTTGAGGAACATCATGGTGAGCCAACAGGATGTGGTTGAGCACGAATGCTCTAACCAAAGGGGAGTTGGGCAAATCATGATGGGTTTTTTAGTGTCCAAGCCCTGATGCCCAAAACAAGTGCTTGCCCAACACTCAGCAATCAAGAAAAAACATAAGCCAGGATTATAGCCACATACAATAAATGGTCCTGAGAGGTCCCATCTAAGGTAATCAAAACTTGCCAAATTTAGTATAACCAACTTGCCAAATTTAGTGTAACAAGCCTGAGGCTACCAACCAGGCTGAAATACATGAATCACCAGGTGTCACCGGGGTTTTTCTGCATGGTTCACCCACCTTGTACCTAACAAAGAGAGCCTCAGGCGGAATGCAGAGAAAGAGAGAATTATGAAGGTCCATACTGTAATAAGAGGTTTAGTAGAACTTAGAAGAAAACAGTGTTTTTGGTGTTTTTTTTTTCTCCTGTCTCCCTATTGTTCTATCTCTAATGCATCTCTATTGTTCTGAGTTTCATGCCTGAAAGTGTATGAGAGAATCCAGGGTTTGCAGTTTGCAGAAGGCACCTTCTCCATCTAGTGCTTGTAACCTTTCAAGCTTTTTTTTCATTGGGAGACACAGCCAGCTACCCACTTTCTCAGGGCAGTTGTATCATCTCTGTGGAGGTTCTGGGAAGGATCTTGGTGTTTGTGGAAAGCCTTGGGTTTGTACTTGATGCTTGCACACGAGTTTGTGATTTTTGATCTTTGTTAGGGAGCTTGCAGCTGTGTTGAAGGACTGTTTGGGGTTTCTATATGGTGCCCTGCAGCCTGCTGCCATCTTCCAGAGGGCTGAAGCTAGATGTACTGGGGGTTTGGGTATTGCTTGTTGAGTCACACAGTCGACTAATTCTTGCTTTTCTCTTTCTTTGGCTGATTCACAGAAGCCTCTTGCTTCTCTCCTTGCCAATAACAACTCTCTTCAAATACAATTCAAATCGAGCCTTTGCAAGACCAAAACCCATCACAGGTTCCAACGATGCAAACATAATATAATATGCTGAATTCTGAAAAAACAGCAGTATACACGAAAAAAAACAGCAATCATCTCGAACTCATACCTTTTTCTTTGACTTCTTTCTTCTCTACCTACCGACTTGCATGCTCTTCGAGGCATGCTCTGATACCACTGTCAAATCCCCAAGGATCTCCTCGAAGAACGCTCCTGAAACGTGACTCGAAACCTACAAAACAAAGCCAAATAACATGAAGGGGGTGCAAGCCTGACTCGCCACCCAACCTTGACAACCGTGGGTAAAACCCACAAGTCTTGGCTATCCCCACCAAGCCACGAGCTGAGCTAACTAGCAAGACGTACGGACCAGTCTCTACCCCATGACGTCCCATACCGCCAAGAAGCTACCCTCGCGGGCCTTGAGACTGCTACTGGCCTCCTCGGCTGCATGAAGCAGGTGCACGTCTGCACCAGATCCAAGCTCCTGACCATAGAGCTCTCACAAAGACTTGCAAGACTCTCTGAGCAATTGACTAACCTTGGCCACCCTTTTATAGGCTCTTGGCTGATCAGTCTGTGGACGCCCGCCTGTCAGTCTATCCTTAGCCCAACTCGCCAATCAGCCTGCCTAGCTCCAAGCTTCTCCAAGCCTTGAAACTAGTCTTGTGTGCGTGTAGTACATGGTAGATACACTCTGTGCACATGATAGAAGGTACCTGGATCTACATCATATTGTGATTCGGAAGGTTTTGGAGTTGAGGAGTTGGGCTGCCGGCCAGCTAGAAACAAGGGTCGCAGGCTATTTTCTATTGTTTGGGCTGTGTGCAACCTTGTCTGGAGCTGTTTTCTAGTAACAACTGTGTAAAGTTGGGAAGGGCTTTTGGGCTGAAATTGGTACAAAGCAGAAGCCCCCACCTTGTACTTGCTTCCACCAGGAGGTTGGGTTATTTGGGTTTTGGGAAGGGTGCCAACAGCAGGACCCAAAATAGGGAATTTTTAGCTATTTTTGTGGATTCTGGGTAGAGTAGTGATCTGGAGGTGGATTGTCTGGGTTAGATCTTGGGAGTTTGGGAGAAGTGAGTATGAGTAGAGATTTTTTGCTTGGTTGTGGTGCCCTCAGAGAAGTGGGTAGTGAGGACCAGTACAGGAGCTATAGAGGCAAGCTTCCTGGTCTCATCAATGTTCAAAATCTAAATATGTTAAACCTAAAACGACTTCAGGGTGCAAGTAAGACTATTAGAAATTTGCAATGGCACTACTGTCGTGCACCTCGGGATAAATATTGAAAATATCAACGTATTAAACCTTAACACTGAAGCAAGCAAGCAAGACAAGTACAAAACTGCAATGGCAGCATTGCCATGCACCTTGGTGAGCAAGTAAGCAAGTAAGACATGTACAAAAATGCAATGGAATTATTGCCAAGCACCTTGGGGTAGAACGATGAAAATCTCAATGTTTTAGCCCTACAATCAGCATCATAGTTACAAGAGACGGCCCGAAACGGCTGTTTTTGAGGGTCGATACGCATTTCAAGGTAGGTAGGTAGGGACCGAAACACGTTTCGGACACCAAAACGGCTGCCCGAAACGTTTCAGCTTGCCATTTCCCACAACACCACACGTTTCGGAGATCTTTCCACCCAAATCAACATGAACTAGTAAGAAAGTGTCACACTACAACAATTGATATCCATTTTATTTCCCTTTTATTCTTATAAATAATAAAATTCATGTCATAATGGGATCACATGTGCGTATTACATCATGAACTTTCAACCCCTCCCCTCCCTTAGCCCTCCTTGCTAATGTGGCGTTTCCATTTCTCCTCGAAATTTTTGTTTCCGTATCCGTTTCCGTTTTCCCGTTTCCCTCAACTATGAACTGCATACCTTCGGGTAGAATGTTGAAAATTACAACTTTACAAGCAGCATGTGGCAACGATAGAAGGTGGCAAGATTGATTATGTCCAGCCCCTCTGCTATGGAGACAAGACAACAATCTACCATGCTCATTCTATGATGAGAAGAGTAAATGTCATGAAGTTCCTTGACCCGTTTCCAATCGCCACTTTTTTTCATTGACTCAACTTCCAGAACTCCTTTGAAAACTTGACTAAGAATGAGGTGGTCTAGGTCCCGTTTCCTTAGCATGTGGGCAGCTTCAGCCAAACAAACTTCAAGCAACAAGACTTTGCACACGTTCAACTTGAATCTTTTCAAAGACTTTGGTACTTGCATGAGTTGCTTTCTCCTCATTTTCATTTCGCGGATCCTGCAACATGTTGCTAATAAAAACTTGAATCTTTTCAAAGACTTTGGTACTTGCATGAGTTGCTTTCTCCTCATTTTCATTTCACAGATCCTGCAACATGTTGATGATAAAATTTGCATCAAGAATCCACCTTGGTCTTGGCTGCACCAACCTTATAGACTTATTGCTCAACCGTCTCACAAAGCAAGTTTTCAAATACTGAAATTATATAAAACCATTATAGCAGTGAAAAATGAAACAAGTCAAGCAAGAGACTTTTTCTGGAAGCATCAATCCACTTTGCTCCACTCAATCCCCCAATCGCTAATCTACCATATTCTGTTGGTAGAACTGGAAATCTAAGATTGACAAAACAAACATGACAAAGAAAAACAAAATGTCAATGGCAATAACCTCCGTCAAGCAATTTTCGCATGACTGCAAGTTTCCTTTTCTCAAATCTCGCTTGAGATGTTTAGTACGAAAATTCCACTACTGAAGATAAAAGGCACTACTCGCCCTTCTTATCAAGCACTTCTTTATGTACTCGTTCAAATTTTATACATTTATAGCACTCAAAAGAGAGAACCAAATAACAGTTAAACATAAACAAAAGAACTACCTAGGAGTACCAACAACCAACTTATACACCCCAAAAAATATATATATCCATACTAACAGAAGACCTCTAACACATTAAGATTTCCTTAAAGTCAACATCGTTTGAAACCTTAACACATACTTAAACTCAATCACCGCAATGATGACAGAAACACATCATCATGAAAGAGCAGATCCTACAATTTCCTCGAAGACACCATTGTTTGAAACCTTAATACATACTTAAATCCAATCACCGCAATGATGACAGAAGCGTATCTTCATGAAAGAGAAAAACAAATTGGACCAATATATTAAAGGATCACAGTCATGTTGTGTACAAGGTTATTGATTTAGCTATCTTATGTTTACAAAACCATTCCATAGATAAAGGAAATGAAAGGATTCTAACTAGAAGCACATCTACAAGATTTATTATATCATCAGCATGGGATAGATACAGCAAGTGGACAACACTATACAAACTCCTCTTTCATGCACTGCTCACCATTTATTAGTTGCTCCAAATGATCCCCTTCATCTACCCTGCAAAACATTGACAAATACAAATCAGTACAACACAAAAAACACAAAAATTTCCAAGAGATGTTAATGCATGGAATGAGATCTATCAAAAGGTCAGCATACCTATGGTTGTCCATAACTTGAACTTCCAAAGCCTTTTGCTTTTAGATAATCTATATCTATTTGGAATGCGCCATATCTTCTCTATGGCGCATTCCAAATAGATATAGATTATCTAAAAGCAAAAGGCTTTGGAAGTTCAAGTTATGAGGAAATAAGAGAGCGACAAAGGCGCCTTGGCCACTTGGACAACCATAGATGTGGTGACCTTCTGATAGATCTCATTCCATGCATCAACATCTCTTAGAAATTTATGTGTTTTCTGTGTTGTACTGATTTGTACTTGTCAATGTTTTCCAGAGGAATGCGCCAACTCTTCTCTCTGACGCATTCCAAATAGATATAGATTATCTAAAAGCAACAGGCTTTGAAAGTTCAAGTTATGAAAAAATAAGAGAGCGACAAAGGCGCCTTAGCCTCTTGGACAACCATGGGTGTGGTGACCTTTTGATAGATCTCATTCCATGCATCAACATCTCTTGGGAATTTCTATGTTTTCTGTGTTGTACTGATTTTTACTTGTCAATGTTTTCCAGAGTAGATGGAGGGGATCATTCTGAGCAACTTATCGATGGTTAGCAATGCATAGTTTGTATAGTGTTATCCACTTGCTGTATCTATCCCATGCTGATAATATAATAAATCTTATAGATATGCTTCTAGTTAGAATTCTTTCATCTCCTTTATCTATGGAATGGTTTTGTAAACATAAGAGAGCTAAATCAATAACCAAGTACACAACATGATTGTGATCCTTTAATATATTGGTCCAATTTGTTTTGCTCTTTCATGACGATGTGTTTCTGTCATCATTGTGGTGATTAGATTTAACTATGTATTAAGGTTTCAAACAATGGTGACTTCAAGAAAATTGTAGGATTTGCACTTTCATGACAATGTGTTTCTGTCATCATTGCGGTGATTGGACTTAAGTATGTATTAAGATTTCAAACAATGGTAACTTCAAGAAAATTGTAGGATCTTGATGTGTCAGAGGTCTTCTGTTAGCGTGGATATATATATTTTTTGGGATGTAAAAGTTGGTTGTTGGTACTCAAAGGTAGTTCTTTTGTTTATGTTTAAATGCACAAAATTTGAACAAGTACACAAAGAAGGGCTTGATAAAAAGGACGAGTAGTGCCTTTTATCTTCAGTAGTGGAATTTTTGTACTAGACATCTCAAGCGAGATTTGAGAAAAGGAAACTTACAGTCATGCGAAAATTGCTTGATTGAGGTTATTGCCATTGACATTTTGTTTTTCTTTGTCATGTTTGTCCTGTCAATCTTGGCTTTTCAGTTCTACCAACAGAATATGATAGATTAGCGATTGGGAGATTGAGTGGAGCAAAGTGGAGTAAAGTGGATTGATGCTTCCGAAAAAAGTAAGACTTCTCCTACTTGACTTGTTTCATTTTTCACTGCTATAATAGTTTTATACAATTTTAGTAGTTGAAAACTTGCTTTGTGAGATGGTTAAGCAATAAGTCTACAAGGTTGATGCAGCCAAGACCAAGGTGGATTCTTGATGCAAATTTTATCATCAACTTATTGCAGAATCCGCGAAATGAAAATGACGAGAAAACAACTCATGCAAGTACCAAAGTCTTTGAAAAAATTAAGGCTGAACTTGTGCTACTTGAAGTTTGTTTGACTGAAGCTGCCCACATACTTAAGGAAACGGAGCCTAGACCACCTCATTCTTAGTCAGGTTTTGAAAGGAGTTGTGAAGGTTGTGTCAATGAAAGAAAGTGGCGATTGGAAAAGGATGAAGGAACTTCATGACATTTACTCTTCTCATCATAGAATGAGCATGGTAGATTATTGTCTTGCCTCCATAACAAAGGGGCTGGACATAATCAATCTCGCCACCTTTGATCGTCACCACAAGCTGCTTGTAAAGCCAAAACACCTATAATTTTCAACATTCTACCCTAAGGTATGCTGATTGTAGGGCTAAAACATTGAGATTTTCAGCGTTCTGTTAGCAGTCATCTCCCGTCTGTATATTTACACCAGGGCCTCTGTTGTGGGTGTGCCCGCCCGATTTAGGTGTTTTCTCATTTTTCCCCACTCTCCATATTTTTTCCTATTTTTCCTCAGGTGTGGGAGGCTGTCCTGTGGCTCTTGGCTCATCCAGAAGGTGGCCAACTGATTCTGTTGCCCCCAGGTTGTCCTCTGTAGTAGCTGGCCGACTTGAAATGTGTACTAGCCGACTAACAGAGGCTGGCCGACTGGAGGGCTGAGCAAGTCGTGAGCCTTATGTTGCTATCAGCTGTCTTTACACCAAGCCGACTGGTTGATAGGGGCCATATAAAATGACCCCTTGCCTCCACACAGTTTGTATTCCAGTATTCGGGTTTTCTCTTGTGTATATGGCAGAGTTCCACGCCTCTCTCTCTCCCTCTTTATTGCTGTGTTTTTCTGCAGTGCTTGTGTTTTCAGATCTCGTCTTCATCTCCGCTGCATATTCTGACATGGTATCAGAGCTCTAGGCTCTTGGAAGATCTTGGGAACTATGTGAGCAAGAGGGGGGCTGCTGATTTGTGGACTATTTTGGACCGTACAGGAAGAGAAGAATCAAGAGGAAGGCGGGCTGATTTGCTGGACAGCCGCTTGCAAGTTTAGTTCCTCATGTTTTCCCACCCTTTTCAGTTACACCCCCGCAATGGCAGATTTACTTGAGATGGCTGAGAAGCACGTGAAGATCCCGACACTCCCCACGTTCCCAATGGACCGTCAGTTGGACGGGAACAACTACGGCATATGGAAGGTAATGATGGAATCTGTTTTGGAATCTTACGACCTTGCTGATTTCATTGTTGTTGGGGTTCCACGGCCGGAGTTAGAGGAAGGAGAGTTACCCTCAATTCGGAAGGAACGTGAGGCACAGGCACAGTTATGGGATCGTGTCAATGCTAGGGTCCGTTCTTTCATTTTCCTCAATTACACACCACAGGTAATCAATCATATCAGATCTCCTTGGAAGTACAGATGTGGGTGATGAATCCAGCAAAGTCGTCAGCAAGAAGTTCTCCAAGCTGGGAAAGAGACATCATCGGAGGATATGGCCATAACGTTGCTGTCACATTTGCCCTCTCAGTACTCAGCATTTTACTCTTCGTTGATTACCAGTGGTGGCAGGCTCAGCACCATCACATGGGAGGAGCTTGTGCCCATGGTCTTGGACTAGGAGGAAAGATTCACGAACCCTCCAAAGGGCGGAGGTTCGGAGGCCTTAACTAACCAACGGTCGAAAGGCCGTAACAACAAGGGCAAAGGGAAGGCTTCACCGAAGAAGTCTTCTAAGAAGAAGTCCGACTCGGACCGCGAGAAACTGAAGGCAAAGAGGACCTATAATGATTGTGGCGAGAAAGGCCACTATTGGAGGCAGTGTCCTAAGCAAAGCACCGAGAAGGGTGCAGAATCGTTAGCAGCAACCGTGAAGACTCTAGCTTTTGTGCACCTGGAGGTTATGGACACCAATGTTTCATTTTCTTCGTGCAGGGAGGAGGAGGTTGGAAGACTCTCCGCTACGGATACTCCAGAGTGGATTCTAGACAGTGGTGCTTCCAAGCACATGACTCCTTCCTGTTCGGCTTTACAGGATCTCTGCAGGTGTCACCAATTGGCCTACCATTTGGTCCATCTCCAGTTTTTGCGTCTCGTTCACTTGAGGCCAGGCCGGTGTCTCGTGTGAAGAGGCCAGTATTTTGCTGACATGGACGGGAGCCAGACTGGTGCCACCCGTGTGTTAGCAGGATGGTGTCGTATGGACGGGAGCCAGACCAGTGCCACCCGTGTATGACCTGGACTGTGTTCGACCCATGGGATTGTCACGCCATGGAAGAGCCAGTATTCGTGCTGTGTTTTGCCTATGGGACTATCACACCATAGGGAGACTCGTGCCTGGAACTGTGTCTTACCTATGGGACTGTCACTCCATAGGAAGACCAGGTTTTTATGTTTTTATGTCGTGCCAGTTTTGTGCCGACAGATATTTTGTACTTGTTCCATGAACGGGAGATATGTCCATGTTACTATTTGCACATGCACACATATTTTGCATGTTTGAAACTGGTTTCACATGACATGTATTTGTGTGTTTGCCTGCTTGACGTGTTACTTACTGAGCGGGGACGCCTGCCAGTGAGTCGTGAAGTCTGCTCTGTATTCTGACAAGTTTTGGTGCATGTGAACAGGTGGTAAGTATGTCGCACATATTGTTTTAATGTTTCATATTCTAACCTTTTATTTTATAAGGTTAGGTGTTCACATTCACTTAAATGTGGGCACCCCCTTTGGGCACCCACTTAGGGGCCAAGGTGGGGAGTCCCACTTAAGTAAGTGTGGGGGTGGGCCTGGTCACCTACCCAAACTCCCCACCCACATGCAAACGTTGGAATCACCAAAGTAAACTTCACTTTAATTTTATTAAAAATGACTCCCTCCTTCAAGCGTGGACTCTAGGATGTCTAAATATTTGGAAAGTACAAGCTTTGGGAATGGGGAATTATCCTAGACCACACTCCTAAAATTTAGGAGAGTTGCTATTTTTGACCCGACTCCGATGGAAATTCTGTTCGCGTCATTACATCTGGAATTGAGCAGATACTAAGAGTTGGCAAAGTGCCTATGACAGAATGTCTACCAGTTGGGATATTTTTAGAGATAAAGTTTATGGAAGACCCATCTCTTAGATTGAGACATGTGGCAAGAAAGTGGACCAAAGTGAGACAAGTGGCCTGACACTTGTTAGAAAGTGGATCCTCACACTTGTCACTTCAGCTATTGTGTGGCTCTCCACTCGTCATTGTAGCCTTCTCTTGCCATTTTAGCTCATGAGAGGCCCAAATCTATAAATTGGAGCCCTCTCTCTTCATTAATAGAGGCTCTCTTGCTCCACACTAGCCTCTACCACCGTTACAAGCTTCCCTAATGATGGCTACTCTCCTGCACACCCAGATTCAGCTTTTTTTGTTCAGTACTTTTTCATTTTGTTGGGATGACAGAGGATACCCCATACAGGTACTCCGATTTGTCTCATAGGCCGCGTTCGGTCTTTTGGAAGACGTTAATAAAATCTTTCTTTCTTTCTTTCTTTATTTCTCTCTCTCTCTCTCTCTCTCTCTCTCTCTTCTCTTGAAGGCTGCCCATGAAGAATACCGTTACAGGCTTCCCTAATGATGGCTACTCTCTCTACTCTCTCTCTCTCTCTCTCTCTCTTGAAGGCTGCCCATGAAGAATACTGGCTGTTGGGGACTGTTTTGGAGGCTTCCATCACGAAGAAATACTGAAGGCAAGGGTATTTAATCATTTATTATGATTTCTAGCCATTGTACTTGTTGTACCAGCCTTTGTACCTACTATACCAACCATTGTACAGGCTGTACCAGCTTTTGTACTTGCTGTACTAGCCACTGTACCTATTATGCTAGTCACTGTACATGTTGTACCAACATTTGTCCTTGATGTACCTGCTGTACCAGCCATCGTACCCACTGTACCAACCCTTGTACTACCTGCTATACCAGCCATTGTACGGGCTGTACCAACCACTGTACCTGCTGCTGTACCGGCTGAATGGAGAGTTATACTTGCTATACCAGCTCTATTGCATGAAGACCCATGGTTTTTGGGGAAGAATCAGTACCCACACGAAGGTATATGGATTATATTATTGGCTCGGCATTTCTACAACTTGTGTTCCGGCTCGGTTGCCTCGTGTTGGGCTGCACGGCTGTGTTATGGCATTTGTATATGGATGATCCGGCATCTCTCGTGGGGAGAGTAAGGCCCTCAAAGCTTGTACATGAAATTATTCTCCTTGGGTAATAAAATACTCCGGGGGGGGGGGGGGGGGTGGTCGGCCCATTCTGGCCTCTATGCGGTGTCACACGTGTAAGCTCCATTTTCAGCATTTGTGGAGGTTTTATCGCTTTTATGTTTTATGCGAAGTGATGATGGATACATGTTAAGGCTGTGGCCATGTTTAAATGTTTTAATATGCATTGATGGTATCAACAAGTGTGTCAAAGGCCCTAGTTCCCAGACCATAGTTACCAGGGAACGGGGACGGGGGACGGGAACGGGGACGGGGACGGGGACGGCTAAAGGTAGGGAACGGGGACGGGAGGTGGGGACGGCACTCAAAATTGTTAATTTTAGAGGAGTAAAGAATCAAGATTAATCAATCAATAACAACAAGCTTTCTAACTCCAAAAGTTATGAATCATGATACACATTACATCTAAAATTAAATTACGCTACGAGGTGCAAGAGTCAAGAGTCAAGACTTGCAAAGTCGGAAAAGAAAGACTTTAAAGTTGATAACATTAAAAAGATATACTCAAAAGATGTTAGGGCCTAGGCGATACAAAATATAAGTCACTCGCTCTCATACTCTGCGCTCCCAATAAGAGAGGTGCTAGCCTCATGATCATGAGTGCGTGAAGTGTGGATGGGGGTTGTCATCCGATGAAGACTCATGATGAGAACCATCTGTCCCACCCTCCTGTGCAATAGTTGTAGCTGCCTCCTCTTGTTCCATCTCCCACTGTGTAAAAGTATCGGCATTGCATCTTGCACTCTTGCCAAGCATGCGTAAGTTTGCGCTAATGAAGACAAGATCCTTAGCTCTTTCCACCCCAAGCCGATTTCTTTTCTTTGATGAAATGTGACTGTAGGAGGACCATAATTGCTCTAGGCAAGAAGAGCTAACGGACTGGCTCAAGATCCGGATCGCCAACTGTTGTAGCTCTGGTCCATCTGATCCGAAGTCCTCCCACCATAATGCTGCACAACCTTGAATCTGTCCTGCTGCGCATCTGCACATCCATATGAGCCTTGAAATGCCCTGTAATTAGAGAGCTGGTCTCTAATTTTGCGCCTGATTTCTGCATCCGGCGTGAGGCGATCCAAGATGAGTCTCCAACCGTTGCTCACCTCTTTATCACCCTCCTGCCCTTTTCCCTGAAATTCTGGGTCCACCATAAAAGCAGCTGCATGTAAAGGAGAGAAATATGAGCTCCACCTCGCCACACAAAGCGAGTGGATCTCCTCATATCTATCTACGTCTGGCTCAAGCTTCTCAAGACTCTCTATCATCTAGTCCATGGCTTCATATACTTTGCCGATGCATGGCTGCATAGCATCAACAATCCTAAGCAAGTGGACAATGGGATGCACCATGGCGTCAGTGCGCTTGAGGTCCTCCCAAAAATCAGCATTGTCGACCTTTTTCTTGCATGAAATCCCTACCTGTGTACGTGCAAAAGATAAGGAGCAAAACTCATCACTGATGAATAGTTGCCGCACGACACCCTGACAATCCTTCAAGCGATGCAACATAAGAAAGTTGTATGCAAAGCAAGTGTCCGAGTACTTGAGAAGGACCTTTGTGGACCTCTTCCCAAACTCGGATCGAAGGTATGTGTGATTGTTGATGAAGGTCACAATTGCACATGCATCATCAATCACCGATTCAATCCATGACAATTTCCCAATATCTTTCAAAAGATTATTGAGACAATGTGCCATGCAAAAAGAGACGGTGATTTGAGGATACATACTCTCAAGAATAGCTTCCACTGCCCTATTTGTCGCCTCACCATCCGTGACGAAACTGATCACACATTCGGGGCCGATAATCTCGACAGCATTACTCCACTCAGCAGCAAGTACATCCGCACTCTTTCCCGTCCCTGAAGCATCATGTGAGGAGACAAAGTACATCTCCCCCCGTGAGTATGCCACAAGGCCATGGATAGACCTTTTTCGCGTGTCACTCCATCCGTCTGCAATCAAAGAGACTCCATTGCGAGCCCATTGTCTCTTTGTGTTTGCCGCCGCTTGCTCAACAAGGCGTTTCTCCTTGTCAAGCATAGTGGTCCGCAAGGTTTCGGAGGATGGAGGTGTGTAGTGAGGACCGTACTCGCCAATCTTCTTCACCATCGTTTTGAAGTAGTCGGACCTATTTATCATTTCAAAAAAAAAGAGGGTAAGTAATTAGAATGGCAAAATAGTGACCCGTGAATCGTGACTCGTGAGACCTGATGATGAAATCATGTGAGTGAAATACGTACTGTGCCACACGAAAAGCAATGTGGTCATGAAAAAAGAAGCGGGCCACCGCGGCATCAACCTCCTCCTTCTTTTTGGGATCCCAACTCCCCTCAAGAGTACTTTGCCGACGAGAGAGAGAGGGTGGACTAGGTTGCGGCATTGAGAAGGCGGCTTGTGTGAAGCCTCGAGTAGTGCCACAAGGAGGACGTGGTAGAGGGGTAGATGAAGATGCACCACCACCCGATGTAGAACCTGATGTTTGGGTTGGAGTGACATAAGTGTTGGGATCCACTCCACGCACCCTTTGGCTTGCATTCAAAGCTTGATGGGCGGCAAGCTTTGCAAGAAGTTCCTTTCTTATCTCCGGTGTGACCCGCTCACAAAATTTCACCTCATGACCGGGCTCATGCAACAAATGGGCCCTCACCCTATTGGCCCCACCCACACGCTTATATGGGCAAAGCTTGCATGTCCATGGACGTGCACCCCCCGCATGAGTAGGAGGCTCGAAGTTGACCTCATCCCACCATGACCACCCATCCGTTCTACTCCTACCGCCCGCACGAGAAGAGGATGCCATGAATAGTTAGTAACTTAGTAGTAGTCTAGTAGAAGAGGGTGGAGAGAGCTTAGAGGGTAGAGTAGGAGAAGAGGTACAGGGAAGATTGAAGTAGTCTAGTAGAAGAGGGTGGAGAGAGCTTAGAGGATAGAGTAGGAGAAGAGGTAGAGGGAAGATTGAAGTAGTCTAGTAGGAGAGGGTGGAGAGGAAGGTGGTGGAGTAGGAGAGGGTGGAGAGGAAGGTGGTGGAGTAGGAGAGGGAGATAGTGGAGAGGAAAGCTTGAGTAGGAGAGGGAGATGGTGGAGAGGTAGTAGGTACTCAAGTCTTGGAAGTTGGAAGGCTTGAGTAGAAGAGGAGTAGCAGGAAGCCCATTATATAGCATATGGCAGCTCTCTCTCTCTCTCTCTCTCTCTCTCTCTCTCTCTCTCTCTCTCAAACGGCCAACCGCCAACGGCTAGTAGCCGTTACCCGAAAAAAAAACGGCTCGAATTTTATAGCCGTTGCGCCGTTGCAGACGTCCCCCCGTCCTCGGCTGACAACGTCCCCCCGTCCCCCCGGGCGTCCCCTGGTCACGTCCCGTCCGTCCCGTCCCCCGGGCCGTCCCGCCGCCATTACGCAACTCCCGTTAATCGGGACGGCGTCCCCACGTCCCACGTGGGCGTCCCGCCGTCCCCCTGTCACTATGCCCCAGACACCGCCGCGAGTTACATTGGCATCAGAGCATAGGCTTTCTTGGAAGCGGAGGCTTCCTTCTATCAATAAGGAAGAGAAAAGATCTCAAGTGGGGACCACACTTACCATCATTGCTGTTAAGCATGGCCAGCCACTTCATAGCTTATGAAGCAAGAGCATGAGCAGTAGACAGCTTGTTGGTCTAAGGATTTATGAATTCACAGAATTTATCTTGGAAGTATGGAGTTGGCTTTATGTGCACACGTTTAGCACTCTTTCCATATGGAAATTGTGGATTATATTATCAAGCTTACAGGCAAGCTATATGGAGATATATCTCAGAATATCTTAAGGATATGGTGACGAGATATTTCTTTTGGCTTCATGACCAACCTGGCAAAGAAAAGCTAAGTATACTTTGAGTTTGCAAAGTTGGTGCTTTTGCTATTTACTATGAAGTGTTTTTGATGTTCGCTAACCCTTGTATAGCCATGCAAGGAGAAAGGTGGTGTTGTTTGCCTTGACATGGTTTCAGGGAAACATTGTTTATGGCTCCCTTTATTGGGATGGATTATATCTATGGAGATTTCTTTCTTGGACGAGATTTATATAGATATTGGGCTTCACAAGTAATTTCTATGGACGAATCTGTCCGAGTTTATAGAGAAGAAATATTTGGATATCTCATGGATATAATGCTTTTATGAATAAAAGTCTACCTCTACTCCAAGGTGTGTGGTTAGCACGGAGTATGTGGTAGGAGTTATGGTATACAAGGATTATGGTATACAGGTCTATGGATTCCTGGACTTCTTTTCTAGGGATTTGGATCCATCCTCAGGTTTATGGATTATGTTTATGATTCTCTTTTACTAGGATGGATTATTCTTTTTGGCTCCCTTTATTTGGGATACATTGGACTTATGGAACTCATGGTTCACATACCTTGTGTAGTGTTCTCTTGTCTTACGTGCTCTCTTGAAGATTGTTTCTACCATGTGTGGGTGGAACAATAGAGAGCAGATGGAAGGAAACATGGGCACTTCAAAGGGTAGTGACAAGCACAACATACCCTGTGTAGTGTTCTCTTGTCCTACGTGCTCTCTTGAAGATTGTTTCTACCATGTGTGGGTGGAACAATAGAGAGCAGATGGAAGGGAACATGGGCACTTGAGAGGGTAGTGTGAGTTGGTGGCAAAAATGCCTATAAACTATGTGCAGCAAAAATGCTTATGGAACACCAGGCTATTTATGCCTGCGAGTGATTGTTTTATCTTGTTACTTGAGCCCACCTCTCATCCAAGGTGTTTTGTCGAGCACACCACGGGGATGACCCAGAAGTATCTCTCACCGGGCTAGTACCAAATCTAATATCCAAATCCAAATCCAATGAATCCAAGTCCAAATCAAATCCAAGTCCAAGTCCAGATCCATGTCCAAGCTATATCTCTAAGTTCCATGTTCATGTCCAAGTTCCATGCCCAAGCTCTATGTCCAAGTTCTCCATGTCTATCTATGCTCCACAACTCCTACAACCTTGTCGATAAAGAAAACCATGGAAAAGCTCTTTCTGACAAGAAAACTAATATAAAACCTAATTTAATGGTTTTTGGACAATAAAAACATCCAAAAATAAGTTTTTAGGGTTTTTGGAGTAATTTTAGGGTTTTTGAAATTTTTAGGATTTTTGAAATTCCTATCCGTACACGCGTTCGTATCATCCATGCATATGCCCATACAAGTCTAGGGCTAACCGTACATCTGAAAAGCAATTTGGAGAAGGTGTTGATGGCGAAGAAGAAGCTCTCCATGATCATAATGATACCCACACACACTCCACGATCTCCTTCATGATGCTACAAGAGAGGTTCAAGTCTTTTTATACTTGAAAAGGCCCTCTGCTTTTTTGCCAAAAGCTTGTCCATGCTTTTGCTTTGCCTTTTTATGCTTTGCTTTTTCCTTTTTGTCTTTGCTTTTGCTCTTTTTTTATTAATAAAATATTACTTAACGTTTGGTGCTCTCCTTCATGATGCTACAAGAGAGGTTCAAGTCTTTTTATACTTGAAAAGGACTCTGCTTTTTTGCCAAAAGCTTGTCCATGCTTTTGCTTTGCCTTTTTATGCTTTGCTTTTTCCTTTTTGCCTTTGCTTTTGCTCTTTTTACTTTTATTAATAAAATATTACTTAACGTTTGGTGCTCTGCTTTTTTGGCTTTAAGGCCTTGCTTTTTGGCCTTAGCGCTGAAGCACCTTTTAGCTTTTTGATCGGACTCAGTCTCCTCTTTCCAATGGTGCCCTTGGCTCGCGGTCAACCCTGTTTGACTTTTTGCTTTTTCTTGCTTTTTTGACCAAGAATGGTGCTTTTTCTTAATCAAATCTTATAAACCCTGTCCCCATGTTCTTCCACCTATCTTATGTCCAAGTATGGGTTTCATCATGTGAAAGAGCTAGGAGGGCCAAATAGTTATACGATCTTAAGCGGCCTTTTCTACCGCCCCATCACCTTGAGCGACTAGAAGACCAATTCAAGGGGGCGCATTAAAACGAGCAACCAGCCCTGCAATTCGCCAATAAAATTTCAAACTTATGTTTGCAATTGGGCATTTTTGACAAGAACAAGAAAGGACAGTTCCTTTATGGCCCTAACACGCAAATCCAGTGGGAAGTGCATATGTTTCGGCTAGCCACCTTGAAGGATGCACCCTCGCTTGCTCAGAGTGCTGAAATGAAGTACAATGGAGAAAAGCCCAAGACTTCCCAGTCTTCCACTCCCAAGGCATGTGCCTCGGGGAGAAAAGACCAAAACCAGGCGGGGTCTCCCTAGAACAGAGCACGAGAGCATTTGGCTCCAAGAACTCGACTAACGTACCCAAGCTTACTCCAGACCAAAAAGCTCAGGTAGACAAGACCGATAGAAAATTGAGTGTAGAAGAGACAACACAATACAAGGAGTGTAGGTGTTGCTTTGGTCACACAAAAGGACACACTTCTAAGAATTGTCCAAGAAGCCTACCACTCCGCAAACTACCACCCCAATCTCCACAGCTTCCATGGTGAGCCCCGCTCCCGCACAGAGCCTAGCAATCATCCCTAGTTCTTTGGCCCCCAATTCTTCGATTGGTGCAATTGTTAGCCGGGAGCTCGAAGATAACAGAAGGGCGCCCAAGACCAAGAGTATGAGCGCAACGAACTGCTCAAGACCTTTGGCTACATAGGTGGCCAGAGAGTCGTTGTCTTGTTTGACAGCAGCACCATAGAGGATGTGGTCACGGAACAAGCCATTCGGCAAGCCCGGATTCTTGATGACTTCGGTAGACAAGAAGGTTGAGGGTTTTAGCATAGGCATGACGACGAGCATCAAGTTTGAAGCTCAAGATGCCAAACTAGTGATTCAGGGCATAGAATTTGTGCGAGACTTTATGGTTGCCCCTCTTATAGGAGGAGCAAACATAATCTTGAAAATTCAATGGTTTCACAAGTTCCAGCCAGACATTCGTGGAATAGGCACACTTTTCGGATTACCCGGAATGTGTCCAAAGCATAGTTCATGTCATTCGCGAATGGTTGGCGAGGCAAACATTAAAAACGTTTGATAAAAACGAGAGTGATATTCGAATTTCATATGTAAAGGATTTTTTTTATTTAAAAATTTTGGATTTGGCAAGTGTACTTTCTTGCGCCGCTTCGAAGCCTCTACTTCTGCGCTTTTGCACTCGTCACTGCCATCAACCAATACAAGTACGCCCGTCAGTGGTCACAACTCACCTATCACGGGAGTGAGATTTTTCAAAATATTTTATCATGGAAGTGAATCCGATTAATTGTGTGATACATTGTTTATGTGTGATACATGGTTTATGTGTGAAGCATGGTAGTGAATGATTTCCATTTGTCAAAATTATTTTTGAGAGTGATTCCAAAGTAATGATAATCTAACATTGTGGACTATGTTGAGTATAGATCATGAGTTCAAAACAACCAAGGTAGACATTGGACGAGATTATCTAGCCGAGCACATGTGTGCTAAATATTTGATTTTGTATGGTTTGACCCATTGTACATATATTGGACAAAGTTTATTTTTGATGAGGTACTTTTAAAGCATTGGACTAAGGTTCAATTTTGTAAAAAGCCCAATTTTGAAAAGCTATGCTATTTATGGCTCCAAGGGCTAAATTTATGATAATATGATTTAAATACCACATGTGAGAGTGGAGCCACACATGTCGGGAGGGAACACAAGATTGCACCCAATCTTGTGTCCTTTGATTTTTATGCTCTTAAATTAGGCTATCGTGATTATGGTTTATTTCTTCTATTATTCAATTTGTGGAATATTCTAATCTCCATGTACCATGGTCCTGTAACGGTAGTTTCAGAGCACGATAAATTCAAGTATTAAATTTGGGTCAAGGAGACTTGAAAAAAAATCAAGAAATTGATTTTTTCTCAAAGATCATTGGTTTGGAGTAAATTTGAAGGCTTTTCAACAAATTCAAAATACTTGCACGAGAAGAAAGAATCTGCAAAAAGCCTATAGCAAGGATACAAAGACTTTGGACAAAGACACAGTTCATTCAAAAATCCAAGAGATAAAGAAAGAGAAAGTGTAGAAGACCCTTGGCAAAAGAAGACATGGTTGTGAATTTTGTACACCCTTGGATGTGATTGAAGATCAAGGGCAAGAAAAGAAGGTAAAAAACTACAAGTGGATTTGCAGGAAACCACCCCCTTCAAGCAAAAGTGGTTTTCATGGATTCTCAACCTCTTCTTAATATGTCCGTATGGATGAAGTCTGCAATTGAAGGAGAATTGGACTTAGCTTTTGGATTGCTAAACCATTGAGCATGACATATTTGTATAATGGAGGGCTCATATTAATCTTTCAAATCAAAGATTTTTCAATTATCTTCATGGGAAAAAGACTCTGTGCGCTGATTTCAAGAGAGGGAGAAATTATTTTGGAAATT
The DNA here is from genome assembly GCF_041138505.1 of Cibotium barometz. Lineage (NCBI taxonomy): Eukaryota > Viridiplantae > Streptophyta > Polypodiopsida > Cyatheales > Cibotiaceae > Cibotium > Cibotium barometz. The sequence continues at coordinate 31,798,224 of NC_141079.1, read as the reverse complement.
TAATCAAATTATTTCAAATTACCTTAAGCCATTATTAATTGCCATCCCTCTCTCTTCCCCTGGGCAACGGCAACTACAAGCGAAGCTTCATTTTTTCTCTCTCCAAATCGCGCTACGTGTAAGTGGTTTATTGTGCGCAGGTCGCCTACTCCTTGAAGACAAGAATTTCTTTTATATATATATATATATATATATATTATAACTTTAAGCTTTAAACATTGAACCTTCAAGGTTACCTTTTTAAGCTCTTAAAAGCTTAAAGTTATTTTAAGCTTTTAAAGCTTTGTCTCTCACAAGCTTCAAAAGGCTTATGTCCATAGTCACAAGGGACGGGGGACGGTGACGAGGGACGGGGACGGGGACGGGACGGGGAACGGCCATAAGTAGGGAACGGGGACGGGGGAGGGAACGGCACTCAAAAAATACTTTTTTTTTATTTTTCTACTCTACACTTATTCTACTTTGGAAGTACATCAAAATGAGCACAAATTTACATGGACGGACTCAAATGAGTCAATGACAAAAAAAGTGCTGAAGACTAGAGGCTAGCCGCTAGAGAGACAGTCTATGCAATGTGTTTGAGACAGCACCATATATAGATAGCATGTTCTTACACTACTCTCTCTAAATTTCTGCCGCCGGGGGGATCCAAGGGGGGCCGGCGGCAGCCATTTAGGCCCCCCTTGGCGGAGGAGTTCGGGGGCAGCGTCCCCGAAGCTTGAAACGAACTCAAAATCGTGATGATTTTTTCAATGGTCGGTAGCAAAACATCCTATTATGCACAAAATAATTCAAGAAAAATAGCAACAAGAAGTAACATCCATAAATGGCTAGAAACGGGCAGGCAGGCGCAACGGCCAAAAACGGCAGGAGCAATGGCAGGCGCAACGGCTCTCTGTCGTCCCCCGCACAGGCCGTCCTCGACAGCCGTCCCCCGTCCCTGCGCCGTCCCCTGTTTGAAACGCCCGTCGGGGGACGTCCGTCCGTCCCCGTCCGTCCCCGTCCCTGCGCCGTCCCATTTCGGCGTCCCAGCGTTCCTAGGCTCCGTCCCCGCCGTCCCCTGTGACTATGCTTATGTCTTTTAGCTTCAAAAAGCTTTCTTTTAGAGAGTCACAAGAAAGATAGAGAGAGAACCTTACGAAATTACTCCTACAAAAGGAAATTCAGCAAATGATCAACTGGGTTTTCTCCTTCGGCATTTTTTTTCCGACTCTTTTAAAGACTCTTCCAACGAGTTATTACTTAGGTTTATTGTCGACATCAAGGCATAACTGGATTATTATTCTTATTGATTCATTGAACGCCATCAACTTTAACTTGAGGCAGAGCATTAAAAATAATAGCTAAGTTCATTTATTTTACCGCAATTCATACTATCTCAATATTTTTGCCTTCTTTTCTTTAATCATTGCTACAAATCCACAACCACCTACTATCCAAGATCAACTAAACGCACTTCAAGCTCAATTGTTGAGTGAGAAGAGGCAAAGAGAAGATCTTGAGCAGAAATTTGTTCGCAAGAAGCAAAGACGTGCATATTCCAAATCTGATTCTTTGGATTATGAGGAGAACCCTATCCAAAGGACTATGCGAGCTACTCTCAAAGCTCAAGAGTCTCGAAGATCAACAAAAAGGCTTTCACTTTTCAACATTATGATGGCAAAAAGGATGCACACGTCATACTCGCATGGTTGAGCCAACTTGATGATTATTTTTTTGGAAAGAAATTTTCTGAGAAAGATAAGGTTAAATATGCTACTAATCATTTGGTAGGTAGTGCAGCTCTTTGATGGAATGTTATTAGACAGGGCAAACGCAAACCAAAGTCATGGAAAGAATTCTAGAAGCTAATCAAGAAGGATTTCTTACCTCCATCGTACAAGAGTAAAGCCAAACAACAATGGGATATTTTTAGATAGTTGAAAAAGAAGAACGTGTCATTATATATTAACAGATTTTGGCAAACTTTATTACAACTTCAAGCTATAGAGAAAGTGCGCGAAAAAGAGCAAAGGAGAAAGTTCATAGCCGGATTGAGGTCAGTCATTAGAGCGGAAGTGTACATGCTGCATCCTCATTCTCTTAGCAACGCCATTTCTTTAGCCTTAAACTGTGAGAAGAAAAATGGACATTTCAAGGACACTACAATCGCAAAATCTCACATTCCTCAGTTTCCTCAATCTAACCATCTCTCCAAACCTTTTGAGAAATTTCAACCTAAAGGTGAAGCAGCAAAGGACAATGATTCACAAGCAAATGGAAAGCAGACCGAATCATCAAAGAAAAATAACAATGGAGACCAAAAGCCTCGTGTGATTACATGCTACAGATGCGACAAAGAAGGACATTATGCATATGAGTGCCCAAAAAAGAGAAAGAATCGAGTTGCATTCCACCTGCTTTCTTGAATGGAGATTTGCAAATCATAGATCTATGTATCTCAGCCTCGTGGATTTGTTCAAAAAAGTCAGAAATCAAAAGTATGCAAATTAAAAAAAACTTTATATGGTCTTAAGCAGGCTCCCAAAGCATGGTTCGAAAAGATACATGCATACTTAGTTGCACATGGGTTTTGCAACAGCCCAACTAGCAGTACCCTCTATATTAAGGAGACTAAGGATGTTTTATTGGTCATCGTGTTATACATTAATGACATGCTGCTCACAGGTCCTAATGATGATCATATTTCAGCTTTTATAGTTGATTTAGAGAAGTCTTTTAAGATGTCAGATCTTGGACCGTTGCACTTTTATTTGGGCATTGTGTTTTGACAGTGTAATGATGGCATTGTTATGCTGCAAAGAATATACATAGATGCATTGTTGAAGAGGTTCAATCTTGAAGACTGTAAACATGTGGCTACACCTATGGAGCCAATTTTACGACTAAGTCTTGAAGATGCAGGTAACCCTTTTGATGCTGGCTTATATCAAGAAGCTGTTGGATGCCTTATCTTTTTGTGTAACACCAGACTTGACATTCAGTATGTGGTCTCAATATTGAGCAGATTGGCAGTCTGTCAAACACGTGTTTCATTACCTAAAGGACACTAAGCACTTTGAGTTATTTTATCCCAAGGGGAGTAAATCACAACTGCATGCATTTATAGACTCAAAATGGGCTAGATGTTATGACACACGAGTGTCCACGAGTGGTTTTTACTTTCGCCTTGGAGATTCATGTATATCATGGCTCAACAAGAAGCAACCCGCTATGGCCACTTCTAGCTGTGAAGCTGAGACAGGACAGCATTTACAGCTACAATTGAGCAAGGCACCTTATTGCTGATTTTGGCGAGTCCTCACTGACTACCATCTTCACTTACAATCAGAGCGCTATCGCAGTTGTGAGGAATCCAATTTTTCATGCTTGCACAAAGCACATTGAGGTGCACTATCATTATGTCAAGGAGAGATACTCTCCAGGGAAAATCAGCTTCGCTTCTGTGCCAACACAAGACTTCTTGGCAAATTTGTTCACGAATGCTCTCCCACAAGAGAAGTTTGAATCTTTTCACAAAGCTTTAAACTTACTTCCCTTTGGAGATTAGTCTAGGCTCCCTACCACAATCCAAAGAGTTTTCCCCTGTGTTAGTATACACCCATCTTGGGGTATACTTATCTTATTTTGTTCAACACACATTTATTATCTATCTATCATCTCATTGTGTGCTCCCTCGACCTTCTCCATTGTGTGTGCGCGTGCGCGCATTCTTGCAACCCTATTTCCAACACAAGAAAGTTGGTCGGCGAGGTCCTCATGCCCTAATGCGTAGCCCAAAGGTGCATCGAATACAGTCAGCCTGCTACTACTGTTGTAGATGCCCATGAAAAGCCTTAAATGCTATCCTAAACAAGGATTATGCTAAATATGCTGAGGTTTATGCCATGGCACGAGTGTGCACATGACATCCCCTCTTGCTAAACTTAATGATGGGGTGGACACTCTATCATCCTTTCTTCCTCCTTGGACTACTGATTTTGACTTACTACTCTGACTTCGACCTTCTACTTTGACTTTGACACTTTGCCTAAACACCTTCCACTTCTGATCTCCACTTCCAAGTCTTGTTTGCGTAAAATTGTTCTATTTGAAGATCATGGATAGCTCCATTGGTGCATCTACGATTAAGGACATAGCTAGAAGGGTTTAGTGTTAGTTTCACAAGTGTGTTTGGCTTGGCCGAAAGCCTTGTTTAGCATCTAACCCTCTAGAGCCATGTTGTCCTTAGCCTTGGTGTGAAGCTGGACTCTCCCCTTGCCTTGGGCTTGGGAGGTGGTATTGTTTTCCTTTGATTTCATTCATGAAACTTCGAGTTTGGTGTGTGGCACCCACTATCTTTGTCACATGTGGAAGCTCTGGGAGTCTCCTTTCAAGCCTAAACACCATTCAGGAACATGTAGGTACAAAAGATGGAGAGGAGAGAGAGAGAAAGCTGAGTTTCAATATATTAATATAGTACAAGAAGGTGTACATTCTTGGCAAGCCCTACACTGCCCCATCAAAAGAGTTCTTTGACTCTCAAAAAGTCCTAGTCTATTGACTCAGCCCCTATAGGACTGAATGCCTAACAATGATCTTGGCTTAGCCTTTTATAGGCTCACCACATGCAAGAGGCCTAGCCAACCCGCTGTCGGCCAACATAAAACTACCCAACTAGTTGTCCAATACCTATGTCAGCCAGCTACAGTAGCTACAGTCGACAGTCCTCTAGTCTTTTCCGGGGTTGGGTTCTCCTACACACACTTGAGCCTAGCTCATGCCCTAAACTTCTGTTTATCCTGCTATCCTTAAGGGATTCGCTCAGACATAAGCATGTACGTGTCATACACATGACATCCCCTTCTGCTAAACTTGATGACGGGATTCCAACTTCTAACCCTGGATGACTATCATCATCCCCTTGTCTCCTCATGGACTCCCAAACCTGTCATCCTTCCCTTCTAGCAACCTTTTCACTGAAAACCCTTCCCCGTTCTCCAATTCTACTCCAAAATTGATAAAGATCTATGCATCTGTTCCACTTTGTCCCCTTGCCTTCTTACTATGTCCCTGGACATTTTCTTTGGTCTTCTTTTCCTAAGTATTGACTCTGGCACTCTCACTCCACCCCTTCTAGGATCATCCTCCCTTAGAACCGATGCCTGAAGCCTTGAAAGAATGGTTGTAAATCAGAAAAAACAACAAATAGATCTTGCAAAGAAACACACGTGCAAAAGAACTGAAGTAGAAAACTTGTTATCTGTTGAAGTAGAGCACGAGGGCTGCGCGTAGGTGCATACAACCACAGCAATAGCTGAATAATGATGTGCTAATGATGCAAACCCAAGCCACCTATATATAGGTTGGACAAGAGCTGGTCGGCCAGTATAAAAACACTGGGCTGGCCGACTATGCAAAAAATACTAAAAACTTGTTATCTGTTGAAGTAGAGCACGAGGGCTGCCCGTAGGTGCATACAACCAACAGCAATAGCTGAATAATGATGTGCTAATGATGCAAACCCAAGCCACCTATATATAGGTTGGACAAGAGCTAGTCGGCTAGTATAAAAACAGTGGGCTGGCCGACTATGCAAAAAATACTAAAATAATGTCTAAAAAATAGACAAAAATAGCAGAAAAATATCTAAAATAAGATGAATGCATGGCCTCATAAATCTGGCCAGATACAAGATACAACATGAAATATGCACATATAAGCCCAATCTGGAGATGATAATGCCAACAAGCCTTTCCTAGTATGTCCCAAGTGGCATCCAACTCACAAGACTACCATTCCCCTTGAATCTTGTGGAACACCTCCAACCAATCTCTTGGCAACTTCTTCCATGTCTTGTGTTACTTTCCTTGGACTGTGCACCTTCATCTCGGACACCATCCGTGTTTAGCAATGCTGAGCCTGATGCTAATACAATGTTGCATGGTCACCACACCACTAAAAGATCAAGACAGGCAACGGTTTCATCCATGTGCAAGGCAGTAAGAGTGGGTGGGACATGGGCAGCGACAATAACTCAGAACCAACCCGAAGCTCTAATACCAATGTCACATGCAAAATCTCTGGGAGTCTTCTTTCAGCCCTAAACACCTTTCAAGAACATGTAGATGTAAAACGCGTAAAGAAGATGGAGAGAAGAGAGAGAGATAGCTCAGTTTTAGTATATTAATATGGTACAAAATGTACATCCTTGGCAAGCCCTAGGCTGCCCCATCAAAAGGGTTCTTGACTCACAAAAAGTTCTAGTCTACTGACTCAGCCCCTATAGGACTGAATGCCTAAAAATTATCTTGACTTAGCCATTTATAGGCTCACCACATGCCATAGGCCTAACCGACCTACTATCTAGTACCTTTATCGGCCAGCTACAACAAATAGTCCTCTAGTCTTTTCTAGGGTTCTCTTGCACACACTTGAGCCTGGTTCATGCCCTAAACTTCTGTTTATTCTACTGCCCTTCAAGGATTAGCTCAGAGATAAACATGTACATGTCATTCACATGACAATGTGGATTCAATTGCGGTGATGATGACTTTGAGCAAGTGAAGCCACCCGGGTGGCTAGGATTTTACCCACCACCAACAATAAGGCTAGAAGATAACAGAAGCACGTTCTAAAAGATCTCTTAAGGGGAGAGTGTGTCAGGGCCCAAGGTTGATGGGTGCTCCATGGTTTCGCCAACTGATGATAACCATGGGGTTATCAAGTAGCTTTTGCTAATTGGCCTTCAAGCCTGAATTCACACACATTGGTGAGTCCATAAATGGTTCAATAGTCTTGACTTCACAAACCCTAAGTTGTGACCCTTATTTTCAATACTTTTTTGTACTTTTTTTGTAAAAACCTTAACTGATAGTCTTTAATTTTTTTAGTCTTTGCCAAATTATGACGAAATCTTGCATGCTCTTACTTTTCCACATGTGTGGATAGCTTTTTTTTTATATAGTGAAGAGATCACACCAAGTTTTACCATGAACCCTTCAGGTTAATGCGGATAGAGACTAGGTGACAAGTGCCGAGCAGTCTTGTTGAAAATCAACATAACCCAAGACAAGGTGCCGAGTTAGGCAGTCTTGTAGTGATGGTCATAATCCCAGTTGCCTAGTTGCCTAGACCACAATTTCGGATGGCTCATAGATAGCCAGTAGAACTGACTACGGACCATAGTGACAGGGGGACGGCGGGACGCCCACGTGGGACATGGGAACGCCGTCCCGATTAACGGGAGTTGCGTAACAGCGGCGAGACGGCCCGGGGGACGGGACGAACGGGACGTGACCAGGGGACGGGCGTCCCCGCCCGGGGGGACAGGGGGACGTTGTCAACCGGGGACGGGGGGCCATCTGCAACACACAACGGCTACAAAATTTGAGCCGTTTTTTTTCGGGTAACGGCTACTAGCCGTTGGCGGCTGGCCGTTTGAGAGTTTGAGAGAGAGAGAGAGAGAGAGAGAGAGAGAGAGAGAGAGAGAGAGAGATGCCATATGCTATATAATGGGCTTCCTGCTACTCCTCTTCTACTCAAGCCTTCCAACTTCCAAGACTTGAGTACCTACTACCTCTCCACCATCTCCCTCTCCTACTCAAGCTTTCCTCTCCACTATCTCCCTCTCCTACTCCACCACCTTCCTCTCCACCCTCTCCTACTCCACCACCTTCCTCTCCACCCTCTCCTACTAGACTACTTCAATCTTCCCTCTACCTCTTCTCCTACTCTACCCTCTAAGCTCTCTCCACCCTCTTCTACTAGACTACTACTAAGTTACTAACTATTCATGGCATCCTCTTCTCGTGCGGGCGGTAGGAGTAGAACGGATGGGTGGTCACGGTGGGATGAGGTCAACTTCGAGCCTCCTACTCATGCGGGGGGTGCACGTCCATGGACATGCAAGCTTTGCCCATATAAGCGTGTGGGTGGGGCCAATAGGGTGAGGGCCCATTTGTTGCATGAGCTTGGTCATGAGGTGAAATTTTGTGAGCGGGTCACACCAGAGATAAGAAAGGAGCTTCTTGCAAAGCTTGCCGCCCATCAAGCTTTGAATGCAAGCCAAAGGGTGCGTGGAGTGGATCCCAACACTTATGTCACTCCAACCCAAACATCAGGTTCTACATCGGGTGGTGGTGCATCTTCATCTACCCCTCTACCACGTCCTCCTTGTGGCACTACTCGAGGCTTCACACAAGCCGCCTTCTCAATGCCGCAACCTAGTCCACCCTCTCTCTCTCGTCGGCAAAGTACTCTTGAGGGGAGTTGGGATCCCAAAAAGAAGGAGGAGGTTGATGCCGCGGTGGCCCGCTTCTTTTTTCATGACCACATTGCTTTTCGTGTGGCACGGTACGTATTTCACTCACATGATTTCATCATCATGAGTCACGATTCACGGGTCACCATTTTGCCATTCTAATTACTTACCCTCTTTTTTTTTGAAATGATAAATAGGTCCGACTACTTCAAAACGATGGTGAAGAAGATTGGCGAGTACGGTCCTCACTACACACCTCCATCCTCCGAAACCTTGCGGACCACTATGCTTGACAAGGAGAAACGCCTTGTTGAGCAAGCGGCAGCAAACACAAAGAGACAATGGGCTCGCAATGGAGTCTCTTTGATTGCAGACGGATGATTCTTGAGAGTATGTATCCTCAAATCACCGTCTCTTTTTACATGGCACATTGTCTCAATAATCTTTTGAAAGATATTGGGAAATTGTCATGGATTGAATCGGTGATTGATGATGCATGTGCAATTGTGACCTTCATCAACAATCACACATACCTTCGATCCGAGTTTGGGAAGAGGTCCACAAAGGTCCTTCTCAAGTACTCGGACACTCGCTTTGCATACAACTTTCTTATGTTGCATCGCTTGAAGGATTGTCAGGGTGCCGTGCGGCAACTATTCATCAGTGATGAGTTTTGCTCCTCATCTTTTGCACGTACACAGGTAGGGATTTCATGCAAGAAAAAGGTCGACGATGCTGATTTTTGGGAGGACCTCAAGCGCACTGACGCCATGGTGCATCCCATTGTCCACTTGCTCAGGATTGTTGATGCTATGCAGCCATGCATCGGCAAAGTATATGAAGCCATGGACCAGATGATAGAGAGTCTTGAGAAGCTTGAGCCAGACGTAGATAGATATGAGGAGATCCACTCGCTTTGTGTGGCGAGATGGAGCTCATATTCCTCTCCTTTACATGCAGTTGCTTTTATGGTGGACCCAAAATTTCAGGGAAAAGGGCAGGAGGGTGATAAAGAGGTGAGCAACGGTTGGAGACTCATCTTGGATCGCCTCACGCCGGATGCAGAAATCAGGCGCAAAATTAGAGACCAGCTCTCTAATTACAAGGCATTTCAAGGCTCATATGGATGTGCAGATGCGCAGCAGGACAGATTCAAGGTTGTGCAGCATTATGGTGGGAGGACTTCGGATCAGATGGACCAGAGCTACAACAGTTGGCGATCCGGATCTTGAGCCAGTCCGTTAGCTCTTCTTGCCTAGAGCAATTATGGTCCTCCTACAGTCACATTTCATCAAACAAAAGAAATCGGCTTGGGGTGGAAAGAGCTAAGGATCTTGTCTTCATTAGCGCAAACTTGCGCATGCTTGGCAAGAGTGCAAGATGCAATGCCGATACTTTTACACAGTGGGAGATGGAACAAGAGGAGGCAGCTACAACTATTGCACAGGAGGGTGGGACAAATGGTTCTCATCATGAGCCTTCATCGGAGAACACAACTCCCATCCACACTTCACGCACTCATGATCATGAGGCTAGCACCTCTCTTATTGGGAGCGCAGAGTATGAGAGCGAGTGACTTATATTTTGTATCGCCTAGGCCCCAACATCTTTTGAGTATATCTATTTAATGTTATCAACTTTAAAGTCTTTCTTTTCCGACTTTGCAAGTCTTGACTCTTGACTCTTGCACCTCGTAGCGTAATTTAATTTTAAATGTAATGTGTATCATGATTCATAACTTTTGGAGTTAGAAAGCTTGTTGTTATTGATTGATTAATCTTGATTCTTTACTCCTCTAAAATTAACAATTTTGAGTGCCATCCCCACCCCCCGTCCCCGTTCCCTACCTTTAGCCGTCCCCGTCCCCCGTCCCCGTCCCCTGGTAACTATGCTACGGACGCCAGGGGGAAGAAATCGGGTGTGAACATGGTGGTATCTTTCATCCTTGACTTTGCATGGATTAGATTGACCCTCAAGTTGACCTAAGGTTTGACCTTGGTATTCAAATTGCTTCAAGGCTATGTTGTAGGGAGGAAAGTTGGCCATTCCACCTATAATCATGCTTAACATGGGGTGTGATCTGGTGGTATGGGATGCCATAGTGTATCCCCATGTAGGGTCTCCTGAGGCTTCACAGGTTTCTTGTCCATGACACTCTATGCTTTGGCATATTTAACCTTTGGTAACTGTGAAGTGCTAGTCTGTGAGTGACAAAAAGATAAGGGACTTTCTTGGTTGTTTGAGCATTGGCATGTCACTCGTGGATTGACAAGTTCTATGATTCATCAGACACTCTCTCGTATTGCGAGATAATATTGATGAATATTGATGCTTGAGGCAGCCATGGAATTGTACATGAAAGAGAGAAGAAGTTTGGATATTCTTGATCTTAGATAGAATGTCTAGACCAGTTTGACGGTTGGACTATTTGATACTCCGGGGTGGTTGGAATTCCACGGGATTATTTTGATTCCAAGACTTTGGAGTTGTGTGGATTTTCCACCTATTTGATGGGTTGTAACCCATGGACATGTTACGGGTGGGATATGTTATACCATTGTCCTTCAATATCTCTATTAATGGGATTACATGGACCTTTCGTAATCTAAAACTCATTCCAATTTGCTGGGGTGACAAGTAGCTGGAAATTGTCTTCATGTTGTTTGAGGACATGGGACATACAGAAGGATCTACACATTGGCGGGGGAAATCGCCAATGTTTAGCATCCATCTTCCAATGCTCACTTCTCATTTCTATTTCATTTTCTTAGGGGCCTCCGTTTTTTACAAAACATTGATCTCATTAAGTTGTGTACAAAGGGCACATAAAAACAGAATAATACAGAAATGGCAATGAAAGAAACGCTTACTTGAGAGCCAATTTTCTGTAAGCTGCTTTGAGTTCCTGCTCAGATGCATCCCGGGACACGTTCAAGACCTCATAAGGATCCCTTCTTGTTGGTAGAAGGGCGTTTGCTTCTCCCGTGCTCTTGTGATTGGACATTTTTCCTTGTATGATTGGACTAACAAGGAAAGTCTGTCCTCACACAGACAAGAAACCCACTTTACTGTCTCATAAACTAGGGTTTCGGGACAGAAATAAGGAGGTAAGAAGCGCAGAAACTATGGTTTGTGATGCAGGTAGGGTTTCTGCAGGCTTGATCTCCGGTAAAGGTTTGCGGAGGAAGCTAGTGTTATCGAATCCACACAACACGCAGGAACGATTGCCCAAATGGGAATAACACACGGATTAAGCGATAACAATTGCAAGATTGGAGGTGCCCAAAGCTGTGATCTGCAGATTAAGTAAAAGCCAACAGGGCGTGCGATCTCGCCCTCCTGTGGCAATTGGGCACAGACAACAAATTCAGAATTTATTTTGAAAGAGATTCTTTTGACAATTTTTTATTAGCTATACGTACTACATACATGTACAGAGGTATTTAAGAGTTGTTTTTTTCCCTCCCAATTCCTAGCAGTGTTTCCTCTCCACATGACATATACTATGGTATATGCCAGGAGACACCACCTCTCTATAAGGGCAGTTCAACACCACCCCCAATCACCTGGTAAACATGTGTTGTCCTGCTCCAATTGTTTTCATAGGTGTAGGCCCATCTTATCACGACAATGTAGTGTGGCCAATGTGTTGTGCAACCCCACCAATTCAAACCTGCAATCTAAGGAGAGGATGTAAGATTCCTCCTCAACTTAATAGGCTCTACTTCAATCCCCTGTAATCATTCCCTGTTTCTGAATACAAGAAAATATTATTATTTTTTTATTTTTGTCTAGAGAGAGAAAAATTTCTAGAAAGTGGTAAATCAATATTGAGATATTTTTGGATATATAAATTCTACAAATATCAAAAATATGTTTCCTTGAAACAGAAAATCAAAATAAATTTTCCAAGGTGCAATTGGAATTAATTAAAAATGTTTTAAAAGACCTTAATCTAAGGGTCAAGATTTAGTAGCCCCATCATATCACGGACAATGTAGTGTGGTGAATGTGTTGTCCAACCCCACCAAAATCAAACCTACAATCTAAGCCACCCTATGCCCACTTAGCCCACACATCTTTGTTACATATGAACACTTTGTAATCTTTATATGTTTGCACTTTGTAAAATTTTGAAAAATTCATATTAGCCTACGTCTAACATCACTACCAACAAATCCCCCCTATAGTGATGATGTGAACATGTACAAGGATCATGTGGCTGATCAATCCCCCAAATAACAATAAGTCCAAAGCTTTGCAAAAAGCTTTAAAATTCTCTCGTGAGAGAGCCTTCTTGGACATATCTACCACATTGTCATGTGTAGAGACATAAGCCAGACTAATCTCCCTTGCAATGAACCTCAATGTGATTTGTACGGGCATGAGACACTGGGTTCTCACAAGCATATCTGCCACATTGTTGTGTGTAGAGACATAAGCCATACTAATCTCTCTTGTGATGAGCCTCAACGTGTGAGCATGGGACATTGGGTTCTCACAAACAAACAATGCACTCTGGCTATTAGTGAAGATGAAGGTAGGGGACTCCTATCCAACATCAAGGTCTCCCAATTGGAGTCACTAAAAGCATGCAGTTAAATATCACCCCTTTTACTATAGAATAGCCCAAGGAACTGAGTCCCCTTTAGTAAGTATTGGAATAGTCACTTTGCAGCATGCCAATACTTACTTTATCGGGACTGTGCGTAAACCTACTCAACTGGAAGACCCCAAACCAAATGTTTTGCCTCATATTGTAAGACACCTAATAGCCTGTTGATAAAGTGATGCGTCAAATGGTCCACTTGCATCCTAGAGATTGAGCCTAGCACTATCCCTACTAGTGAAGCAACACTTATAGTCTTCAAAGCCAAACCGTGTAGGCAATCTTTGTATATGTACTTTGATTGTAACATGACAATACCCCATCATTATGCTGCATAAACTACATGCCCCTACAATAATACAATAAAACCAAATCTATCATCTCAAATGACACATATAATGCAACCTTGAAGGCTGGAATCTTCTCCCATTAGGGCTTGTAATCAACATGTCATCAACATCAACATACAAAACAATGACCAAAAAATAATTCTTACTTCTCTTTACATAGAGGGTACTCTCAGTTAGACTATTACAAAAACCATTTGTAACCAAGTATGCATTTATCTCTTCTCATACCATGCTGTGGGAGCCTACTTAAGGCCATATAAAGTTTTTCTTAACCTGCATACTTTAGACTTATGTTCCTTCTAAACAAAACCACGAGACTAAGATACATAAACCTCCTCATGCAAATCACCATTCAAGGTAGTCTTAATATTTAACTGATGTACATTCTATCCATGATATGGTGCCAATGCAATAATACACGGGATTATAGTCATACAAGACGTGGAGGCAAAGGTCTCATCATAATCTATGCCCTTACCTTAAGCATAACCCTTTGCCCCACAAGCCTTACCTTATAGAGCAGTCAACACTACTATCAGTTTTATGCTTAAGCTTATAAATCCACTTTATACCAATGGCCTTTTTACCATAAGGCAAATATGCCAAATATTGAGTGTCATTTTTTAGGATTGAGACATACTCATCCTGCATGGCCTACATCTAATGATTATTCTTTTATTACAGGCTCCTCTTAATTACATATCCATGATGCATTGTCAATGCATTAATACATAGGACTATAGCTATACGAGACGTAAAGGTCTCATCATGATCTGTGTCCTTATCTTCAGCAGAACCCTTTTGCCACAAGCCTTGCCTTGTAGCAGTCAAAACTACCATCAGCTTTATGCTTAAGCTTATAAATCCACTTTATATCAATGGCCTTTTTACCCCATAAGGTAAATCTCCCAAATATCAAGTGTCATTTTTGAGGATTGAGTCGCACTCATCCTACACAGCCTACATCTAATGGTCATTTTTTAATGCGTTCTCAAAGGGAATAGGTTCCTCTTAATTGCATATACTAGCAAGAGCATGATCCACAAAAGAAGAAGATGCACGAATCAGATGAGAACCTGCACATGTCTTGCTAGGCAAAGGAATGGTAATTTTTCTATCTCACAATGTCTACACAAGCCATTTTGGCATATGATTGGAAGCATCTTGCCCTTTCCACTGCATCATCCACAATTGTCTATTAATAGGCTGATCTGTGGACTGAAATTTGAGGTGATTGTTAGCCAGTATGGGCTAATTTGTAACACCTTATTTAGAATTCATTTACTCTACATATGGCTCTCTGGCATTGTACAAAGATATGAGTGTATCAAAAATGTCTTATAAACATACATTTTGCTATTTTTTTACATAAAAGCATGGGCTGAATTGAGTTTCCTCAACAAAGACATCATCTTTACTCACCAATATCTACCTTGTAATTAGACTTGTAGCTGGATGGTAGAGTCTATACCCTTTTCTTTTTGAGTTGTATCCTATATAAATGCATTTTACCACCTTATCATCTAGCTTATTACATTGTTGCTACTTAAGCACAAAAGTATAAGCAAGATAACCAAAAACACGTAAAAGAGCCACAGAGGGCTTCTTGTCATTTCAAGCTTCATAAGGGGCAGTATGTTAGCTCTGCAATGCCTTGGTAGGGCATTATAGACATCTGTTTAGCACATAAGTGGTTGGGCATCTATTTAAGAGATACCTTTAAGCTTCATAAGGGGTAATGTCTACAATGCCTTAGTGGGGCATTACAGACATCTGTTTAGCACATAAGAGGCACACATAACCAAAAAACAAAAGTGGGGCACATAAGTGGCACACATTATTACCTCCGACTAAGAAACATGAGGTAAATCATGGCCTTGTACAATGTGCTATCTCCATGAGAGATCTTTTCTTCCTCTCAACCACACCATTTTGCTAAGGTATGTAAGTCACTGTGCATTTATGTTTTATGTTTCTTTTTCATCCATATGTGCATGAAACTACTCCCCCCTTGATCTGTACAAAGGGTGCCAACACTTTAAATTTCAACTATATAAACAAACTGTCTAAAGTAGCATGTCTAACTTTGCCTTCGACGGATACACCCAGGTGTACCTAGAGTAGTCATTAATAAAAGTCATAAACTAGATATATCTCCTGAATAATGGTTTCCTTATAGAAGCACCTACATCACTATGTATAATCTGTAATTTTTGGATTGGACAACCCTTACTAATCCAATGTTTCTTCAATAATGATGCCTGTTGCATCTTGCCATAGAAACAAAGTGTCTAAAGTAGCATGTAAAAACCTCTGACTTTGCCTTCGAGGAATACACCTAGGTGTGCCTGGAGTAGTCATCAAATAAAAGTCATAAAGTAGAGATATCCCTTGCCAATCGATGGTTTCCTCATAGGACCACATACGTCACTATGTATAAGCTGTAATTTATCGATCCATCTTTCTTTGAGAATAATGTCATTGCATCTTGCCAAATGAACCCCTCACATACATGTTTGACAAGGGCCTCAAGTTGTGGTAACTCTAACACCATCTCTTGTCTTTTAAGGCAACAAACTGCCAAAAAATTGAGTAACCAAAGCGAGCATGCCATAGGTCCACGTTACTCATAATAGCACATGTGGCAGTGTAACTGAACAAGCATTATTTTCTAATTTTTCATACATGGCCAACCTATAAAGCCCATGGCTTAGAGTACTGGATATACCACAATGATATCTCCATCACTCAATCATAAACCATCTCCATCACTCAATCATAAACTGTACACCTGTCGCATCAATAAATCTAACTAGTAGGCCTATAAAGCCCAATCTCTCATACATGTCCGACCTGTAAAGCCCATAGCTTACAGTACTGGATATACCATAGTGATGTCTCCACCACTCGATCATGAACTGTACGTCTAACATCAATAAATTTGACCAGTAGGCCTACCCTAGCAATGACAAAGACTGACATCAAGTTCTCTTTAATGTCAAGCACTCAAATAAGACTTCTGATTGTCCCACCATTTATAGCAGTGATCAACTCCTTTCACTGGATATGATGAGGAGTTGTTTGCATATGTAATTGTGCCGCCTTGTGGAGTAGACTCAAGGGAGAAAAACAATCGATGCTAAGAAGTTTAGCACCACTATCAAAATACCACAGACATGTTGATTGTCACATTGTCATACATACATCATGGATAGAAGGGTTATAAAAACTGGAGATTATCATGCCTATCATCTTGTAAATAGTTCTCTCACTCCTTTTAACACTTGGCGCTGATATACCAGCCACCATAGCCATGCCTTACCCTTTCTTCTTTTGCCTTTTTCAGCACCAGTGCTGATGTATCAACCCAACACAACCATGCCTCACCCTTTCTTCTTCTCCTTCTCTAGCCTTTTTCTCCATTCATTAATATAATGGCCTGGCTTCTAGAAATAGTTGCATTTTTCTTTCTTCTTAGACTTATCACCCCCCTTCTTGGCATCCTTGTTCTTGCCAAAAGAGTGGAATGATTCTACCTTTGGCTTATAGTCGCCCTAAGAGAAGGCTTTACCTTTACCTTTTTGACTACCAAATAAATGCCTTGTCTCCCACATACATACTCATTTTATTTTGTCGGGATTTCTCTTCTTGCAAGAGCACCACAACCAACTCTTCAAATGTAGGGGCATTTGGGTTACCCTTATAAGCCAAAGTGTGGATGTAGAACCCTTATAAGCCAAAGTGTGGATGTAGAACCCTAGTGTGATTTGGTAAAGCTATGAGAACATTAGACACCAATGAGCTATCCGGATAGGCCTCATCATTACATGCAAGCTACCCTCTTTGAGATCTTTGATTCTTGTGAGAACTCATCTATTAAGTCTCCCTCATTTATATACTCGGAATTGAACTGCTTGCGCAAGTAGGCCACACGTACCACCAATGCATGTGCATGTGTATCCTTGCCATCCCACCTATCTTGTTCCATTTTTTGAGACGTGTGGAGGTGGATGCCACAGTTACATATCACCATCTAAAGTACCTGTACTATCATACACTGGCAAGACAAGGTGTGCCTCAATGCTAATAAAAAAATTTAAAAGCCCTTTTACAACTAATACACGAGGGCCACAACATGTAGTTCGTCCTATTACCTTATCCTCAGCAGGGCAGAAAGCATCCCAAATACATCACTAGTCATTTCAGCTTGCAAATAACGTATCTCTAACACAAAATGCAAATATCCTAACAACGTGTACGTACTGTCAACGCTCCCCCTCCATCCACTGATAGATTATGAGATCGCATTTCTTAACACTCCCCCTTGACCTAGTAATACTAGATCCCTTTGAAGCCCTCCCCCATCCCCACCCCCACCCCCACCCCCACCCTGCCCCTTGATCTAGCAATACTAGATCCCGTTGCTTCACAACCCTACAACTTAGTTACACTGAGATTCGTTGGTGGTGGGCACTCCAACTCCCACAAGGTAGCCTTAACATACAAGCTTTTTTGTAGGATTATTTTAGTCATAAGTAGGGATAACAATCTTGCAAAATACACAAGGGTTTACAAGCATTCATCTTCTTCTCCTCCTTGAGAAGAATTGTTGGTTCTCATCTTAGTTATATTTACATTATGCTTGTTCCTTTCTTTCTTTTATTTGTCCGATAATAGTCTAGGACATAATATCCCAACTTGCCACAATAAATGTACTTTTTTAATTGCTCCTTTGGTTGTTGGATCTTTGACCCTCCTTTGACCACCTTTGTTGAAGAAAGCATATTTAGTTGTAGGTGAATATTTTATTAGTACCAACAAATCTAATGATAATAATGGTTTTGTTGATAACGATGACTTCAAAGTAATAAAAATCCCAATGTTGATGATGCACATGATGATATTAAAGTGGAAGAGATCATTTGGTTTTGCAATGTGAATTAAATGAAATTTCTATCTTTGACCCAAAAGGCATTGGTGAAATGTATCTATTCATCCCTTCAATCTATTTGATTCTCATCACATATCCCTCACATCTCATCTACCCACTTTGTTAATGAAGATACACATATGAACAAGCCCCGGTCTTTTAGTTCATCAAAAGAGACTTAAAAAACACCCATATAAACATGGGCTTATCAAGGCCTTTTACACTACCCCTTGGACTCTTATGCTAGCTAAGAAATAACTTGTTTGAGCCACACACAAAAAATGATGACTTTTCTGCTCGTAGAGCTTTTAAGGATGGTGCCATTAGCTATGTGCTCCAAATGTCATATTAGTTGCTTTAGACGGTTGAGCAACAATGGCAAGAAATGATACTGGCTGAATAAGACTATTATCTATGCATATGAGTAGGAGCTAATAAGACTTGCCAGTGAGAGGGTTAAAAGCTTTAAGCTAGGGTTGTGAGTAGGTACCTGTATTGGTAGAGAGATATGTAGAGAGGATAATAATGAAGTCACTACCATGAATATTCACGTAATATTTAGTTGCCTTGAAGCTAAAAGCTCTAATGTTGTGCTTTTTACATGTGGAAGGATTTATCCTGAAGAAAAACTAATAGTGATGAAGTTGAAGACTCCTTTACTTTTACACACGTTAACCTTATAAATAGGTAAAAAATGGTCAAGTGCATCACCTGCAAAATTGTGTGGGTCAAGGTTTATACTACTTAAGAATAGTAGATTATGGTTGGTTGGTCAAGTCAAGAGCTTACCTTGCCGTTTCCAAAACAAGAGTCATTAGGAGCTTTGCCTTAGAGCCATAAAGAAGTAACTTTCTAGTTGTGAGTGTGCTAGCACATCATCCACATCCTCACTCCGTTGCTACACCGGAAAGCTTTCTTCATAGTGATAGGGTGTGGAGGAAGAGCTTCAGCCACCTTGATGGAGGAAAGAAGAGAGTTTCCTTCATGGTTCTCTCATAAGAGGTGGATAGAAGAGGGAAAGCTCATGCAAGAGAGAATCATGAAATCAAACCTATCCAAGCAAGCATGAATCCAATAGAACATGTGCAAGCAAGAGAGTAGAGATAAGAGGGAGAGAGATCACAAGTATCCTATTGAAAGGGGAATGATTTACATAGGTTGTGCTCATGCATTTCATAAATTTTTATATTTTTTCATGCATTATTTGAATTAGTAGCTTAGAAGCATACAAATCCATTAAGAATACCTAAATTACTTGCATAACAACTATTAACTAGGATTAAGACCAATTATCACCTACCATCATCAAGTCTAAAAAATCTCAAAAAACATCAAAAACTAGGCCACCAACTAGATCTTGGGATGGGGACGTGAGCCCACGCAAAAAGTCATAAGCTTGGACATATGAGTCATGAGTCCTAACACGCGAGACGTGAGAGTTTAGACACATGAGCCATGAAAGTCTAGACACATGAGCTTGCAATAGACATGAACTTGGAGACGCGAGTCTAGAGGTAGGTATACCTAAAAGTGTATCAACCAATATTATTACCTTGAAGACTTGTAAGGGCATACCTACTCATGTCCCTTAAGGATTTTCCTATCATACAATTTGTACCATATACAAATTCTAAAGAAAATTCTTGTCTTTTATAATTAATGGTGGGGAATTTAAAGTACAATTATTACCCACTAATAAGTGCACACTAACCTTGTACTAGTTCTTAGAATTCTATGCCTTAGGCAAGCTTATTTCATGAAAGAAAAGTATCTGAGATGAGTTCATACAAAAAAGAACATGAACCTGGATGTGTGAATCTATAGACTTGAGTCTAGAGGCATGAAATATGTGATCCTAGACACGTGAGCATGGAGATGTGAACCTACACATGTGAGCCTACATATTTGAGCATACAAATGTGAGTCTAAAGGCATGAACCTAGACACATGAGCCTAGAGATGTGAGTCTAAAGGCATGAACCTAGACACATGAGCCTAGAGACGTGAGTCTAGGAAATAATAAAATCATATATGAAACCATTTTTAGACTTGCTCTAGAAGCACTATGGACCTTTGATGTAAGCCTGGTCTAGACTAATTATTAGAAATGATAATATAGTGGAATGTGGTGCATCAAACCACACTTCCTCAAACCCACCAAGCCTTCAATCCCAACAAACAACCAGAACTCAACAGAGTGATTTCCTATTAAGGAGGCTATACTCCTTCAGATCTACCTTAACAAGTGAGGATCTTTGAGGTGAAAAGAGCCAATAAAACACAGATATGAGAGCGAAGGAACAACGAAACATTTAAAAATAGGATCCACCATAGTTCTTTAAGCTCCGAATTCACCAACTCGTTCTGTAGGTAGCACCATTAACTTCATGAAAAAGGTATTAAACTATCCTATTTTTTGGCGAAGCTCTAGTGAAGGAGTAGGACCATGAACCTCAAGGTTCTCTTTCTCTCAAGAAGTGGTCAAACCATGTTGAATGCCACAAATTTTCAAACTTATATTGTCGATCCTAAGTTAGGTTTATCCTAAGCTGAACACGATATATAAGCAACCCAACAACTACAGTTATTACTGTAATAAAGACATATCACATTTGTTGTACCATTGGGGACAAGTGTTTCTCAATACATCCAATAACAAGCAACATTTTGAAACTACACTACACTACAAAGGACACAATAAATTCTCACATGACTCCGTCACCTACATTACTAATAATAATATATCATCCAGATGGAATAGACAAGAGTACAAAGAAGGCATGAGCATATAAGATTACTTTCATTAACATGACACGACAATATAGATAGCATGACAAGAGCAACACAAAAGCAACCGACCTTGAGCATTACTAGTCCAAAGAGGGGTGCAAGGTGCACATAGTACAACATGATTATAGAATAATTTCATAACAATAAATGCTCACATAACTCCATCACATACATTACTGAAAGAATATTCTCATAATATAAATATGCTCATGCATTACAATAATAGTCAAAGGACAATTTCTACACATCTCCCTTAACCACAATACCGCAACACCTTCACTCTTTCTTCCACTCCTTTACTCTAGATTTGGGTACTACCTATTAGCATAAGATAATACTACAACACTTTTACTCTTTCTTCCGCTCTTTTACTCTAAATTTGGGAACTACCCATTAGCATGAGAGAGTTACAAGGTGTAAGTCAAGAGCTTACCTAAGAGTTGTCAAAGTATTTGTCATTAGGTCTTACCTTAGAGCTGCAAACTATCGCATCCTCACTCTGTTGCCACACCATAATTCACAACATAAGACAATATTGCAACACCTTTACTCTTTCTTCCACTCTTTAACTTTAAATTTGGGAACTACTTGTCTCATTAGCACGAGAGAGTTACAAGGTGTAAGTCAAGAGCTTACCTAAGAGTTGTCAAAGTATGTGTCATTAGGTCTTCCTTAGAGCTGCAAACTATTGCATCCTCACTTTGCAACACCTTTACTCTTTCTTCCACTCTTTTACTCTGAATTTGGGAACATCCCGTTAGCACGAGAGAGTTACAAGGTGTAAGTCAAGAGCTTACTTAAGAGTTGTCAAAGTATGTCATTAGGTCTTGCCTTAGAGCTGCAAACTATTGCATCCTCACTCTGTTGCCACACCAAAATTCACAACATAATTCTCCTTGCTAATGGGGTGAAGGGAGAGAACTCTTTGCATATATGGAGGCAAATAGAGATGGCCCTTCATAATGGTTCTCTCTCATAAAATGAGGGAATGAAGAAGCTAATAGAAGAGGGAAACCTATTCAAACAAGCATCCATCTAGCATGCATGGATCCAATAACTTCCATCTAGCAAACATTCAAGTAAGCAAGAGTAGAGTAGAGTCGAGAAGAGCTCACAAGTATTTTATTGTAAGGGAATGATTGTGTATTGCTTATTGTAAGAAATGACTGATATAGAAGAGTAGAGTAGAGAAGAGCTGACAAAGAAGAGCTGACAAGTATTCTATTGTAAGGGAATGATTGTGTATTGTTTATTGTAAGAAATGACTGATATACAAGTGACTAGGCTAGCTAAACTTAAAAACGGTCCTTTATTACTAGTCTTAAGCAAGAGTATGTACACAAAGTCCTTAGACTTTCTCTATTTGACATTAAGCATAAGGTAAGGTCGTATTATATGTTTAAGCACCATCTTACAAAAGATAAGTGCCCGTTTGAGTAGGTGAGATGGCAAACAATCAGTTGGGCATGTGAAACCATGTTAACCTATAGAGTGGAGCAGAGTGGTTAATATACCCCTCTTCCTAATGGTGACCACATCCTTACATCACACCCAAGTTGGTGTTGAAGGTGTTGCTAGGGTGGAAAGGTGTGGATGGTCAAGTATATGCAATGAAGTTAGCACGCAAGGTTAAGTGGCATGGTTCTATAGGCAACATATTGATGAGAAGCTTTTGGTAGCCTTGGTGGTAGTAGGAAATGTGTTGATGGAAAGTGATAAGCAATATAGAGGTTCTTCATGCAAGGCTTCCATTGTGGTTATGGAAGTGACATGGACCCTTCAACATTAGATAGTTGATAGAAGTGGTTTGCACCTTGTTATTGGTGGAATGAGTCACCATGGATTGATTGGTATGGGTAGATGTGTTTGGATCTTCATGGCATGACATGAGAGTATGTCCCGATCTCACAACAGCATGATGCATATAGAGACAAGGCTTCTTCATGGTGGGGAATATGTTAGAGTCAGCATAAGGTTGTGTTGGTGTTAAATTAGAGGTAAACTAGAGGCTACATACATTGAAGCTCTTTGGAGGTACCTATCAGGTCGAGGGTTATCCAGGTGATGGTGGTTACAACATGGGCCATACCATAGGCACCCATCATCATTGCCATGGTCCCCCATCCAAAGATATACCTAGAGGGTTGACATTGATAAGGTTAATTTTAGGTGCATGTGTTTGTGTTTATCATGAGATGTGAGATATGAAAAAAAAATGTGATGCCTGCAATAAAATATGCAGGTGACATGCATGGACAATGGGTGGAGGAGGGTTCACCCTTGTGTGTGTACCCCAACTGGAAGATTTCACCAAGTCAATTTCTTTTCCTTGGCTCTCTTTGTTTCTTTGTTTGACCTTTTCTCAACATCCTTTTTCTTACGGAGTTAAGATCATAAGATTGTTGATGCATGGCAGCTAACTTTGCCCATAGCTACAATAGAGGTGGGTGACTCTATGGCTCAATGGAGGTGGGCGCCTCTATGGCCCAATGGATTTTGCATTAATGAGCATTAGTGGGATAGAGGCAATGTGGACCAATGGGTGATGGGCCAAAGAAGAGGCCACGGAAGGTTCTACCGATTTGAGGAAGGTCCAAGTGATGGTCATACCATGCGCTAGGCTTTTGCCTACCATGATCCCCCCATCAAAAAATGTACCTAGACGACTGTCGATGATGAGACTTAAAGCAAGTTCTTGAAAGAATAGAGCCGCTGTGTCTATTATACATGCATAGCCTATGTATATATAGCAAGTGGTGTGTATGGGCATTTGGCAAAAGGTGGGTCTATGGAGTTTTCCCACTGTTGGTCGTATATGCCCTTGTGTTGCATTCTACTGATGTTAATACCTCTCTCTCTCTCTCTCTCTCTCTCTCTCTCTACTGAAAACTCCAACATATTTCTTTCTTTGACACTTTTAATTTTACTTTCTTTGGCTTTTTTTGCATGCAACTTGTGTATGGTACCCCTAGACAAGGGTTTTGTACCAAATGTGGGCCCATAAAGGATCGGGATGGCACTTGGGGTTATTATTAAGATGTTACCTATCAGGTTCTTGCAAGAGCTTTGGAGCTCATTAGTGAAGACTTCAATCCAATTTGTTGATTGGCTAGAAAGCAACTTGGCTAGGATGGTGAAGGACACCCTGTTGTGGTGGTCATGGTCCTTCTCCATGAGGAAGGTGAGGACACAGGCCGAGGGCACCCATTTTAAGACTACAATGTCATCAAGACCTATTAGAATTGAGGTCATCATTAGTTATCAAGTGCCAAACCATGGCCTCCTTCCCATTGTGGAATCCAAATATGTGGGGCCAGGACTCTTCGAACGAGATCCTTCATGAGCGAGATCTGACAAAGTGACCCATCTAGCATATTAACCTCCCTTGAATTTTTTGTATTATAGTAGGACTCAGTGTAATGCAAGATAAGAGGGATATCCGGGCCCCATGGTAAATAGAAGGCCATGTGAGGCCGACCTTATCGATATTATAGTAGGACTCAATGTAGTGCAAGGTAGGACAGATATATGGGCCGACCTTGTCAAGGTAAGGGGCTGCTTTGGATAAATGGAGCATGGTATATGACCTTTGGCTAATGGATGGGCAATTTAAAGATGTTGCCAAGGGGGGAAGGGGGGGTTAAGGTTAACTTGGGCATGAAGGAAGCATCCTTGGATAATGCATAGCATTTCAGGATCTGAGTAGGAATCCTCCTAAATGGTGAGGGACATTTTGGCGAATGGATCCAAAAGATCCAAATGCCACTTTCTAGGATCCCTACAGAGGGGTAATGATATGGCTCCATCAGGCCATGATGTGTGTGTACAATAGTTCCTTGTGCAATGAATTAAACTCTTAGTTCTCTTGGTGGTAAGTGCATAGCCATTGTGTGAGCAGTGCTACTAGGCTCGTATGAAGTAGCATGGTGAGGTGGCTATGTTCAGAATGGGATTTGGACTATCTAGATGGAAGTTTTTAGACTTCATGGGGGTGCTTTTGGACTTTTCGGGAAGGTACCTACAACAAACACAGTTGTAATAGCTCTATCCTTCTAGGGAGTGCTCTAACCACTCATTCGGGATAAAGCACTCTACCCACTCAGTTGGCAAGGCAAAATAAGCAATAAAAGGATGGTTGAGAATTACTTTATCAGGAGAAGTTGGAGATTGTGTTGGTCTTTTCTTGTCAAAATATAAGGGTGGTTATGCTGAATACATTGAATTTCTTTTCCCATGGGTGTGGCATGCTTAAATGATGTTCACTTACATTGTCGGATTTGGGTTTGATGTGGCGATGGTGCGGTCACCTCTACTCAGGATCCTAATGGCTTTGCTTAGTCGATTGCATAGATTTTTCTATCGTGCTGGCAATTTTTATGGTTGGGGAAGGTGGCTTGAGGTTGTTAGCAGTAGTAGAGGTGTTGTTGAGGAAACTCTCTCTCTCTCTCTCTCTCTCTCTCTCTCTCTCTCTCTCTCTCTCTCTCTCTCTCTCCCCCCACATATACACACTTTTGCTGAGAAATGTGGTTCCACTAAGTATAAGGGAGAGGTAGGGCGTGAGCATGAGTAGCCCTACAAGACTAGCAAGAAACCACATAGGCAAAGCAAGGATAATCCCACATATGGAAGCCCAAGAGCACATACCCAAATCCTATAAAAGGGAGCCATTTTTAAGCAATAAACACATCACTTGCACTTTTCTCAAGTCTCTTTATGTATCCAAGTTAATTCATCTCGGTGCCTAATTATACTTGAGTGCATCTTAATTAGCACACACTTAATTGTACTTAAGTGCATCTTAATTAGCACACACTTAATTGTACTTAAGTGCATCTTAATTAGCACACACTCATGATGAGTTTTCTTCATGTCTATCCATCTTAGATTAGTGTTGTCATTAGTGTAGGATTAGTTTTTGATTAGGTAGATGTCTTGTCATTAGGAGAGCTTGATCAATGATTCTTAACATGGTATTAAAGCCTAGGTCTAGCTCTCCTAGCTTAGCTTAGCTATAGCTTATTATCAAGTGATTAGGAAGATTAGGTTGTTAATCTTATGTCATGTTCAACCATATTTTAAAATCTTTCAAGGTTCTAGTTTGAGAGAGAGAGAGAGAAAGAGAGAGAGTTGCACAAACACAAGAAAAGCTATGAGAGGCACAAGGTGTAGAATCATTACAAATCTCTCCCAGTTAAAAGTAAAGAGCTATTGGCTAGCAACAAGGGAGCCATTAACACCAACCCAACAACATTTTTGAAGTAGCACACAACAAGAAGCCTCAAATCTACACCGGTAACAACAAGATAGTAGGGTTGCATGTTAGTTTCCGCGTGAGCGCTTGGGCTAGCCTGTAAAGCGGCTCGGCTATGCAAAGGGGTGCAGACTGAGCTGTGCATTGGATCAAGGTGGCTATCAGTTATATGCTATGTGGGACATAAGGCAAGCACCTGCACATTAGACTATATAAAGTGAGGGAGCAGTAGAGCAAGCAAACTGGAGGAAAAGCTATTGTCGCCCTTCAATAGATAGTTCCTGCACCAAGTTGAGTCAACGAGCAGTGGCAGGGAAATAAGGTTTTTTTCAAAAAAAGGGGAAAAAAAAGGGAAAAAAAACTAAGGTTATTAAATTTGTGTTCAAGGGGTGTTCACATGCAAATAATATGTGGGGCTCAAAAAATGCCATATACACTTCCAATTCATCGTCTTGGGTCTTGTCTCACCAACATGTGTGGTTTGGGCATCATCACATTTTTCATCAACAAAATCTTCATATTGTAAAACTTATAGCATTCTTACACCAAATACATCTTTGTCAAAGTGTGCATTGACACATGAGTCCTTAACCGAATAATCATCAAAGGGCTCATCATCGGAAAAAAGTATCACCAAGCATTGTGACCAAGGAGGAGCACTACTCTAAAAATGCATAAGTAAAAACCTTTGTAAAAATGACCAAATGAGCATGCTAGTATGTGTGAAAAAGAAGTGTACACAACAATATTTGGAAAAATGCCACAACTAAATGAGCATGTGAGTGTACATGTGCATAAGCAAAGAACAAGTGGCAAAGACAAAGTCTGAATTAAAGGCACAATGAAGAAAACACCAAAAGGTGGACACAAAGATAAGCAAGGACAAGCAACCAAAGCCAAAGTCAAAGCCAAGAGTAAAATACCAAGAGCCAAGGAAGCAACAAAGGATCTTCATCAAGAAAAACCAAGGAGAGCTCAAGCAAGCAACATCACTGATCAACAAAAAGGAGCTACAAACCACTACCCTAACCTAATCAATTCTAATGTTGTAAGCCACCACCAAATGAGTAGGCGAGTCTATTTTCTTGTAAGCACGCTTTACCACCTAAGAGTAGCCAACAAAGAGTACCTAGGGGAAGTGATGCAAATGTAAACACTCATGAGACCCCTTGAGAGTAGCACCCAAGGGGGAGATGTTCTATGTCCAAGTCCAAATGTTAATCCACCCACCACCTAAATTAAGGGGGGGTTAAGTATTTGTAAACCTCACATCTTACCACCTTATTAATCTAAGATTAATCCTTACCACTTTTTTACATAACTCATTAAGGCTAATGAGCATTCAATGAGAAGATGCTCATGAGTTGTGAATTTGTCCATTTTGGGGGTCATTTATGAAGGGTGTAAGGGGAGTCATTAAAAGGTCGACTTTTTTGATTCCCACTTACCTTTTTGGGAAGATGCCCATACCCTTTTCATTTTAAATTAAAAAATATTCCCTCCCAAAAAGAAAAATTTGTATTTTCCACTAGACCCCAAAAAAATTAAAATTTAATTTTCCACATGAAGTCCGGTTCACGACGTGAAACACGAGTTCATGCGGTAAAATAAATAAATAAATTTAAATAAATCAAAATTTAATTTTCCACGTGAAGTTCGATTCACGGCATGAAAACTGTTTCACGGTGTGAAACACTAGTTCCCGTGGCAAAAAAAAACGAAATTTAATTTTCATGTGAAGTTCGATTCACGGCGTGAAACACTAGTTCACGGTGGCCAAAAAAAGAAATTTAATTTTTCACGTGAAGTGCGATTCACGACGTGAAAACTGTTTCACAGCATAAAACACTAGTTCACGCGGCCCAAAAAAACGAGATGTAATTTTCCATGTGAAGTTCGGTTTACGGCGTGAAACACTGGTTCACGCCACATAAAAATAAAAAAAATAAAATTTAATTTTTTCGCGTGAAGTCCGTTTTACACGTGAACCGTTTCACGACGTGAAACACCAAAGCTTCATGCGGCTTTAAAAAATAAAGACTCTAGAAAACACTCCTGTTTGGAGGCCCATATCTCCTAAACCATATATTCGATGAAAGCGCTCTAGGGCTAATCGGAAAGTTGACATCAAGCTTTGCGACTTTGGATTGGTCGTTCGAAGTCAAAATTGATCATTTTGGCCTCCGACTAGCAGCCTCAAAATGCGACCCAGAAATCGAGGTAAAAAATAGCCCAAAAACCATGAAAAATCGTTTAAAAAAAACAGCGCGAAAACGACGATGAGCCATATTTGGGCTACTTTTTGAGGGTCTAAACGACAAAATCACGGATGACTCAAGGAAACAAAGTTGTAGTACTCCAAAAATACTACAACTTCCTCATTACAGAGTTTTTTTAAAATTCCTTTTGGAACACCCTAAAAAACGTGCTGCGAAATAGGAAAAAATTTCTCGGGAAAATTTTTCATCTTGAGACAGTGATAGAAAATAGGTTTTAGGACCTCCTCTTCCATTTGGGAAGTTCCTAGTAGATGCTTTTTTCGGAAAAATATCTTAGGTCGTTCACGTGCGTATAGCGCCTAAGCTAATTAGGGCAAACAGACACCTGTTTGATCCAACGAAGATTATGCCAAGCCTCTTGAGGCTGTAAGGGGGTCACTAAAAGGTTGACTTTTTTGATTCCCACTTACCTTTTTGGAAAGATGCCCATACCCTTTTCATTTTAAATTCAAAAATATTCTCCCCAAAAAGGAAAAATCGTATTTCCCACTAGTTTTCACGTCGTGAACCGGACTTCATGTGGAAAATTAAATACCATTTTTTTTGGCTGTGTGAACTAGTGTTTTACGCCGTGAAATTGTTTTCACGCCATGAATCGGACTTCACGTGAAAATTAAATTTCATTTTTTTGTACCACGTAAACTAGTGTTTCACGCCGTGAACCAGACTTCACGTGAAAATTAAATTTCTTTTTTTTGGGGCCGCGTGAACTAGTGTTTCACGCCGTGAACCGGACTTCACGCAAAAACTAAATTTCTTTTTTTTTAAATTTTTGCCCTTTGAAACTAGTGTTTCATGTCGTGAAATGGTTTTCACGCGTGAAACGGACTTCACGTGAAAATTAAATTTTTATTTTTATTTTTTTTTACCGTGTGAAACTAGTGTTTCACGTCCTGAAATGGTTTTCACGTGTGAACCGGACGGACTTCACGCAGAAATTAAATTTCGATTATTTTTTTTATTTTTTTGGAGTCTAGTGGAAAATACAAAATAATTTTTTTTAGAATATTTTTTGAATTTAAAATGAAAGGGATATGGGCATTTTCCCAAAAAGGGTAAGTGGAATTAAAAAAGTCAACCTTTTAATGACACCCCTTACACCCTTCATAAATGACCCCCAAAAATGGACAAATTCACAACTCATGACCATCTTCTCATTGAATGCTCATTAGCCTTAATGAGTTATGTAAAAAAGTGATTAAGAATTAATCCAAGATTACTCCTTTCACTAATCTTTTCCTCTGTTATACTAATTAAGGAGTCTAATTAACCACTAATCTCTCATTAATGCACACAATTGAGCACATCATTGGATAGAGCAAGGAAAAACTAATCTTTGTACATCAACAATTGTGTAAATTAATCTAAAATAGGGAATTAATTAGACTCTTAATTATGGTCTCCTCTTTTAAGGCAAAATTAAGCAAAGAGAGACAAATTTCTCCAATTGATCAAAAATTTGATGTGATTAGGTGTTTTGATGCATCTAGTTGCTCTTAAAACACTCAAAAAGCCCAATTTTGACTACTCATATGATCAATTTAGACCCAAATTAATACATTTTCAAAATTTTTGGCCTCTTAAATAAGATTAATCTCCCTTAATGACTCCATTAAGAGAAATTAGTCAAATTCAAGGGTTTTTTTATGGTGTTAAGAAATTTTTGGAAAGATTAAGCTACTCCTAATGCTTGCTAACACTCTAATCCAAACAATTTCAACAAAAAACACACAATTAAACTAAATTAATAATCTTAATTCTATGTTTAAACTAAAAAGAGCTAACATTCACTAAGAAATGCATTTTATTGCATTGTTTAATACAATGGATGCAAACTAAGCCTACTACCAACTATGTCCAAGCCCTAAGCACATGAAAAACCATAAAAACAACAACAAAATCAACAAATTAATCTAAAAATTAAGAAAAAAAAGCATTCTTTTCAAAAACAAAAAAGAGAGCTATTCTACACCAAATCTCACACAAATCACCATCAAATCCACATCTCTTTCATGGGGAAACATTAATCAAGATAGATGTCTTGTCATTGGGAGAGCTTGATCCATGATCCTTAACATCTCTCTCTCTCTCTCTCTCTCTCTCTCTCTCTCTCTCTCTCTCTCTCTCTCTCTCTCTCTCTCTCTCCCCCCCCCCCCTCGAGCACTCTCCCTTATAGATCGGGCTGAGCTAAGTAGGACTAAGCTTTGCAGCATCTCTGGGCAATCAAGAGTGGAGAAGTTGGCCTGATCTAAGTGGCTAAGGTGCTTGCCCACTCCCCACTCTCTCTCTTACACAAACACACGTAGACTAGGGAACTAAGGAATCTGAGTAGATGCAAGCATGAGGTAATGAGTGACAAACCAGGTTGTAGAGGCAGTTGCCATAGTGGAGAGGGCACGAGGACAAGCAATAGACAATGGCATGTGGTAGAGTAGGGCAGGCGCTACAACTTCAAAGCAAAAAGGCAGGTGCAAGGGTAGGGTGTGGCTCTCAACACTAGCGAGTAGCATAGGATGTGTGTTTGTGGGAAAAGGGCTAGCTTTGTCCGAGAGGTAGGAGAGAAGCAAGGAGTAGTGGGCTGCGGGGCATTAGAGCTGACAAACACGGGGGAAGTCAAGCGAGTGGCATTGCAGAGATCAAGCAGGCCAACAAGAATGGAGGGCCTATGTGTGGAATATACCAAGGTGGTGTTCCCTTGACCTGCGTGGTTGGGGGGTTATCATGGCATGTTTCTACCCCTTCAAGAACTCTCTCATTGAATCAGAAATGGAAATAGACAACAACCATTGTAGGGATACTTAACTTGCTTCCAAGCTCGGATCTCCATCCAAGCTTCACCAATGGTAGCTACCTCTAATCTCCCAAGCCTCCCTCTTTCCGTCAACAAGAGGTTTGCTACACCCTTGTAGGATCACACCTCTCTCACTTTATACATTGTCTCTCACAAATCATAACGAGGCACATGTACTAAGAGCAAGAAAGCATCTCCTCTTAACTCTCTCTCTCTCTCTCTCTCTCTCTCTCTCTCTCATACACAAGAGGAAGAGAAAGGAGAAGACAAGAGCTTAATTAGCATAACAAAGGGGGATTATCTTTGCATTATGCAAAAATTTCTCATATACATCTGGCCCTTTTTCACACTTGGGCACCCAAAACTTAAAGAATTAAAACTAGATATGCTTGGTTATGGCCAGATTTTCTCATAATAATTACAAAATTTATAGTGCCTTTTCATGATAATTATCGCTACTCCCATATGTGGTAGAGAGAACTGTTATAATTTCTTTCCATGACACTTATTGCTACTCCTGTATGTGGTAGAGAGCACTTTTGCTAGCCCCAAAATAGGTTAATATCCCCCCGATGCAAGTTCTATTCGTAGAACTTTGTTAGGGCCTAAAGGCTTTGTTGCTAAGCTTAAACCTATAGTGATTTTGCCTGGATTTGCAAAGAGTCCGCTTCTTGAAATATGGGTGTAGGATCTAGAATGCTATATCTATCATGTTTTTGAATGTTACGTATATAACTTGGAAAAAATCAAAGACGATGATAGTAATACATTATATGTTAGAACCCCTATTCATAGTTTATCTTTATTATTGTTCTCAACTGCTTCTTTCTTTTGATCAAGGAGCACCATGATTAGTTTCATGATTCTACAGGATACCATAATTACTAGATAGAGTATCCTTCTCCATGCTCTTATCCATAACAGGAGATACTATTGCGTCTCTCTATGTTAACAAATCTAGTTGGCTCAAAAAGTGGGAAATCTTTCATGGGGTGTATTTTTTTGAGCGAGCGCTTTTTGAGCGAGCGCTTTTTGGTGTTTAGGCGAGCGATTTCTCTCTCTACATTTCTCTCCCTCTATTGTCTCGCACTTTGGGACTCATCGCTCGTGACAGTAGAGGAGAGGAGTAGATGGATACAACAACACTACACACATTGCAACTCATTTACAACTATCAATGCAACTCGTTTGTACTTCTTTACAAAGACAACATATGAAGCATTTTGGGTCTCAACTATCATCTTGACCTTTTCCATCTACCCTAACTTGCGAATGAAGGTGGCAACTTCAACTCTAAGAGGATCCTCCTTGCCTCTTCAATGATACCAAAAGCTCTCCATATCCCAATGGTTGTTGCTTTCACCTCTAGCATGTTCGTGTCTGCAAGGTCCACCTCTTGGCATGTTCTTGTCTGCAAGGTCTACCTCTTGGCATGTTCTTGTCTGCAAGGTCTACCTCTTGGCATGTTTTGAGCTTCTTATAGAGCTCATGCACTTTAGACATTGTTGTCCATGCTTCTAACGGCATCCGATTTGGGTTCATTTTCTTTGAGTTGCATGAAATATTGAAGAGCTTTACTTAAGATGGTTGCAAGCGTAGTAGTATAATAGAGATTTCTAGATGAAGCCATAACCAAGGAGTTCACAAGGACCCTATTACAATATGAAGATATAAGGGGAGAGTGGTGTGAGATGTGTCTAGAAGAAGAGTATTGGAACATGGCAATCTCTACTATTTTTATAACTTTAAAGGGAATTAAAAAAAGACTATTTTGAGCACTAAAATTCTTACTTTAAGCATAAGAATAACTACTTTAAGCACAATTGTTATTATTTTAATGTCTCGGTTAAACACTCTTTCTCTCTTTCTCTCTCTCTCTCTCTCTCTCTCTCTCTCTCTCTCATGTTGTTTTGAGATCTCACACCAATTGCTCCATCTCTCTCAAAAAAATGCCATGGAAGAAGCAAAAAACAAATCCACTAACATAATATGAGTGAAAAACGATAATGTCTAAAACTAATATATTTTGGGCATTACAAGCTACTGAAATACGTAAGTACGGATGTCGCACGTGCCAGTGGAAGGAAGGAAGGTGAAATGGGGTATGGAGCCGCACGTGCCAGTGGAAGGAAGGAAGGTGAAATGGGGTATGGAGCCGCATGTGCCAGTGGAAGGAAGGTGAAATGGGATATGGAGCTCTACCAAATGGTGCAAGTGCCAGTGGAAAAAGTTGCCTTACAAGATCAGGCCATGATTCCCATGAGGGAACTACAAAAGAACCTACGGGGGATGTATGTGGCATGACATGTCGATATTGGGGCTCCACTGGAACACCAAGTGACCATGCCGAAGCACTAGATTGTGTTGGGTTCATGGTTACTAGGAGGGCTGGAGGATGTGGTTCCCCCACGTCCATTTGCTACTCCCGTCGAGAAATCTCACTGACCTCACCCCTGAAATTGGTTACCCAAATCATCGTGCACAGTGGTGGCAAGTGGTTTTGCAGACATGAAGGCACACCTCGTCACTCTCCATGCTAATGCAATGTCGTTGCAGTGTCTTGTATGCTCTAGCGATGGTCCCAATACCAACAAAGCAATCTAGGACCGCATCCCTTGCGATCAGTGAACGTCTCGAGTAACCACCTACCATAGTACAAGCTCACAATTAGCATATGTACAAATGGATGACAATGTTTAAGACAATGACTATATAACGATTTCACTACTCGAATCGTGCTTTAATTACCTTGTGAAAGGCTCGCTACACTCAATAGTATATCGGATGGGATTCTCGTCTGCATCCAATTGGTACGGGGAGGTTTCCTCTTGCACTTTTGGCTCCAAGAAGATATCGTTGTCCACCTCAAAACTTGAACAATCTGCAGCTACCTTGCCTCCCCACCTGTCATACTTTGGACGACTGGACATACTCTCACTCGGGTGCATGAAGATAGCGATAACCAAAGCAAAGACCTACGTGCATGCACTACTAGTAAGTATGTTAGGGAGGGAAATCATTGAGCTTCACTTTGATAAAAACCAAAGAATCCTGAACTCACCTCTTATTGGCCATCTTCTGACATGACATACAGATATCACAGGATGCGCAAGAACAAATTCCTTTGCAATGTGAAGTTCTAAGTTCCTACCTCCCGCACAACAATCCCCAGGTGCTCCGCATGTAGTGCACACCATAGTGCCACTGGCCTGTTAGAACTTTGTATCAAGCGCAAAAGCCGACTCCACAAGTACCTCCCTAAAAACATTCCATCGAGGAACCACAAAATTGCCCTTATGGAGACACAGATCTGTAGGAAAATCATCCCACACCATGCGCAGGCCTCCAAGGCTATTGAGGGCGTCCTTGCTTCCCCATCTCGTCAGAGATCCCATGAATCGTTGCAATACTGCAAGATTCTTGGAACAACAAAGCATGTAAGGGGAGTGCAACCGCTATAATGACGATGAATGGAGAGAGTCACTAGCACACCTGAGAGAGTCACTAGCACACCTGAGAGATCGTACCTGTATTTTCGCTTTCCCAAAAGCGCGAGACGAAGGTGATCAATGTTGGAGCTCAAAACTAACAACAAGGGGTCCACCACAATGGGATGGTAGTCTTATTGAAGGCATATGTGTGTTCCCAACACTCCTAGGCATGCACCCAAGCCACCAATTGATTGATTTTTGCAAGAGACCGGCTCCAATTGCATAAAAAATGAACCTCTATTCTCTGTTTTTGTGAGGGGTTCAAAACAGTAATTTTCCAATCACTCCAATGTATCAAACTTGCTCCAAATTCATTCTAGGGCTTGCACATGAGTTGCCAACACATTCACTTTTGTCAGATACATGAATCTTTGCCAGATTTACAACCATTTGCCTCATACATTCACCACAATCAAGCTTCAATGGAGAGCTTGCAAAACATAAATTTTTTCTTTGCTTTGGGCAACTCAAATCTGATGTTGTTTGTGTTTTTGCACCTGCAATCCGCTCAAGGATGTTTAGTGTTCCTTACTCGCCGGTAGGCCAAGCTCTCAGATTTGGTGAAAATCGATGTGCTCCAAGCTTCACAGCTCTAATGGTGGCAAGCTCCACAGCTTTTCTTCACAGCTTCTTCTCCCTCTTCTCTCACTCACTCATAAACCCTAATAGAGAGTACCAGGCTCTGATACCATGATGAAAAACAGGTAGAGGGAGAGGAGACACACACATAGGAGCAAACCCTAATGTATTAATCAAACCCTAACCATAGAGGGAAGCCATATCCCTTCTCACACAATGCATAAAGCCATAATCCATAAGCTACAACACACTACTTGTGTTGTGTCCACACACAGCTAACCCTAGCTACTGTCCACACACTATGACCAGCTGGAAGCGATCATTTATGTCTCAGACATGTTACTACCTAACATGTCAGCACAGAGTGCAACTGGTACAAGCCGACATCGAGCTTGAATCTCAACAGATATTTGATTCCAAAAGATCCTTATTGGATACCCCTTAAAACCATGTTAAAAGTCCTTGTTGGACACCCGCAAAATGATGTAAGAAGTCCTATGTGGTAGATTTGCACATTGGGCATTTTCTAGAAGCCATATTTCTAGCCTATAGTTTGCATCCCATAAGCCATATTTCTGGCTTGCAGTTTACATCCCATAGGGAGGGCTCCTTGCCAAAACATCTTCCATTGAGAGGGCTCCTTGCACCATCTTCCATAAAAAGGTCATAACATGCAAGGGGAGCTTATGAGGTTTATCTTTAGTCTCCATGATTGCTTAAGAAGTCATGACACCCTTTCATCACACACACACAGATAGCATTGCATCTCTCTCTCTCTCTCTCTCTACCCCTCTTGGACAACTAATGCAAATGAAAACTTATAATTTGTCTAAGGCAAAGCCCACATCTTGTTGTCTCTCGACTTCTCTAGGCCACCTAGGTTCATGCAATCGAATTGGGTTAAGAAGGATGGGGGACGAGGAGGGAGGGAGAAGCTGGCTATCTTGGCATTTCATAGAAGTCATGGTGGCTAGGGAGTGATGGGGACATATAGGAGGATGTTGGGTAAGGTCATGGTGGGGTAGGGGGTCCACATGGAAAAGAGCTATATTGACCTAAGGTTAAGACCTTTGGTCAACCTAAGGTCTAATTAGAAGTTAAGAGGAAGTTAATAAAGTCCCATATGTTTATTTAAGGGACCCTTTAATTATGCAAGAATATCATCTTTTTAAAAAGGTTTTCTAAATGCATTTCATGAGGTTCATGCCTTCACTTTTTGGTAACTTTGACATTTCTTTCTCCACTCAACTTTTGTTGTCTCTCACGATGTGTGCATCACTCTCGACCATGGTTTCTCTTCATGCTCTTTTGATTTCTATAGGCGAATCTCTGTTCATGGCTATCCACCTCTCTCACCTTGCACGCAGAGAGTGTCATCTCTCTCCCTATTTATTGTGCACTTATGTCACCTGGCAAACAGTCCAAGAGGCTTCTCTATCTCTCTCCCTCTCTCAACCATCTCTCTCTCTCTCTCTCTATCTCAACCATCTCTCTCTCTCTCTCTCTCTCTCTCTCTCTCTCACACACACACACACACACACACACACACACACACACACACACACACACACACACACTCACACACTCACATAACACTCCTAGAGTTTCTTATCTTAACTGACTTAGGGTTTTTAAGGGTTGAACGCCTTAATACTAGATCTTTTTTGGCGATACCCCCATTATGGGGCATAACTAAACCACAGTGGTCATGCGTGGGAACACTTGATGGCGGGAGCTTTGCACAAAAATCGCCGAGCGATTTGCCTTGAACACGTATGGCAGTGGTAGCTCTGGTATCCTTTACACGACCGCGGGTATAAAATGGCCACCTTGCATGTGAGTTTTACATACTCACTTAGCTTGTTGTGCATTATTGGTTTTTTCGGCCATGTCGATTGTGTTGGCTTGAGCTGTGGGAATTCCTCTTCTCAAGTAAACATGGTAGCCTTGGGTTTGAGTCCTATTTTCTTTACTACCGATGGTAGTCTCTGCACTCTTGGGATAATGATCTTATGAATCCCATATGTAGGATTTTTTTTGGGGATTGTTACTCCATTATGGTGTCTGTATGTTGTGGATACATGAATCACTTTAACTCTGATACTCTCGTGTTTTTCCCTAAATCAAAATTTTACTCTAAAAAACAGGCATGCATAAACTCTATTAATCTCTTTAGATTTTGCGATTATTTGGGCCTAAAAAATACATATGCATGGTATTTCATTTTTGCCTTTAAAGTATCTTATGTATACATGTTGACATGTTATTTTGAATATTTCTTGGTGTTGTTTTGAATATTGATGAGAGGGATTATTTATCGGTTATCCCACAACACATTAGAATATGGGGGTTCGATTACACACTGTGTTGTAATCAATGCATCTATAATTTTTTTGGGGTTCTCATTTTTTTTGATAAAATGATTGTTACCCCTTATAAAGGTGCTAGTCATGCAATGTATTGGGCTATTAGCACGCTATTACTGATGAGGGGTATTGGGTTAATTTCAAAAAAGGCTACTACTGGCTTGACCTATATAATAATCTGGTCATTACAAGTGAATAATATATTAAGAGGGCTTTTTAGATATAAAGACTCATGTGGGGCTGTTGTAGAGAGAATAGTATTTAGTTCATATGGCTTGCTCTAAGATTAATAGAATTAATCACTAATAATCCGAACATTGTATGGTTGGATTGACACGTAAGGGTGATGCTGTTTATGGCGGTAACACGACTGATTTTCGACCAGGCATTCTGAATTGTTTTTTAGTTTATGGAATACATTCATTATGGGTTGGATATACATACTTGTTTTTAATAATGGGTTGATTCTACTGATAGGAAATACTATTATAAATGATTGATTGGGTCTACTTAGTGGTTTATTGGCAACTATCGTTCGGGTGGGATTATAATCATGGTTTTGACTACTAGTGCTTGGATACATGATAAGCATTTGGTAGCTTATAGATCTTCTCCCCTTTTCTGATTTTTCAGCTGGCCTTTGATTTTATGGCCAAATATAATAACTCACTCTCTTATCTCTTACTTCTGATAATGATTGGTAGCTAGCTTGAAATTAATGTGCTGATATGTGGATGATGAGCAATAGAACCGATGACTTGTTATGTAATCATGTTTAACACTTCATTTATCAAGACTGTTTGGGTTCTCGAATTTATTGTTCAGCTTTGGATATGTTATAAGTATAAATAAAAAATAGACATACACACACACACACACACAACCATGTCTACATGAGTCTCTATCCTCCCTTGTTTGTTATCGGGGATGGAGAACCAGGTAGGGATTGGGCAAAGTCTCTCTCTTTGTCACTTTCTCTTCCATCAATGAACTAGCCTACATGATCTCTCTCTTCCATCAACAACCACCTACACAATCTTTCTCTTCCATCAATGGCTAGCCTATGTGATCTCTCTCTTTCATCAGCAACCACCTACACAATCTCTTTCATTGTCACTCTCTCTTCCACATGGCGGTGCAACCTTACAATAATTAATTATATAGGTACACTTAAAAATTATAAGTGACAAAGCCACCAACATGTACTTTTGATATTAATTAATTAAAGCTACAAAAAAAGTAGATGTTAAGATGTTAACGCTATGTTAATGTTATAAGGTTGAAATATGTTAATTAAATCATTTCCCCCAAGAAAAGATCTTTCTTTATGGGGAACAACGTTGGGACATCGAGGCTATGATGCTTCCTCCCTGGTGTCGATATGATGGCTTCCATATGATGGCAAAGCATGTGTAGGACGTGGTACTCATCCTCTTCCGATTGTTGCGGCTTCTACTTGACCTTGTACTCCCAGCTTCTACTCGACCTTGTACTCCTTGGCTGTTGATTCCAGATTATATGTTGGGATATCTCATCCCTATACTTATGCTCAATTCTTTTTGTTTTATGCTGTGGTTATGGTTGAATCATTTGCTCGACCTCGTGCTCCTCCTCTTCTAATTCTAGCTGATATGTTGGGATTTAGAGGTCGGCTTTAGTGCTTGTGCTTTAGCCATGCATGCTGATGCGTGTCTATTCATGCCTGTCCTTTGCTTTGGTTAGGCTTTGGTTTTTTTTGGCATGCATGCCCATGCATCTGTGTGGTATGGTTTGATGAGGTTCAATTTTTTCCCTGTTTTCTTTTTTGTTTTGCTATGGTAACTAGGGTTTTAGCCTTATCTCTTGGTGTGTTGTCTTGCACTAGTTATGTGCTATAAAAATAAATCTCTCTGATTTTCTATGATGCCTCATGTTTGTGTGTTATGTGTGTATGTCTTAGATGGCTCCCTCGCGGTGTCGTGTCTTCAGTGATGTAAAAAATACACATTTTTCGTTGCCCCCTTTGACTTGTGGCATCAATGTGGATGCCTTACATTATGGTGCTGTCCGTGCAGATGGACATGGCAAAGCTATCATGCCTCCTCGTCACAACATGCACATCTAGAGTCTCCTTGTGTGCGTTTTGTTACCTCTCTTGAAGGAAACCAAGGCCTATAGAACCCCTGCTGTGTCAAAAACAGATCTGGTGATGGTGATTGTATAAATCGTCACTTTTATCATTGTAAAAATTCCCACTAATATTAATATAGAAATATGTTTTTTGCATAATTTTCCTATTTCAAATGAATGGAACAAATGCAAATTTTTTTTGTGTTTCATACATTATTTTGAAGTCATTTAACTCATTTTAGATTTACGATGATAATTTTTATTTCTTATATTTTCAAGTTTTATTATAGCTTGTTGAAATCAAGTTTGTAAATGATTATTTATTATTATGGTCTTTTA
This sequence comes from Cibotium barometz, assembly GCF_041138505.1. Classification (NCBI taxonomy): domain Eukaryota; kingdom Viridiplantae; phylum Streptophyta; class Polypodiopsida; order Cyatheales; family Cibotiaceae; genus Cibotium; species Cibotium barometz. Next base: position 31,758,098 of record NC_141079.1, on the reverse strand, counting down.
ACTTATCTTTAGTTAAAGTAAGGTTTCAATTACTTTGTAATAGCCTTAGTTTCTTAGTTAAACAAAGGTTTTAATTAATTAATTAATTAATACGCACGCTAAGTGGGCAATAGTATCTGTTACATATTAACCATGGACAACCATGGCACAAGGAGAGGAGAGAAAAGAGAAAGCTTGGATTTTTTAAAAATAAGAGGAAAAAATCCATTCGATTGATCCTTTTTATTCCGATTGACACTTTGTATTCGATCTACCCTTTGTATTCCAGTTTTCATTCTTGTGTTTCACTTTTTAATGTCTTTTACATACTGCGGCAATGCCAGCAACGCGCGAGTTGAGTACTAGTTAATAGCACCAAGATAGTGGTATTGTATAATTAATAAATAAACTCTAAAACGGAAATTAAGGATAGAATTAAGAAGCTATTAGTCTTCCTCTCTTTTGTTTTTGCTCGTCCCTTCACACGGCTTCGTTGCTTTTCAACCCCCCTTTTGTTTTTGCTTCAACTCTACCCTCCCTTCAGCGTAGCTGCAGCAGAGCAGTGGTTGTGGTGATTCTCAACTTCTGCAGCCCTAATTGACCAGGTATGCTCAGATTTTGTCCCTCGATCGAATCGAAATGTTTACGGCGTAACAAATCTCGCGTGTTTATGTAACATTTCTCATTGTTTCCTTCCGATGTCAAATACATGGCATTCTGTGTGGGATTTTCCCCTGATGGTTCGTGTGGCATTCGCCGGTGTTTGTGATGCTCTATGGGCTTGTGTGCGGGCTTGATATGGAGAGAGGGATTATTGTTGGTTCCGGTCCATGAGACCCATCAGCCAGTACATATCCGCCATGCCCTTAAAAGAGTGCCTCCGCTGCCCACTTAGCTGCTAGCCGTGAAAGAAACTAGTGGCTCGGTAGGTGTGATAGCGGCTGGTCCACTTCCTGGCAACAGAAAACACACCACGGCCATGGCCATAGTCTTCACCTTCAGTGTGGATGCGATTCAAGAATCTTGAGTTAGTGCCAGTAAGCAGCAGCGATAACAATCCTATTTGAATAGAGCCCTGTGGCAGGCACTGGCTAAGCAAGGATCTATCGAATGAAATTCATGAATGCAGAAAAAGGGGTCCACCTCAGGCGTCCCCACTTTGCAGAGACCCCGCTCCCCCCCCCCCCATGCCATTCCATGAAGAGAGCCAATTCAAATTGCAGCAGTTTTGTATGAATGGCACTAGCGTTGTCAGATAGTGCACGGCTCAACAAGAAGGAAAGCTCAGCAGTTAACAAACAGCTAGCCTACACCCGTTGGATGCACTACAAGCCCTCTCCATGAAGCTTAAAACTCAACAAGCTTAAAATTGATAGAATGCACGGAGGAAGAAGGGAAAGTGGAAACACAGGAGAGAGAGTGAGAGAGAGATGGACAGGAAACACAGGTATGGACCTGCTCTCAATATCATCATCCAAGGATACATGTCCCGAGCAAGAGGGGAGAAGGCCTTGTATGAGAGGGACTGTAGCAAACAATGCTAAGCAATGAAATAGAGTGTGCTGCATGGCTGTCGTCAGCTCGTGTCGTGAGACGTTTTTGGTTAACTCCTATAACGAGCGAAATCCATATATACAAGGTCCCATACTTGAACTTATCCCAACCTTTCAAGGTAGAAGCCGCAGATTGTGGCAACACTACTTGCTGCTGTTGCTAAGCTTGCCTTTGCAAGTTAAGCGGAAACAATGTTAAGGTTTTTTTTGTGTTGGAATTTGTCATGAATACCACTCTCGAGCTCACGTATGAATAAGCACAGGTGAATCTGGCTTATCTCATTGCTTGACTATAACACATGAGACCATGGAGCCATGGGGACTCGAATAGTGTGTTGGCTGCTTTGCACCAGCAATTGTTCTGGTTCTCGGAGTTATGAATTTTACCTTTCTTACCCATTAGATCAGAAAACAAGCTAGGTAGGTAGTCCACCAGTTAATGGCTAGGAATTTCATCCTCAACCGGCCACCGTTCTCCTCACCCTCCTTGATCACCAAGTAGTCACCTTTCCCAGGATCTGCGCCTTCTACTCTTCCAACTTGGTCATTTGGTCTGCGATTGCTCACATCATCTGCCGGAACATCTCTGTAACACTCAAGCCTGTTGCCCTAGCTGGGTTGCGTGGTGCACTCTAGTCCCAAGGTTCTTGATCTCTCTCGCTGTCAAAGCTCGCCATAGCAAGAAAACGCACTTCCTTTCCAGAGCGCAATCTGACCATCCACTTTGTGTGTGGGAGACTTCTGGAGGTTTCCGGAGGCTGACAACCAACTGTCCTTGGAGGGACAAGAGTCACTCTGAAGGGGTAGTCACCGAAGTCTGAAAACCAACCGCACGAGCGAGAGAGAATTTCTGGTTTCTTGCTGAATCTTCACACTTGAAGTAGGCTCTGATACCATTGTAACATATGCGGAAGCTTTCGGGGAGATCGGTAACTTCAATGCTCAGAAAAACAGCACACTTGTCGCGATGAAATTAACACACAAAACTGAATGTAGATGTGCAGAAAAATAGAGAGAGAGAGAGAGAGAGAGAGAGAGAGAGAGAGAGAGAGAGAGAGGGAGAATAGGACACAATTGGGTCCCGAATACCCTCTGTAGGGCCCCCACCACGAATGGTGTATTTGCTTTTATTAGAATGATGCAAAATACTGAAATAAAAGACTGACTGAACCTTCTTGGCTGAGATGGATCTCTGCCCTTGACCTTCAATCCTTCACCCCTTCTGTTTGAGCTTGATCTAGGCTGTCCTGGCCCTTGTTTCAGCTTCAGCACTTGATGAATGATGAGATAATTGAAATGATTTGTGGGCTGGGGTATTTATACCCTTCTGGACAGCAATTGGCTGGCTCAAAAGCAGTCGGCTGTCTCAAATTGCTCCACGACTGGAAAAATACAGCAAATAGACTAAATAATGCTGCGCATGACTGAATATTGGACTGGGCACTTAGGCGCACGATGAATGGGCTGCTGGGCACTGTGCGCATGAGATACTGGAGGCTGGGCAGCCTTGTATGGGCTGCCCCACACTTGCCCTACAGCCCCTTAGGGCTGGATAACCATTCAGCTACCCTTGCAAGAGCCCTAGGGCTGTCCTACAGCCCTCCTATGGCCCTCCCATGGCTGGTGGGTACAGCCAGGGCCTTCCTGGCCCTTATGGGGTTGGTCTTACACTTTCCCCATGCCCACAAGAGTCCTTGGGGTAGCCCTATGGGCTGGCCCCTTTCCTATATGCAAACCCTAACTGTCTACACAGTGATCTGGCATCCAGTATCATACCAGATACACAAAATCATTGACATCATTCCAAAGGGAGACTCACAGCGCAGACTGGCACCGTTTCATCTGACCTTGGACTCATGTGCAGGACAATGCACACCTGACCTCGGACGACTGGAATGGAACCCCGGCTAACTCGACTGGAATGGAACCCCGGCTAACTCGACCCGGACTGGGCTCACATGGGACCAGTTTTTCATCCCAGGTCCTGCACCTTTTGCACAGATATGTCTACGTGGCATCCAAGTGCGGGATGCACGTGACAGCATATCAGGAAGCTTTTCAATTGAGGACAACTGATTAAAAGCCGAGGAGTTGTCACTGGCCTTTGTATTTTGACATCCAAGGAACCAGGAACAAAGGAGAATGCTCTAGATTTATATTCCACTGCAGGGAATTGAGTATTCTAGGACTCGAGGGAGGTTGTCCAAGTTGTATCCAAAAGGAGCAACTCTGAGATTGAACAACAGTAAAGCTTTTGTACAAGAGTCATGGGACTAGCCATCTCATGGAGGCACTGTTTATCGACGAAGGAAATCAGAATTGAGTACATCGATATGAATACTGTTAGTCTACCATAGTCAGACACTGACATGCGTGGTTGAACTACAGTAGGAACTGGTGTAAAAACCAAAAAATTGTTGTCAAAACCAAGGAATTGTTTGTGCATTCATTTGTTCATTTGATTTATGCTTGTGAGCATATCTGTGTATGTGTGTGCCGAGACGCCCGGTTAAATCCAAGGATGAGCATGAACCTAGAAGTTACAACTTACAACTTACAAGTTATTATTCTATCAACTTGAATGTAGGTAAATCTCGATGACATCAAACTCACTACAAAGAACCTCATTCTATCAACTTGTTGCTAGTGGTTCTCATTCCACCACCACGAGCAGAGGAGGTATTACTGTGGCGAGTCGAGGCTTTCAAATTAGACGGGGAGGAGCTCGACCACCCATCCAAACATATCGTCGACGGGCTCTACTAGCTCTTCTACTTATTCTGCAGATGAGGATACATCACCTTGTCAGAATGGAGCCCTTGAGGATGTAGATGCCCAGAGCCCCGAGTATGATGATGATGGCAATCTTATCTCATATGGGGATTTTCATTTAGAATCTAGTGAGGAGCCTTCTCCTAGTAGTGATGAGAGTGAGGCTGGTAGTGGTAGATTCGATAGTCTAAGGAATCTTTTTAATGTATGAACCATGAATCTATTATCCACTCACTATTTTGAGTGTTCAATCATTCTTAATTTCCATAAAATTTAATGGTCTAGCTCTACCATCTAAGGTCTTGAAACTTCTCTCTCTCTCTCTCTCTCTCTCTCTCTCTCTCTCTCTCTCTATATATATATATATATATATATATATATATATATATATATATATATATATATATATATATATATATATATATATATATATATATATATATATAACACACCTCTAATGTTTCTAAAAAATACGAGTCTTTCGAGGTGCGAACCATACCCGCCTCGTACCAAACACCTCTGACGTTTCTAACAACCATGGTCAATGTTAGCTCTGTCGCAGTAGGTGCACCTCATCTTGCTTTTTGGTTTGAATGGTTGTCCCTTGCATGTCTTTGAAGCTACTATCCCCCTATGCTCAGCGAATGGCTCTATGTTTGGGCGGTGAACTAGATGCCCGAGTCTTTGTGCGTTTTCCTTTTTGTTTATGCTTTGTTGTAGGGTCTGTCAGCCTGGGGGCTTGACAGGAACTATGCTAATGCAATGCAAGCATAGTCAGTGGTCACTAAAAACATGAAATGGGAACAGAAACGTTCGAAGATTGGAAATGGGGAAACGAGTTTTTAGGGGTGGAAACAACCATTTCTTGTGACAATATCACTTGGGAATTGAGAAATGGCCATGGAAACGGATGGGGTCCTAAAACAGAAAAATCGTTTCTAGGCACCGAAACGGCCGTTTCCCGTGACTATGAATGCAAAAGCAAAAGTCAAAGCCGATAGATGCCCATACCCAAATTAGTAGCAACACCAGAACCTAGAGTCATGTGAGCCTAAATTCAAAGATCATTTCAGAGAAAGATGCACAGAGTTCCACTTCCGAGATATACCCCAAGATCAGTATCCCAGAGGATGTAACAAGACAAAGCCATAAGAGGAAGAAGAGCTTGAAGTGGGAAGTGCATTGTACATCCTAGTGCTCCAAGTTCAACACGAGGGGATGTCACATGCATCACCCATGTGAGTGCACCATGGACAAGGCTTCAAACATTAGCGGACTCAACTGCAAGATCACAAGTTGAATTGGTGCCTTTTGGGCAGCCAAAGATCACCCAAAAGGGTCCGAGCCAGGCACCCATGGGTTAGGCACCTTTTCCACACAGTGTGAATGTATAATGAGAGTTTTAACACATTTATGTGGACAAAAAGGGGCCGCCCAACCTGAAGGAATATTCTCCAATAAATAGGCAGCTAAGGGACATATGAGGGTATCCACGTGCCTGATTTGAAAAACTTAAGTGAGGAGCAGCCAAGGTGAGTTGTGGATCAAAAGAAGGACTTTCCCAAGCAGCCAGATTCAGCCCAGGAACAACCGGGCAGTAACATTTTGTTCCGGCATGTAGCATTACTTGCAATACATTCCATAGATTAGGTATACCATACCTCTTTCATGTGTATTTGCAGATAAGTGCAGTCCCTCAAAATGAGGAGCACTTGATTTGACAGGTGGGACACTTGCTTTTCACCTACTTTCAACGGGATCTTTGGTCTTCAAGTCTTCTTTTTCTGTCCTCGATCCTTTTGGTGTTCACTTGATCTTTCTTTAAATCGTTTGGTCCTCTCTCACAAAATCACTCGAGACTTTTTGTTCTTGGGCATCACGCACTTACAACAGAGAGTGGAGAGCTTCTTAGTTCCTGCTTAATATTGGCTTCTTGAATTCCTCGATCGTCCACTCTATTAGAACCATGTGCCTACAGGCAGCTATAGCCCGTCATTGGTGTGCATTTACAACTACCTAGTTTGTGAAAATTGTAACCTACTCTCATAGTCAATCAATTTACATCATCTCTTCGTGAGAGCTCACAAGGTCTACTAAACGCTACCTCTCTTATGCTACCCTGTACATGTCCTCAGTTGCCTTTGCACATGTATGTGACCTCTAGTAACTCAATAATGAATGACTACTATGCTCTATTGATTTCATAGTCACATGGAACGGGAAACGGGGACGGGGAACGGGTCCAAAATGCCCATCCCTTGTGATTGTGGTGTGTGTACGATGGGGAACAGGGGAACGTGGGACGGGAATATTTTGCCATCCCACCGTCTCGAGGTTTGAAAATGGCCATCCCCTATGACTATGATTGATTTAATGGAAGATCTGTGGGGAGTAACATGTCTCAAAATGCCTCACTCCCTGTGTTTTTCACTTTAATATAGAATAAGATATATGTTTGTACGTATAGGGGCTTCAAATGCTTACAGTTTCTTGGCAGTCATGTTTCTTTGCCTCATGCTGGCACATATCCTGTTTTATTGAGTAACAAGTGAATTGAAATGTCAAGTGCTATCTATATTCAGCTCCCAAGTGTTGATGAATAGAGACATAAGCTTTTGAACAAGATTTGGAAGCGGAGGCAAGGAATCTTTACTGGAAAGTATGTGAAGTGGTTTATACAGGTAGCATTCATGATGCCCCCTGATGCACACACCAATCAAAAATGGAGAGAGTAGACTAGCTCCAAGTTTTTTGCTTGAGAGTTCAAAATGCAAACTCATGCCCAGGTGGCTGGGCAGCATGGGCAGCCACCAGAGCATATGAATGGTGGTTTGCCTCTTTCTAAAAAAGGTCTGGCTGCATGGCGGAAGCCTTGGCACAGAGATGACGATGTAAATCTCCGCCGGGAGATCTTCTCTCAAATGTGAGTGTCCTTTGTGTTTATTTTTTCAAATGCTATGGTTGGCACCTGCATTACCTTTAAGGTAATCTATACTGCAGTCACACACACATCTTCTTTTGTTTTTTTTTTCTGCCACAGTACAAAACTTCTGCAGAAGCGTGTGTTGGAGAAGAAGGTGCCTGAGATTTCCAAGGATGTGGAGATGGCCTTGTACTTGGATGCTACCTCAAGGGTATTTTACTGTTTTCTTATGATATATCAAAACATGAACCTGTGTGCAGGTTCTTTTTGTGTTGGTTGACAGATGCTTATATAAGAGATTTATGCCTGTGTGTTGTCAGGAAGAGTATGGAGATTTGAATACATTGGAACGCAGGATTTGTTCTTTGATGCTGCGCTTGAGAAATAGTCAGAAGTCAGCTCAGCAGGGAGCACGACCAGGTTCTGGGTTTTCTAAGGCTTCCACACCTGGTTGCTCTGATGGTGCAGTATTCTCCCCTGGCAGTATCACAGATGCTTCGACTCCAGGATCAGGAAGGATTTTGAACACGGGTGGCGCTGCTACTGCTTTTTCTTTTGATGTTGGGAGTGTTAGCCCTGCAGCAAGTTTTTGTAGCAACATGTTTGCTTCAGTCAGTGGACAAGCCTCCTCATTGGGTGCATCTGGATCTGGATTTGAAAAAAATGCTCAATATAAGTCAAGTGCAGGCATTCCAAGTGCAGGGAGCTGGATGATTCCTACTCCTGGCTTGAATCTCAGAAACAGTGAGGTTTCTTGTAAGCCTCCAGATCTGCCCTTTAGCGATGGATCTATGAACAAGTTGAGTGAACCGCTGTTGTCTACAGGGTCAGGTTGTCAATACTTTGGTGGGGGGACAGGTATCCAAAGAGGTGGTCTGCTCAGCAACAGTGCTCAGCTGGGAAACATAGGAATGCCTGATGGAGTTCAGGTTATGGGGCAGGAACAGGGGCTTGTCAATGGTGCCTCTGTTTTTCATAGCTCATCAAATATGAAGCAGGGTTTTGTGCAAACTCATCCTCAGTATCCACATTATGTTGGTCAGTCACTGCCGCAACAGCAATTATATGGTAAGCTGGAGCCTAGGATGGTGTTTAGCATGGTTGGCTGATGGCATGTGTTTAATAGGTACCCTTTGTATTCTTTGATGTAGACAGTGTTGTTGCCGAGTGGTTGAACTCTATGCTTTGCATGTTGCTAAGGAGACTCCTTTTTTTTTGCATGCAGGTGTTACAGGGGGTGATGGGTATGCAGTAAGTGCTACTCGTCTTGTGGAAGGTAGCAGTTTCTACAACCCTATCTTGCCCACAGGGTTTGCAACATGTAATTCAAGCTCCTTGACTTCAACACTAGCAAATTCGATCCCTGGTATGCCTGCTAAGCAACAAGATCTTAAGCTCTCTCAGAGTTTTCCTTCTCAACCTTCATCTCAAGGTGGTACTTCAGCTCAAAGTCCCATTTTATCAATCCTCTCTCGACAGCAGTCGGGGAGGAGTCTTGTCATTCCAAATCAGTGTAGCATAGTTGGAAGTGATGCTGATGGGTTGAGATCACATGCACCTCCTCTTAAGGCCCCTTCAGATCAGTGCCAGTCGAGAAGGGACCAGCTCTCTTTGCCGCAGGCATTTGAGACGCAAGGAAACCAGGACGTAAGCTGGATGGAAAGGGGTGCTGAAAAACAATGTCATCTGCAGTATGAGCCACAGAAGTTGCAACAGCCCTTTCAACAGGGCTCATATGCTGTTCAACAGGTAGAGCACAGTGAACAGGCTTGCCAAGCTAGTAGTGCTGATACAGGACAATCAGAAGTAGTCAGCAATGATGACAGTCTGGCACCTAGCGGACTCAAGGAGATAGGCAACTTGTCACATTCACAACAAGTAAAGAGGCAGCAATGGCTATTAATCTTCTTACGGCATGTCAGCCGGTGCAAAGATTCCGGACAATGTTCTGTGGCCCATTGTGCAGTTGGACGTGAGTCATGGAAGCATCTCACAGCCTGCCAAGCTTATCCATGTCCATACCCAAGGTGCATGTCCTTGAAGTGGCTACTTCAGCATCATCAAAAATGCAGGAATTCCAAATGCGTAGTTTGTGGTCCAGTGCGCAATTATTTTTCACATCAAGCAGCAGCTTTTCGAGCTAAACTGCGAAAGGGTGTGAGTGTGCAACCTGCTGGCACTGTAAGGGATCCTGCATCTAATGAGGTGGATTCACCCCCTATGAAGCGAGTGAAGGTGGAAGATACATTGTCAACTCCAAAAGCTGTGAAAGATAAACTTAAGAACTTAATTGCTGTCACAGTAGATATTGAGCCTCACACCTCAGATCAAGGAGTTGGGTTGCCTTCTCTTAAAATTGAATCTCCTTCTGAATCATCTCTGAGTGCGGGATCACATCTACAAGGGAACACGAAACTTGATGCTGTGAATGATATGAAAGTAAAAGAAGATGCCACTCTTCAGGTAGCAGGCTCAGTGACCCTACAGACAGATGAGAAATCAAGTAAGCAAGCTGCAGTTGTCACTACTGTGGTACCTTTCAAAGGCACTTCAGATGCAGACAAGCCTGTGAAGGCAAAAATCTCTGGAATTTCGTACATTGAAAGCTTTTCCCCACAGCAAATCAGACAACATATCTCCAGCTTGCGGAAATGGATTGGCCAGGTATTGTTATCAGTATATTTGATATGTTAAGAGGCATTGTGAGAATTGCCTTGTTCCTGTGATTAATGTAGATTTTGCTTGCTTACTCTGTGTCTAGCAGAGCAAAGGCAAAGCTGAGAGAAATCAGGCTATGGAGCGTCAGATGTTGGCATCAGCTTGCTCGGCATGTGCTGTTGAGGATCTTTATTTTGATCCAATACCTAACTTCTGCACGCAATGTGGGTGCCGCATAAAAAGAAATGCTACTTATCATAGTACAGGCTCTGGAGAGAACAGCTTTAGTTACTGTGGGCCTTGTTACAATGCCATTCGGGCTGACATGCTGGAGACCGATGGTTTCAAGTTGCAAAAGTCTATGCTCGTAAAGAAGAAGAACGATGAGCAGCGGGTTGAAGGGGTAAGTTGAGCAAGACCATGATGCTGCAGATGTTCAGGTATTTGGTTATAAAAGCATCTTAATGGATTTTATATGATAATGACAAGTGCTTGGTTTACCAGTGGGTCGAATGTGACAAGTGCAAGAAGTGGCAGCATCAAATATGTGTATTGTTTAATGCTCGAATCAACAAAGAAAGGTCAGAGTATGTTTGTCCGGAATGCTGTATAGTGGAAATGGAGAGATCTGAAAGGATGCCTCGGCCTGTGAACTCTGTACCTGGGGCTAAAGACCTTCCAAGCACAGTTTTAAGTGACTACATTGAAGAGAGATTGGCCTTAAAGCTGGAACAAGAAAGGGATGAGCGAGCCAAGGCACTGGGAAAAAGTCGTGAAGAGGTGCCAATTGGATCTGTTTCGTATATATGTGTGTGTGTGTGTGCATGCATGAATTGTGATAAAATGCTGTTAACATTACCGTTATGCCTGTTGTACATGGCAGGTTCTTACAGCTGAGGGCCTTGTTGTGCGAGTTATATCATCTGTAGACAAGAAACTGGAGGTCAAGCCAAAGTTTCTAGAGCTATTTCAGCAGGAAGACTACCCTAAAGACTTCCTATATAAATCCAAGGTTCAAATCTACTAATCAATGGGGCTTCAAATGCATGTTTTTACAATGAACATCTATCATAAAAGCTTACAAGCACCAAAACTGGCACATGTTGCAGATGTTAATGCTTTTCCAGGAGATAGAAGGTGTGGAAGTGTGCCTGTTTGGCATGTATGTACAGGAGTTTGGGGCAGAGAGTCCTCAACCAAATCAACGGTGGGTGTATCTGTCGTATTTGGATTCTGTGAAGTATTTCAGGCCTGACACGAAGACTGTTAGGGGAGAAGCTCTTCGTACTTATGTTTATCACGAGATTCTGGTAATGTATCCTTCACATTAAGCATTTTCTTTGTATCAGAATATGCATCTATGCTGGCTGTTAATTGAGAGGGGCTTGGGCATGCAACTGCTCTCATGTTTAGTATATGTTGCATGTAAGGGCACTTATTTTTTTGTGTATTTGTCAAATGCACATGTGCGACTGTGTCTTGGTTTGGTAGTATCATCCTGGTAGAGGTTCTACAATACATGGGACTTTTAACAGGATCTAATTGGGGGGCAGTCAGGCAGGCACTTATCCTAATCATAGGACAAGGCCTTTATTGGGGTAGATGCAACATTGCCTACGGCCAAAGATGGGCTGCCTGATTTAAGCGTAAGGCCTCTACTTGGACTGATGCAGCATTGGCTATGGCTGTAAGGTGTAAGGCTGGGGTTTATGGCTCTTACAGCTTCTAATACATGCACTTGGTAGATGGAAGCCAATTATCAGTAGTACAAGACTTGACCAAAATATCATACTGTGACTTGGCATTTTGGTCAAGAAGCAGCCCACTGATGGTGTGCCAAATATCTAAGCCCACTTCAATTTACATGTCAACTCTCGGCCCAATGTAAAGGCCCCTTTCTTGCACCTTTCACTGTGTAATTTGGTGCTGGTTGCGTCTGCTGATTTTCCAGCCTCTCTTGGACCAACTGCTGCTGCCTGGGTTGGTTCAACTTGTATTGCTTGCTTCTGTAGACTCTGTGGGCTCTTGCGTCTTGTGTTCATAGTGGTGTATGTGAGACATTGACAATTGTCTAGATGTTTATTCAACTTTTGGTTGTATAATCCCTAGGAATTGCCAGGTCTAAAATGCTAATACTTGCCCAATGTTAGATTGCCTATCTAGACTACTGTAAGAAGCGTGGCTTTAGCAGCTGCTACATCTGGGCCTGCCCGCCTCTAAAAGGCGATGATTATATACTTTACTGCCATCCTGAGATCCAGAAAACGCCAAAGACAGATAAGCTTCGGGAATGGTGAGTTAATACTTCATTAGATTTGTGGGGACAGATAGTTTAACAAATACAAGGTTAAGATTTTCTTTTAGCTTCTCCAGTTGCTGATTAGAGTCAGTGAGCTCATTTGCAGGTACCTAAGCATGATATCAAAAGCAAAGAAGGAGAAGGTAGTGGTTGCTAACAAGAATTTGTACGATTACTTCTTCACATCAAATGGTGACTGTAAAGCCAAGGTAACCGCCGCACGCCTCCCTTACTTTGATGGAGATTATTGGCCAGGAGCGGCTGAAGACATTCTTCAGCAGCTTCAACAAGAGGAGGAAGGCCTCCATTCTCAAAGGAGGGGCAAGACCAAAAAGGCAGCTATAAAGAGAACAACAAAGACTTCAGCACAGGCAGAGCTTGCAGGCAATGTGTCGATAGACCTCCAACTTATGCATAAGGTAATAATTATAGTCCCCTCTCTTACTTTGACTTTCTTTAGTTAAAGGGATGATCTTGTTTGTTGCCCTGTGCTAGTCTTCAATTCACTCCAGAGTCGAGTATTGATCAATATTTTTGCCACAGCTGGGACAGTCTATTGTGGCAATGAAGGAGGATTTCATTATGGTTCATCTGCACCATGCGTGTTCACGCTGCCGTACCTTCATTATCTCAGGCCACCGTTGGGTTTGCCAACAGTGTGCCGGTAACTTCCAGCTGTGCAGTAGGTAAGCAACATTCTTCTGCATCTTTTTGTTGGGTTGTGACTGCATCGTAATGGTATCAATTTGTGGCAGTTGCTACGAAGAACATCAAAAGCTAGAAGAGGAGGAGAGACATCCTAGTGGCAAGAAAGAATGGCATCCATTATCAGTGGTAGCTCCCGTTTTAACAAAGATAACACTTATTTGCATGCTCTTATATATGTGTAGGCTCTGAAATGCAGAAAGCTCTCCTAACTAAGATGCACCATAGATGATGTTCACAGAATCCCCAGTCATTTGGGCGATCAGAGATCATATTGTCTTTCAAATGGAGGATGCACAAAGTGTTCTATTTGAGTTGGTTTAAACCATAGAAGGGACCACCTCCAGATTGAAGAGGAAAACACTGTTAGCAGTCATCTCCTGTCTGTACACTATGTCAGGGCCTCTGTTGTGGGTGTGCCGGCCCAGTTTTGGTGTGTCCCCATTTTTCCTCACTTCCATGTATTTTTCCCATTTCTTTCTGGGTGTGGGAGGGCTGTCGGCTACCTCTTTGTGCTGGCCGACTGATGGACTCTCACCCGACTAGATGCTCTGCCCTGGCCGACTGGAGACATGCTGGCCGACTGCCTTTTTTCTGGCCGACTGGCAGTAGCAAGTCGTGGGCTGCTGTCGGCTGTGTTTATGCTGGCCGACCAGCAGCCTGGGGCCATATATAATGGCCCCTTGCCTGCCCACATTGTTCATTGTGTATTCCGGGATTTCTTTGGTGTATATAGCAGAGTTATACTAGCTTCTCTCTCTCTTGCATATGTGTATTGCTCTCTACAGCAGTTGTCTTCATTTCCGCTGTGCATTCTGACAAACACATGGAAGATAGTGAGGCTGTATAGCCACACTTGGGCGGTTGGCAGGTGAGTGGACCTGACCAGTTTGATAGACAGACCCATCTCAACCTCCTCATCCAACAAGCAGCAGAATTGGTGCCATTTACCTTTGCCTACTACTCAGTCCTCAAGCATTTCCAGTCCCTGGAGTGCTTCCGCATTTTAAGATTAAGCTGGGTTGAGTCAGCTATCAGGTGCCCTAGAATGGCCCATATTGGAGGTCGCCTGGATCTGCTTCTATTGTTATGTTGTTGTCCATGAATTTAGAAGGCATCAGCTATTGCAGTAAAGAGTATTGCTCTTTGTCTTTATTGTGCTGGGCATCAAAGAATGACATGCTCTTTGGTCCTGCTGCATATTATATACCGTGCATGTTTGCAGCCCTTGGTTCTCATGTATGGATGGCACACCTCTCACTGCGGCAGGCTGTCCGACTGCCTATGTGCACATGCTTGACACATTCTCTGCCTGCCCAGGTCCTGTACACTGCTGTCCAGCCCGTCTCTTGCCTTGTAGGTGTGCCACAACTACTGTCACACACAGGAGAAGGGTTGCAGAGCCACTTGCTCTTTTTGTAGGGAGTAGGACTTGCGTGTTAACCTTGACAAGACAAAACTGTTGGTCTATCAACTACATTTTTGTTGTAATTGTCTAAGAAAGGAGGCTTTCCTCGTGAGTGTGGACAGGGTGTTGATTGGGGTTAGCAAGGTAGACAAGTTAAGGTTGTGGATTGGGCCTTGCTCTTGATGGTAAGTGACAACCTGAGTAGGGTTTGGTAGTGAGTTGTGGGGACATGGAAATTAGGCATATCGAATATCACAGTTGTCTTCAGTCCACTTGATGGTTCAGCCGATGCCTGGTCTACATCGTCCTTGTGTTTGGCAATCCTTAGTGTCAACCGTCATCAGTAAGTTTTCTGCATTTTAAAGTTCTCCAAAGCAGTAAAGCAAATGCTCTTGCTTGCGGAAGGGGCCCCTTAAGTGGTAGATTGGGATCCAATCTAGTGTCCACTCTACAGTCTCTCTCTACAGCTCTATCTCCTGTGAATAAATGACGATTAAAGTGGATTGCTTCATGCTCACTAACATGAAGGTATAAAGGCGGCCTTCTTGTGCGTGCTTATATTATACCAAACTCTATGTGCCTTGTCAATGCCGACTAAGTGCTACAAGCTCCAAGAGATTATCAATCCAACGTCACCAATCAACAGTCAATAGATTTTGTTGCTTCTCCACGTCTTTCGGCAAGAAGCTCCTCATGTCCACCAGAACTGGCGTTACCATGAGGCCCAAGTTCTGATGTCATGGAGTCTTTCCCCGAATGTAAAAAGCAATCAGTTTCTGACCTAAGAGTCTTGGGAAAAGTTCCAAACTCGCTTTTGGGACGGCCAAGACTCAACTGTCAGCCCTCTATTCTTGTCTCGATTTCCTCTACAGGTGCGCAGGCGTACTGGTGGTATGGGACGCTAGGGTGTTGTCGTCATGGCTTGGCTGACTTATGACAATTTGACCTCAGGCTCTAGGGTGGCTCTGGAATGGAGCTTGTGACCGGGAGGTTAGTCACAAGTCACAATCTATCGCGGTCATGGATTCAGATTCGATGCGGGTTACTTCTAAACCTATCAGGGTTTCTAGGTATATGGTCCTTACAAGCAAAGTGGTTGAGGAGCATGTGGTGTAGGGAGAGTTTGTGTGGGCAGAGATGAATGATGGATGAAAGTTAGGATGTGACTGGGGGTATGGGAAGGGAGAGGTTAAGGGCTGAAATATATGGCAGGAGAGGTGGTCTAGATTGTGGTGAAAGTGGATATGGATGAAGGTAGAAACTGCCGGCAGAGGGGGGCGTGGGTGTGGGGGCATGAGATGGTGAATGAGAGGTCAGCTTTTTATAGGTTGGGGGGGGGGAGTTGGGGGGATGAAGTCCTGGATGTGTGGCATGAGAGTAGGAGACCCCACAAGGTTGTCCAATGGTGTGGGAGCATGAGATGGTGAATGAGAGGTAAGTGTGGTCGGCTTTTTATAGGTGGGGGGGTCGGGGACGAAGTAGTGGATGTGTGGCAGGAGAGTAGGAGACCCCATAAGATAGTCCACTGTACTAGAGTCTCATGCATGAGAGAGAGAGAGAGAGAGAGAGAGAGAGAGAGAGAGAGAGAATTATATTAATGTCTACGGAAGGCCAAAACGGCCTATGAGACCAAATACGCAATACAAAGACCATGAAGGTATTAAGCCAAATGTTTGGGGCGAGCGAAAGAAAAACTTTTAAAAAAGTCCCAGTAATCATCTAATAAAGCTACGATGCCATGCATCAAGTACATTCACCTCAACTCAAAGATGGGTCTAATTTTTGGGTTTGGGTTTGTGGAAATCTTCAAGGAGGGCTCTGCCCTCGTTGTAGACTGTAACTACACGAGCTAGGTGTGAACATCCTTGCGCGACGTCTCGTGAACAATACGCGTGTGAACACTTCAAAATGTGATAGCCACAATGCACAAAACAATTGAAAGATACATCACTGCACAAGATAATCTGCAAGAGACAAGCACTGCACAGTACAACACCACTGGAGCTATGAACGGGTTGAACCTCCCCCTCAATACTGAATATTTAACCTGTACAAAGTTCCCAGGGGCTTGCCAGCCAAATAATTCAATGCAATGCAAATATGAAGACAAGTTACCTAAACAAAAGTGTGTCGGAGTAGACCGTTGATGCCGGACTCGTTGAATGAGTCAAAGTGACCTGACTACCAACCTCATACACCTGGAGCTGAGTGAACGTGTAACTGTCTTTCTGAGACCACACACAAATAGGCGCTTTCGTACTAGAGCCTGGCTCATTCAACTCTCTGAGAGTGTAGTGCAAGTCTTCGGGCTGTGTACACAAACATGTACTCATACAGCGCCAAGTACATGAAGACACTCGATAAAGTACTGGTTCTCTGTTGTTGTTGCCTGGTACTCAAGCAGGTACACAGGTAGATATAGAGCAGTAGGTACAGCTGGTGCAGATGATAGTACAAGTACAGCTGCTGACTCAACATGTACAGATCAAGTACACTGCAGGTACAGGTCTGGTACGTAGCAGGTACAGGTCAAGTACAGTGCGAAAACAGTTTCAAGCAGGCTGGGATGCGTGCACATGCATTATGCAATCGATGTATGTCCCCTTCTTGGAACTTGTGTCTTCTCGAGCATGGAAATGGCTCCGTGGGAAGCCTACAATGGGATCCGTGATAGTGGGTTCCACGTCCAGGCCACACTACAAGTGACAGGTGGCGTGGCCTCTTGTAGGTGTTCCGTTCCTCGAACTTGTGTCTTCCCGAGCATGGAAATGGCTTAGTGGGAAGCCTACACTGGGATCCTTGATAGTGGGTTCCACGTCTATCTGCCTTCTTGGTCACGCTCTTGCAAAGCATTCGCAAGTTCGCGCTGACGAAGACAAGGTCATTGGCACGCGAAGCTCCTTGGCCTCTCGTACCTTCGCACGAAATAGGGGAAGACCAGTTGGGTGGCCAAATGGTGATAGACTGCCCACTTTCTTTGGATCCCTGGTTCCACGTCCTGGCCACACTACGGGTGACATGTGGCTTGGCATCCTGTAGGTGATATGAATCCTGGCCTCAGTACGGGCGACCTGAAGCTCCCTGGTCTCTCGTACCTTGGCATGAAATAGAGGAAGACCACTTGGGTGGCCAAATGGTGACAGACTGCCCACTTTCTTTCTTTGCGTGAGAGAGAAAGAAAGAAAGACATATTAATGTTTGCAAAAGCCTCGGAGGGTATGTGAGACCGAAAAGGTAGTACAATGTATCCATGATGAATATTATTGAACCATGGAAAAGAAAAAACTGTCCCCATGCGAGAGATCCACAAAGAGTGAGATCTCATCGATATACAAACCAAATATTGTGGGAGAGATTGGGCAGCCCTGTTTGACCCCGGTAGTGTTGCAAATATCGTGAGAGAGCTCTTTGGTGCCCATATTCTACTACCATGACCCATGTCATGTCTGGTGGAAATTAGAGCTCTTGTAGGCGTCCCAACAAGCGGGACCGAGTCGAAGGCTTTGCAGAAATCCACAAAGCAGCAATATATGTGCTGTTTGTGTGTCTTCACCTCCTTGATGATGGCTCGTAGGTAAAGATGTGATCAATTGTAGGGTTGTAGTTTCTCCTCAAGCCTGCTTGCCAGTCTATATCCAGAAGCTGATCTCAGACTCTAGTATCGCCCATAAATCTTGGCCATTGTATGGCTAATCATTAGAGTCTAGTAATTATTTGGATCCATGGGGTCTCCTGCTTTGAGGAAGGGAACAATGGTGTTTGTGGTCCAAGCTGGGGGGAAGCCTTCACAAAGGGATCTATTAAGGAGTTATGAGAGAATGGGGGCTAATATGATGCTCATGTGCGAAATGGTCCGCATGTAGAAGGGATCTATTAAGGAGTAATGAGTGAATGGGGGCTAATATATGATGCCCATGTGCGAAATGCTCCGCACGTAGATCTTCATGATCTCTCGCCTTCCATTATGCAGCTTTAATAGAGCCACGTTGGCAGTATTGAAGAGGATAGATGACGTGGGCTGTGAGATGTCAGACATATGAGGTGTGGGCTGATCTGGAACATCATAAAGTTGTCGTGCATACGCTTCCCAAAGGAGAGCATCATTGATGGGTATTGGGGTGTTCTTTTCCTCCAAATGCATCCTTCTTAAAAAGAGCCGGTACAAGTCCTGTTTGTGTTTGGCTAGAAATGCAAGCTTCTTCCAAACGACAAAAGATTCTCTGCATTTCACGTTCCGAGATCAATGTGCGTTCTCTTTCCCGGAGGAGCTGAAGTCACGTGTTCTTGCATTCGGCATCATTCCCACCATGTTGTGGCTGTGATTTTGTGGGTGTTATGACTCTGTAGGGTGGAGCAACTCTGCAGATCAGTAAGCCTTGGGTGTCTACCTCGCTGCAGCTGGATCGCTTTGTCTAGGGAGATGCCCAGGAGGTGGGGTGGCACCTGTGGCACATGCAATGTCAGTGTTCCGCCTGGTCCGCCGAGTAGGGGCATCTGGGTCAGGGCTATCTCGTGGTCGTTGTCGAGGGCCTCCATCGTGGGTTTGATGAAAGAAGCTCGTGATGGTGGGCTGTGAGGTATCTGGGGTCTAAAGTTCAACCCTAAATCCTACATCTGTGTTTTCTTGCTG
The DNA here is from genome assembly GCF_041138505.1 of Cibotium barometz. Lineage (NCBI taxonomy): Eukaryota > Viridiplantae > Streptophyta > Polypodiopsida > Cyatheales > Cibotiaceae > Cibotium > Cibotium barometz. The sequence continues at coordinate 31,739,171 of NC_141079.1, read as the reverse complement.
CAATACTGCAGTACAACCATTGTCAGACATACTTTGTTCGTTCTTGTGCTCTTGCTTTTGTGAGAGAGAGAGAGAGAGAGAGAGAGAGAGAGAGAGAGAGAGATGAACTGATGTGCTTTGCTTTGCAGGAAGAAGTGCATGATGTTCCTGATGATACTGTGGACAGAGATGAGATAATGGAAAGTGAGTTTTTTGACAACAGACAAGCTTTCCTTAGTCTTTGCCAAGGTAATCAATACCAGTTTGATACTCTTCGTCGGGCGAAACACTCTTCAATGATGGTTCTTTACCATCTTCATAACCCCAATGCACCTGCGTTTATCACATCTTGCACCATCTGCCATAGTGAACTTGAGGCAGGACAGGGTTGGAAGTGCCAAAGCTGCAGTGACTTTGATGTTTGCCATGTGTGCTATTCAAGCCAAGAAGAAGTCCAAAGGCATCCTCACAAGTTTGTAGCACGCTCCATGGCAGCAGATTTGTGTGCAGCAAACACAGATCTCAGGAAGCAGCGCATGCTACAGGTTTACTTTCACTGCCTTTTTGCTCCTTTTGCATGCATGCATGCATCCATCCATCCATGCTGAATGCATGTATCCGTCCTTTTAATTACTGTGTGATAACATCTTATGTAAATGATCTTTTTTTTGACCTTATAGCTAAGGATGATGCTGGAGGTTCTTGTGCATGCATCCAAGTGTCGAGAAGCATCATGCCAATATGCCAAATGTCGGAACATGAAAGATCTGTTCAGGCATGGTAACTCTTGCACAAAGAGAGCAATGGGTGGCTGCTCCATCTGCAAGAGGATGTGGTTTCTTCTTACTGCACATGCTCGAGCTTGCAAAGAGACGGTCTGCACTGTGCCTCGGTGCATGTAAGACTACTCTTAAAGCCTACAGGTCACTCCTTCTATTCCTTGCTTTTCACACAAATTTTATTGACTGTTGATGCTGGTTGGGTTCAGGGATATAAGGAAGCATTTGAGACGGACACAGTTGCAGCAGGAGTCACGGCGTAGAGCAGCGGTAAATGAGATGATAAGACAGCGTGCTGCAGAAGCTGCAGGAGTTCATTGAGGCTGGGGTCTGTTGCTGGTTTCACTTCATGCCATCTTCATGTATCATCTGTTTTCCTGACTCGTGCTGGGGCCCCGGAGCAAGTGTAAATACGGCATCAAGGATTGAGAGAAACATGGCTTTTGTAAAAGCATCAACTCACCCCGCCTTCAGGTACAGGTTTTGCATCTTATTATTCACAAAACCAGTAGTACTGTATCTATCAGCCTCTTGCGCGCTCGTGCACACACGGTGGTCAGTTCTGAGGTCTTGTATACGTAGAAGTGTATTGTTGCAAAAGCAAGGGTTTTGGCTGTAATTCCGTGGGAGTGTTTTGGGCAATGCTTGGCCATGCATGGTCTTGGGTCTAGGCGCCACTTGGAAAGGCTGGGTCTGTCTGCTTTTGTTATTGCAGCTTGTGGCCGGCCACATTTTTTTGGGGTGTGACAGTGCTGCATCAGATCAGATCCAATGAAGAAATCTCTGGTTTCTTGCACAATTTTTTGCCCTTGTATGGGGTTTCAATTTTTCCAAATACATTTGTATATTCTTATGGCTTAGTACCTTGTTCTTGATATTAAGTTGGACCCCAGAAAATAATGATATTTTTTTTTGGCACCAGCATTTTTTGTCCTCATGCGGCTACTTGGCACCAGCATTTTTTGTACTTCATTGCCTTTGCTTCATGAAACCTTGGGCACACAATGAGGCCCAATATGTAAGGCCAAATTCACATGTTTACAAGCATGCATCCTAGCTGATGAATGATGGATAAACTTGAAGACAATCTATATATGTCACTGGAGACTTAGTAATATTATGTATGAAAACAAATTTTAGGAAGTTAAAAAATGTAAGCATTTAGATCACCTAATGTAAGCATTAGAGTGTTTCAATGTCAAGACTGCTTGTAAATTTTATCAATGGCTGGCAGTTTTCGCTTTCCTTGTTGCTTTTAAATGGACATGTCAAAACTCTCAAAGCTTTTGCTCACTAATGTAGCTACTGTCCTTGTTACACAATGTAGTACCTAGCCTTTTAGAATCTGTCCTGGAACCTGCATCATGTTGTGAGATGGAAGAAAGGTGAGCAATTAATGAAGATTGCACCATTTTCATAGCCCAAGAAACAACCAAGGACACAAATTCCAAGGGAAATAAACAAAAACATGGTTTTCCTCTTGAAGGTAAGGAGAGGAGAGTAGAAAAGGCTTGGCTTGTTCTCTCTGAAGAGTAAGGAGGAGTGGAAAAGGCTTGGGTTGTTTCTCTTCACAAAACTCGGTATAGTCATCACGCAAAATTATGTGCAACATCATCACACACCCACCACCACAGAATATTGTGTGCCACAAATTAAACATCACTTGAAAACCATCACCATCACACCATTTACCAATGCAAGGTATTCATTCCTCACACACACACACATGCACGCACGCACGCACGCACACACACACACACACACCCCAACACCCATTTACCATTCACCATGCAAGACATTCAGTCCACAAACACAAACACAAACACATCCACCCAACACCCATTTACCATTTACCATGCAAGACATTCACTCACACACATACACAACCAACACAAACTAAAGAGCAAGTAGGACTATAAGTTCTAGTACTCAAATTCCCTCAAAACTGTGAGCACTCGTGTAGTAAGAAGACTTCAAGCTGAGATGAACTAGCTGTCTGGTTGGTGTAAGTAGGAGTGGGTATGACAAGATCATAGGAGTTTGGTTAGGTTTATTCTTGGTGTTGGCACCCCCCCCCCCTCTGCTTTGGGTTTAGCAATCCTAAGTGACTATTAGGAAAGGGAGGAATGAGCATATCCAATGGATCTGCTTAGGCCTTGCCCAGAGTAACCACCCATGTGGCTAGTGATTGTAAACCTAAGGCTAGACATTTATGCATTTGTGAGACAACTAGGTTAACCAAAATTTAGCACCATTGTTGAAGGTTGTGTACCATGGTGTGGGTAAGGTGGCTCGTGAACTAAGAATGGGCCTCTTGGCTTATTTTTTATTCCATCTTTTAACGAAAAAAGATTTGAGGTGGACGATGGGAGGAGAGGTGGAGTGCCCATTTTATCTAAAGGTTGCAAAGTGGTCTCAAAGGTCATGATCTAACTTCTAACCTTGCCTCTCACCTATTTTATCAACAAGTTGAAAAGTAGTCTCAAAGGTCATTGATCTAACTTCTAGGCTTGCCCCCCCTCACTCTTTGTTTGTCCCCCTGACACCCCCCATATATCCCTCCTTTCACCAACCCCCCACTCCATACTCCCTAATTTTTTTCACAAACTGTCATGTGAGGCTCCACATCAACACCTCACGCAAAAAGTGACTCAAAAAAATTCCCCCCTCCTAACCCCTTTGCCAAAAAAAGAAAGAAAAGTACCTCCCCAAAAGCCCTATTATACCTACATATGATCAAAACATGGTTTTTGAAAGTTATTACCATCATATTATGCTCCATAATCTCCTTTCAAGCTTGCATGCTTTTGTTTTCCTGCCATTTTGCCTCCATATTCTCCATAAATTTTTCTTGATTAGCCTCCCATACACCATATTCTCCATGCATTTCCTCCCACGTTTCTTTTTCCATTCTAGCTCTCTTGCTTATTTACTCCTTCCCTCTTTTTGTTAAGGATTCATTCCCTTCTTGTTGTTATGTCATCTTCTTTAGTTTTTTCATCCACTTTTTTGTTTTTAGGGTTAAGGAAGATTCATAACTTTCTTCTCCATAGCCTCCCTTGATGTCTTTGCAGGCTCCATAAGATGCCCTAAGGACTCCATCTCTTTAGTGTTTATGCATAATGTCAAGGATGACAATGGACATTCGAAGAGAGAACAAAAAAGACTTCTAGATGTTAATGCATCCTAGTGCCATAGGCCCCCATTGAGTTCGAGAATGAGGGAGAATCATTGGGAAGGGTAGGGTGATTGATTTCAATGAGTCAAAAATTATTGTCTACTTGCAAGTGTGGAAAATGTGTACATCTCACGTGATTTGAATCTTGGCCTAAACAATGGAAATGTTAGGTTTCCAGCCAATTGTAAGTGATAAGATAGACTCTGTACCTAATTAAATTAAATTGTGCATATTTTGGAGAAATGGTATGGTTGATCTGATCTCTTCATATGTTTTTGACTCTTGTGTTCTTTTCTACATGTGCAATTATTTTCTCCTCAAACTTGGTGGAAGATCAACCCATCAAGACCTTTTGGCTCTTGTGTTATTTTTAACACGTATAGTTACCTTTTCCTCAAACTTGGTGGAAGATCAACCCATCAAGAACTTTTGGCTCTTGTGTTCTTTTTTTGCATGTGTAATTATCTTTGTTTTTGCAAGTGTGGTCATCTTTTCCTCAAACTTGGTGGAAGATCAAGCCATCAAAACTTAACAGAATATTTTGAGGCCTTCCATGCTAACGTGGGTGAGATTCTGTTACGTGTAACATTTTGTTACGCTTGATTATGCACTTGTCATTATATGTGCATTTCTATTATTGGTGTTGGGTAAAGAAAGGAGTCACTTGGATACAATTGGAGTTTAATGATGCAAGGGACAATGCCACATGGAACCACATGACATGTTTATGTAGATAAGTGCTAGAGTTCTTAATGGACGTGAGCACTTGATGTTGATGGGGTGCAACAATGGAGATAGGTACATCGATAAGAAATGGAAGTTTTAAAATCATTGGTAGAAAGGTTAGTGATGTTAAGGACAATAGTTGTTGATGTTCATAACAATTTATTTCTAATAATATAAGGGTTGTTTTGCAAGTTAGAAAACAAATGGATAAATCTTTGAAGTATGCACTAGGCTGACGATGATGTCATGTTACAAAGAAATTCAGCTTGAAGATGTATTTGTTGACTTGTGCATTTTCTCCCCAGTTGTGTTGTTTGAATGCATAACATTTTCTACAAAAATTGTAAAACTTCGCTAATATAATATTTTTTAATTTTTTCACATCTACCTTGGATATTTTGTTCAATTATCTTGTCTAATCTATTTTTAATTTGTTGTCTCATTTATTTGTTGTCTTTGATATGTATGGGGTGAATGTATCCTTAACTTTTTAACTATAAAAGTGACCTTTAGAACTCACCTCATTTGTTTTATCATTGTCAAGCAACCCTCCTAAGTGCTTTAGCCTATACTCTACCACACTGTAAGATTACTATGCCTACGATAAATTCTCAGAGATTTTGTCTAGGATGTAACTCATAGAAAAAGAAGACTCTTTGTGGTCTTCAACTAAGTGATTAATTTGACAAATATAATCACATGTGGCACATGTGATTTCTAAAAGCAGATCAATCTATTGGTCTTCAACTAGGAGATTTATTTGCCAAATATAATCACATGGAACACGTGATTTCTAAGAGTAGACCAATTTTCTAAGATGGAATTAAGGGATAAATAAGACCTCTTTTTGTGGTCATTAACCAAGGGATTGATTTGCCAAATATTAGCACATGGCACACATGTGATTATAATCACCAAGAGATTGATTTGCCAAAAGTAGATCGATTACATGCAAGAGAAAATCAAGCCCTACATGGTGGTGTGCAAGAGGCCTCCTAACTTTAATCAATTTAGAGCCTAGTTTCACCAACTGGTGAGTCCCATGCTACCTCCTAAGTTAAATAAATTCAGAGCCTATTTTCACCAACTCCTTGACTGGTTTCACAAAAAATCTATTGCCAACTACTATCAAAGTTACAATAAGGAGGATATGCATGCTTTTTTGGATGTTGACAATGTATGTTGTGTTGGTAATCACAAGGGAAGAGAGAGAGAGAGAGAGAGAGAGAGAGAGAGAGAGAGAGAGAGAGAGAGATTGCACAACTTGAATGATACTCATATGAAAGAATGAAGGACCCAAGTAGATGCTTTTATAGGCACCAAGGCCTTTGTCTTTTGACCCTAAATAAGAGGGTATTCACACCACAAAAGACACTAGACTCCAGACTAACTCTGAAATATCCTATAAACCCCCCCTTTGGAGTGATGGTGGAGTTGCATGCATTACCTTCAATAGTCCTGTACACCAACACAAGCAAAGACACAAGATGTGTTCCTCGGTTCAGACCCAGAGGCTAGTAAGCATGCCTTAGAGGCTAGTGAGCATGGCACAAATGGCTCGGAGGCTTAACAAGCATGGCTCAGAATGGCGTAACAAGCATGGTCTTGGCGAAAGACTCAAAGGTGAGGTCCTGCCTCGGGTCACAAAGAAAGCGTACATAGGCGTACCAAAACAGCCTCCCCAACTCAAGCAGGGGCAGAAAGTTTATGATGGAGAGGAGCCTTTTATAGAAAATAAGGGATTACAAAATCCAAAAGGATTCAAAAGATAAATAACTTAGATTTTGGGGGACTACTCGTCGGCAGAGAACCCTTGACTCAAACATAATGGGAACTAGAAGGCCCAATCATAATCTTCCTTGTGAAGAGAAAGATTCTCCATTGTTGATGCCATGAATGCCTTTTTGTCTGGTGCATGAATTTGTTCTGCTTCTTGAATTGCTAGGTTTGTATGCTCGTGCTTCTACTCTTTTGCCAGTTTCTTGAAGCACTTTTCTTTTGTGTGACCAAGCCTATGGTAGTATGCACTTAGCTTCCCCCCTTTCTTGCCTTTCCATTTGACTACCATAGCATTGTCTAAACCCAATATATTTGTACCTTGCTCTTGAAGACGATGATCTTCTTCTATTAAAACTAAAAGCATGTCATCAAAGGGTGTCTCTCTTGTCACTCTAAGAAAACTAAAAGCATGTCATCAAAGGGTGTCTCTCTTGTCACTCTAAGAAAGTCAAGATCTTCCTTCTATACTGGATAGAAGAACAACCTTTTGATCATCTTCTTCAACATTTACTCCTAGATTGAAGAGTTGTTGCAGTATTGAGCCAAGTTTGCTTAAATGTTTACTTAAGTTCTCTTCTTCACTCATCTTTAAACCAAATAATTTATGTTTCAGGAAAACCTTAGAGTTATTATCCTTGTTCCCGAATAAACTTTCTAACATATCCCATACTTCATTAGCAGTCTTGGTGAAGTCCACATAATGAACATGATGGTCGGACGATGCAAGCCCAATGAGGTCTAGAGCCTTGCCACTACGTTCTTGCCAAATTCAATTTTTCTCAGCCCCCTCACTATTTCTAGGTTTCTTGTCAATGCCGTTGACCAAGAACTACAAGCTATCCCTCATGAGATAGAGATGAAGCTTTATCTGCCAAGTAGAGATTTTTTCTCACTAAATTTCTCGATATTGAAGAGCCTTTTGAAGCTCTCCATTTTACTGGAAAATACCCAAGCTTTTACAAATAGGGAAAAAATCATCACACTAATTGATTTGGGTAGGTCTTACCACTTGGAAGATTTATCCAAGGGCAATATCTAAAACACTCACAGAGAGATCAAGGATTAAAAGCCACCTTCTCCATACAAATGCATGTGTGTAGCAAGAAAATCTGAAAAACCCATCTTGCATCATAGTAATAATAAGGTTTAGCTTTGGGTTTCTTGATCTTTTTGCTTCTTTTCATATACCTTGCATTTGAGGACTCACTAGATGAAGGCATGATGGATACCTTACTAACTATGCACAGACTGTTAGTGACTAATGAATCATTATTCATTGATTAGTGAAAAGATTGATATTTTTTTGGGAGAAAATAGTGACACCTTGGGGCATTCAGTTGAGAGTCTTCCATAAAACTTATTAGAAATGATTGAAGAGGCTTTCACAGAAATGGGTTGTAGATGATCTAGGCCCATAATCTCACGATTAGTCTCAGTAATCAAGGATTAATGTAAGTATTAGAAAAGAGGCTTACTGTGATGCATAAGGTGCTGTTCTGTTTGATGCAGACGTTTATTCAAAAATCTGTCATCACTGCAGGCATGGTTGCAGCCCTTGAAAACCCTCGGGGATGAGTCGAATTGAGCCGGATTGCGGGATGAAGTTGCCATTGCGTTTTTTCCCAAAAAGATTACGTTTTGTTAATCGCTTGATGCTGGCGTTAATCTGCACAAATCGACCGAATTGAACATGCTGCGTTGTGTGCCTAGGAGCTGTGAAGAGCCTTCAATAAGTAGATTGAGCATTCGTTGGGTGTGGAAGCAGCAAACAGTCCTCCATTGATTGTGGGTAGAGGAGAGGGGGACTTGCAAGCTCCATATCTAGGGTTTATGAAATTTTTTTCACAAGCTAGATCATTGCTATGATCCCATGTTGGTAATCACAAGGATAAAGAGAGAGATAGAGAGAGAGAGAGAGAGATTGCACAACTTGAATGGTACTCATATGAAAGACTTAAGGACCCAAGTACATACTCACATCTAGTGTGTTCACACCACAAAAGACACTAGACTCCAGACTAACTCCGAAATATCAACAAGCCCCCCTTTGGAGTGACGGTGGAGTTGCATGCATTACCTTCAATAGTCCCGTACACCAACACAAGCAAAGACACAAGATATGTTCCCCGCTTCAGACCCAGAGGCTAGTAAGCATGCCTCAGAGGCTAGTGAGCATGGCACAAAAGGCTCAGAGGCTTAACAAGCATGGTCTTGTCAAAAGACTCAAAGGTCAGGTCCTGCCTCAGGTCACAAAGAAAGCCTACATAGGCATACCAAAACAGCCCCCCCCAACTAAAGCAGGGGCAGAAAGGGTATGATGGAGAGGAACCTTTTATAGAAATAAGGGATTACAAAAGCCAAAAGGATCCAAAAAATAAATAACTCAGATTTTAGGGGACTATTGGTTGGCAGAGAACCCTTGACTCAAACATAATGGGAACTAGAAGGCCCAATCATAATGGGAACTAGATGGTCCAACATGCAGAAAGTTTTTGTCATGGTCAATAAAATGTATACTACTACTCAGTGAGGCCGTAGAACTCCCTCATGTGTAGAAACAGAAAATAACTCTACAAATTGGTGGTTTACGTTAGGATGCAGCAGAGCCCCATCTCCAGGCAACAAGCAATTAACAAAAAGGGAAGGAACAAGTGAAGCCCAACAACAAATCAAGAATGTGGAGAGGGCCACTATCCTAGTGGAGCCATAACCCAAAGAATAAGGAGATGCGAGAGGGGGATGAGTTAATTCCAAAGTCCAACCTTGACACTTAGCTCTCCATACTTAGTGAAATTTTCATTGATGAGACCAAGTATGTGTACCTCCATAATGTGGAAAAAATATTCAATCTTAGGGAAGACGAGAATCTTTCAATCTAAGCAACTGCTAGTGACTTTCCTCTTGATAAAGATGAGGATAACTTGCACTCTTTGCATCCCTCACTTGTTAACTGTTAAAAAATAAGTGGACTTGACATCATTGTTAGACTATCAAAAAGCAAGAATGCCAAATGTACGAGCACCAAGAAGTCTAACAATTTGTGTAGAGTAAGTTGTTGATCCTCAACCAAAAATTCCTCTTATGCTAATCTTGTGGTTTAGGGTCACTTAACCATCGACCTCATCAACATGGAAGAAATTGATCGTGATATTGCTCAAGATGTATAACACTTTCCATGATATGATTTTTTAACTCACAATTTAATTATTTGATTTTGGTAAATTTTAAGGCCATATTGGGTATAGACATATATGCTATGAGGTAGGGTTAATGAGGCATTTTCGGAAAAGATGCCATCCCCCTTTGCCCACCACTGTATTGGCCCTGATAGATACTAGTGGGTGACCTCATTGTTTAAGAGAATATGGGGGAGAGGGAGAGGTTAAGTTCCTTGCAAGAAAACACAAACACAAGAGAGAGCAAGACATAAGTTCCTTACAAGCACACACACACACACACACACACACACACACATGAGAGAGAGAGAGAGAGAGAGAGAGAGAGAGAGAGAGAGAGAGAGAGAGAGCAAGACAAAGAGAGATAGATGGCTAAATTATCTTCTATCTTCTTCTCTTCTCTACAACCATTAACATAAAAGAGATAAGAGTATATAATCTAAGGGAAAGTACTCTCCTACTATTACATACAATGGTCTGTCCATAATGTGAACCAGACTATATGAGCTGGTGCTATAACTATGCCATAACTCTAGTACTCCAAAGTGGCTATCACAAAACTTGTCCTCATCGTCACCACTGGTAGCATACCAACCATAATCTCACCAACCATGCCCCAGTGTGGCATGGTTGGATGCTATCACCAAATACGAATTGCTTCTGATCCCCTGATAACATTTAACATTTGGATACGAATGCAATCAACACAGACTGGACAAGGGATATACATAACTATGCAATGTAGAATAGAGATGAGATGGAGACATAATGTAGAGAGTCATTGGCCCCTTAGTTTTCTCAGGCACGAAATCCAACTTATGTCCAATAATACCCCTTGTAATTTCTATTTTAAGTGTGATGGTAGGAAGATTGGGAGTCCAAGTGAACATTGCAAAACATGCAAGTAGTGTGCTGCTCCACACATCCTTGAGATTGTGGAGTCAATGTAAATCTTATTCTTCCAAGTGAATATAAGAAGTTGTTTCTCTAAAAGTGTTGTAATTTTTTTTTTCATTTTCATAAATTGTTGTGGTTTTTTAAGTCTACTGTGTTTCAAACCCTTTAACATGTAAGGAAATAATGATAAGTATAAGTAAGTACAAATGTAAATATAAATATAAGTATATATTTAAGTGTAAATAATAATATACTTAATTATGCTAGAAATATAAATATGTTTTTATAATTTGTTATATTTTAATGAAGTGTCATTAATTATTAAGTCTATAGATATAAGTTTAAAAATAAATATAACTTTAAGTATATATTTAAGTACAAATAATAATATAAGTAACTATGTAAATAATATAATATAATAATAATAATAATAAAATGTAACGTGAAATAAAAGTATGATTTATGATTTATTATATTTTAATGAAGTGTCGTTTATTTACTAGAGTATAAACATAAGGTATAAAAGTAAATATAAGTTTATAGATATTTGTAAGTAATATAATAAACACAAGTATAAATTTATTAAAAATATTATAAATTTAAGTGTAAGTATAAATATGAGTATAAGTTATAGATCAAACTCATTTTTCTATCTATTCTCTAGCTCTCCCTTTGTGTGTTAGCTCTCCCCACCACTACCCATCATGGCCGCCTTCCCTGCTTTCGGCGGGTGGATTAGCAGCACTCGCTATGCTCACCTTGGGGAGCAGATCTACCTTAGGTTTTGTAAGAGTTTAGACCTCGAGGCTGTCATCTCCACCTTAGACCCAAACTCCACCTTGCTAGCTGCATTTTGCGATGCAATCAATGACTTCACCTACTCTATCCCAAATTCCACCTTGAGTTGGATTCCTTTGGAGTTCCTCTTTAACATGAAGAGTGGATCCAACCACAAGAAGGCAGTGAATAGGTGTCTAGCTCATGTCGAACAAGATTTTTGCACTACTGCTATCCCAACCTTGTATGAAGAGCACATCCCACTCGATCTCATTGAGCGGGATATTGCTTTTGTTATTTACATCTTGAAATTTGATGTTCAAGAGCCACAGGATGATGACATCCACGATCTCCCTCCAGTGGAATACATAGACACAGAGCCGCCAGACCAGACCATTTCTCTAGACCGTGTTTTGTTGAGGCCGCAGAGAGCTCTCGCATGGCGCTTGCATCCATCTAGCCTGATGAAACCCAAAGTCATGACCCACCACTAGCTTCATTGAGTGCCATCACCATCGAAGGAGTGGAGTACCTCCTCATGTAGGATGTGTTGGAGCTCTTGGACTTGAGGAAGGAGGAACTATATAGTATACTTGTGCGAGATGCCAGTGATGATGATTTCTTTGACTTTGATTACGAAGAAGCCCTACCACCGGTTGATGAGGTAGGGCGATATGATGAAAGTAGTGTAGATGATATCTCTGCTATCATTGCCGTCTAGAAGCAGATTGAGGATGCAACTCCTCAATATGAGATCTCAGATGAAGAGTTTGAGCGCTTGTTGTTGCAGAATGAACTCTTCGGACCTCGACCATAGCATGCGACACTTGTGGTCCAATCGGACGATGACAGACCCATTTCAGGAGTAGATATGGAGGCACCCTTGCAGAAGGAGCTTGACGAAGCAGAAAAGGTATCTTCTTTTACCAGTTGCTCTCCATATTTGATATTTAGGGCCTTTAGGGTATGTAGACCCCACATGTATGATCCTATGCTCATTAGAGGCTGGAAGTGCACTGTCCAAAGGCTTACGTGGGAAGCCCTAAATCTGCAAAAATTAAGTCTTCCCATGCGAGCCTTCGGACAGTGCACTTCCCAGCTTTTGATGGGCATGGGATCATACATGTGGGCATTGCATGATCGATATGCTGACATCACTTTTATTGGTTTGCAGGAAATTGTGTATCTTGATGAATTTACATCGAGGCAGAGTGGAAGATCTGGGGGCCAAGAAAGGGTTCAAGACTCTGCAATCAAGGAGTACATTGGCAAACTTGCCAATGATATGATAATCTTTCACAAGACTTGCTCTCCGGGGTATGCAAAAAACTTTTTGAAGATTAAAGTACTTACAAAGGGTGCTGCATTCAAACTTATTTCGACTAAATCAAGTTTGAAAAAAGTTCTACTTTGACGCTCAAAGTTACTTTACTTGTTGTCGACTCAAAGGTCAGGGCCTTTATATTCTATGGTGGCACGTGGCATTGTTGTTGCGGGGGTAGAGGATCCCACCGTCATCAGGGCTAAGCTTGAAGGGTTCCATGTTTTGATTCCAGCCATCAAGGCATCTTCAGAGTCTAGTAGTAGTAAGAAGCCTAGGATGTAGCTATGATGATTATGTAACTTTGATGACTATGTAATTTTTTATGCTATGAATGGAAATTTGGGTTGTAGAGTTTTTTTTGTTTAGTACGTGTCTTGTAATGTATTTTATTAGTTGACTCAAGCAAATAAATTCAAATTACACACGTAACTCAAATAAAAGTTATATCCATTCGAAGATGCATATAAATCAACAAATTATATAAACTCAAATTAAAAGAGACTTATTTGCAACACAAGATAAGAGAAATTTTTTATGCTATGAATGAAAATTTGGGTTGTCAACCATTCTACATGATGTTCTTTGGCCATGCTATTTTCATATCTTGCTTTTCTCACTTCATATATTGCCTTGCAAACAGCTTCTGTATCATTGGATTTGGACTTTATTAATTTGTCCTCATACCTTATCTCTATTCTCCTATACCACCATTGGAGTAACTGCCTCATAGGATTGGAATCATTGATTCCACTTCCATGTGCCATTGCTTTTTGGAATCCGCATCGAGCTTGCCAATGAGATCGCTCCATGCCTTGTGTGGACCATATCGCCAAACTTCCTTATTCAGCAAAGTATGGACCATGAGCCTCAAGTATGTGCTGCATTCAAAAACACAGGATCCACAATTAAACTCAAAATATTAAATTCACAATTTAATTGTAAAAATGAAATGGAGACCACTTTGACCATATAGTGTGTAAGGCAATTTGAAGTCCATGCCTTTGTCATTGAGTTATAAAAGTTTACAACCACCTCTTTAAATGCATTGGCATCATCAAAATTGAATGTCATCTTTTGTAAAAGTGGTGCCAATTTATTAAGTGCAATCCACACATTTGCCTTTGCTATCCGCGCTCCGCCGTCCCCTATTGCTCCAATCAGGGACAGGCATGTGTAGTTTTTTCCATGCTATGTACTTCTTTGGTCATCTCATGGTGGAGACAAGAATTTCTTAGCCTTCGCTTCCCAAAACACGGTTTGCATGGCAAATTTCAAATCTTTCCTGACTTTTTCTCGTCCTTTTTTATTTCTACTTGGCCCCGGTGCAATCCAACATTAGATAAGACTTGTTCTACCTTCTTACATGTTGCATTAGCATTTGAAGTAGGTTGCATCTTGTAGGTAAAACACACATACTCAAACACACGTACTTGGCCCCGGTGCAATCCAACATTAGATAAGACTTGTTCTACCTTCTTACATGTTGCATTAGCATTTGAAGCAGGTTGCATCTTGTAGGCAAAACACACGTACTCAAACACCAACTTCTCTATTATCCTTACTATGCAATGCAAGGTGCAAAAGTGGACCCTTGTTAAGGGTATTTCTAAAATAGGATCCCACTTAGGATCTAATGGCACCAACATTCCATTCCTTTGAACACACTAATCACGTGTTGGAGCACCATGTTGTCCTGTCCTTGCAATCCATTGTTTCTTCCCATCCTTGCCTTTCTTTCTGGATTGCATGCAATATAAGCAAGGGAATTCCGGTGATGCTCAATTTGAAACACCAAACATACATTTCAATGTTTTCAAATCGCCACAACAAGATGCCATTCTACCTTGTATTTACCAAATCCATCGACATGCAAAACTTCACCATTGTTTTGCCGTCGTACAATATCTGGTATCTCTGTTAAGTTAAAAAAAAATCTTAAGTACTTCATGGTCCTCCTTTGGTACCTCAAATGTAACAAGCCACCATATTTCGTTCTTCGATTGTACACTGAAATATTTTGGATATTTCAGTGTGCAACAAGCCACCATATTTCGTTCTCCGATTGCACACTGAGAAATATTTTGGATATCTCATCAAGCTTCAAAACCAATTGAAGCTTATCGCTACACTCTTCGACATACATGTTGTAGAACTTTACCATTGTTGCTTGTAGCTTGCATACATTCAATACAAAGTTATTGTCTACATGTAATTTAAAGGGAACTTCCTTTGATCCAGACTTAAGCATATGTGTATGTTGCAAATGCATTGGCTCACCAATTGTGTCTAATACTTTTGCATTAAGATCTTTTCATGCCTGCTTTACATGGAATGGTTTAGGGATGGGCACCACCCATCTCTTGTTAAGAACAGCCTTAAAGCCTGCATCCAATTGCTTATAAATCATAGCATAGGATTCGGAGCTAATCCCTACCTTGTCACATATGCCTTGAGCATCTGTAGCTGTGAAGGTATTGCTTACCTCCTTCAAGCGTACTCTTGAAACATCATCACCAATGGTTTTGAAATTGGGGTTTTCCAATGCATACTTCACCATACCTTTGCTTAAAACCTTTGCAATTGCATGATCAACCTCTTCACTTGGGTTGGAGGTCTTTGGGTAATTAGATTGGGTGGATAAATACACCCCTCAACCCAAAGATCAACATGTTTTTTTCTTGCATTTCTTTCTTGTTGCATTATCTCTGAAATCACATTTAGAACAATAAGATGGTCAAAATAGAAAAGAAAACATAATAACTCAGACAAAATTAAACCATAACAAAACAATATAACAGATTAACAAGATGGACATATCTCCATTGTTCTCTTGTTCTTTGATTCTTTTGCAGAGATTAATGAACAAAAAGATGATTGAAGGGGAAGATGAATATGTGGTTCTAGCTAAATGGCACCAAATAATCAGCATACCTTTCAATTTCTTTGCTTACAGAAGAGAAGAAACCCCATGATTGAGAAGATCTAAACTCATTTATGTGGTTTAGGAGGGAAAGAAAGCTTTTGAGCATAGCTACTAAAGAAACAAACACAAATTTGAATTTTCTCTGTACAAAGGAGGGAAAGTGAAAAACCTAAAGCAATATCTCATCAACTAAAATTGCCCTAAATTGAAAACCCTACTTTTCTTATTCTAAAAAATCTAGAGAAGTCTCTAAATGAAGAGAGAAAATTCATAAACCCCTCTATAATTAATGAAAAATGATAAAAATTAACAGTCACACTCTTAGAGCATAGAGGTTGGCGTGGGTAAAAACAAATTCGAAAATGTGATGTCTACATCAAGTTATTTCGTTTTTTAACTTCTCCCATTTTGAAATACGTAAATGCAATTTATTTTTGGAAGGATTTAGAAGTGAAAAAGTCATGTGGGTATTTAAGAGTGTCATATCTTAGATGCTTCACATTTTTAGATCAAATAAAACATTATTATTTCAGATTTGAGAATTTTGAGGATAGGTGGTCCTAACTTTGGACATGGGACAATACTACAATAAAATAATAGGTGAATCTCTTTTAAAAACAATATAAAGAGATCTCCTTGATTCCATAAGAGCTAATATTATAACATTATTTTAGAATCTTTTTCTAGAGAGAGAGAAGTGAGAGAAACCCCTTAAGGGGCAAAATGGAGAGTCCATATTTCTCCTAATGAGACCCGTCACTTGCATGGTTCCGGATCACCTAGTCAGCTCGAAGACGAGCGGCGCTACTGGCGCATTGAGCTGCCGATCTACCTAAGCTTGGGGGAGTTAATCGTGACTACACACATGTTAGTTCCTAGGTTCATCATGGTTTCGGGGGACAAGAGTCACGTCCAGACAAGAACGGCTCTTGATCCTGATTCCATACAAGAGTCACGTCCATACAGAAACGTCTCTTGATCTTGAATCTAGACAGGAGTCCAAAAAGGAACGGCTCTTGATCTCCTAATTCCAAACAGGAGTCATTTCCATACAAGAATGGCTCCTAATCTTGATAGGATATAACATTCGAACAGGAATGCAATTAACATAGACTGGACAAGGGATAGATAGAACTATGCAGTAATCAAGGATTAATGTAAGTATTAGAAAAGAGGCTTACTGTGATGCATCCAGTGCTGTTCTGTTCGATGCAGACGTTTATTCAAAAATCTGTCATCACTGCAGGCATGGTTGCAGCCCTTGAAAACCCTCGGGATGAGTCGAATTGAGCCGGATTGCGGGATGAAGTTGCCATTGCATTTTTTCCCAAAAAGATTACGTTTTGTTAATCGCTTGATGCTCGCATTAATCTGCACAAATCGACCGAATTGAACATGCTGCGTTGTGTGCCTAGGAGCTGTAAAGAGCCTTCAACAAGTAGATTGAGCATTCGTTGGGTGTGGAAGCAGCAAATAGTCCTCCATTGATTGTGGGTAGAGGAGAGGGGGACTTGCAAGCTCCATATCTAGGGTTTATGATAATTTTTTCACAAGCTAGATCATTGCCATGATCCCATGTTAGTAATCACAAGGAGAGAGAGAGAGAGAGAGAGAGAGAGAGAGAGAGAGAGAGAGAGAGAGAGAGAGAGAGAGAGAGAGAGAGAGAGAGAGATAGATTTTGCACAACTTGAATGGTACTCATATGAAAGACTTAAGGACCCAAGTACATGCTTTTATAGGCACCAAGGCCTTTGTCTTTTGACTTCACATCTAGTGTGTTCACACCACAAAAGACACTAGACTCCAGACTAACTCCGAAATATCAACAAGCCCCCCTTTGGAGTGATGGTGGAGTTGCATGCATTACCTTCAATAGTCCCGTACACCAACACAAGGAAAGACACAAGATATGTTCCCCGCTTCAGACCCAGAGGCTAGTAAGCATGCCTCAGAGGCTAGTGAGCGTGGCACACAAGGCTCAGAGGCTTAACAAGCATGGTCTTGTCAAAAGACTCAAAGGTCAGGTCCTGCCTCAGGTCACAAAGAAAGCCCACATAGGCATACCAAAACAACCCCCCCAACTAAAGCAGGGGTAGAAAGGGTATGATGGAGAGGAACCTTTTATAGAAAATAAAGGATTACAAAAGCCAAAAGGATCCAAAAGATAAATAACTCAGATTTTGGGGGACTATTGGTTGGCAGAGAACCGTTGACTCAAACATAATGGGAACTAGAAGGCCCAATCATAATGGGAACTAGATGGTCCAACATGCAAAAAGTTTTTGTCATGGTCAATAACATATATACTACTACTCAATGAGGCCGTAGAACTCCCTCATGTGTAGAAAAAGAAAATAACTCTACAAATCGGTGGTTTACGTTAGGATGCAGCAGAGCCCCATCTCCAGGCAACAAGCAATTAACAAAAAGGGAAGGAACAAGTGAAGCCCAACAACAAATCAAGAATGTGGAGAGGGCCACTATCCTAGTGGAGCCATAACCCAAAGAATAAGGAGATGAGAGAGGGGGATGAGTTAATTCCAAAGTCCAACCTTGACACTTAGCTCTCCATACTTAGTGAAATTTTCATTGATGAGGCCAAGTATGTGTACCTCCATAATGTGAAAAAAATATTCAATCTTAGGGAAGACGAGAATCTTTCAATCTAAGCAACTGCTAGTGACTTTCCTCTTGATAAAGATGACGATAACTTGCACTCTTTATATCCCTCACTTGTTAACTGTTAAAAAATAAGTGGACTTGACATCATTGTTAGACTATCAAAAAGTAAGAATCCCAAATGACGATCACCAAGAAGTCTAACAATTTGTGCAAAGCGGCGGTTGATTCTCAACCAAAAATTTCTCTTATGCTAATCTTGTGGTTTAGGGTCACTTAACCATTGACCTCATCAACATGGAAGAAATTGATCGTGATATTGCTCAAGATGTATAACACTTTCCATGATATGATTTTTTAACTCACAATTTAATTATTTGATTATGTGTAAATTTTAAGGCCATATTGGGTAGAGACATATATGCTATGAGGTAGGGTTAATGAGGCATTTTCGAAAAAGATGCCATCCCCCTTTGCCCACCACTGTATTGGCCCTGATAGATACTAGTTGGTGACCTCATTGTTTAAGAGAATATAGGGGAGAGGGAGAGGTTAATTTCCTTGCAAGAAAACACAAACACAAGAGAGAGCAAGACATAAGTTCCTTACAACAAGCACACACACACACACACGAGAGAGAGAGAGAGAGAGAGAGAGAGAGAGAGAGAGAGAGAGAGAGAGAGAGAGAGAGAGAGAGAGAGAGCAAGACAAAGAGAGAGAGATGGCTAAATTTTCTTCTATCTTCTTCTCTTCTCTACAACCATTAACATAAAATAGATAAGAGTATATAATCTAAGGGAAAGTACTCTCCTACTATAACATACAATGGTTTGTCCATAATGTGAACCTGACTATATGAGCTGGTGCTATAACTATGCCATAACTCTAGTACTCCAAAGTGGCTATCACAAAACGTGTCATCATCGTCCACCACCACTGGTAGCATACCAACCATAATCTCACCAACCATGCCAGTGTGGCATGTGTGGATACTATCACCAAACAGGAATTGCTTCTGATCTCCTGAGTGATAACATTTAACATTTGGATAGGAATGCAATCAAGACAGACTGGACAAGGGATATACATAACTATGTAATAATGCAGAATAGAGATGAGATGGAGACGAACCCAAGAAACATTCTTTAGTATTTCTAACATGGGGGAAATCACATGCTCCTACACATGTAACCATGGAGTACACATGTACACATGAGCATGGCGTAAGAGACATGGATCAAGAACAAGATAAAAATACAAACAAAATATCATAGTGTATTCCATATCCATCATCGTCTAGGGATAACCGTGTGACTATTGGGCTCCCGTAACCTCCACAAGATCCTAACTCCCCACATGCTCCTACACACGTAACCATGGAGTACACATGTACACATGAGCATGGCGTAAGAGACATGGATCAAGAACAAGATAAAAATACAAGCAAAATATCATAGTGTATTCCATATCCATCATCGTCTAGGGATAACCATGTGACTATTGGGCTCCCGTAACCTCCACAAGATCCTAACTCCCCACTAGCCCTTTGCTAACCACTTCTTGATATGACATCTTTTAATAACCAAATCTCACAACTCTTTAGCCTAAGCTAATGCTACTAAGTCTAGGGGGTGTTCACACCCAAGCTAATGCCAAAATGCAAGGGGGTGTACACACCCATCAGCATCTCTCTTCCCCTTTGTTTAGTTGGGAGTGTACCATCTTCTATCAATGCCAAGTACATCATGAAAATCTATGAATAAATGGCTGCCAGAAGGTACAATGCAAGAGATTTCAAGTTATACAATATATCATGTAGAACCACAAAAACTAATGGTAGACCAAGGAGATGGTGGGAAGATGATTTCCACTAATCTAATGAAGAAGCCACAAGTATATGCTGATGAAGAATCTTGTCCATGGGCACTCAAGTGTGCTACTATCTATGTTGATGTAGCCACATGCTTCTACTCCATGTGTTTGGGAAGTCAGCTTTATCTTTGGAAGTCCACAAAGTGAGTCTTCCCTTGGGTCCTGAAATTACAACAATCGCTTCGGATCCTTTTCCACTTCTCCATGCACTCTCCATTATACTACTAAGGCTCCCTCATGAACATTCCCAACACAAGGACATGTATACTTCCTTTCTTAATCTACCATGACTAGCTTCTCTATTCATACGTCCTATGGTAGAACTAACCTCTTACCTTCCTACTCCCCTTCCTAGCGTACTAGTCCCCAGTAGGATCACCAAAAGTATCGGTGTCCGGTTACATTAGGAGAAATATGGACTCTCCATTTTTCCCCTTAAGGAGTGAATAAAAAAAGATTGGCCTGACCAATGAGAGAGTTGGGATTTTAGATCCATGTAACATGGATCTTTTTGTCATATCTTTGCCCAAATCTCTAAAGACAATAAAATAATAGAGCCCATATCTTAAAAAAATAGAGAAATGTCAGATTTCATGTCATAAAGTATTCTTTCATGTCAGATGTACCTTGTGGTCAGCACATGGAAGTTTGAAAACCGAATTTCATTTTTTTTCATTTTTTATGTTTAACTTTTTACTTTCTCTCCTTTTACATTTCACTACCTTTTCATTTTTGCCCTTTTTTTTGGTGGAATTCAATTTCGCCATATCTTTTGCAACTTTGGTTCTTCTTCTTCATGAAAATTTATAGGTATGTTGTTCTCCACCATAGCTCTCTCCTCCTAAAGTTTCATCTCATTTGGACAAAACTTCTCTGAGTTATGCCCATTTTCTCACATGAACTTTCTCTTCTCTGCACCACATATAGCTATCTTGATGTGAAGTGGCATCAAATTATTGTGACTAATTATCATATGTTTAGGGTTTGTCTATGTTTTGTCTTGATGTGAGTAACGATCATAGGTTTAGGATTTGTTTATGTTTTGTCTTGATGTGTTGCTGTTTATTTTCATGGGAGCAAGGTTGTGTAAATCAAAGTAGTAAGTTATTGTTTATTTGTTGTTGTTTTAATCTTTATTTGTTGTTTACAATCTTCTTTGCACAGTAATGATTTGAAGTGGCATAAAGTACCATAATAATGATCATAGGTTTAGGATTTGTTTGTGTTTTGTCTTGATGTGTTGCTGTTTATTTTCACAAGAGAAACAAGGTTGTGAGTAGTAAGTTGCTATTTATTTCTTGTTGTTTTAATCTTTATTTGTTGATTACAATTCTCTGCACAGTAATGATTTCAAGTGGCATAAAATACAATAGTAATGATCATAGGTTTAGGGTTTGTTTATGTTTTGTCTTGATGTGAGTAATGATCATAGGTTTAGGGCTTGTTAATGTTTTGTCTTGATGTGTTTATGTTTATTTTCATAGGAGCAACAAGGTTGTGTAAATCAAAGCAACAAGGTTGTGTAAATCAAAGTAGTAAGTTGCTATTTATTTCTTGTTGTTTTAATCTTTATTTGTTGCTTACAAAAATAACATATATATTTATTAATCATGTAGTTTAGCTTTATTAATTTAGATGTCTTCACTTAAGGAGGAGGAATATCAATAAGATTCACACAGTGGAGGTGTTTTACAAGAGAGATGATGAAGGTAACTGGATCCCTGATCAGTACAGTAAGTTAAATTGGATTTTAATGTGACCAAGTACTCGTGGCAATTTCAAGGTCAAGCTCAAAGATGTCACAGACCCCAACAAGCAATGGAAATGTAGAATCATAGAGTTCAGGAGACACACAAATGGCTTTCATTCAACATGTTTATATGCACAAAGAGATTGGAGTGCATCATGATAACTTTAGTGAAAGACATAAGCCTAACAGTAAGTTTATATCACTGTGCTTTGTGTTCTTGTGCTTTGAGTCCATGGTTATTAGATAGAGTTTTAATACAAGCATGTTTGTTGCTTGCAGCTTTATATCCATCCACTCTGTGTATAAATGGCAGAATGTAGAATGTTTTAGTGGAAATCTAAATGTTTTACATGCAAAGATAGGTGTCTTGATCTATGATAGTAAGAGTGCTAGCAAATTGGTATCTTAGAATGCTTACTTTTATGATTCAGTGTATGATATGGAGAGACATAGTTTGGAGTATATTCCACTACCACCGTTGTCTAGCCCCCCCAGGAATGATATAATCCTAGCTTAGATATGTCAGAAGCATGTAGGGTAAAGATAAAAACTGATGTTCATACTGCCATGAAACCATCCACCACAGGCTATAGAGATGTGCATCTAAGTTGGTTTGTACCATTTGGTTTGTTTGTACATTTGTTTGGATCCTGTGAAGTAGTTAAGAAAACTAAGATTACTTATCAATGCAAGTCCCCCATCTGAGGATTTGATGACTTAGTTACTGGGTGTCATGGCATCTCAAGAGAACTCACCACGATGATATCATTGAGTGCAGAATTACTGTGTTAGAATGTTAATTGTTGATTTTATGTTTTTATGTTGGTTGCTGTTTGTTTTTTATGACAGGTATTTCATTGCAAGACAAACTTTTTGCATTCGCTTGTATAGGAGGTGGTGACTTCTATGAGGTGGTAGTGGCTCAGCTTGGACCAATACATGCAAGATGGCACGCATTCAACACTCATTGATGTGGATATTCTTTGGGAGAGTCATGACCCTTTTAGCGTTAATGTAGAGAGTCATCGGCCCCTTAGTTTTTTGAGAGGCAGGAAATCCAACTTAATTTCTATTTTAAGTTGGATGGTAGGAAGATTGGGAGTCCAAGTGAACATTGCAAAACATGCAAGCAGTGTGTTGCTCCACACATCCTTGAGATTGTGGAGTCAATGTAAATCTTATTCTTCCAAGTGAATATAAGAAGTTGTTTCTCTAAAAGTGTTGTAATTTTTTTTTCATTTTCATAAATTGTTGTGGTTTTTTAAGTCTACTGTGTTTCAAACCCTTTAACATGTAAGAAAATAATGATAAGTATAAGTAAGTACTGTGTTTCAAACCCTTTAACATGTAAGAAAATAATGATAAGTATAAGTAAGTACAAATGTAAATATAAATATAAGTATATATTTAAGTGTAAATAATAATATAATTAATTATGCTAGAGATATAAATATGTTTTTATAATTTGTTATATTTTAATGAAGTGTCATTAATTTTTAAGTCTATAGATATAAGTTTAAAAATAAATATAACTTTAAGTATATATTTAAGTGTAAATAATAATATAAGTAACTATGTAAATAATATAATATAATATAATAATAATAATAATATAAGTAACTATATAAATAATATAATAATAATATAATAATAATAATATAATATAACGTGAAATAGAAGTATGATTTATTATTTATTATATTTTAATGAAGTGTCCTTTATTTACTAGAGTATAAACATAAGGTATAAAAGTAAATATAAGTTTATAGATATTTATAAGTAATATAATAAACACAAATATAAATTTATTAAAAATATTATAAATTTAAGTGTAAGTATAAATATGAGTATAAGTTATAGATCAAACTCATTTGTACTATCTATTCTCTAGCTCTCCCTTTGTGTGTTAGCTCTCCCCACTACCCATCATGGCTGCCTCCCCTGCTTTCGTCGGGTGGATTAGCAGCACTTGCTATTCTCACCTTGGGGACCAGATCTACCCTAGGTTTTGTAAGAGTTTAGACCTCGAGGCTGTCATCTCCACCTTAGACCCAAAGTCCACCTTGCTAGGTGCATTTTGCGATGCAATCAATGACTTCACCTACTCTATCCCAAATTCCACCTTGAGTTGGATTCCTTTGGAGTTCCTCTTCAACATGAAGAGTGGATCCAACCACAAGAAGGCGGTGAATAGGTGTCTACCTCATGTCGAACAAGATTTTTGCACTATCGCTATCGCAACCTTGTTTGAAGAGCACATCCCACTCGATCTCATGAGCGGGATATTGCTTTTGTTATTTACATCTTGAAATCTGATGTTCAAGAGCCAGAGGATGATGACATCCACAATCTCCCTCCAGTGGAATACATAGACACAGAGCCGCCAAGTTTGCCATTGTACTCCTTGAGTGCAGAGTGCAAAGTCCTGAACCCTTCCTTTGCCCCCAGATCTTCCACTCTGCCCCTCGATGCACATTCATCAAGATACACAATTTCCTACAAACCAATAAAAGTGATGTCAGCGTATCGATCATGCAATGCATGGGAGATGATGATGTTTCTTTTAGAATGGTCCCAAATTTGATATTTAGGGCCTCTAGGGCAGCATGTAGACCCCACATGTATGATCCCATGCCCATCAGAAGCTGGGAAGTGCACTGTCTGAAGGCTCGCATGGGAAGCCTTGATTTTTACAGATTCAGGGCTTCCCACGTGAGCCTTTGGACAGTGCACTTCCCAGCATCTGATGGGCATAGGATCATACATGTGGGGTCTACATAACCTAAAGGCCCTAAATATCAAATATGGGGAGCAACTGGTAAAAGGAGATACCTTTTCTATATGCGTGCATTTCTTGTACCTTAGAAGAAAGGTTCTATAAGTGGGTGTGTGAGAATGTTACATTTCTTTTTACAAAATTAGAGAAATGGATTGAGTGGGTGAGTTAACAATGATTACATCAAAATGCTTTAAGAATCTCTTTCAATGATTGGTTTCTTAATATTGCAAAGGAAATCTAAAAGTGATTATGTCAAAATGCTTTAAGAACCTCTTTAAATGATTAGTTTCACAATATCGCAAAGGAAATATTTGCATAATTTTTATCTCCAAGAAATTGTGTAGTAAATCTAACAATAAGGAATGAAACTAGAATTAGTCGTCGTGTGATGAGATTGACGATGGTAGCGATGAAGTTCACACCCATCGTCTTAGAAGAAGTGAGTCTAGGGTCTTACCAGCCTTGGACTCGAGTCCTCCCTCGGTGAGGTTAAGTAAGTGGCATGGATGATGCATCAAGCTTGTTAACTAAGAGGCCCTTAGGCAAATCATGACCCCCAAGCGTTGGGCTCCTTAATTGGTTGACCTCATAGCTTATTATCATACCCAAGTGGAGGTAATCCATGCATGCAGGTGGTTGAGGATACAAGGGCAAGTGGGTTGGGGCCTCACACTAGCACATAAGCACCAAAGCTAAAAAGATGCAGTCAAAGTAGGATCTACATAATGTAACAAAGGCAAAGCTATGTATCAATGATTATTTATTGGTCTGGGGATCACACTATGTAGTTAAAGCAAGAGCTACATAATGTAACAAAGGCAAAGCTATGTATCAAGGATTATTTATTGGTTGGGATTTCACACTATAGCACAAGCACCAAGGCTAGAAAGATTCACAAGCTATATAATGTAACAAAGGAAAAGCAGTGTATCAATGATTATTCATTGAAGATTAAAGGGCTTGCTTGTTGAGATATCAAGCTCAAGTAGTGTGGATATGGATATGGTTATTCATTGAAGATTAAAGGGATTGTTTATTGAGATATCAAGCTTAATGTGTAGATATAGACATGCCAAGATGATAGCTCTTTGTACTTACACCATTGGCATGGCTAGTGAGATTATGGTTGATATGCGACCGTTGTTTTATAGGGTTACCTGTGACAACCACTTTGATTCACTATAGTTATGGCATAGTTATAGTGCGAGCTCATATAGTTTGGTTCACACATTGGACCCACTTTGTATGTTTTAAAATAGGAGGGTACTTTCTCTTCTAGTATGTACTTTTATCTTCATGTTATTAAGTAAGAATATAGCATTAAAAATAGTCATCTTTCTCTCTCTTATGCACTTGTCTATTCTTGTATGTGTGAATAAGAAATCTTGCATAGAGCTCAAGCTCACCCTCTCCCATGCATTCTTCTTTGGTAATCAAAGCATTGGTTTGCGTAATGAGCTCAAGTGGCAAGCAAGAGACAAGAAAAGGAAGTGGTACATGGGTAAGGGTAATTCCATATATTTTTCTTTGATTCACAAGAAAATCTCTATAGGTAGCTGCTAGCTACAACAAGAGGGGGCATTGTCATATTTTGGAAAGCCCATCATTTGTTAAAGAAAATGTGTACTATGTATTGTTACCTAGGCCCATTGGACCTCTCTCACATTTTTAAAGCCATCTATCCAACGCTGTTTTTGGTTGCCCTGAAAGGTTTTTGCCACATACACTCTATAAAAGTGTCGACAATACCAATTTATTATTATACAATGTTTTTGTGCATATTTGTTGTGGATTTGAAGTGCCTACAGAGATTTTGGGATTTTCACATGTATGGTAGATGTATGTTGATATGCTTGGTTCATATAAAGTGGGTACATAACAAGTTTAAAGTATTTCCCATGATTATGTATGTATCTACCAAACATATTACTGGAGATTTATTATAGGAGATTTTAGGATTGCTGTGAGTGCAAATTTTAATGTAAGTGTCATTGGGTAGCAGAATATTGATTATTGGAGATTGTTGTGGGTGCAAAATTTAATGTAAGTATCTTTTGGGTAGCACAGAGTATTATTCATGATATACGTGAAAGTAACTATAGGTAACCTATGACATTGACAGTCTATCCAACATTCATCAAAAGTTAGACAAGAATAACTTCCAAGCATGGAAGTTCAGGATGAAAAATTTCAAAATGGAAAAAGGATTTCAAATGATGAGAATGAACTAAAGCTTCCCAAAGAATATCCCACTCCATAACATGTATATGCATTTAAAGCATGGCATGAGTGGGCCAATAAGGTCATGTATTGGAACTCTATTAGTGTATGAAACTCTATGATTCTGTGATTGGTCACATACAGGATGAAGTGACACCTAAAGATGTGTGGAATACCTTGGTTAAGATGTGGGATATACCTTGGTTAAGATGTGGGATATACCTTGGTTTAAAAGCTATATATAGCATAAGTACCAACAAGGCTAGAAAGATGCAGTTAAAGCAAGAAAGCTACATAATGTGACAAAGGGAAAGCTATGTATCAATGATTATTCATTGAAGCTTAAAGGGTTGGTTGGATTCCCTTTTGGCTCTATTGAAGCACTAGCTGATGATGATGATGACTTGGTGTCAGTCACATTGACCAATCACATTGAATGGGCTAGGAAAAGATTATGAGAAGTTTTAAACTTATATCTAGACTTGCGAAAATTTTCCTAACTTTTCAGGAACTTACAGCCCTTTTGATTTGTGAGGAGATGAATGTCAGGAGTAAATCATCTTCTAGGAATATGTAGGAGTAGACCATCTACTTAGACACAGGTGTAGGTAGAGGTATATCTTCATCTAGAGGCTACGGTAGAGATCTATAATAATAACAACATGACTCTTCATCACAATCATGTGAATGAGGGCACTTTAGAGGCATGAGGATCTAGAGAGGACGAGGTGGATGGAAAAGAAATCAAAGTGGAAATAGCATAGATTTCCAATACCATAGGCAAACCGGGGCATATAGTAAAGGATTGCTATAAAAAGATGAATGAGATGAAAAGTGAAAAGTTACAACAAGAGAACCATGCATCTCTTCAAGCAAATAGGTTGAAGATAAAAGTGAGCAATTATTTGTGATGTAGCATATACTTAGTTCCACAACAAAAGATGTATGGTATGTTGATTTTTGGTGCCTCTAAGAGCATAACCAACCATGGGGAATGGTTTAGAGAAATGAGGGATTTTGAAAAATTGAGTTATATAAAAATGGGCAATAATACAACACACCCTATTATGCATATTGTCAGAGTCTGTTATCTACGTAAGATGAAAAAATGAAGTATCTTTTTGATGTGCTTCATGTGCGAAACATAACCAAGAACCTAGTTTTTGGTGATAAAATGATTAAACAAGGTCTATAAGTGAGGTTTAACACTTAATATATGTTATGTGGAAGACTTCAATAACTAGTGCTACTTGGTTGCAAAGGGAAACGAGTTAGCCCAATGTTTACATTAGATGTAAGCATGCCTGAAGGTTACAATGTTTTCACATGTGGTACACATGTGATTGTAGACATTGATATTTGGCATAAACGGATGGATCCCTAAAATGAGACTAAATTTCTATTGGTACCATAGATGAAGTAAATCCCAGACAAAAATTGCTCTATGGAAAAGAATCAACGCCTGTGCCTCTCAATGAGAAAAAAAGCGTTGGTCTCTATGATCCAAGTGCAATCTTTTTCCTGATCTGACTATGGGACTTACGGGTTCGGTTAGATCAGTTTAGTTAAGGCTTTTGACTACGTTAGAGAAAAATTTATCCTGGAGGAATCGCCTATGCTTTCCGGGCAAGGAAAGTTTTTCTTGGGTTCAGTTTTGGAAGAACCGATGTATTATTCTCTTGTTCGAATATCCGTGGGCAAGGCTCCAAGTGTGGGACCCTAGCCCACGCAAGAAGTGCTACTTTCGCGCTGCTAGCACCCCTGAATTTGTTGCGTGGTGGGGACAAGGATCTTACATATAGCCAACAACCGCGTGGAGTAACGAGGGTATGAGTAGGCACATGGCCCACATGTGCGAGATTCTCAGCCCAAGGTAAGAATCCAAGGCATTATCCATAGAGCATGTGTGGCCGGGTTTAGAGGGCCCAAGGTTGACTGTGTTTGGGGTTTCATTCTTGCTTGCAAACTTTGTTTGTTGGTTTCATTCTCACTTGTTTGTTGCAAACGGGCTATTTTGAGAGGTGCGCTATGAGATAGTGCCCCCTATGCGCCCAAGCCACACGAGGAGTTTACGTTATGTCTGGTGCACATGGCAAGAAAAAAGGAGAGGGGGTGGGACCTTGCAAGATTGTGTTACCACGGGCAGGTGTGAAGAAGGTGGAGAAGTCTAAGGAGGCGAAAATCAAGAGAAAACAAACAAGGGCAACAACGGTGGGAAGCACACCCCCCATGGTAGGTATTCGATGCCTGCTTGGGCTTACCTATGTGTGTCCCCCTTTTTCTGTGACAATGGGTTTTTGAGTATGTTTGGTGAATGGTGCTTGGACTGCAGGTGCTACGGAGGCTTCAAAAATTAGAAATACCTGGTGGAAGGAGAAAACGAATGGTGGAGGTTGCAAAGGCAGAGGGCACACCTCCCTTGCGAAGTATTCATGCCCGGGCTTACCTGTGTGTGCTTGGGTTTTTCTATGACCCATGGGATTTTGAGTTTGTTTAAATTTGATGTTGAATGCTGCTTGGGCTACATGTGGTGGGGAAGATTCAAAAATCTCCAATATCTGGTGGAAAGAGAAAACGAACAGCGAAGGCTGCAAAGGCAGAGGGCCCACCCCCTTGTTCAGTGCCCAGGTTTACCTGTAAATGTCTGGATTTTTCGGATGGGACCGTAGGTTTACCTATGAACCGTAGGTGGAGAAGCCCAAAACACCGGATGGTGATGGCGAGAAGAGAAAGAAAATGGAGGCTACAATGGCAAAGGGCACACCCCCCTAATGCCCAGGTTTATCCCTCTCAATGCCTGGGTTACCTGTAAATGCCTGGTTTTTCTGGATGGGACCGCGGGCTTACCTGTAAAAGCTGGGATTTGGACTGTAGGTGGAGAAGCTCAAAAAAATGGACGGTGATGGTGGAAAGAGTAAGTGAATGGAGGCTGCAACAACGATAAGGGGTGTTGGAAATAACCCAAACATAAAGCCAAGATTAAAGCCCAAGGTTCAAAGGTTATTATCCATGTAACTACTGTTAAATTTGTAGCAATGTGATGAGCTATGGTGGATCAAATGCTAGAATCAACATCATTAACAAAGAGATTAGATGATGATTAAGATGAGATTAGTGAGAAATTAATTGATAGCTTAATGTAGGCATGGATAATAAAAAACTAGCAAATTCTCATTAGGTCAATGCCTCAACTTATAGAGTTTACATCCAAGCATCTAATCCCACTGATCTCTCCTTGATTCACTCCACCTCTTTTGCTTGATTCTCTCCACCTTTTCCCTCCAGAATATGTCCACACATCCTAAATCTTCTCATGCTACCCTTTATTCTCTCCTAGTAGATACTTCTCACCTTTTCATAGCTTCTCTCTCATTTATAGATTCTCTTTTATAGCCTCTTGCTAAGGGCTTGTTCCCGCACACACCCTATTCACTTGTATATTTCAATACCCTCCCCTCAAGTGAATAATCCTAGCACACTTGGACCCTATACCAAGTTTCCCTCTTACTTGGTAACCCGCGACCAGTGCCTCAAGTCCCTAAACTCATAGTCCTTGACACTTTCTCTCTATGTGTCCAAGGCTACTACAAGTGCCCGTGACTTTGACTAAAGTGCTCACACATACATCTACCACATGGCCTACATCATCGGTGGCTCAGAGGTGGTTTTGCTTTGTTGGGGCAGGTTACATTGGGTTGTGGGGTTTCTCTCTCTCTCTCTCTCTCTCTCTCTCAAAAGATGATCTGACTCCACTTCCTTAGGAGCCTCCATGAAGTTTGCCGATGTCGTTCCTTCTCCACTGGGTTTGTTGTAGCAGTCTCTTGCCATGTGTCCTGGCTTTCCACAGTTGTGGCAAGTGAAGGTCCTTCCTTCTACTCTGCCTCTTCCTCGTCCTCGTCCTCGTGTGAGAATCCTCCTCGGGTGAAGAATGCTTTTTCCTCTCTTGCTGAGTCCAGCCATTTCTTCTCTTTGACCTTGGTCTCTTGCTCTAGTAGAGCTCCTTCTATCTTATGCAGCTTCAGTTCAGGTGCATTCTTTAAGGTTGCTACAATGTTTTCATATTCACCTTTGTCCACACTCTTCAGAAGCACTGCTAGTGCCTCATCATCTTCTACCTTCTTGCCAATGGCTGCCAGTTGCTTAATGCTTTTGTATTTGTTCAGGTGTGTGATTAAAGGTTCACTTTCCTTCATATCCAGTTTGTAGAATTGCATTAATAGATTTATCTTTAAATTTTTTTCTTGAGTGCCAAATAATTTATTTTCATCCCATGCATCTTTTGCCCGTTGTATCCCTGTGATGTGATGAATGATTTCATCATTTAAACTGAGTGCGATGAGTAGAGAACCTGTGAAAAGGTGAGAAGTATCCACCGGGAGAGAATAAAGGGTAGCATGAGGAGATTTAGGAGGTGTGGAGATATTCTGGGAGAGGTGGAGAGAATCAAGCAAAAGAGGTGGAGTGAATCATCAAGGAGAAATCAGTGGGATTGGATGCTTGGATGTAAACTCTATAAATTGAGGCATTGGCCTAATGAGAATTTGCTAGTTTTTGATTATCCATGCGTACATTAAGCTATTAGTTAATTACTCACTAATCATATCTTAATTATCATCTAATCTCTTTGTTAATGATGTTGATTCTAGCATTTGATCCACCATAGATCATCACATTGCTGTAATTTTAACATGCTATCATAGCCTAGCCTAGAATCCATCAAATTTATGAGCCCATTATCTAACTAATTAGGATTAGTAGATAATCACTTTTTTAGTTATTTTCAAGTAGCTCACTGTACCCCTAGCCAGTGGAGGGGCTTGATCTCCCTCCAGGAGAAACCTTAGGGCAAGCCACTTGAGCCATACATAGCTAGCCTCCAGCCAAGCGAATCGGCACAGTAAACCGCCAAGAAAAGCTCACAATTTTTGCTAATTTGGAGGCACCATTTTTTTGAGGAAAAATGATATCTCTTCTTCTCCAGTTGCAATGGGTCTAATTCCTCTTGGCCCTAGGGGTTTTCAAGGGTGCTCTACAAGCTGGTGAAGACAGAATTTGATTTGATCAAATCTACAATGAGATTCAAGCTCTTCATCAAATCTGTAGGTGACTTTGGTAAAACAAAGATTAAGCATTTAATGTTTGGTCAAATCTTATGTTTCTTGGCTTAATCCTCTCTACTAGACTGATTGCTATTGATGGCCTTGAAAGGATTTGAGCTCATTTGAACTCTAAGGCCTCAGATCTGGGCTCCCCGCATACTCTGTTTTTTACACACAAAACAGAGGATTAATTTGCTAATCAATGATTAATCAGTACTAATCACTTTTTTTTGGTGCAATTGAGGGTTCAAATTAACCATTACGTATCTAATACAAATCCCTATAACTTCAAATTGCAATTTGGAGATGGTTTGATACTCCAACCATTCCGTACAAATTGGTTACCCTTGATTTAATGTAATTTTTGGTAAAATTATGCTGATAAATTTGTGGTAATCATCATTTTGCATTTACCCCTTGGTTAATGCCTACAAATCACACTCAAATTCAAGTTATTCACAACCAGAGTTGCATTTGGGAATGTGCATAAGAATGAATGCTATATGTATAATGTAGTATTGGGCACATTACATCATTGTAAAAATGGGATCATACACTACCCTTGTCCAGAATAAGGCAAGAGGCAAGACCTCCCGCATAGATTTGGGTTTGCATTGCATAATGACACAAGATAAACATCAAAAGCCCAAAAGAACTGTCAACAATACATTAAAACATGTTGCTCACATGGAGCAAGAACTGACGGACAAGCTCATGGCCCCAGCCATGAAAGAAGAAGAACATCTCTTTCCAAGAGGAGGATCCACACCGAGAAGAAGAGCTAAAGGAGGCATTGAAGGAAGACATGGACACGTGAAGAGAAGCTACCACAACAAGAAGACTGAAAGAAGAGGAAGACATGGACACGTGAAGAGAAGCTACCAATGACAAGAAGACTGAAGACAAGAGAAGATGTGAGGCTTCAAGAAGTGAGGAGCCATGTGAAAATCTCTGAGAGAGAGAGAGAGAGAGAGAGAGAGAAACCCCACAACCCAATGTAACCTATCCCAACATAGTAAAATCACCTCTGAGCCATCGATGATGCAGGCCATGTGGTAGATGTATGTGTGAGCACTTTAGTCAAGGTCACAGGCACTTGTAGTAGCCTTGGACACATAGAGAGAGAGAGAGAGAGAGTGTCAAGGACTATGAGTTTAGGGACTTGAGGCACTGGTCGCCCGCGGACTATCAAGTAAGAAGGAAACTTGGTATAGGGTCCAGGTGTGCTAGGATTATTCACTTGAGGGGAGGTGTGCACTGGTCGTGGACTATCAAGTAAGACGGAAACTTGGTATAGGGTCCAGGTGTGCTAGGAGTATTCATTTGAGGGGAGGTGTTGAAATATACAAGTGAATAGGGTGTGTGCATGAACAAGCCCTTGGCTAGAGGTTGTAAAAGAGAATCTGTAAATGTGAGAGAACTTGTGAAAAGGTGAGAAGTATCTACTAGGAGAGAATAAAGGGTAGCATGAGGAGATTTAGGAGGTGTGGAGATATTTTGGGGAGAGGTGGAGAGAATCAAGCAAAAGGGGTGGAGTGAATCAAGGAGAAATCAGTGGGATTGGATGCTTGGATGTAAACTCTATAAATTGAGGCATTGGCCTAATGAGAATTTGCTGGTTTTTTATTATCCATGCCTACATTAAGCTATCAGATAATTGCTCACTAATTATGTCTTAATTATCATCTAATCTCTTTGTTAATGATGTTGATTCTAGCATTTGATCCACCATAGCTCATCACATTGCTGTAATTTTAACAGGGCACACCCACGGTCAATATTCAACCACATTGGTTTGTGTAGATATCTCAGGGTTTTTTATAAAAGGCCATGGATTTTACCTGTATGTTTGGGTTTTTGCTTGGACGGCGGGCTGCAGGTGGTGAAGTTCAAAAAATTAGACAGTGATGGTGGAAAGAGAGAACGAACGATGGGGGAAGTAACTACCAAGGGCACCCTCCCCATGGTAGGTATTTGATGCTTGGGTTCACTTGTGTACGCCTCTGGGTTTACTTGTAAATCCCCAAGTTTATCTGTAAATGCCCGAGTTTATTTGTAAATGCCCGAGTTTACCTGTAAATGAGCTTGGCCAGGTTTATTCTGTACATAGTAGATGAGAGGCAGGTTTTGCTTGTGGTGTAGATGGAGAAGCAAAAAAAGGAGATGGTGCCTAAAGAGGAGAAGATAGTGGAGAAGGGGGCATAAAAACAGAGGAGGGGGAAATAGTAAACGAGGCTCCCAAAGATCAAGTCCGGGCCATCGAAGAAGGGCCTTTGAAAGTTGAACGAATACGAGATCAATGGAAGGTTATGATACCCCCCCCACTCTCTCTCTTTCTCTCTCTCTCTCTCTCTTTATCTCTCTCTCTCTCTCTCTCTCTCTCTCTCTCTCTCCCCTCCCCAATACTCTCTCAATCCTTCCTTCCCTCTCTATCTCCATCTATGGATGCAATTGGGACTTGGATGGGGCTAAGTCTTACATCCCTTTACTCTGCAAGTGGCTGAAGGGAAGGGGAAGGAGGGATCAACACACTTTGGCACTCAAAGAGGCAAGCCGGTGACACGCCCGACGAAGAGGACTATTTTGCAGGCCATCCTCTTGCATGAAGTGAAGGTTTGTTGTGACTAGGTTAGGATTATCTTCCTCTTGCCACCACAAGTTTGTGTATTGATTTCCAGGTTTAGCTTTACATCCCTATATAGAGTTGTACCTCAGGGGTAAAACTATTAGGTAGTGTCATGCCGCCTTGACGTGTCCACAGAGAAACACATGCATGGAGAAGCGCACGAGGATGGTCGAATATCTAAAGTGTGCACATGGTTTAGATGTTGACATCCCGTGCAAGATTGGGGGTAGTCCCATGGGCTCCAGGCTTGGTGGTGTCCCAAAGTCATCAATGAGGGACCAAGCACGAGAAATTGTCAGATTTAAGGATGTGTATCACAAATATGAAGTGAATATTCAACAAGTGCAGGCTAGGGCTCGTATTAGGGCGTAGAGGAGGCATGGGATGCAATCCCCAAGGAGTAGTGCATTATGCTGCGGGGTAAATTCATCGATGGCTTTGTGAAGAGGCGTCCTTCGGTATGAGGAGAGGCAAGAGGAGAAGAAGGAGGCCATACGAAGGTGTATATGGGATGAGTATGATGCCAATGTGAGTATGTGGGGCATTATTTTAATTGTTGTTGGAACTCTTGCATGTACATGTGCTTTGTTTGCAACTTCTTATTTTTTGATTTCAGAGGCGTATAATGTGGACCAAAAGAATACCAGGTTGCTCCAAGGATGATGAGGGAGACACTGAGGGTCATGAGCTTGCTGGGGGTGCCATGGAGGAGATTGACACTGGTGTTAGGGGTGGGAGTGAGGAGGACGAGGGTGATGAGGGCAATGATGAGGAGGCTTAGGTGGGTGATGAGGGGGCAGAGGAGGGTGATGAGGGCAATGATGAGGAGACTGAGGAGGGTGATGAGGGCAATGATGAGGAGGCTAAGGAGGTAAATGATGAGGAGGCTGAGAAGGGTGATGAGGAGGCAAAAGAGGGTGATGAGGGCAATGATGAGGAGGCTGAGGAGGGTGATGAGGGTGAGGACGGTGATGGGCTTGCTGAGGGTGAATGACTACGTTGAGGAGAGTGAGGAGGAGGATCAAGGTGATGATGACTACGTCATGGAGGATGATGAGGGTGATGTGTGAGGAGGAGGCAAACAAGGTGGTTGCTTATATTGCCACCCACAAGGATGAGGAGGACTCGAATGTTGTGCCTTTGGCTGATAACAATAACGAGTCCCCTCGAGCCTACAGTCAGCTTTGACTTGTCCTTCTGCATTGGGCAAGTTGGAGCCGTGGAGCCCATGGAGACTAGGCGTAAGGTGGGCCAACCAATGGAGCACTTGGCCGCGTGGAGGCGAGTATATGACTCTCGCTTCTCAATGTACAAGCAAGACATATTATGTAATTTGGTTTATGTGCCCGGGGTTTACCTGTCATTACTAACTGTGGGTTCTACCTATATATATAGGCTAGATGTGGCTCGCTCCATAATGTTTGAGGGCACAAGGATGCCTCCCATTGTGGCGGAGATTGACAAGGCCCTCGTAAATGGTTTGTTTGGGGGGGGGAGGCTAGCACCAAGGTAATGAACTTGTTTGCCCTCTGCATGATGAATACCTTTGCAGGCCAACCTCTTGTCAAAGAGTTTGTTTCATCAACTCATTGTGGTTTGGTGTGCCGATTCGATCACACCCACGGAAGATGACGACAGTGCGGTCGGCCAGCATGCTTGGGGGAATCGATTTCATGTCCTATGTGTTTGTCTTCTTCCCAGTTTTGATCCAGTAAGGGCCCCTTTCTAGGAACTTGTAGCCTTTTTGTCACATGTTGTGCCACTTGACCAACTCAAGGTTTGCATTTCTCTGTAGGGGGCATTGGTGCTTACTCGCACTATATAACAACTCACATAAGAGGGTCCCCATGGCTTCCCAAGGTGAACCCCAGGATTCTCTTCTTTGACTCCCTCAGCCTTGTCGATTCGAAAGATTGCCTTCCCAAGGTGTACCGGTAAGTGTCCCCACCATCTATTTGCACATATTTGTGCTTGGTTTATGTGTATGCGAGGGCTGAAATTTAACATTGTCCACGTCTGTTATGGTATAGGGTGATGTAAAAGATGGCCAAAACGTTTCGGAGCCATCACTTGCAGCTTTGTTGGCATCTCCATGGATAGGGTTTGAGTTTTAGACCATTGAGGGGCCCCAACAACCCAATGCCTGTGGCTTCTACGACATGATGGAAATGAAGCGCATGGCGGAGGACATCTTCGCTCGGAAGATGCCTAGGGGTTAGGTAAGTCTTCTATTTACAAATCATGCTATAGTGTTTTTTGTGTCGCTAACTCTTATTCGTCACTTGCTTTGTAGCTTGGTCATGACTGGTTCATGACAATGTGGCGAGACTGCGTGTAGACATCCAGGGGGCTGGTTATTGAAAACACTGGAGCATTGAGCCACCCTTGTGATGGATGACCGTAGATGTGTCTGTTGCCATATATATAGGCAGTGATGTGTGTGAACACACTTAGGACCGCCGAGGCACTTTTTCCCTCTTTAGGAGGTTTTTTCCCCCGGTTTGTATATACGCCCATTATTCTAGGGCTAACTAATCTTTTGTACATTGACACAATCTAATACATTGTGTGTTGTGTGCATTCTTGCTTCTTCTTCTCCAAGATTTGTGTGCTTTCCTGCAACCCTAATTTCAACAATTGATATCAGAGCAGGCATCGGCTCCCAGGGCTACGCCGCTAGCACCCTCTGACTCACGTTCTCCGATTGAGGTGAGCTTTCACGAGCGCTTATAGGTCCCTATACTCTACAAATAAGGCCGTAGGGCTTTGCGTTCTCAGAAATTGCATCTGAGGTCGTTTCGGGCTCCGTTTTGCATTACAAGTTTTGTACAGGTGTTTTCGTCACTTTGTGCAAAAATTTCGACAGTGCAATTTTCTGCAAAACAAGCATACGTATTCTATTGTGGACCGTGCTACATAGCACGAGTTGTTTTCTGTTCAGTCCTTCCTTCATTACAGGTAGCTTTTGCATCAGTTTCAGTCAGTGGCCATGGTTGATAACAGCAATGATGTATTTCGCATGTTGTCTCTGTTGATGAGACAAATTGGTTGGAGACAGCAACTACCCACTTTGGGCATACATGATGCAGCATGTTTTGGTTGCAAAAGGAGTGTGGAACATTATGCAGGGTATGGATGTACATCCAGGTTCTGTGGATGTAGGATCTGTTCAGGATGTTGCAGGTTCTAGCAGCTCTACTATTACTGCTGTTTTACCCACTGCTGAACAAGCTCGTTGGGATGGTAAAGATGCGCAGGCTCATGCCTTGATTGCACTTTCTGTCAAACGTAACATCACTCCACATATTTGTTCAGCTAAAACATCAAAACAGTCTTAGGATATTCTAGCTGGTTTGTATGCAGGTCGTAACGAGGCAAAAATCTCTTACCTGCGTAAAGAGCTAGAATCAAAGATTATGCAGGAAGATGATGACATGAATGTTTTTCTTGCTGAGATTAAAGATCTCAAGGAGCATTTGATTTCTGCAGGTGAGATTATTCCTGATCATTCTCTTGTGAAAACTGTTCTTGATGCTTTACCTGAGTTATATCAGACTTTCGCTTCCATATGGAGACTTGTTACTGTGAGTGAGGACAGACCTGATGTTGTCAAGTATGATACTTTAGTCAACAAGCTCTTGCAAGAAGCGTAGTCTAGGCAAAACAGGGCTAGGCAGCGTGCAGTTGATTAGGCATTTGTTGCTGCCCAGAGAAGAAGTGGTAAGGCAGTCCCTTCCACTGTTTCTAGGTCTGCAACTTCTTCTCCTTCCACAGGTAGCAATAATAGGTCTTCTGAGAAGGTTCTTGATAAAGGCAAGAAAAAGATCAGGTGCAACTATTGTAAGGCAACTGATCATGTCATTAAGAATTGCCCTAAGCTAAAGGCTAAAGAGGCAAAGAAGAAAGAGTCAAATGCAGCCACAATAGCGGATGCTTCTGCAAATGAAGATTCTGCAAATGTTGTGCAGGATATAGAATGGGCGTTTAGCGTGTATTGCCAGTATGACCCATCTGTACATGATGCATGTTTGGTAGTTTCTGTTGACTCTGATGTATGATATTTTGATAGTGGTGCTGCAAAGCAGATTACCTGGCATCATGATATGTTCACTTGTCTTGAGGCTATCCCTAATGGGAATACTGTCACATGTGCTAATAATGCTTCTTACCCAGTGAAGGGCGCTGGTAAAATTATGCTTACTACTGGCAACGCTTTCACACTTTCAGATGCTTTGTATGTGCCAAGGATAAAGAAGAATCTATTGTCTGTCTCTGCGCTTGCTAGACTTGGACTTGTAGTCAAATTTGTGGATGACAGATGTACTATTCATGATTTGACTTCTGGTGATATGATTATTGTATCTGGCACCTTGTTTCGTGGGCTGTATAGGCTCAATTCTTATAAACAAGTGTGTGGAAGATTCAGCAAATGCAATTTCTGATGAAAAGGCAGTTTCAGATGCAAAACTATGGCATGCTCGTTTTGGTCATCTGAACTTTGCTAGTTTGCTGCGTTTGTAGAAATTTGATATGGTTGCTTCATTGCCCCCTCTTGAGACACCATTGAAACATGTTTGTGAAGGCTGTATTTTGGGCAAAATGCGGCGTTTTGCATTTCCAAAGGATGGTTCTGTGCGGGCCACTCGCAAATTGCAACTTGTACATAGTGATGTATGTGGGCCTATGCAAACTCCGTCATTTGGTAAACACTTGTACTTCGTGACTTTCATTGATGATTACTCAAGGCATGCATGGGTATATCCACTGAAGGCAAAGTTCGAAGTGTTTTTGTGCTTCAAACAGTTTTTGCTTATGGTTGAAAATGTATCCAATTGTACTGTGGGCACCCTCCGTTCTAATCGAGGGGGGGAGTACATGTCTAAAGAGTTTGATGCATTTCTGGCTAGTCGTGGGATTAAACACCAATGTACAGTGCCATATACCCCTCAGCAAAATGGTGTTGCTGAGAGGAGAAACAGGTCACTTATGGAGATGGCACGATGTATGGACAAGAGCTAAGCTTTGCCACATGCGTTTTAAGGCTGTCATGTGTGCTACATATGTACAACTCAACAGGTGTCCCACTAAGGCCTTGTAGTCTGTTACTCCATACGAAGCTTGGCATGGAAGGAAGCCTTCTATTGGTCACTTGCGTGTCTTTGGTTGCTTGGCCTATGCTTTAGTACATGTGCAACAACGTAGAAAATTGGATGATAAGGCTGTCAAATGCATTTTTGTTGGTTACAGTGCTGAGAGCAAGGGTTACAGATTGTATCATCCGTAGTCAAAGCATATCTTGATTAGTTGAGATGTTTTTGTGGAAGATGCTGTGCAGCCTTTGTTATCATGTACCAAGGAGACATGTGTGAGCTCACGGGATGGATTTGATACGTTGTTGCCTCTATTTACAGGTGGGAAATCAAATGTAAGTCCTAATGAGGCAAATATTCAGCCTATGCAGATTTCAAACGACATCATAGATAAGCCTATTTCTGATGCAGATTTACAGGATGTAATTTATGAGGACAGGGCTGAAAATGAGCAGGCTAGAGGTATGCCTAAATGGCTGGTGCAAACCTTGCGTGATTGTAAAATTGATGCACCTATGTCTAGTCGTACTCGTTCAGGTTTTCAGCATGCCTCTTATGCATCAGATTGTTATGCTTTGGCTGTGTCTACTAGTATGTGTGAAGAGGAAGAACCTCTTTCATTTGATGAGGCACAAAAATCAAAAAATTGGTTGGCTGCAATGCAAAGTCAATATGATGCTATAATGAATAATGGTACATGGTCTTTGTGTGATTTGCCTATTGGTAAAAAGGTCATTGGATGTAAGTGGGTTTTTAAGTTGAAACGAAAGCCAGATGGCAGTGTTGATCGCTATAAGGCTAGACTTGTTGCAAAGGGTTATGCTCAAGAAAAGGACATTGATTTTGATGATACCTTTGCTCCCACTTGTCGTTTGACTACCATTCGTAGCATTTGTGCATTGGCAGCTCATAATGGTTGGAATGTACATCAGTTGGACATAAAGACTGCATTCTTGAATGGAGATTTGCATGAGGAGGTGTATGTATCGCAGCCTCGTGGTTTTGTTTAAAGAGGGCAGGAAAACAAAGTGTGCAGGTTGAAAAAGGCTTGGTATGAAAAGATACATGCATATTTGACTGCACATGGTTTTCAGAATAGTCCAGCAGAAAGCACTT
Organism: Cibotium barometz; assembly: GCF_041138505.1. NCBI lineage: Eukaryota > Viridiplantae > Streptophyta > Polypodiopsida > Cyatheales > Cibotiaceae > Cibotium > Cibotium barometz. The sequence continues at coordinate 31,698,462 of NC_141079.1, read as the reverse complement.
TGTATGTTAAACATGTGGATGATGTACATCTAATCATTGCTCTCTATGTCGATGACATGCTGCTCACAGGACCAAATGAGAGTCATATTGCTGATTTTAAGGCTGATTTGAATGCCTCTTTTGAGATGTCAGATTTGGGGCATTTGCATCATTATTTGGAGATACAAAGTGTGATGGAGGTATTGCTTTGTGTCAGACAAAGTATATTGAGACATTGTTGCAGAGATTTGGCCTTGAAGACTGCAAGCCTATTGCTATTCCAATGGAGACAGGTTTGAAGTTGAGTCTTCTCATGATGCTGGAGATCACTTTGATGTCACACTCTATTAGATAGCTGTTGGTTGCCTCATTTATGTATGCATTACGAGGCCGGACATTTAGTTTGCAGTCTCACAGGTGAGCAGGTTTATGCATAGCCAGGGTCTCAGCATTGGAAGGCAGTTAAATGCATCTTTCGCTACTTGAGTGGAACCATACATCTTGGGTTGTTTTATCCCAAGGGGGGATCGTTGCCGCTAGATTTACATGCTTTTTCAGACTCAGATTGGGCTGGTTGCTATGACACAAGAGTTTTGTTTCATGCTCGGTAGCTCATGCATATCTTGGTTGAGCAAGAAGCAACCTACTGTGGTGGCCACTTCTAGTTGTGAAGTTGATACAGGGTAGCTTTTACAGCTACGGTTGAGTGTGTGTGGCTCAGACGGCTTATGGTGGCTGACTTGGGTGTTGGACAGGAGTGTGCCACCTCTATCTACACTGACAGTCAGAGCGCATTGGCAGTTGCGAGAGACTTCATTTTTTATGCTTGCACAAATCACATTGAGGTGCATTATCACTATGTCAGGGAGAGACTCTCAGCAGGAGAGATCAGCTTGGCCTATGTGCCAACACAGGACAACCTCGCCGATCTTTTCACAAAGGCGCTTCATCGTGAGAAGTTCGAAGACTTCCGCAAAGCTTTGGACTTACTCCCCTTTGTGGACTGATCTACTTCGGGCATGGCACTTCCCTATACATGAGTGCCAGCTCTCATTTCACACCATCACTCCCAGGGGGGATTTGTTGCCATATATATAGGCAGTGATGTGTGTGAACACACTTAGGACCGTCGGGGCACTTTTTCCCTCTTTAGGAGGTTTTTTCCCCCGGCTTGTATATACGCCCATTATTCTAGGGCTAACTAATCTTTTGTACATTGACACAATCTAATACATTGTGTGTTGTGTGCATTCTTGCTTCTTCTTCTCCAAGCTTTGTGTGCTTTCCTGCAACCCTAATTCCAACAATGTCTGCACACTCGTGTTTTGGCTTTGTAACCGTTCTTTGACTTTAAAATATAAATCAGAATTTTGGACCTTGTTCTACACCTTATTCAAATTTTCTTTTTAATTAATGTACATTTAAACTTATGTGATTGTAAAAGCTACATACTTTTGATTACAAATGTAAGATAATGTGATGTTTTCAATTCATGTAAATGTTTATATACTTGCTTTTGTGATTAGCAAGTATAAATCCTTTTTTTTATAACATGCCTCCCGTTTGCGATAACATGTTAACGATATTGTGTATTTGATACTGCAAGCAATCTATTAATAGTGATGACAAATCTACCTTGGTTTTTGTAGCCCCCCCATACCCATGCCCAACCTTCTTGCTTCTTAGCCCATGCCCATGCTGAACTTTCAACTCAAACAGAGCCTCAATGACAATGAAATACGAATGCCCCCAACTGTCCCTATTAATCATTACTCCGGTCCCGAAGACCAACACAATAGGACCAGAGTCCTATCGCGTTATTCCATGCTAATGTATTCAGAGCATAGGCTTGCTTTGAGAACTCTAATTTTTTCAAAGTAACATCGCCGAATCCGCATCCCAGCCAGCAAAGGCCAGGAGCGCGTCCTCGACAGAAAGGGCGGAGCGACCAGTGCACACCCGAAGGGACGGACCGCTCGCCCCGCCCCGAGATCCAACTACGAGCTTTTTAACTGCAATAACTTAAATATACGCTATTGGAGCTAGAATTACCACAGCTGCTAGCACCAGACTTGCCCTCCAATGGATCCTCGTTAAGGGATTTAGATTGTACTCATTCCAATTACCATACATTCAAACAAAATATGTGCTCAACCTTGGCTATCACATGGGATTGCACTTGTGAAATGCCGCCCTTCATTGGTAACACGATCTCCTTCAAGGCCCTTGTATTGCAAAGTCCATCATGGGAGATTTGTATTTGGCTCATCAATGCTTGTATTTATGATTGATCATATGAATTTATCCCTTGTGCAATCCTTCAATGCTATGACATAGTAACTTGGAAGTGGAAGGCCTCTCTAAATCATCTCTGGGGTCCACGTCACATGTTGGCTCACACTTCACCTCCATTGCATGTGCTGTGTCGATGATGGGGAGAATGGCATGAAGGTGTGGGAACCAACTTTTCAAGATGAGCCGTACACCATAGATATGCTTGCAGTCGCTTGACCAATCCAAGAAATCACAATATACCGATTGGATGCTCACCTTGTACTAAACGTGTGAACTTGAGGTAAATATTTTAAAGAGCATTGCTGACGCATCAATGATCTGAAGAGTGGATGAGTCACCTTCATACCTCTGAAATATACCCTCTCCACCTGCTAGCCTAGTTGTTTGTGACTTGTTAGTTACCATAACTGTTGTATTGTCCAAAATCAATTGTAGTCAAACCCGAACAAATCATATGCAAGGGAAAGAAACTCGAGTACTCAAGTAAGCCCAGACACACAGATAAACCCAAGCAGAAAAATAAACCTAGGTACTGCCTTTTATCTTTACTTGTTTCCTACTTTTGCATGAAAAACTCAAGTGTTGTGCCCCCCATCCATGTGCCTATTCTTGAGTCACCCACCATAAGAGAATGTAGAAGGTCTAGGGTGGCCTGACCTGTTGATCCATGCATCCAAAAGCGTATACTTAGCATACTGCAAAAGTCTCTCAACCAGGTTTGTTAAGTCCACACTGCCATGTGGAAAAAGACGACCAAATTTTGGCCACATTCGTTGCCAAATGCACGTCTTGCTGTACCACCCATTGCTAATGTAATGCACGACGTGGTTGTGCACTGAATACTCTTGGATGAGTTGCTCATACATACACTCAAACTTTACCTCAGTGGCAGTGTGCATAAGCTTTGACATTGACACATGTACACATTATCACGCTTGTCCTTTGGAACCTGTGAATAGAATGTCTTAGTTTGCATACATAGTCATTTGCCTTGATTTAAATCAATGTAAACCCTATTATGTGAATGTACCTGTGGGAGAAAATGCTCTACGCATGCCTTTTTGGTGTGATACCAACAACAAACAAGCACCCTGCACACAATCTGAATACGATCTCCATTCCCATCTTTGTCCTAACAATGAGGATCATTCTCGACTACATGCATGATTGCTAGCAACTCTGTAAACGACACTTGTCAATGACCAGCGCTACATGGCAAACTTCATTCATTCTCTCAAACACCACTGTCAGTGTGGTCTGTAAGGCAATGCTCTCTTGGCTTATACCTGCATCATGGGTGCAAAGCATGAACCATATGGGCATGCCAATCCCATGTTGATTTGGCATAACTGCGGCATATGAATGCATCTCAAACACATTTATCTTGAATGTAGAGTCTATGGGGCCAAGAATTGTTCCTTGAGAAGCGCAGGGACATGTCCAACATCTACTCATCTTGGATAACGAGGATGAAGGGTCTCATCCGAAGCCTACGAGTTGTATGGTTGGCAGTACAAGACTTTGTTTTGTGCCCTTAATTGTAGAGCCTCCATGTACATGGAATTCTAATCGTCACTTGTTGGTAGCCGACCTGCAAGAAGTGGTTGATGTTCAAAATTAGCTATGCACATTGAGGACATGTAACATAATGTAGCACAATTGGGCTGCTGTACATTACCTTTGATGTGCAATTTGTATGACATCATTTGGATCTTTTTTGGAATCATGAAGAATCTATATGCCACTCGATCTATCGAGGATGACCGCTCGATGTGAAATGCCTCCTTTGACACACTCATCTTTGTGACTTGATGACATGTCCCCACATCGAACAAGTCCTCCATGCAACACTTGATAAACCACGGGTGCATCGAAAAGTGGTACAGGTTGCTACGTGATCTTGGCTCATGTCCCTCATGGCCTCCTTGCATTATGATGGCAACATCCTACATATTGGACCACAACCTTAAAAGGGCATCCGCACTTCTTTGATGTGCGCAATCTTTGGTGGTCACTTCCCTTTCTCCCCAGCCCACCTCCACAGTGGCATATATATTCCACAACCATATTTGGCCCAGACAGGTTAGAATGCTTACTTGATCTTTGTGTCTCCAGCTCCCCATTAACATCAGCCCTATTCAGGAAATGTTTCTCAATAGCATTTACAGTCGGGTCACTCTTGAATTCGCCGAGATGTAAACCAAGGCAATGGTCTTGTTGCACTGCAGGATAACAATTTTGATGTAGACTCGGGCAATGACTCTGTTGTAACCTAGGGCAAGCTACACACCCACATGCATCGATCAACTCCGTGACATATGGCAGAGGGATGCCATGTTACTTCACATTAGTGCGTGACCATGTTGACTTGATCTTGGCAATTATTTCTTTAAGGCCAAGGTGTGCAAGTGAGTGACATGCCATGTTAATTCCCTTCCAATCTTCTACGCATGCAATCCTGAAACTATCCCTCACTGTACAATACCTCAGGCCAAGATAACTAACCACGATGCATAGATAATATCTCATTCTCGCCCACCTCTTCAAATCCAAGAGGCCGCATGTGTCCTACTTTTTGAGCATGTCCAAAGTCACCGAGAACCCATCCTCAATGCATGCTATCATCAAGGTGTAGGTTGCCCTGTTAAATGAAAAGAACCTTGGAGATGTGAAGGTGAATGGGTCACCGAGAACCCATCCTCAATGCATGCTGTCATCAAGGTGTAGTTGCCCTATCAAATGAAAAGAACCTTGCAGATGTGAAGGTGAATGGGTCAATTTCCTACCAGGACTGCAATTTCGATTAAAAGCCATTGCCATCAAAAAGGTCTTCCATCTCCATGTTGTCACACTAGATGCATCTTTGTCCTCTCACCAGACTCACTGAAGGAGTCATGCAAAGAGAAAAAGCTACTATCAGCTATGGGGCATTGATTAAGGAGGTGAAAATTAACATCTATTGAATCCCCAAAACTTCCCAATAATAGTTTGTCATCTATGGCTTCTTCATGTGGAGTCTTATTCAGATCCCAGTCATAAAAACCTATCACTTTTTCTGGCTTGTCCTGGTTGGGCATGGGAGCATAGCTATCTGCTCGCTTGATTGATCGGTTTGCTTGCACATAGGTGAGCATGTGCCCTTCTTTCTCTCATCCCCCTTATCATTGGAACCTGCCATATGACCCTGTTTTGATGCGCGAATCCTTGTGCAACTGCCAACCCTTGATCGAGGTGGAGATACGTGTATATTGCCGGGTTTACATTTGCGGCTCCTACTCGTTGGGCAACAATGTGACTCTAGTTTGGGGTTGGCAATGCCCGCAACCTCTAAGGAGGATAGAAATTCATTCTACCACCCTGGCGCATGGGCTTTCAAATTAGTGCCCATCAATATGTAGATTCCATTTTGAATTTTGCACGCGCGCCGCAACCAACCAGCTGTACGGATGGCGGACCCAGCCCCACTTTTCGACTACCTCCGCGCGCTTTCCGGCGAGCTCCCCATGCTCAAGTTTACAAAAAAACGTAAACCCATGCCACTTGCCATGTGGATGCCTGTGATCCCCCTTTTTTTTGTGCCTAGCTTCCGCATCGTCGATCTCATCGGGCACATTAAAGGCTGCATGGAGATACATGAAAGGAAGAGCTCTAAAATTGAATGAAGGAAGAGCTATAATACATGAACCAGGTTCAACTCTTAAATGAAGGAAGAGCTATAAAATTGACCTGCACACTTGGGTCATTACACCTGGTGGTGGTAAGAGACTTTTATACTATGTTGGGCACCATAAATTAAACCAATTTTGAAGTGATTTTGAAGCTATCATATGGAATTATAGAGTGATAAGGACATTATCGAGATGCATGAACTTGCATCATATAGAATTATAGAGTATTTTGAAGTTATCATATGGAATTATAGAGTGATAAGGACATTATCCAGATGCATGAAGTTCTCATATGGAATTACATAGTGAGGAGGAAATTACCCAGATGCATGAACTTGCAATGAGATTGATGTTCTAGGCCTCTACTACCATGAGGTAAAGGATTCAAAGTATCATAGATTGATGCATGAACTTGCAATGAGATTGATGTTCTAGGCCTCTACTACCATGAGGTAAAGGATTCAAAGTATCATAGATTTCACTCATTGGATCCAGCATAAAGAGGATAATCTAGGAGAGGATGGTAATAGTGAAGCTACAAGGAGTGAATCCTACTTTTCATTTGATCTTGGTATAATTAGATGAGTATGCTCCTACCCCACAAGATGAAAAAGTGGATCAACTCCATCAAGATCCATCCATAGTGGTCCGTGCTTGAAGCTAGATTAACTTCATGGAAATTAAACTAACTCAAATGGGTAGTTGATCAAAGGGCATGGATAGAGCTTCAAGCTAGCTCTAAGTGGTGCTAAAATTGCGTAAGTGATCAAAGGGCATGGATAGAGCTTCAAGCTAGCTCTAAGTGGTGCTAAAATTACGAAAGGCCTTAACAAAGTTCAAATGAGAAGATTAACCAAGGATTAAAAGGGAAGGAGTCCATGCCATGGGGAGATGGTGCTAGCAAGTTTGATGATCTAGAGGGGTTAATAACAAAAAACATCAATAGGACTATCAAACATAGTTTGGAAAAACCATGAGTAATGGCAATAAAGTAAGTTTAATGACCTAGAGGGGTTAATAACAAAAGCGTTAAGAGAACCATCAAACAAAGCTTGAAAAAGCCATACGTAATGGCAATGAAGTAAGTTAAGTTGCATGTATCAAGAGTGCTTCCTCATGCCTCTTTAGAAGGATTCTATGAAGACCTAAAAGGATCATCTCAGCTTAAGGGGTAACGATCTTCTACATCATATTGAAGCGACGATGAATTACAAACACATAATACTCCACAAGTAAGTTGCCCCACATGTGTTCGATCCTTTAGCAAAATAAGATGAGTGCCAAAATGGCCTCCCAAGCCAAGGCAAAGTGGCCTTATAAGCCTTCATTAGGCACATGTCCAATTAGCATGATGGCACTTTACTACTTGAATATTCATAACGGTGTAAGCATGGTTCATACTCTCCCTATTCTAAAGCCTATTAAGCACACCTTGTAGAGTTTCAACACATAAACTATAATATAAAGTTACTAAATACTTTCTTAGCTCAATCAAAGTAGAGCTAGCAATTATAGGCGGTTTGTTTCTTGTTTTAGTGCTTTTTAATTTGGCAACTAAATTTAGAGAAGAAGGCTACTGAGAAAATTTAGAGGAATTCTAGAAATTTGGGCTAAGATTCCCACTCATGTTACTTATGGTGATGATCACCTACAAGTGATCAACATGGGGGAAAATGGAGTGGATGGTTGCCAAAAATATAGATTTTCAAAGGGAATATAAATATATGTGTTCTATTTAAAAATGGAAATCGGGACTTAAAAAGAGGAGAGAGGTATGGGGAAGGGGCTTGAAACTCCTCCCACATTAGCTAGCCCTACACCACTTGGCAACAGCGGCCCACCATCATTAAATGCAACCCTTTCGCTTGCCATTTTTCATCCAAGCGGTGCTTTCAACAACACGACAATAGAAAAATAAAGACATCAACAATGTGTGCCATGTAAGTGGCAAAGTGTGCCACAACTTACATGAAGGACATGCCAATATTATGATCACCACATCCATTAAAGAGCTATGTGGGCTACATAAGCACAATATGCCATGTGTGCATAATGTAATAAGCATGGGGCCACCCAGAGCACAATGCAGGCTACATAAGAACAATATGCCACATCAACATGTGTGCATAATGTAAGAATGGGGCCACACAGTGCACAATGTGCACCATAAAGCCCATGTGTGCATAGCCCTCCCCCTCTCATGGGCCAACAAATCAACTAGCTACTCCCCATGTGATGATTCTTAAAATGTAATATTTTCAGGACCTCCCACTCATGTGTGTTGATCTCCACACCTCCTCTCCCTTCTTACGTTGAAGGCCATACCCACTGCTCCACACCGATGCCTCTTTCTAGTAACTCTGCATGCTAAAGAAGAAAACAACTAGTGCTATGTGTGTCCTATGCACACACATAGCAAAACGGGAAGTGAGCTGGCCACTCAACTTTGAGATGCCAAGAGTGTTTTACATGATTTCTTGGCAACTCTTTCTAGTGGATTATTCTATGGCGTTCATTTCGGCATCGAATTGCGCTTCGTGCTCCAAGAAACAACCATTATAATGGCCTTCGACATCATCTTTTTGGTGATATCCTAACCTCATAGCCTCGTTATTTATGACAAATTTGTGGACTCCTATGGTTACATCCACAACAAAAAGCCTTGTTCAATTAGTTTTTTTAATTACACTCAAGGAGGACTAGGTAAAACCTTCTCTAGCTCAACGTAAGTGAATCAAATGATTATTTATTCTTTCCACCATAGGCTAGTCTCCTGAGAGCAACATTGTAAGATAATGATAGGGAAGGAAAAACAACATTGTAAGATAGTGATAGGGAAGTTGTCTATGTAAAGAAAGGAGATTTTATGGTGTGAATGGAGAGATTTGATGGCTTAGTGCACTAATTATTGGGTTCACTTTGATTTTATCTTTGACACAACTCATTGTATTGAGAAACTTTAGGCAAGGGTTATAGAGATTATGTTAGCCTACCTTGTGCATTAATCTGGTGGGTAGATCTCATTTGTCCTTTAAGCCAGTACTGTAAGATTCCTCCCCCACCCCCTTTTTGATGTCTAGTATCTTTCCCTGTAATCAATCCCTCTTCAAAAATATAAAGACCTTGTTTCTAACTATTTTAACCTAGAGAGAGAAAATATTCTAGAGAGAGAATATTCAGATTTTGAATATTTTTGGATAGAAAAATATCTCTTATAACTAAGATGAATTTCCCTGAAACAGAAATTCAAAAAGAACTTTCCAATGTGCAATTGGAATTAATTGGAAATGGGTATAAAGGACCTTAGTCTAAGGGTCTAGATTTTCAGAAATTTTTGGATTATGGTCCAATTAAGGTTCCTATGGGCCAATAGCATCAATCCATGTGTAGGGAGGAGATAAATCTAATTTGTAAAAGAAGATACCCAAAAATGAGTAAATGCTCACATAAGATGAAGAGTTGAAAATGTACAAGGTTTATTAGTAAAAAACTATGAGCAATATTAAAAATATGAGATATTTTGGGTATCCAAAAATGAGTAAATGCTCACATAAGATGAAGAGTTGAAAATGTACAAGGTTTATTAGTAAAAAAAACTATGAGCAATATTAAAATGATTCCATTATGACACATATGTAAGGAAGGGGAGTTCTTTAAAGGAGGTGCATATTTCACATAAGATGAAGAGTTGAAAATGTACAAGGTTTATTAGTAAAAAACTATGAGCAATATTAAAATAATTCCATTATGACACATATGTAAGGAAGGGGAGTTCTTTAAAGGAGGTGCATATTTCACATGCTTGAATGAGTTTTAAACTCATACAAATTGAGATATTTCATCTCTCCTCTCTCCTCATTCAAGTCTAGTTCCAAAAAGTTAGCTTAAACGACCTAAACATGGTCAAATATTGGCCAAACTGATTTAGAAAATTCTAGAATCAGTTTGTTTGGTTAGGAGCTCAATTTTTCCTATAAATAGAAGCCTCCCCCTTGTTGAAAAATATATAGTGTCTTATGCCTTGTTACTCTACTCCACCTAAGCCAAGAACTGTGAATTCTTTAATAATTCACTAGTTTTTGACACTTCTCTCTTTCTTCAATTCCCATTGGTGGCTCCATCAACATACTAAACCAATTGATTGGTTGGGGGCCTCTATCGTGAATAAAGAATCAAGCAAATTGTAACGTAAGTATGGTGAATTTTGATCTTTTCTATAATTTCTCAATGTTTCTCTCTTCTCAACCCCTCTCAAGCTTGAGAAGCTTAATTGGTATGGTTTTTGAATGCTATTGAAGTTAATTAATTAATGATAGTAAAGAATTACATAAATTTCCATTTATGTTTAATTCTAATGGTTTTTTCTCTCTCTCACAAATTAATGGTTTTTCTTTATCTATGCTTTATTTTTTTAAGGGTTAATGATCCAATTAGGGATCATTCTAATCATTCCCTTAAAGATAAGTCTTATTTTAAAAAAATAATAATTGAGATTATCAGTTATAGTAGCGGAGCTATGGCAAAATTTTATAAAAATTTACACATAAAATAAATTCATTCAAAGCTTAAAAAGAGGATTTCCTACCATATTCTAAGAATTATCATCCTAGATTAATTGAAAGATATTCATCATAATCCTAGAGAAATTAATTTTTATATTCATAGAGGTATGCATAGAAGATGATTATTTTATTATAAAAGAATTACTTTTAGCATAATTGAATTTTCATGCATAGAGGTATGCATAAGAGATGAATATTTTATTATAAAAGTGTTACTTTTAACATAATTGAATTTCATGCATAGAGGTATGCATAGAAGATGATTATTTTATTATAAAAGAGTTACTTTTAGCATAATTGAATTTTCATGCATAGAGGTATGCATAAGAGATGAATATTTTATTATAAAAGTGTTACTTTTAACATAATTGAATTTCATGCATAGAGGTATGCATAGAAGATGATTATTTTATTATAAAAGAGTTACTTTTAGCATAATTGAATTTCATGCATAGAGGTATGCATAAAAGATATGGGAAGTGATAAGATGTGATAAGATGTATATGAGATGAGTAAGGATGTGATAAGAAGAGTTAAGAAGCGTATGTTATGGGATAAGATGTATATGGGTTGTGATAGGATGAGAATAGGCATGTAGATGTGAATGTATGGATGTGGGTGCATGAATGTGCATGTAGATGTGGATGTGATGGGATAAGATGTATATGGGTTGTGATAGGATGAGAATAGGCATGTAGATGTGGATGTATGGATGTGGGTGCATGAATGTGCATGTAGATGTGGATGTGAAAATAGATGTATGGATGTAGATGTGGATGTGGATGTGGATGTGGATGTGGATATATGTATGGATGTGAATATATGATATGTGATGTGAAGGAATCTGAAGTGGAAAATGATGTGATGGGATGAGTATACATATAAATGGAATATGGAATAAGTAACGTGGATTGATGAGGGATAATGTGGAAAAATGCGAGTTAATATAGAAACTGTATTTTGTGGCTGTTTGTAAATGCTGTTTGTAAATGACTGTTTTATGTCAAGATTGCTGGGAAAGCATTGTGACCATCTTATGATTAAGGTCGTGGAGACCTAACTGATAAAGCTGCAACTGCTGAGACGGAGAGTCAATGAAGGACGTCTCGCGTAGCAAGGTCGGCCGAGGTCGATAGGATGAGAATAGGCATGTAGATGTGGATGTATGGATGTGGGTGCATGAATGTGCATGTAGATGTGGATGTGAAAATAGATGTATGGATGTAGATGTGGATGTATGGATGTTGATGTGGATGTGGATGTGGATGTGGATATATGTATGGATGTGAATATATGATATGTGATGTGAAGGAATCTGAAGTGAAAAATGATGTGATGGGATGAGTATACATATAAATGGAATATGGAATAAGTAACGTGGATTGATGAGGGATAATGTGGAAAAATGCGAGTTAATATAGAAACTGTATTTTGTGACTGTTTGTAAATGACTGTTTTATGTTAAGATTGCTGGGAAAGCATTGTGACCATCTTATGATTAAGGTCGTGGAGACCTAACTGATAAAGTTGCAACTGCTGACGGAGAGTCAATGAAGGACGTCTCGCGTAGCAAGGTCGGCCGAGGTCTTGACCAGCCTCGGTGCGATTAAAATGGTGAGCTTCCGGTACGGTGGATGAGGGGCCAAGGAAGCGGCCTATGAGTGAAGCGCTAGGTCACCTGTGGCGAAGGATCCTAGAGGGTGCTGACCATACGGTGCTCGGGCTCTGGGTCGCCTAGGATACCCACGCGTGCGTCGAGGAAGATATTGGAACAAGAGTAGGAGTTGTTTTCTGAAATCGGGCATGGATCTGGTTGATTGACCTTGCTGGTCTTCAATGGATGAGTCCATGGCTCTTTATATGGATCTGTTGGTTGATCTTGCTGATCTTCAACGAGAGTCCATCTTGATAAGTGATTATATTGCCGAGTATTATGGGCTAGGAATTAGGAAACGGCCCCTGAGTGGACAGGTGGTGAGCGTCCTAGTTGCCAATGATGCCATAGATACTCTGATGAAGGAATGATGGAAAAATTGAGAATCAACTGGATAAATTGGAAGATGGTGATCAGTGATACTATGGTTTTATTAAAGGATTGTTTTAAACTGGTTGAATCTATGAAAAGGCAATTTTATATTGGGTGTGTGAGTGGTGTGACTAGTTTTATTTTTGCATGAACATCCGACTAGGGGGCCTTGGAACTCTTTTTCTTGGTACCCGGGACAAAACCTAACCAAATTTTAATTGGATCCCATCACTACAGTGGTTGGGCGGTTGGCTAACCCATGGGATCGGATGGGGTTAGGCTGGACTGATGGATCCATAAACCGAGACTCAACTTTTGTGATTACGATAGATAAAGTAAATCCCGGACAGAAATTGTTCTATGGATAGGAATCAACGGCTGTGCCTCTTGAATGGGGAAAAAAGCGTTGATCCCAATGATCCAAGTGCAAGTTTCTTCCTTGATCTGACCAAGTATCTTATAGATACAATTGGATCAGCTCGAATCAGAAATGATCTTGACTACGCTAGAGTAAAAAGTTATCTTGGTGGGATCGCTCGTGCTTTCCGGTAAAGGAAGTTTTTCCGGGTTCGGTTTGGAACAACCGACGGATTAGTCTCTTATCCGGATATCCGTGGGTGAGGCCCCGTATGTGGGACCCGTGTCCCGCGCGAGAAGTGCTACTTCCGCTGCCAGTATCCTGAATCCATTGCTCGGTGGGAACAGGGATCTTACAGTTGGTATCAGAGCATTTGGTTAATAAAGATCAACTGAGAAGACAAAGATATCAAAAATTTATCAAGAAACACAAAAAGGTTATAATTGTGTGAGATAATTCATACAATTTGATATTCAAACTGAAATTCGTAATTTGGTAAATGGGTCTTCAGATGGAAGTGCCGCAATTATATAAAATCCCTGACTTGCTTGAGGCCTATACATGATAGTATTTACCTTATAATTCCAAGGGCCGTGACTACCCGTATATACCGAGAGTATACTGCAGCTCTTTACTGACAGTATATACGAGTAAATCTAAGACTTGAAATTATAAGCGTTAATGCTATCCAGATGATGATTTCGAATGTGATTGATATGATATTTAATTCTGTTTGAGAATTGATGAATTGATTTGGATTCTGATTGAAAATTTTGATTGAAAAATGATGGTTTTTAAAAATTAGTTGAAATATAATGAAACCACAATGAGGGGGAATGGGACGAGTCCCTGTGATGATATTCATAACTAGAATGATGATAGCGAATTCAGCAAATCACTATGAGATTAGTGGGTTGTGCTGTCAGATTGCTACTGTTAATACTTGACCAGTAGATCAAGTTAAGGGATGTCAAATTGAGAACTTACTTGACTGAAATTTCTGTGGAGGAATGTTCCGAAGAAAACTTTTCAGTCTAATGGACCATTATCATGTTAAAGATATGAATGATATAATCTGAGTGAATTGTTATTTAATGATGAGTTCTATATAAGGGATATTTATCCCAGTGTTCTGTTGGGTTGACCAGAATATAAGGAACCCTAGAATAAAATTGGATCTTAAGAAAAAGAGCTGTCCTCTACCTTGCGAGATGAGGACATCTCGCACTTTTTAAGTGGGGTAGAATGTAAGATTCCTCCCAACCTTCAAGGTATACAGGAGTAAGAATCTCCCTTTCTGATCTTATAATTATTTCCTCTCTAAAATAAAAGAAAGTTTCTATTTAAAAAAGGAAGACCCTTTCCCTAGAATACTTCTCAGGAGTCCCACTTGTTTTAAGGATTTAGAACAATGAGTTCAGAAGTGAGAATCGGTGTTTTGGATACCAAGGTTTTGGTTTTCATTCGAGTACGGCCCAAAAGAAGTTCTTTATCTCTTGGGGAGTATAAGAAGTTATCCCCCAGATATTGTGACCCTTATATCTGAATTCAATGAAAATAGGTGACTTAGCCTACAAGCTTCTTTTATCTCCTCATCTCAAAATTCTTAATACCTTCTATAGAAAAATGTGTCAAACATAAATCATGGAAAGATGGTAAAACCTCAGTGGCAAGTTACCGTTGGCTTCTAGGTTACGCTAGTTCCTTCCTTTATATAAGTCGTAACTTTTACTTGTCGCTCACAGTAATCTTACTCCCATCAATCTCCTTTCTTTCTTAATCTCCTTCATGGCCTGGCAACAAGAACTAGTTTTATCCATGATGATTTCTCACCTTCAAGACGCAAGAGAGTCTGTGAAAAAAGACTTTATAGAACAGTATGAGCGCTCACTTTTTCCTCACCTAGGAACTTCTGTAGCGCAGACCAAATGGCGGACCTATCAAAACATAACTAGGGTAACACCTTGGGGTCAGCAACACTTTCGTAACAATGTCCGCTTGGCCATGGTTATTGAAGCTTTGGGTTTGGGTCCCCGATACTACTGCGTCATAAGATCAAGGCATCTTGGGTTTTCTGAACGGGTCTTCTTACTGGCGTGTTTTCTTCCTCATGAGAAGATATGCCTTTATCCTGTTTTTGGCTTGCCTCTCAGAGGTCCTTTTATTAGATCACCTCATACCACTGAGATAGATGCGGCAATAACTAGCAGAATCATTCCCATAGATGAGTTACCCTATACTTGTGCAGCTTGTGAGTGCTGCTTTTGTGACCATATGATGGACGGGCTTATGGAAGTGTAAAGAGTTCTTCTATCTTTACTGTATAAGTTCCGAGAATGAATAAAGTTTAAATCTTGTTCTTATCTTGCTCTCTTTGAGACTTTTCTTGGTGGTTAATCTTGATTAAAAATTTTCTCTAAGTCTCATATTCGTGCATCTTGCGAAATTACCCTAGTTTGCGAGATGAGGACATCTTGCGTTTTTTAAGTGGGGTAGAATGTAAGATTCCTCCCCCACCCCCTTTTTGATGTCTAGTATCTTTCCCTGTAATCAATCCCTCTTCAAAAATATAAAGACCTTGTTTCTAACTATTTTAACCTAGAGAGAGAAAATATTCTAGAGAGAGAATATTCAGATTTTGAATATTTTCGGATAAAAAAATATCTCTTATAATTAAGATGAATTTCCCTGAAAACAGAAATTCAAAAAGAACTTTTCAATGTGCAATTGGAATTAATTGGAAATGGGTATAAAGGACCTTAGCCTAAGGGTCTAGATTTTCAGAAATTTTTGGATTATGGTCCAATTAAGGTTCCTATGGACCAATAGCATCAATCCATGTGTAGGGAGGAGATAAATCCAATTTGTAAAAGAAGATACCCAAAAATTAGTAAATGCTCACATAAGATGAAGAGTTGAAAATGTACAAGGTTTATTAGTAAAAAACTATGAGTAATATTAAAAATATGAGATATTTTGGGTATCCAAAAATGAGTAAATGCTCACATAAGATGAAGAGTTGAAAATGTACAAGGTTTATTAGTAAAAAAAACTATGAGCAATATTAAAATGATTCCATTATGACACATATGTAAGGAAGGGGAGTTCTTTAAAGGAGGTGCATATTTCACATAAGATGAAAAGTTGAAAATGTACAAGGTTTATTAGTAAAAAACTATGAGCAATATTAAAATGATTCCATTATGACACATATGTAAGGAAGGGGAGTTCTTTAAAGGAGGTGCATATTTCACATGCTTGAATGAGTTTTAAACTCATAAAAATTGAGATATTTCATCTCTCCTCTCTCCTCATTCAAGTCTAGTTCCAAAAAGTTAGCTTAAACGACCTAAACATGGTCAAATATTGACCAAACTGATTTAGAAAATTCTAGAATCAGCTTGTTTGGTTAGGAGCTCAATTTTTCCTATAAATAGAAGCCTCCCCCTTGTTGAAAAATATATAGTGTCTTATGCCTTGTTACTCTACTCCACCTAAGCCAAGAACTGTGAATTCTTTAATAATTCACTAGTTTTTGACACTTCTCTCTTTCTTCAATTCCCATTGGTGGCTCCATCAACATACTAAACCAATTGATTGGTTAAGGGCCTCTATCGTGAACAAAGAATCAAACAAATTGTAAGGTAAGTATGGTGAATTTTGATCTTTTCTATAATTTCTCAATGTTTCTCTCTTCTCAACCCCTCTCAAGCTTGAGAAGCTTAATTGGTATGGTTTTTGAATGCTATTGAAGTTAATTAATTAATGATAGTAAAGAATTACATAAATTTCCATTTATGTTTAATTCTAATGGTTTTTTCTCTCTCTCACAAATTAATGGTTTTTTTTTATCTATGCTTTATTTTTTTAAGGGTTAATGATCCAATTAGGGATCATTCTAATCATTCCCTTAAAGATAAGTCTTATTTTAAAAAAATAATAATTGAGATTATCAGTTATAGTAGCGGAGCTATGGCAAAATTTTATAAAAATTTACACATAAAATAAATTCATTCAAAGCTTAAAAAGAGGATTTCCTACCATATTCTAAGAATTATCATCCTAGATTAATTGAAAGATATTCATCGTAATCCTAGAGAAATTGATTTTTATATTCATAGAGGTATGCATAGAAGATGATTATTTTATTATAAAAGAGTTACTTTTAGCATAATTGAATTTTCATGCATAGAGGTATGCATAAGAGATGAATATTTTATTATAAAAGTGTTACTTTTAACATAATTGAATTTCATGCATAGAGGTATGCATAGAAGATGATTATTTTATTATAAAAGAGTTACTTTTAGCATAATTGAATTTTCATGCATAGAGGTATGCATAAGAGATGAATATTTTATTATAAAAGTGTTACTTTTAACATAATTGAATTTCATGCATAGAGGTATGCATAGAAGATGATTATTTTATTATAAAAGAGTTACTTTTAGCATAATTGAATTTCATGCATAGAGGTATGCATAAAAGATATGGGAAGTGATAAGATGTGATAAGATGTATATGAGATAAGTAAGGATGTGATAAGAAGAGTTAAGAAGTGTATGTGATGGGATAAGATGTATATGGGTTGTGATAGGATGAGAATAGGCATGTAGATGTGGATGTATGGATGTGGGTGCATGTAGATGTGGATGTGAAAATAGATGTATGGATGTAGATGTGGATGTGGATGTGGATATATGTATGGATGTGAATATATGATATGTGATGTGAAGGAATCTGAAGTGGAAAATGATGTGATGGGATGAGTATACATATAAATGGAATATGGAATAAGTAACGTGGATTGATGAGGGATAATGTGGAAAAATGCGAGTTAATATAGAAACTGTATTTTGTGACTGTTTGTAAATGCTGTTTGTAAATGACTGTTTTATGTCAAGATTGTTGGGAAAGCATTGTGACCATCTTATGATTAAGGTTGTGGAGACCTAACTGATAAAGTTGCAACTGCTGACGGAGAGTCAATGAAGGACGTCTCGCGTAGCAAGGTCGGTCGAGGTCGATAGGATGAGAATAGGCATGTAGATGTGGATGTATGGATGTGGGTACATGAATGTGCATGTAGATGTGGATGTGAAAATAGATGTATGGATGTAGATGTGGATGTATGGATGTGGATGTGGATGTGGATGTGGATATATGTATGGATGTGAATATATGATATGTGATGTGAAGGAATCTGAAGTGGAAAATGATGTGATGGGATGAGTATACATATAAATGGAATATGGAATAAGTAACGTGGATTGATGAGGGATAATGTGGAAAAATGCGAGTTAATATAGAAACTGTATTTTGTGACTGTTTGTAAATGACTGTTTTATGTTAAGATTGCTGGGAAAGCATTGTGACCATCTTATGATTAAGGTCGTGGAGACCTAACTGATAAAGTTGCAACTGCTGACGGAGAGTCAATGAAGGACGTCTCGCGTAGCAAGGTCGGCCGAGGTCTTGACCAGCCTCGGTGCGATTAAAATGGTGAGCTTCCGGTACGGTGGATGAGGGGCCAAGGAAGCAGCCTATGAGTGAAGCGCTAGGTCACCTGTGGCGAAGGATCCTAGAGGGTGCTGACCATACGGTGCTCGGGCTCTGGGTCGCCTAGGATACCCACGCGTGCGTCGAGGAAGATATTGGAACAAGAGTAGGAGTTGTTTTCTGAAATCGGGCATGGATCTGGTTGATTGACCTTGCTGGTCTTCAATGGATGAGTCCATGGCTCTTTATATGGATCTGTTGGTTGATCTTGCTGATCTTCAACGAGAGTCCATCTTGATAAGTGATTATATTGCCGAGTATTATGGGCTAGGAATTAGGAAACGGCCCCTGAGTGGACAGGTGGTGAGCGTCCTAGTTGCCAATGATGCCATAGATACTCTGATGAAGGAATGATGGAAAAGTTGAGAATCAACTGGATAAATTGGAAGATGGTGATCAGTGATACTATGGTTTTATTAAAGGATTGTTTTAAACTGGTTGAATCTGTGAAAAGGCAATTTCATATCGGGTGTGTGAGTGGTGTGACTAGTTTTATTTTTGCATGAACATCCGGCTAGGGGACCTTGGAACTCTTTTCCTTGGTACCCGGGACAAAACCTAACCAAATTTTAATTGGATCCCATCACTACAGTGGTTGGGCGGTTGGCTAACCCATGGGATCAGATGGGGTTAGGCTGGACTGATGGATCCGTAAATCGAGACTCAACTTTTGTGATTACGATAGATAAAGTAAATCCCGGACAGAAATTGTTCTATGGATAGGAATCAACGGCTGTGCCTCTTGAATGGGGAAAAAAGCGTTGATCCCAATGATCCAAGTGCAAGTTTCTTCCTTGATCTGACCAAGTATCTTATAGATACAATTGGATCAGCTTGATCAGAAATGATCTTGACTACGCTAGAGTAAAAAGTTATCTTGGTGGGATCGCCCGTGCTTTCCGGTAAAGGAAGTTTTTTCGGGTTCAGTTTGGAACAACCGACGGATTAGTCTCTTATCCGGATATCCGTGGGTGAGGCCCCGTATGTGGGACCCGTGTCCCGCGCGAGAAGTGCTACTTCCGCTGCCAGTATCCTGAATCCGTTGCTCGGTGGGAACAGGGATCTTACAAGTACTAGATCAGAAACAAGTTTTTTGCAACATACCTGAATCCTTAAGGCGCTCATAGAACTTACTCTATGAGCTCATAGAGCTCATTTCTAGGTTGTTTTGATGGTTCCATTAACTTGGGAATGCCAGTGCATTTCTTCATTGGTTAAAGGACTTCAAACTGGTTCCATTAACATGGGCATGCTAGTGCATTTCTTCATCAGCTAAAGGACTTTAAATTGGTTCATTTCAGCATGGCTCAATGAGTTAGATTGACGTGAATGATGGGTAAGAAGCATCACAAGTGATTTTTTTTACAAAGCAACAAATTAGCAATAAAGAGATAATGCTAAGGTAATTTTAATGAGTCAAGGCATAAGACTGTGTTGAGCATTTAAAAAAAATGGACATATGAAAGTTCTCTTATGGACATTTGATTTTATTATAAAGGTTGTAAATATGTACTTGGTTAAAAGGATACGCCAATTTTAAGCAAATAGATATGCATGCAAAGTAAAGACATGCACGTAAAGTAAACTATTTTTCTTGAGATGGATATGTATATAAAGTAAAGCTATTTTGACTCCCATAAGCTATTTCAATTAATATGAGTTAAAATACACCAAGAGGAAGCATGGGCTCACTCTTCTGTGGAGGCCAAATGAGACCCAATCTTATGTATTGAATTTTTTTACTCTATACTAAAGACATGCACATAAAGTAAACTATTTTTTCTTGAGATGGATATGCATGTAAAGTAAAACTATTTTGAGTCCCACAAGCTATTTCAAGTAATATGAGCTAAAATACACTAAGAGGAAGCATAGGCTCACTCTTGTGTGGGGGCAAATGAGACCCAATCTTGTGTATTTATTTTTCTTACTCTATACTTGCAAGTATTGTTTTGTGATTTAATATTATTAGGTATTTTGCATAAGGCTCTCTCTTGTGTGGGGGCAAATGAGACCCAATCTTGTGTATTTATTTTTCTTACTCTATACTTGTAAGTATCATTTTTTGAGAGTAATGGCTAGAAAAAAGTGACTAATAGTACTATTCTAGATTTGTTAAGGTCATGCACTATTTCTAAACTAGGCACTTCGGGGAGGAAGGGGGGGGAGAGCGAACACCTTCATTTGCTTCAATTCGCTTCTAATACACACACCGCACTTTACTAGCAAAAAGCTCTTTTTGCAATCGTGTATGGTAAGAAATTATTGCACCTTCTTCTTGGCTCTCTCATATTACTTGAAATACCATACCCATATTCTTGTAGTCATATGATTTCACTAAATACCATACCCATATTCTTGAGAACATACATATATTCGTAGTGAAGTACATGAAGTCATCCAAGCCCAATACACGACCCAAGTCAATAAGAAATGTAAGCTTATAACTTTCCAAGAAGGAGATAACATAGCATCGAAAAGAGACGACTAAAGAGTGTAGAGAAAAACCCTATTATGTACCATTTAAGATTCTCAATAAGATTAATGACAATACTTGCCATTTTGATATTCCATCACAATGATGTATTCATAACTTCTTTCACATTAGTCTATTACGACCATTTTGAGGCACTCTTCCAACACACCTAGTTTATGATGATTATTCTTTACTAGAAGAAGACTCTGAGATAGTAGAACCTGAATTTCTTTTAGAACATGAGTAGATATTAACAAAAAGAGGTAATATTTATCAAAGATATTTGGTGAAGTACAAAGGCCACTCCATAGAAGAGGCTCAAGGGCTCCCTGAGTATACCCTCGCTACCTATATGTCCTTGATTACATGTTACACCTATACTCGCCTATGATTATTTTAGATTCTTTAGTAATGACTGAGGACAGTTGCTTCTCACCCCCGAGGTATGTTATGAAGAGTAACTCATGGAATTTATATTTTCATGTTTTTTCATTAATTATGAATTCTATAGATAGGTTTGGATTGAGACACCTTCCTAAATTTAGGCGGCCTAGTCTACTTTAAGCATATGTGAGTAACTTTGTATATGTATGACAATATTGGTTGCATCGTCTTGATTAGTTAGATTTTAGATAGTTATTTGTATTAGATAATCAATTAATTTATTAATTAATTAACATAATTTATGTAAATGCAAATCCTTAATAATGGAGACGAGGTGGTGATGGTCAGAAAGATTTTCAAACGTTTGACTTTAGGTGTCGACAATCTTTCAAACGTTTGACTTTAGATGTCGATTGATTATTATTTCATTTTGTTGAACACTCACTGTCATTTATTTCGACATATGAAAGTTCTCTTATGGACATTGATTTTATTGCAAAGATTATAAATATTATTTAATTAAAAGGATACTCTAATTTTGAGTAGATTTTCTTTGAAATAGACACTCATGTAAAGTGAAGCTATTTTGAGTCCCACAAGGTATTTCAAGTAATATGACTTAAAATACATCAAGAGGAACTGTGGACTCTCTTCTATGCGAGCAAATTGGACCCAATCTTATGTATTGATTTTTCTTACTTGCGAAGTGTCCTTTAGTGATTTAATATTATGCCTTCCAAAAACTATTCAAAGCATAGAAAAAATGGGACCTCCAAACAAGCCTTGGAAAAGATTTAAAATTGCAAGAGAGGTCATTTGAGGGCTTTGGGTTCGAGAGAAATGTCTCATTGATCAAGGGTATCAGGTTGAGTTACTACATCCATAAGAGCCTGAGCGACATCTAATCTAATCTTTTGATAAGATTACCATTGCTAGAGGTAACACATGGAGATCCATTTGAGTCAATTTTCACAAAGCCATGGCTAAAACACACATGTGAACAGAGAAAGAGCCATGCATCATATGCTCAAAATGCAATAACACAATATTAAGAATTAAAACCAATGGATCATACAATGATATTGGTTCTTAGAGGGAGCTTCAATCAATCTTTCAACACATGGGTCAAATTGGCCAATGTGGACACCATTGAGCTCCTGAATGAGTCCATTTAGCACATGTAACATCCAGGCTGTGGAAGGCCTGGAAGCCCATCCAGGCTCTGGGTAGCCTCCTGCAGCTTTCATGTCCAGTTGATGAACTCCAAGTGGGGCTCCGATGATGCATGAATGTTTTCTTCTTTGAATACTGTGCACATGGAGATACTTCTCACAAAACCATTGTACACAAACGCCCTCCTTAAATTTCTAGGGGCAATGGGTTGTGATGTATGCTCACCTATGCGCGAGTCCTGTCTCTGTGTCGTGCCGTTCTTTTACATGGTCTTTGTGTTGTGCATGTACTGCCACTCAATGGCTGCCACTACTGTGAAATATCACTGCCTTGCAGTGTGAGATCTCATTCTGAGGTGTTACTATAACAGCTCTCTGTAACCTCCAGGGCTCCACCTAAAATTTCTCTTGGGATTTTCATTAAAAGCCACTAGACTGGGAACATGCCCAAGAATCCTCCACACATGTCCATGTAGAGCCACAATGCCGTCAAAAAGATGTTACCCTGTGGCCACCTTGAGTCAGATAAACAGTAACATCTATGCTAATGTGACACCAAAGAAAGCATTGTAGCTGTTGGTATGGAAGACCATATGCTTCTTGTAGCTCGCAAAAACACACGTCACCAATAATCTCCGCACGAACACAAACCGTTCTGAAAGTGATGAAACCGAGTGGAATCCCTCAAAACAATTTCTCTCTCAGCAAGCTTGGACATGAACTTCATGGTGTTATGGCAATCCGAGCACACTCGAAGGTTCTTGTTTATATGAAGTGGTGCTCCCGAGGGTGTGCTGATCAAACCGAACACGGCAGCCAACTTCTCACTGTGGTGACTAAGCAAATGCTCTTTCATTTCCTCATCCACATCATGCAAAACCAGCTTTGTATCCGGCACATATCCAGCCACCTTCATCTCTTTCATCATTCTCTCCAACTCTGCATAGATTTCGACTGACCGTGGGTGTGATCGGTCCCGGACATAAAAGTGATGCACCTTATTGTCAACCTCAATCCAACTGCAGCCAGGAATCTTCTTTACACCCCTCTCCAGCATGGCTTTTCGTACTCTTTCGGCATCCTCCCACCTACCCTCTGCAGAATAGATGTTAGAAAGCAGCACATACGATGTCTCCGCCTGAGGATCGAGTTCAAACAACTTCTCGGCTGCATGTTTGGCCCGCTTAAGATCTCCATGGAGTCTGCATCCACTCAGCAAGGCAGACCATACTGCACTAGTGGCTTTATAAGGCATTATGTGAATAAGATCCTCTGCTTCACCTAACCGTCCTGCCCGCCCAAAAAGGTCGATCAAACAGACGTAATGCTCCTGCAATGGTGTGACGTTATACATCTCACTCATTGAAACAAAGTAGCCATAGCCTTCATTTACAAGCCCTGCATGGCTGCATGCAGAGATAAGGCTAACAAATGTCACTTCATTCGGCTTCACATCTTTCCGCAACATTTTCTCATACAATTCAACAGCCTTCTTGCCATGCCCTTGTTGAGCATAAGCAGTGATCATGACATTCCATGATATCAACTCCTGTGGCTTTATGTTGTCAAACAACGCACGTGCCTCATCCAGCTTCCCACATTTGCCATACATGTGAATAAGGGCATGCACAACAACAACATTTGAATCAAAGCCATTGTCCACAACACATCCATGAATCAACTTGCCTTCTGGTAGAGCTCCCAGGTCAGAGCAAGCACTCAAAATGCTGCTAAAGGTGACTTCATTGGGTTGTAAGCCTTTCTGCTGCATTTTACGAAAAAGATGCAGGGCCCGCATGCCCTGCCCTTGCTGTGCATAGCATGCAATCATGGCATTCCAACAGATGGCATCAGGTGTCTCGATTTTATTAAATACTACACGTGCATCCTCAGTAGCTCCACACCTACCATACATGTTCACGAGTGCAGTTGCAACAAGCATGTCTGTTTCATACCTAGCGTTGGAGACATGTGCATGAATAATTTTTCCTATTGGTAAAGCTTCCGGGGCTGCGCATGCACTCAATGTGTTGAGGAAGGTGACATGAGTTGGTTTCACATGTTTACCTAGCATTTGCTGGAAAAGGTTGAAGGCTTCCATGAAAAATCCTCCTTCAGCGTAGGCGGCAATCACGGAGTTCCATGAAACCACGTCCCAATGCTGCATCCTGTCAAATACTGACTGTGCATCCTCCACAGCACCACACATACCATACATGTGGACAAGGGTATTGGCCACTTCAAGGTCAGCGTCCAATCCGCATTTGACAATGCATGCATGGATGAATCTGCCTCCTGCTATTCCAGCTATGTTGGCATAAGCTGTTAGGGTACTTATGAAGGTGCTCTTGTCTGGCTGTATTTCTTTCTCTTGCATCAGCTCAAACATTTTTCCGGCCTCAGTGCTATGTTCTTCCTGCTCATAGGCAGCAATCATGGCATTCCATGCAACGGTATCATGTATAGGCATGTTGTTGAACACCTGTCTTGCAGCCTCAATATCACGACACTTGCCGTACATGTTGAGGAGGGCCGTACCGAGAACAGCATCTATGTCAATACCATATTCAACAAGCTGGGCATGGAGTAATCTACCATCTTCTAATGCAGAGAGGCTAGCACAAGCAGTCAAGACACTAATAAAGGTGATGTTGTTAGGCTTCAAACCTGCTTCCTGCATGTCTTGGAAGAGGGCAAGGGCTTTCTGGGCATTGCCATGCTGGCTGCAAGCTGAGATCATGGCACTCCATGACACAACAGAGCGGTAAGGCATGCTGTCAAACACAGAACATGCATCCTCAACAAGCCCATATCTGCCATACATGCTAACAAGCAGATTAGCTAAAAATTTATCCTTGTCAAGCCCATTTCTTACAATATGGGCATGGACAACCTTGCCCTCCGATAGAGAAATTTTCTCTTGCAAAAGTAAGGCAATGCCATCTCTGTCCAAGCTCTCCAAGCGACCCATTATCTCCAAAAAGCCTTCTACTCTGTCAGGAATGTGGATTCTCCTCTGCCTTTGGATTTCTTCTGCAGATTTTAAAGTAAGGGCTTCTCCATAGTCAGTTTTCTTCTCATGAAAGACTGCTGACTCGCCCTTCACGACAACCTTAGTTTCTCCCGCTGAGGAAATTCCACATACAATGATGAGCCTGGCCGGTTTCCTGTCAGGTTGCACTTCAACTGTAGACGCCATGGAGAAGCTTGGCATGGTACAAGTAGCCTTAAAGGAAGAGTAAGAGGACCCAAGCTCCATGGAATCACATGTGCTCCTAGTAAGACATGTGGATGCTAGTTGCTTCTTGAAACGTTAAAAGTGGCCCAATTGGTTGAAGTAGACACGGAATGCCTCTTATGCCTTGGTGAACACAGATCCTATGTATGCCTCTTTATGCCTTGGAAACGTATTGGCATGGGCAGGGTGCTTTAGGTTGTTTTTACAAATGGGCGGTGGACACATAATTCTTGTTTGTGAATTGCTTAGCACAATTAGGTAGACACCGTACTTGACATAAGTCAAGAGACGTGAACCTACATACATAAGCCTACAGATGTGAGTCTAGAGGTGTGAACCTGCATATATGAGCCTAGAGCCATGAGCCTAGCAAAAAAAAAAGTGTCTCAAACCATTTTCAAACCTGCTCTAGAAGCACTAAAGCCCTTTGATGCGAACCTAATCGAGAATAATTGTTGGAAATGACAATACAACCAACTGTTATAACGAATCAAACCACAGTTCCTTAAACTCACCAAGCCTTTGATCCCAGAGCAAATGACTAACGCTTTTAGCAGAGTGCTCTAGGGAGGCTAAAGTCCTTTAGATCTAGCTTGACCGAGGAGCTTTGGGAAGAAATAAGCCAACAAAACATAGATGTGAGCGGTGGAATAATAGAACACTTGGAATAATAGAACACTTGGAAACTGGAGCCGCCACGGTCCTCTGAGCTCTAGATTTGCCAACTAGCTCTATAAAAACGACACCATAAACTCTATGAAAAGGGTATTAAACTACTCTAATTTTGGGCGAAACTCCACTGTAAAGGAGTAAGAGCCAGACTAGGAACCTCAAGGTTTGCTCCATCAAGAAGCGGTCAAACCATGTTTGATGCCACAATGTTTCAAACCTTTGTGTCGATCCTCGTTTTATCCCAAGCTAACCATGGCTAACTAGCAACCCAAACAACAACCGTAATTGAGACATATCTATTGTGTTGTACCACCAGGGACAAATGTTCCTCACACCCAATAGCAAGCATATACAACATAAGTGCAAGGAGTCCCACTCTCCACAAGAGCTCATTATAGAAGCACCTTCATCACATAACCAAGTTCCAGTTCTTCTCCATTGAGACAAGAAACATGGAACATAGGGAAGAGTAAAGAGCTAATGGCAGGGACTACCTCAAACCAAAGGGATCCCTAAGAGCATTCTCATAACCTATTCTCAGCATTGAAGCGAGCATGCAGCCTCAAAGCTAGGGCAACAGAGAATAAGTGCCATTGGAAAAACCACTTAGCCTAACTCCATAGGGAAAGAGATCCCATACCATGAACTAGAGGATTTCACGCAACCACCTCCTTACGCCCCCTTGCCACATGAATAGGCAAAAGAAATGCTAAAGGTGCTATTTGAAATGGGAAGGGGGTCACGATAAACATATCACCTAGAGGCTCACAGTTGGGTAAAACCAAGCCAATCCAAATCTGAAGGATGATGACCAAATTTGATGGAAGTGGAGATCCTATATTTAGTACCTAAAAAAGTTTGATCAAATTTGTAAGGCCATGGGATGGATTAATGGTCCCACCAAGACCTGCTTATTTAGACTTTGCCTTTAAGGCAAAGCATGCTAATGGTTTAAATACTAAACCCACCGAAAAAGGCCAACTATGAGATCTTGAGACACACTTTCATTGTGGGATTCTCACCTAGTGGAGCCAGATGGAGCCCTATTACACAAATATATAACCTAAGCAATAGGAGGGAGAAACAATGTGGGATTTCATTGCTAGAACCACAAGTATCCCCATATGACATGCAATATAGGTCTTAAGACACACTTTCATTGTGGGATTCTCACCCTGTGTGGAGCAAGACGGAGCCCCAGTTCACAAATATGTAACCTAGAGGAGGAGGGAGAAACAATGCAAGATTACATTGCTAAAAGTGTGAAAGCAAGGTAAGGTGGATTCAAAGGCAATATCCTTGACATTGTTTTTAGGAGTGGTTTCAAACCACTAGTGAGTTCAATTTTTTTTAAAAAAATCAAAAGACAAAAAAACCCACGTAGAATTTAATGCACCTCCATCATGGCGCATGTAGTGTGGATTTGTATAATCTCAGTTCTAGCTTTGTGAAAAAATCAAATTTAAAACATTCCAAAAGGCCAAAAAAACCCACGTCAACTTTAATACACCATGTAAAGTCCATCATGGAGGGTGAAGCATGGAGCAAATCGCTCTTGAAATTTATATCAATTTTTTTTTGGTTTTGCTAAATGAGCTATGTGTTTTTTTACAGTTGTATCTTTCTCTATCTATTTTTTTAAAATCATCTCTCTCTCTCTCTCTCTCTCTCTCTCTCTCTCTCTCTCTCTCTCTCTCTTGATGCTCTCTCGATGCTCTCTGGCATGGTGGGTTTTGTTGCAAAATCACACAAATGTGGAGATCTAGGCATGCAACATAGAACAACAAAACATGGATGAAAGTGCTAGTAAGTTTTGTTACATTTCCTCATCACTTCTTCACTTAAAGAGTGTGGAACATTTGATCTCTGCTCACTTCTTCTTCTTCTTCTTCAATCTCTCTTTTTTTTTCAACGAGGGCTAGTAAATAAAGAAGAAAAAAAAGATACAAGCAACCGCAAATATATAGCAAAATAGGTCCAGCTTATAAAACACAGCTTTTATCTCAATCATCAAAATGATCATAATCTGTATCCTTATAACTTCTCCTTCTTATGAAGAGTGTAAAAGATTTGATCTCTGGTCACTTCTTCTTTTTCTTTTTCCTAAGTGCAGATTATGATCATTTTGATAATTGGCTATGTTTTTAAAGCTAGACTTGTTTTGTTAGCTTGTGATTGACTTTGACTTAGTTAGCTGGTAACCTGTATGGATGCTTTTTGGTAGCCTCACTTTCTCCCTAGTTTGGTATATATTTAGGGGTTGCTTGTAGTTATTCTCATTTTCCTTAAAGAATAAATTTTCACATCCTTGATTGTTTGTTACTAATGGTCAAGAGTAGAAGTTGTGGATGCATCGAGATAGTGATTCTCATGGTAAAGTAAAGATCAATAGAAGGGAGTATTAAGCTTTAAAAAAAGAGAGTCACAAACAAGAGACAAGGCATTGCAATGCTTAGAGTGTGGTCCTAAGGTGATTACTGCTATGGATACCAAGAGAAGAGGCAAGTTTTGCAGAGTGTTAGCAAATTGTTTTGAACGATAGACAAAGGGGATGGATGCGAATACTCAAAAGGAGATCTTTCTCCTCCATCCTACATTTAAGGATTTACAACCCACACTATCACTCATCGTTAAAGCAACTATGGTTTCAAACATCTGCAACACTTAAACACAAGTGAAAGTCCCATAGTCATCGAATGAGCTCTTCTTGAAGAGATCAACTATCATGATGCTAGTTAATTATGATGGTAAAAAATTAAAAGATCTCAATGTTACCAAAGTTGTTTGCCTACAAATGATTGGGAGATGCACTATTACGAGGCATCCAATTATCTCCTTGATGAACTGGCCATCCACAACCTTTTTGCATCTAGCATACAACATTCTAATATTGCTTTTTCAAGTAGAATCAGTGGTGTAAGGTTCAAGCTTGAGTTTGCTTTTACTTCTCAATGCTTTTTAGTGCTTCATTGATGTTCAATGCTTTTAATAGCTTGAAAGTAGTTCGCACATTAGAACTTTAAGTACTTTTTGTGCTTTTTCATGCTTCATTGATTTAAAGTAGTTCACACATAGCTTTTATTTGCTTTAAAACAATATTCACTGGTTGTTAATGCTTTTAACTGCTTTAAAGTTGTATATTGCTTATAAGTTCTTGATAGTTCTTCACTAGTTGTTAGTGCTTTTAATTGCTGTAAAGTAGTATATTGCTTCTAAGTGCTTGACAATGCTTCACTCTTTGTTAGTGCTTTTAACTACTTTAAATAAATATATTACTTCTAAGTGTTTGATAGTGCTTCATTGGTTATCAATGATTTTAACTGCTTTGAAGCTCTATACAAGTTGACCTTCATTGTGCTTCCTATTGTTTTGGTAGTTTGAGCTCTATAGAGGATTCCAAGAGCGCTATCTAGAGCTAGAGATCTTTGTATGATGTTTTGAGGACCTAAAGCCATATTTTATGTGTAAGTTGAGGGATCAATATTGTTGTTGTGTTACACATGTGCAGATGATATTTCTCAAGGTTGCAGTAGTTAATCAGATGCACCATCGATGCTTTGGGATCCATGGGCCATCATGCATATGTACTTGCTCTGTATGTGGGGAGTCAGGGTCACTTGGTTGCTGCATAGCTCTACTATGCAAACGTGCATACAAGAGTGTCACAAAAATTTAAGAATTTGTACTATCACAAAAATTTAAGAATTTGTACTATGTCCCAAGCATGTAGTATCTATCTTCCATGCACATAAAATGTTTGATGGGAAAGTGTGGATAGTGTGGCATTGAAAGGGGTGTTGTGTCTGCGAGAGAACGTCGAGAAGGATTTGCACGCCTCCGTCTGTTTTTGAGGACATCAAAAAAGTCAATGATGAGGGGAACAACAAGAAAAGGAAGGATCTTATTGTAAAGAAGATGGCATGCATGGATCTACTTTCCTTCTTTAAAGCACACATCAGCAGCTTTATCAAGCATAACTTCATCTATAGGTGGCAAGCTCAATAATTCAAGGAATGTCTACCAAGGTTTCCAAGCGATATGGTCTCAGTCATTGACTTCGTGGAGAATTATTGCTTTAAAGAGTAAAATAAGATCCAATCAATGCACTGGTATTCAAACCAAGTCACCATATTATTGGTTCACATTTCATATTACTGAGTGGCATTGGTGGGCAATGTGAAGAAGACTATTTTCATATCCATTTCTATGTATTGGATGATAAAATATATACTACCATATTTGTCCAACATTGGTTTCTTCAACATGATAGGTGGCTGAATTAAATTAGAGAGGCATTGGGTGTGGTCCGACAGTGCTGCATCACAATTCAAAGCAAAGAAACCTTTTTACTTCGAGGTACTACATACTTACAGGGCTAGATATGGAGTGGAAGTTTTTTGAATCAAGCCATGGGAAGGGGGGTCATGATGGGGATGGTGTAGTAATCAAGAGGTCATTCACATATGAGCAGTTGAATAGATGGTGCTCCCTTGAAGTGTGTAGCCAACATGGTAGAATTTTGAGGGTCCATTCTATGATAAAGTCTACATTGCAAGCTCATCTAATAAAAGGGAGGTAAGAAGAGTCTTTTGGGAGATAAATCAAGGTGATGTGTAGAGAAATGTGAAGTGGGACTATAAGCATGTGCAAGGATCATGCTCGATGCACTATGTGAATGGATATTCTATAATAGATACCTTCACATTGAGATGCAAAAGCATGCCTTCCTTTTGTGATTCATGTATGCAAGGTATTTGGCAAAGATGTAAGAATAAAGTATCTATGGAGAGTTAGGATTATCATACCCTAGTTTCCTTGGGTGATGATAAATCTTCAAATGGAAGCTCAAGCAATGAAGAGGGCATTGGCAAGCCCATGTATGCAAGTCATCCTAATTCTTTGAGTGATTCCCTATGCATAGGAGATAACTTTGATGTGAATCTTGACACAATTAATAAAGAAGGTGCAGATTTTTACATACTCAAATGCACCATATCTAAGCATCCAAACGAATAGGGCCGAAGAAGATGCACCATATCTAAGCATCCAAACGAGTAGGACCGAAGAAGATGCATGAGACAATGTTATTGCAACACACTCATATGTGGTTAAGGGATACTTCTAGGGCAAAGATCACAAGGATGAATATCGCCTCCTTCATAACCAGCCCATTTCTCTCATGTACTCACACCTAGTGAGAGTTATCAAGTTTCATATGGAGCCAATAGTGTGAGTAAGAAAAATCTATATAGGTTGATGCCTGATCCTTTGAGTTATAGCTACTTATGTAGGCTTGTTGTAGTAATCTCAATTTGACTATGTAAAGTGATGTGTTCTTTTTTGGTAGTACAATGTGAATATGTGTTTCACTTGAAGTGATGTGTTCTCTTCTTGTAGTACAATGTGTGCTTCTTAAAACCCATACAACTTTGAGAACCTATTAACTCATAATACTCATATCCATTCCTCGTAGCATCAATTGTTATTAGAAAAATGAACCCTAATACCTCAAAGAAAACCTCATTGTGAAATGATGCCATGTTATTCAAATGATAAACCCAAACATAAGCACATGCCTCCCCAATGGTAGGAGATGCCTGTGAAAACTCCCAAAGAACCAAAGGATTTTCCACGATCTATAAATTTGAAGGTAGATCAAAGATTCTATTTCTTCAATGATTTCCTAAACAAGATCAACAAGCTATTGAAAAGGGGAGATCCTGTAGTCCTAGAAGGTGTGTCAACTCTTTTCTTATGGCATGACGTAATGTCATCAAACAAACACTGATGATAATTATGGTGCAGTTGGTACTCTCAATATTGTTTGTCGAAGGTTTTTGGACTATAAGCAGTCTTAAAAGAAGGGTTTGAATTTAATCCTTTCAGAGACTTTCATAATAGCTTGTAGCATGTGGATGCCATGTTGGAGGACAACACATCACAACCACAGTTTGAGAGAAAGATTATTCATAAAGTAAAATACCTTGTGCAAAACCTGCTCCTTATACATAGAGGAGTTCGAGAATTAGAATGGTCAAATTCTAACTGTTCTACTAACATGCATTCCTTGTTTTGATATTACATTAACATATGCAATAGTTTATATAATGGGTCCTTTTAATCTCTTGGACCTTTGTACATTTATTATCTTATGCTAAGAAGAAAAAACACCTTTGTTTATTTCTTTTGCTAAATATCTAACAGAGGAATCACATTTATCTTTTGGGCATAGAATATTACATGCATGATGGCTCAACTCTTCTTCAACATAAGTAATAATTTCTTTGTTTAGATAGGTAGAAGTTTCCAACTCTATTTGGATCTTTAAAGTGTAAAATATTGAAGAGTGTACCCACATAAACTTGTAAACACTATGGGTCCACTAGGAGACCATTAGTAGTCAGATGTACACATACACTTGATAGATTCATCACGCCCTACCTCAATTCTCCATGCCAAGACAATGTCACATTTGTTAAATTAGTAAATACTTTTGCAATAATTGATTCAATGAGCTTGTGATATAATAGCAAGCTTCCAAATATGTATTTTACACAAGCATTTACACCTTTCTAGCAATGTGTCACACGTAAACTATTAGAGCTTTAACATGACCCAAAAATTGGCAAAATTTTACTTAGATTCATTAAACTTGATGTGTTTCAATAGTTGTTGGAATTTATTACATCAAGATATATTAAGAGCAATGCTTGGTCACCTAAGACCTTCCCCTTCTACCCCTTCCCCTTCTTTCAATATCTTGGTACCTTAATGCATCCTGGTCTGCTTCTCCTTTTGTAGGTCATAATCTTGCCTCTAGATTGAAGCTTCCCAATCACAAAATTCAGTTCTTCTTGCAATTTGAGCACCACAAGTAGTGCTAAATGCATTCCCCTTTTCCCATGCCATCCGATCCTTGGAATAATGTAGCCACTCCAAGTTCCGTCAATATATGTGGATCCTCCTCAAATTGGTCGATGAGAACGTTGGCAATATTTTGAATGTCTCGCACTTGTAGAGGTTGTCATCTAGTCGTCCACCAATGTGTTTTGCTCATTGTACTTTGGTTGTAAGTCCCCACAAGATCTATATATACTAGCTTCGCCCATGAAAAATTGAAAATAGCTAAATGGCACATCTCTTGGTCATCCCAACCTACCAATTTGCTTATCATCTATGGGAAACATAGTTTTGATTGTTGCTTGACATTATGGAGGGTTGCAAAACTTCATATCTAGACATCGAAGAATTTGCATGCTAAACACAAGAAGGGATCCACATCCTTGTGCATAAATTGTGTGACATAGTCATCTTGCATCACAGCATGAAAGAAGCCTACCCACTTTGAAATGTGTTGGCTCCTCCTAGAATCATGTGTGAGCAATAATACCTCACTTATGTCCAAAATTATTGCTAGATGTTGTGTGGGCTATGGCCGTCCTTTTTTTTTCCTCATCATCAGTCTTTGAGTGAAGCACCACAAGCATTGGCACCTCATTGTGCACATCATCAGGCTTTGACTACTCGTTGAGCATTGGGCACGTCATCGAGCTCTGACTGCTTATCAAACATTGGGACCTCATTGGGCACATCATAGAGCTTTGATTACTTGTTGAGAATTGGCACCTCATTGGGTACATCATCGGGCTTTGAGTTCTCATCAAGCTTTGTCACCTCATTGGACACATCATTGGGCTTTGAGTGCTCGTCGAGCTTTGGCTCCTCATTGGGAATAGCTTGGTCATCAGGTATCACTACCTTGTCAAGCTATGGTGGAAACTCCTCGAGCACATCCCTGGCTTTGTGTTGTCCCATCAACCGCCGTAGGCACCTCAATAGGCTGTACCACATAATCCTAAACAACAAGTATAATATCATGCATATTAGAATGATGCATATTAGAATGCACATGGCAAGGGAATCAACATAAAAGTGAACACTTGAAACTTTGAAAAAACTAAGTTTCCATTATAGTCAACATCGTGTTACACAACCATATGGACAAGTGACATGGCAACATAATACAACGAATACATAAAATTGCAACTTCTTGCATGCATGGGACTTAGCACACATAAAATTATAGGGTTCTTAGCACACACAAAAATAGAACTTTCTGCATGCTTGGGGCTTAGCGCAGGTGGAGGTAGGGTAAGTGTGGATAGTAGTTGGCCTACTTTTGGTTGGGCTTTTCTCTCTCTTCTGTGCTAGTACTGTGTGTTACTCTGACATTCCATCTCCCTTTCTTTTTTCATGAACCTACAAAGAAATGGAAATATAACTCCACCTTCCTTTCTTAGGGGGCAATAATGTGGACAGTAGTTAGTGTACTTTTGGTTGGGCTTTTCCTTCTCTCTTTAGTGCTAGCGTTGCATGTTGCTCTGACGTTCCATCTCACTTTCTTTTGTGAACCTACAAAGCAATGCAAATATTACTCCACCTTGGGGTAATATTTTGAACCATGGCCCATACATATCGGTATCGAGACTGCTACTTATGTTTTCACCAGCCTTTCTCTTCCTTGACACCATATTTACCAATTGGTCTAGGGTTTCCATTATAGTCAACATCATGTCACCACCTTCTACTACAAGTGTCGTTGCACCATCCTTCTCAGTGTTTTACAGTGATGTAGATTGCATTGCTACCACCATACCTGTATTTACAGCCTCATCCAACGTAGCCATGTTGAGACTTTGGGCCTTCTTCCATTTTTATATGCAAACCCTTGAGCAAATGCAATGGCACACTCAGCCGAATCTAGGTAGACAATACTCAAATGCATCTTCGCATTTTTCTTGTGAACCTGAGTGAACACTGATAGCCATTATTTGTCCGGAACATCTTCCTCAATCAAGTCTCGTGCATTGTCCTCTTTTACGAAGAAAAATTAATTGACCTTAGGATATTCAAAGTTTGGTGACTTAGCCACCTGTTGTCCACTTGAATTATTAGGAGACTTAGAAGCCTGCTTGTCTCCTAGAGTCTTCATTAAACAACCCACTTGTAACATGTTGTCAAACAAATAACATTGTAATGTATGATTAAAACAAATCAAGGCTTATGGAGAGAGAGAAACTTAATTGTGTGATAAGTCTACTACTTTATAATTAGTATAAAATAACAAGACATTCACTACATACACTATGTAGGACATGCAACATATAGTGCTATTGCTTTTAAATGCATTCAAGCTATGAAAAATTGTCAAAGAAGTAATGGTATTGCTTTCAAATATCTATAAGCTGTGAAAAGAAATCAAAGCCATTCCAGTTATCTTGAATCCACACAACACATTTTCTATTCGTTGAAAAACAATAAAGCAACAAAGGCGGATATTGTACTTATAGTACCTAAAAACCTAAACAAAGATGAACATAACACAATCTTTCTTCTTCCTCAGAAGCAACTAGATATTCCACATAATCATTTAGAGTCCACACAATCTTCCCTCTTCCTCAAAAGCAACTAGATATTCCACATAATCATTTAGAGTCCACACAATCTTCCCTCTTCCTCAGAAGCAACTAGATATTCCACATAATCATTTAGAGTCCACACAATCTTCCTTCTTTCTCAGAAGCAACTAGATATTCCTATTAGACATTGTAAGGAAGCAATGAGTTTAAAAAAAACAAAAGCAACATGTTATCTGGCTCATGCAATTTTTCTCCCCTTCCTTTCTACTTCATGCAACCGTTCTTCCCTTCCTTTTAGCCGCATATGTAAGGATTATGGCCTCCTTCATTTCTTTCCTATCCATCCATAAACCTTGCATGTTGCTAGTGTTGAGGTTTGCATGGAGCTTGTGGCATGATAAATGAAATAACACCTACTCTCTCTCTCTCTCTCTCTCTCTCTCTCTCTCTCTCTCTCTCTCTCTCTCTCTCTCTCTCTCTCTCTCGTTTTTGTGTGTGTGTGTTTGTGTGTGTGTGTGTGTGTGAGAGAGAGAGAGAGAGAGAGAGAGAGAAAGAGAGAATCCAGTGACTTAGAAATAAAATCTAGCATGAAGCTATAGAGAGCAAGGGAGGGAGGCTAGAGCTAGCGAGAGCAAGAGGAGAGAGAATCAAATTGTAATGAATGTGCAATTATGTAATACTGCCATGCATTTCTCCAAAATTGTCAACAAAATGATGACCCATTTGTATTTCCCAAAATTTTCAACAAAATGATGGCCTTAAGAAAATGATTGCTCGTTTACATTTCCCAAAGTTGTCAACGAAATGATGGCCTTAAGAAAATGATGTCCCATTTGAGTTTAATGTGTGACTAATTTTTATCTTTTTTTTGTCTCATTTTACAAGTGCTTGTGAGAGTGCTTTTTGACTACCTATTAAGCACACAAAAAAATCACTAAAAGTGTACCACCTTACCTTACTTTCACTCAAAGCTAAGTATCTCCATATGAGATACAACACCCACAAAAGATTAGATGATTTGTCACTCATTAATCGATCTTATGTGATCGATCTTAATAAGAGGAAGAGGATTTACGACCATCTCTACTAATCATCCCTTACACATTAGTAGGACTAGCTCACCTAAGAGTGAGTATGCACCTAGTGATGAGTGTGATATCGCTCGTAAGAGATAGCGTACCTCACAACCTTCTTAAAGCTTGAGTTTTGATGAGTTCTCTTTTATAAGGAAATTGCCAACTCTGGAGAGACTTATCCAAAAACTCATCCTATAGATCGAGACATTCTTGCGAATGAGTCTAACACAACTATTTGAACCACTTCGATCAACATGGTGTAAATGTTGCAACAAGTTGTTGGATAGTGAAGATGAGAACCAAGACTACGAGGCTCTCCCAGAACCTGATGACTTTGAGTATTGGGTCCATGTGTTGGCAACCATGGACACTCTTCCTCAATATCTTAGAATAATATTTGCATGACTGGATGAGATGGAAATAGCCTCCCTATTCATACATCCCTTTTGGGAGCTAACAATGGATGCAAACCATGGATGCAAACCAAGAGTACCTGGTAATTTATAGTGAGGACTTATTTATAGAAGGGTCAACTTCTATGTTATCCACATCCACCTGGCTAAGAAAGACAAAATCATATCGAAGTCCTGAATGGAGATGGATCTTCACAAGCCTTGATATGTTAAGGCTATTAGATTCATATGAAACCTTTACCCACCAATAGTGACAAGCTAACCTAAACAAGGTCACCATTTAAACCAAGGTAGTGGTCTATAAAAATGACATGGAGCCCACGAGGTATGAGAAAGCCAAGCTTTTTCGAGTTTCCAAATGCAAGCTCAATGAAGTCAAGGCTGAGGTAGAGAAGGAAGAACAACTTAAAGAGCCCAAAGAGCTCGTCGAACCTTAAGAGGAAGATCAAAGGCAATTGCACAAGTACTTTTTTTGTAACATCAAGGCAAAGTGGTACTACACGGTGAGAAGGCTTAAAGAAACTCGGGAAGAGACTAGATTATATGATCCTCTCAGATCTTTTCCCCCTTATCAATGATGGAGATATGAGAGGCACTAGAAGTTTCTGATGTGTGAGCAGGAAAGGAGTATGCTATCGTAAGAAGAATGTGAGCCAGAAGGAGTATGCTATTGTAGGAAGAATGTGAGCAGTCGATTGGTAGGGGAATACAATTGTTGTGCCTTTGTCTATGTTGTGTCTTACTCTCATATGTCTATAGCTGAATGAAGGGATAAAGTAACTAGTGTGGGTGTGTGGGGTAATTGGGCATAGAAGATTCTTATGTAGCTAGGGTAAGGAGAGAGGCTAGAGTGAAAGGCTAAGAAATTCCAAGACCTATGTGCACTACAGATCATCCTTGATGGGTATACTTCCTAGAACCCACTAAGTTCTCTCGTTCTCTTTCTTTGGTGTAGAGTGAGAAGTCTCAATAGTTCATCATCTATAGTTAAGTAAAAATTTGGCATTCAAGTGGGACGCTCTCATAGAGGTCAAGGACATCCTACCTTCTTGATGGGAGTAGTGTGTATGCCTCCAAAACTAGAGTTTTTGGTGGTTCTTCACCCTTGCTAACCCCAATCAAGTGAAGCCCTAGACCTAGTTGAGTGCAATTATCTTGCGAGCTTTGCATTTCGAGCTTTTATTCAATTTTTAACAAAATTTCAAATGTGCTTAGCATAGAAAGGTTAAGGTTATAGTACTCATTGTTGGGCACATAATTGTTACTCATCAGTTTTCATTATAACCATAAATTCTACACCATGATGTAGCTAGATACATAAAATCATCATCACCTACGCAATACATAACAAATGAAATCTCAAGGCTACTTTATAATATTAACTACTATCTAGACACATTGATAGCACTTTTCGTTGTCCACATAAACCATACATTTATATGAAGAAGAAAAGGCATATATTAAAGCATTGCAATTATAATCAGACATACATTGATAGGACTTTTTGTTGTCCACATAAACCATACATTCATATGAAGAGGAAAAGGCATATATCAAAGCATTGCAATTATAATCAGACATACTACCACAAAGAACCTCACCTACACAATAGTAGAGAGCTACACGACATATAAATGTGTCAATAAGTCAATATGTTCCTGAATTTATAGCAATAGAACATAGCCAAGATGTCCAAAAAAAAGAGCTATAGAGTTTTGCTAGAAATGTAGTCACAAAAAAACATAACAACATCAAAAGAAATCACCTACATAATCCATAGGAAATAAAGACTCATAAAGATAAGTCCAATCTCTCTAGACCGTTACTCCAAAGGTGGACCACACACTACCTTCATCAAGCACTCATTAGGAGTCGAACTCTAAGCATAAGCAGTGTTGAAACAACTCTACACTATAGTTGAACCAAGGCATCAAGCATGAAGGTGACATCCCTATGGAGAGAGTTGGTTTTGATGAATAATCATGTGCTAGTATATATGCTTGCATGTAACAAATGGTTTGTGCTCCATCTCTCTCCTTTGAAAATCTTGACACGTGCAGTAAGGTTCAACCTTTATGTGCACATCATAGCGATTCTCTGTTATCAAGAAAAAAATAACATCTCCTTGCCAATAATGTTTTCTTTTCCACTAGTGTTGCATTCATAGTATCGGTTGCTGCAAGCCTTTTCTCAGCTTCTTTTGATATCCCATGCCTCCACTTTTTGCTTCTCTTGCTAAAAGATGGAAGGGAATGGTCATTGTGTCCCACTTGCATGACACTGTCATCTTAGTTCTACTACAAATGGTGATAATGACACAGTTTTCAAGTTAAACCATGCTTGGTTGAGACTTGCTAGCTCCTTTTTTATGACATTAGTACCAAGAACAACAAGCCATTTGGATGGCATCTTTGGTGGATGCTTGTCAAGTATGTCCACACCCCATGTATGCTCTACATCGTGATGATATAACCACATCCATTGAGATATTTGCTTTCCATCATATGTTCTTTCCGACCAAAAAGAAGGGGCCACTAGTCCTGGGTGACCTACTCTCCATCGTGTTTGTGTACCTTCTTCTTTGTATCAATCCAAAACACTTTCTTTTGCAATGAGGCACGGCATTCTCCAATGTCCCATGCACATTTTCCTTGACAACTGCCATTACATCTCTCAAGTCAGGTTCCATTTTCACATCTGGTTCTCTTCCAAATTTTACATCATCCTCATCGGATTCATCGAAATAAATAACTGTCTCATGTGGATGCAGTGGCTAGTTTGTGTCAAACTTAATTTTTTGTGGACATCCCCGTGGCTTGCAATGTGTTGATTCCATTACATACCCTGGTCTATGAGAGCTATTGTCTATGTTTGACCTCTTTTTTCTTTGCATCGTTTCTTTATCACCATGAAGTAATGGCTCCTTAAACATAGGGGTACCAACAACTACTCCTTGCACCACACGGGCAACATAAGCAAAATTAAATTTGCAGCAATGTGATGAGCTATGGTGGATCAAATGCAAGGATCAACATGATTAGCAAGTAATTAGAGGGTGATTAATGTAATATTAGTGTACAATTAATCTAATAGCTTAATGTAGGCATGGATACTCAAAAACTAGCAAGTTCTCACTAGGCCAACACCTCAATTTATAGATTTTACATCCACAAGATGCTAAGCATCTAATCCCACTGATTTCTCCTTGATTTGTGCGACCTCCCCTACATCTAGGGGTAACTTTTCCTAGAATCTTTCCACGCTCCTATATTCACTTATGCTACCCTTGATTCTCTCATTCAGTAGATTCTTGTCACCTTTTCACTACTACCCACTCAATTATAGACTCCCTTTTACAGTCTCTAGCTAAGGGCTTGTTCCCACACACACCCATTCACTTGCATATTTCAACACCTCCCCTCAAGTGAATAATTCTAGCACACCTAGACCCTATGCCAAGTTTCCCTCTTACTTGGTAGCCCACGTCTAGTGCATCAAGTCCCTAACTCATAGTCCTTGACACTCTCTCTCTATGTGTCCAAGGCTACTACAACAAGTGCCCGTAACTTTGACTAAAGTGCTCACACATACATCTACCACTTGGCCTACATCATCGGTGGCTCAGAGGTGGTTTTACTCTATTGGGGTAGGTTACATTGGGTTGTGGGGTTTCTCTCTCAGAAAAGATGTCCTGACTCCTTTATCTTAGGAGTCTCCATGAAGTTTGCTGATGCCGATCCTTCTTCATTTAGTTTGCTATAGCAGTCTCTAGCCATGTGTCCTGGCTTCCCACAGTTGTGGCAAGTGAAGGTCCTTCCTCCTCCCCTGCCTCTTCCTCATCTCCTCGTGCTCGTGTGAGGTATCCTCGGGTGTAGAATTCTTTCTCCTCTCCAGTTGTTGGGTCCAATCCTTTCTTCTCTTTGACCTTGTTCTTTTACTCTAGTAGAGCTACTTATATCTCATGCAGCTTCAAATCTGGTACATTCTTTAAGGTTTCCACAATGTTCTCATACTCTCCCTTGTCCACACTCTTTAGAAGCACTGCTAGTGCCTCGTCATCTTCTACTTTCTTCCCAATGGCTGCAAAGTTGTTGTTTGATGCTTTTGTATTTGTTCAAGTGTGTGGTTAGAGGTTCACTTTCCTTCATGTCCAGTTTGTAGAATTGCATTAGCAGATTTATCTTTGAATTTTTTACTTGAGTGCCAGATAATTTGTTAAGTTCATCCCATGCATCTTTAGCTTATTGTATCCCTGCAATGTGGTGAATGATTTCATCATTTAAGCTAAGTGCAATGAGTCCTAATGCTTTTCATTTCTATTCTTCTACTAATTCTCCCCATTCTCCATTGGACATTCATCTTTTCCCTCAACTAGCCCCCATAGATTCTTTCTCATGAGCAAGTATATGGTCTTTGTTTGCCATGTCTCCACCGTTAAATTTAGCTACTTCTTGTGCAATGCTCATGCGATGTGAAGGGGATCTTACCTCTTGATCCAATTCAAGGGTAGTGTCTACCCTTTTACAACTCCAATCTAATGTTTAATGATGATTACAACAAGTTTATCAGCATGAATTCACCAAAAATTACATAAAGCCAAGGATAATTGGTTTGTACTAGATTGTTGGGATATCAAACCAAATTTAAATTGCAATATAAAGTGATAGAGATCTGTATCAGATACCCAATGGTAAGTTTGAACTATCAATTATACCAAAATATAGTGATTAGTGCTAATTAATCATTAATTAGTTAGATTAATCTCACTAATTAATCATTAATTAGTGAGATTAATCCCCTATTTTGTGTGTAGAAAATAGAGTGTACGGGGAGGCTTGATCTAGCGCCTTAGAGTTCAAATGAGCTCAAATCCTTTCAAAGGCATCAATAGCTTAGTCTAGTAGAGGATCAAGTCCAAAAACAAAAGATTTGACCAAACATTGAATGCTTAATCTCTATTTACCAAAGTCACTCTACAGATTTGATGCAGAGCTTGATACCACTTCTCCTTGATGAATTTCTAAAATTTGAGATCATACGCTTGTAGAGCACCCTTGAAAACCCCTGGGACTGAGAGGTATTAGACTAATTCCACTTGTGGGAGTGTAGATCTACAATTTGCTTCAGAAAATTGACGCCTGCAAAACGACAAAAATCAGTAGCTTCGGGCGACGATTCGACGCGTTGATGCAACAGGCTGATGCGTGGGGGTTGTGCCTAGGTATGGCTAAGAGCTTTTTAGCTAATGTTAAGGCTGGAGGGAGATCAAGCCCTTCCACCAACTGGGGGTGCAAAGGATAGTTTAAAAAAGACTAAAAAGAGGATTAACTCCTAATCATAATTAATAGTGTGATTAGGCTTAAAAATTAGCTAAATCCTAAGCTATAGCTCTGATACCAAGTTAAATTTGCAGCAATGTGATGAGCTATGGTGATCAAATGCAAGGATCAACATGATTAGTAAGTTATTAGAAGGTGATTAAGATGATATTAGTGGACAATTAATCTAATAGCTTAATGTAGGCATGGATACTCAAAAACCAACAAGTTCTTATTAGGCCAATGCCTCAATTTATAGATTTTACAGCCACAAGATGCCAAGCATTTAATCCCATTGATTTCTCCTTAATTTATGCCATCTCCCCTACATCTCTGGGGGGCACCTTTTCCTAGAATCTTTCTACACCCCTATATTCACTCATGCTACCCTTGATTCTCTCATTTAGTAGATTCTTCTTACCTTTTCACTGCTACCCACTCAACTACAAACTCCCTTTTACAGTCTCTAGCTGAGGGCTTGTTCCCGCACACACCCATTCACTTGCATATTTCAACAAGCAAGACGTGGCGTGCTACCAAAACCAACTCTCTTGAGAAAAGTATCCATCTCGGGTCCAATCCCATTATAGCGATCATTCAAATATCCAAGTTTCTTTGCACATTGAATATACAAATTGATCACATCAAAGATGCATGCATCATACAATGAAATCTTCCACTTTCCACCTTCTCCAGCTAGCCAACTACTAGCATGCACAAAGATTTGTATTTGGAATGGCCGCCCACTCCAATGACTTCTATTATCCTACAAGGTCCAAATATTAGTAATACTCTCTAAATTCCTTGAGCATCTACTTCAGGAAAAAATACCAAGGATGGCATAATACATACATCCATGTGTAGGTAGCCCCAATGAGAGATTCTTTCTTCCCAACATTTAAGCCATTTTTCTAATTCTTTAATATTTTGCTTTGGCACAGTCCCATCTCACCACCATTTCCTAATTATATTAGCTTGCCTAGATGCAGCCTCTATTGTTTTACATAACCTCCACTCCTCACACATGCTTAGATGATATGCTCTTTTATCGTTTAGTACAAGTTTATTTGTGTGCTTCTGCAAACTTTGTTCCCAGTGAAAAAGACATGATCTCTCTCATCCAACAAGTACGTTATCGGACCCC
This sequence comes from Cibotium barometz, assembly GCF_041138505.1. Lineage (NCBI taxonomy): Eukaryota > Viridiplantae > Streptophyta > Polypodiopsida > Cyatheales > Cibotiaceae > Cibotium > Cibotium barometz. The sequence continues at coordinate 31,654,703 of NC_141079.1, read as the reverse complement.
CATTGTACACTATCCGAATTGCAATCCAATTGGCTCCTACTTCATCTTCCATGAAGCCAGAAAAGTCAGGCATTGGATGCCCACATGAAAACATGACAGCATTGAGGTTCTTCCAAAACAAGATCTGTGCTCTGCATCCTCTTCCTTTGTCTCACAAATAGCAATAACCATTAATCCCTTCAAGCTATACCAAAAGTATATGCATTAGTTACATTAAAGCATATTCTTAAACTTTTCATAGGTTTAGAGAGCACACGAATTGTACCTCATGTCATATACAGAACATGACATTGTTGCCCACCCATCAAATTTATGTGTATAATCAAAATGCAACCATGCATTGCATAGGTCCCCTTGTCCCGTTCGACCATGCGGTTCACAAGGTGTACCCCTGATCTTGCGTCTTTTGTGGAAACTTTGAGAAGAAAATATTTGTCTCATCAAGGCCACCTTGACCAAGAAATCGACTCCCATGGAAAAATGGGAACATACACTTCCTTTTTAATTGGAGAATGTAATCATATCCATCTCCTATAATAAATGCCTCTTTATGTTTCTCACAAGACACAATGCTCTTAAACCTACAATCAGGAGAAAAATAATACATATGACATCCATTATAATTTTATGTCACATTAGTCTTTTCTAATTAAGTTTAGAGCAAAAGGAACTTACCTTTGATTTTGCACCAGCGACATCATCTTTTCCAAGAAATTGCTAAGCTTGATGTCTCCCATAGAACCACTGTTATCCAAAACAAGCGAGTCCAAAACTATTTTATGGGCCACAATCATTTGAATTTTTCGTGGACCATTCCCTCTATCCACCCTCAAAACTATCCGAACAAGTTTCCTTATCTTTTCAATAGAGCTGCTCTTGATGTCCCACTTTGGACCCCATGTTTTTGCTTGCCCATGTGCACCACAAAGCGTATCATGCCCTTGTCTTCAGGTAGCACATAGTAGATCATACAATTGCATATTCCAAAATACAAGAAACAACTTTCTTGCAATAATGACATGTTATTCTTGTACTCTTCTATATCGGAAGTCCTTTTCTTACTTGCTTGTTCAAATATCCATGAAAGTAGGAATCATTGAACTTATTATTGTTCAAATAGTTTTTACATGTCACCCTATGACACTCCAGTGAACCCAAGCAATAGCTTAGACGAGCAGTACAATTTATAGACGTGTTTGTTCTTTATGGCCTTGTCCATATAAGACCATCAAATCTTTGCTCCATGCCATCTTACATTGGTTGTACGTAGGTGCGGGAGCTCAAACAAAATGTATCCATTATACTCCCTTAGTAACTCAGAAACATGATATGGTCCCTATGATTTATCAATCAATTTCCTCAAGCAGTGGGCACTTGTAAACTCTAATATCCATGGCAAAACACTTCTGACCTGCCTCTTCTTTGGATCATCTACCCCACTATCTATATTCACATGTCTATCTTTATCCATATTTTCAAAGTCTAAAATGTCATCGTTTGACCCTCTTAGGGAGGTCTCCTGTAGGATCATCATTGGCATCAATATCTGGCAAGTCATTCCTTAAGGTTGAATGAATTGTTGGTGTGCTCTCAAGGTCAAATGTCGATGTGTCCTCATTATCATCAAAAGTCCCTCTATCATTACATAGATCAACATCCTCTTCACTATCACCAACATATAGAGAGGTAATAATGTGTATCATGACATAACTACTTGACAATGAAGCCTCCAACAAGTAATATTGCACGCCCTCAATATATAGTTGAGAGGGTGCTTCCACTTTTGTAGTTTCACTACCAAATTAAATCATTGCATTCAATGTCAACAAGCTTGAAATATGGAGTTAACAGACCTTGCAAGAAATAGGCACTCAGTAGGAGCTTATCCCCTCTCATTTGAACTTGCTGACTAAGGTTTTGTGCACCAATAGTCCATGAGATAATAGCCTTGGCATTTTCCATTTCCATAGTTTCTTGTGAAACAATTCTTTTCTTAGGTTGCAAGCAAGTAGATGTTAAATGAGGAAAAAGGTAAGAGTAGGGGCCACGTTGCTTTCATTAAACAAGCCACAACTACTTTATAAAAAGTTGGGCATGTCTGATGATTTTCATGAGATTTTCTTGTTAGGAAGAATAAAACACTATGAACCTCATGTCATTCTTTAAAAGAATTACTCTCTGGATGCACATTTATTATTCACATCTCTAGCTTTAAAGAAATCCTTTAGGCAAGGGCAATAACCAATCAAATAAATGTAGCTTTAAATGCAAGCCATCCATCAACATGATTTTACTAATCAAAAGATTTAATTTTTTCCCAAAAAAATTAATATTTGAAATTAGAAAATACTCCCTCGAGGGTGTTCTTTTACTACTAATTTCGTCTGAAGGGTTCGCTTGTAGAAGATCGATGAGCTTGAGGGAATAGCAAGACAACAAGACAATAGGTAGCAGCACCAGGGGCGCTCTCAGAAGGTGGAAAGTCCGTCCCATACCACATGCTCTTTTTTAAAAGCTCAAGGAGACCCACATGCTCGCAGGTGCTCAAGCAGCTCATAAGTGATTATGCCTCTTCTCTCTAGTGTCCCCAAAAGCTCTCATGTGTCTTTTGCAACAAGAGAGTTGTGCTTGCTTGGGGAGAGTTTCCATATGGTTATTGTAGGAGAGCTATGGCTACTATCAAGAGAGCTACCACGGAATAGAAGATGGTTGGAACCATGACAACACAATGTAGCTCTAGCTAGATAAGGTATGTAGAAAAATATGTAGTATGTTATAGTCTTTGTAGAATTATTATAATAATTATCAAATAGGGATGGATGGGGTTAGTGACATGGCAATTATGTTTGGCCTTGGGAGCTTCATGTGGGGGAGGACTACATAGCCATTGGTGCCTATTAAGTTCTTAAGCAGCCCCATCCCTAAGCATACCTACCGTGCCACGATCGACATGTAGACTAATGTGTGTGTGTGTGTGTGTGTGTGTGTGTGTGTGTGTGTGTGTGTGTGTGTGTGTGTGTGTGAGAGAGAGAGAGAGAGAGAGAGAGAGAGAGAGAGACTTCTAATTACAAAAATAGAAGGGAGAGAGAGAGAGAGAGAGAGAGAGAGAGAGAGAGAGAGAGAGCCTTCTAATTACAAAAATAGAAGGGGGAGAGAGAGAAACCCTTCTATTTGCAACAATAGAAGGGGGGAGAGAGAGAGAGAGAGAGAGAGAGAGAGAGAGAGGATGGGTCTCCCTCAAGGGGTGTTTCTCACACATCCATGAGACAGGAGGGAGTTGGATAGTTGACATGATGTGCTTAAAAGGATAGGGTCATGTGCAATCATAAACTCTTGCCATGTTGTAGCCCTATTCTCCCAATACGTGGCATCTCAACCTTAAGAAATTAAAGATAAAGATGAGTTCTTGATTACCTAATGAAATTTCTAAGGATGTGCTTAATTTCTTGTTTATGGTGGTGGAGGTGGTTTTGTTCATTCAACTACATGCCATGCTCCGTAGGACCACCACCTTACGACATCTAATTTGTTGCCATGCTCCATAGCTTGTGAAGCACTTGTTGTCCTCTAGGCAAGAGGCCTTGTGATGGTTTAAAGAAGGACGTTATTGCACAGGTTTAAAGAAGGACCTTTTGTATAACATAACTACTGTTTGAAAGCTCAAGGAGCACTTGCACATGCACGGGTGCTCAAGGAGCTCACAATCACTTGATGTTGCCCTAGTTGAGGTTGCTAAATGTGAGCAAGAAGCCATAATGCCATCAATTTTGGGCTTTATTTAGTAGCCTTTGAAAGCTCAAGGAGCACCTGCATGCGCGGGTGCATAAAGAGCTCTAGTGGCTATACATTCACCCCATTCGCCCCATGGCTTGTACACAGGAAGTTTATAATTCTTTTTATTGCAATCATCATGATGCATTTGCATTTTTTATTGCTTATGGGAAGAGATCTATCATCTACTAGAGTTTTGCATTTCTATCGATGCAAAATGCCATGTACCCATACGTTTTGTCCTGTGGTTGAATGCTGTGTACATTGCTTAGGATCCAAACAAATGATTAAGATTACTTAGTTAAGGTATTTCAAAACAAATGGTTAGTCCTACTTGGCTTTAATTGAATAGCATCGATCAGTATTTCAACGGCATCAATTGTACATGTGCATTGATAGATAGATAGAGAATGTGGTAGGTATATATATATATATATATATATATATATATATATATATATATATAATGGTTAGTCCTACTTGGCTTTAATTGAATAGCATCGATCAGTATTTCAATGGCATCAATTGTACATGTGCATTGATAGATAGATAGAGAATGTGGTGTGTATATATATATATATATATATATATATATATATATAGAGAGAGAGAGAGAGAGAGAGAGAGAGAGAGAGAGAGAGAATGTGGCTAGAATGAATTTGGTGTGTGAAGTTAGGTTGAGAAATGGTTTTAATTGGACATGTGGGTAATATAAGAGGTTGCATTGAATGTCAATGCGGTAGTAAGTTTGGTGGCCCCTCAGTCATCCCTGACCGAGGCTGCTCCCCTTGTTTATTTTCTTAAGCGAACCTCCAGCTTTTGGCATCAAGATTCTCCTCCCTTGTGACTTCTTCATTAGTTTGTAAGTTCATGGGGAGCCTAAGTGATGTAAGCAAAGCAACAATCTTGAGCCCAAATTATCCCATAAGATAATATATGTGAGAGATCGCTAGCGTCCCATATCACCACCATGATACCACCCATACATACCTTAACAATTTGAAACTCCTTAGTATGCCGTCTAGGAAAATATGAATAAAATCCTGTATAAAAGGAATAAGATGGCCTTATCCAGACTTTCACATACTAAAACTCGTCTCTATATACGTGAGACTACATCAAGGAATAACTCTTTCCGAGTATATCATTAGAAAAGAAATTGAATTATTGGCACCTTTCTAATGATAACTACCCAAAACACAATAAAGTTAGGGTAGAAAAATAACTCACCTGAATACATAAACAACTAGGTATCCGAGTTGAAATATGTACAAGAGTACAAGAAATATACTTCAAAATTATGTGCAAAAAAACGAAGGCAAATGCTACCTTCAAAGCACATGAAATTATCCAAAAGATCAAAAGATCAAAAGATCCTTATAAAACCATGGATAAAAGCATAGAAGCTCCTCAAATCCATAAAAACCATATTTGATCATTGAAAAAAACAATGCATACCATCTAATGGACATTAATCATGCCAAAAGAAGCATTAAAATTAGTGGCCAACTCATCAATCCGGAGTATATGAACATTGTGTTGTTCAAATAAAACTCCAAAGTAAGAAAGTGAAACACATGTGTGTAACACTTAATAAAAAACCCCTAGTGTTATGATCCATGTTAATTAAATACCTTTTGACATTCAAAAACCATCCTCAAGAAGATGCAAAATGGATGCCGAGAAATTTTTTCGAGCTTATCCTGAGATCCTTCGTTCTTTTCAAACCCAGCAAACTTGCAAATTGAGGACAATTGCAAACTCAAGCAAGAGGGATGTTATGAGAATATATTTTCAGTTCTCTTTAAGAATATTATTTTTTTCCTCTTGAGTAATTTGGGGACGCCTAGGTTACTCTTGCATCATGCCGACTAGGTTAATATCGTGGGTGACACCACTAAAAATATTAATACGTGCGGTATATGACGTATGCTTGGGGCCGTCTATGATTATTTCAGTTAGGTTTGTATTGGCAAGGTGATCCCTGGAAGTACTTACGCCTGGTAGTCATGAGTTGGTTATGGTTTGTGCCTGTTTAATATTTGTGGGATTAATTTAATTATTAATTGAGCTTATATTTTCAGGTCAAGAAGATTACGAGGATTGATAAATAATGTCGAGGAGAATGTTTCTTATGTGCATCACATTTATTTTTACAAGCATAGCTTATAACCTTAGTGTTGAATTTATTAAAGCCCAAAGGCTTTACCCTAGCCCCAATTTTTAGGACACTCTATTTTTATTGTGGAAGAGTGTCGTGCTCTCTAAAAGCACACTTTGTATATTTTTGAGGCTATGGACTATTTTTGGTGGAAAGAAAGCTAATAAAGAAATACTCTTGTGTGGGGAAAGGCCACGCACAAGGGGGGGGGAAGATTGCACCCAGCATGGTGTTGATGGTGATGTTTTTCTTTCTCTTGTCTTATGTTTTGTTATATGCTTAATTTTTAATTTAATTCAAGTAGTTGTTTTGATATTTGATTTAATTTATGAGTTTTTGATTATTCTCTTCAAGAAAATTAAAGGTCCTATTTCGGTGGTATCAGAGCTTGGGTGTAATTTAATTTTCTTGATGGTGGTGAAAAGAAGTGAAAGAGACAAAAAAAGAGATGATTTTGGTAATTTTGTTGAATTAAATTGAAGAAGAACACGTTTAGGCATTTTTGTTTATGTATGGATGGAATAAAGCTTGTTTTTAACCATTGGGTAATCAATCTCCATCAACCTATTGCCCAAAGGATAAAATAAAGGTGGTAAACCATTCTGAGAAACCATGAAACCTCTCTCAAAATTGAAAAGCGGTTTTGCTAAATTCTTGACCTCTTTGTGATCTGTCTGTATGGATGGGTTTCAAAATTGATAGCCAATCCGGCTTAGCTTTCCAATTGCTAAACCATTGAGGGAGGAAGCAATCTATAATGGACGGTATATAATTCACCAAGAGCTAATTTATAATTTATAGAGAAATAAGCTGTGTGAGAGAAAAATTCTGAAATTGATCTTTTTTTCTCTCTCTCTCTCTCCCTCCTTCATACCCGGGCGGCAAACGCTTCGAATTCAGGGAGGGGAGGAAATTTTCAGGTTGCCCAAAAACCCAAGAGGCGCATTTCTCTCCATCCCGCCGACGACGCCTAGCGCTACAAATTTCAGGGGGGGCTAGGAATTTTCATTTGTGCTTTTTAAAGCTTAAAAGCTTTGTTATTACAAAGCTTATATTAGCTATAAGCTTAAAATGTTTATTTTTATTTTTTTTAAGAGATGCTGTGCGAAATTCAGTAGGCACTGAATTCTCCCTTTAAAATTTTTTATTTTATTTTTTTTACTCTAGCGCACTGCGCTGTTGGACTATTCCTGGGAGAAAAAAAAAGTATAAAGCTTATATTAACTAAAAACTTTATAAGCTTCAAATGTTTATTTTTATTTTTATATTAGATGCGCTAAATTTTACTTGCTTTAAAATTTTACTGCGTGCTGCGCGGGTAGTCTCAAGAAGAGAGAGGATTGATAGTTTAAATTTATAAAGAATCAGAATAATATATATAAATATATTTTTGTTACTGTAATAAAGCTTTAACAAAGCTTTATAGAGATAAAGCTTCATAATAATAATAATAATAATAATTAAAAAAAGCTTCATATTATTACTATTATTATTTTTCTCCTCTATTCATGCGGTGAGCACACCCTAGTAGAAGGAAAATTATTTTACTATATATATATCTAAGCTTTTGACTAAGCTTTAAAAGCTTTCAAATAAGCTTAAAGCTTAACATATGAGATTAGTAAAATGTTTTACAAAAGAAAAATATTTTTTGACTATTCCCATCATATTTTATGGAAAAGAATCTCATGTGCATATATTTGGTTTGGATTTCTTCTATAGATTTTCAGAATTTACCTCAAGAGAAATTTTGAGACTTTAGTCAAATTCTTGTGAATAATGCTGTTTTCTAAATCCTCATGAAGTCCAAATAATATAAACAGCTTGTTAGTGAAGATATCATTAAAATGGTGCTTTAACCTACGGCTAGTTTTCTAATTTTAAAGAGTACATGGATTATTTCTTGAAAAATTATGCATTTGTGTATTGAGCTTACTTGGCAGGACTCACATCTAGTTCGACGTTCCATATGAGATAAGAAACCCTATCTTTTCTCTTGTTTTAAATTTTTCCTATTCTTTTAATTGTCAAGAAATGGGTGAATATCCGCACCATCGTACTATTTAGGAACAGCTTGACACCGAAGAGGTTAACGCATTCGACACATTAACCAAAGGTGGAGGTATTTGTTAAAAATTATTTATTGTATACAATTTCTTGTTTGCTTTTGTATCTGTTTTCTGAATATTCTTTCCTTCTAGACCTAGTTAGAAAAACTTTAGCTCCTGAAAAGAATTTTAGATACCGTGACCTAACTACAAAGATCGAGACAAGATTAGCAAAAGTTATCTTCAAGATCTAGTTGCCCAAAATTCAAGTAAAAATGATTGCTAGACATTTCATAGAAGATTAAGACCAATTTGAAAATTCAAGAACCAAGCAAGTTTCTCCAGTCTTTGATTCAAGTTATCAATTGCTTCACCAACGAATTTAGTGATGATGAGAAAAGTAAAGAAATAGCTCTCAAGTGACTAGAAACCAAGCATAAGTTGTATACCAATCACAATTACGAAGTTTATACCAATTCAAGTAAAGTTTTGTCTAAATTTTCAAGTGTTCTAGTTTAAGATCTATCAAAGTACAAGATTCTTTCTAGACCAAGAATTGCTCTAAGTCAAAGATATATTCAACCACAAGATTTAAACCCCTTAAGAACAAGATTTATTCAAGAATTATAATTATTAAAGACTAATCTCTCAATTTTTGTCCATTCAAGTATTTTTAATCTAAGCCAAGATTAATTACTAGTATATCAAGTTCTTGCTATCAACTAAGGCGCAAGATATCTATATTTCTTCAAGTTCTGATTTCAAGTTTAAGATTAAGCTTAAGATCAAGATCCCCTTTAGATTTCATTGTTTACAAGTAAGATTCACAAATTCAAGAATTATAAACCTATTCAAAGACTATAATTTTTGAATTTAGTTAATCAATTACAAGATTAAGATTAAGATCAAAAACAAATCTCCAGAATTCATCAAGATTAAGATCAAAAACAAATCTCGAGAATTCATCAAGATTAAGATCAAAAACAAATCCCGAGAATTTAGTTAGACAATTACAAGAATAAGATCAAGAACAAATCCCCAGAATTCATCAAGTTATTGACAGTAATGTAAGTGATTATTTTTTCAAGCTTAAGTTAATAAGAATTTCCATTTCGACCTAATTTATTTTTGGAATAAGACTTGTAGTCTAGTTTTGAGGATAGAGAAAAGTTATGTCAGAATGAAAGTTTTAGAGGGAATTAGCTACTCCGTCTCAAACTTCTGTTCTTACGGTAGTGTCGTGTGGAATTAAGTTATGGTATGGGACATTAGATTGGTTTTACATGGCTACGCCAGACGTATCTATGTCTTCTATCTTTCACCAGCAAGTGTTTGTATGTGGAAGGTACCTCTGTGGTATGGGACACTTAGATCCTTTTCACATGCGTTCACTAGTTTGGTTTTAATTTCAGAAATTGTTTGATACTCATTGATTGCACAACTGAGGACAGTTGATTTCCAATAGGGGGGACTGTTATGATCCATGTTAATTAAATACCTTTTGACATTCAAAAACCATCCTCAAGAAGATGCAAAATGGATGCCGAGAAATTTTTTCGAGCTTATCATGAGATCCTTCGTTCTTTTCAAACCCAGCAAACCTACAATTGAGGACAATTGCAAACTCAAGTAAGAGGAATGTTATGAGAATATATTTTTAGTTCTCTTTAAGAATATTATTTTTTTTCTCTTGAGTAATTTGGGGACGCCTAGGTTACTCTTGCGTCATGCCGACTAGGTTAATATCATGGGTGACACCACTAAAAATATTAATACGTGCGGTGTATGCTTGGGGCCGTCTATGATTATTTCAGTTAGGTTTGTATTGGCAGGGTGATCCCTGGAAGTACTTACGCCTGGTAGTCATGAGTTGGTTATGGTTTTTGCCTGTTGAATATTTATGGGATTAATTTAATTATTAATTGGGCTTATATTTTCAGGTCAAGAAGATTACGAGGATTGATAAATAATGTCGAGGAGAATGTTTCTTATGTGCATCACATTTTTACAAGCATAGCTAATAACCTTAGTGTTGAATTTATTAAAGCCCAAAGGCTTTACCTTAGCCCCAATTTTTAGGACACTCTATTTTTATTGTGGAAGAGTGTCGTGCTCTCTAAAAGCACACTTTGTATATTTTTGGGGCTATGGCCTATTTTTGGTGGAAAGAAAGCTAATAAAGAAATACTCTTGTGTGGGGAAAGGCCACGCATAAGGGGGGGGGAAGATTGCACCCAGCATGGTGTTGATGGTGATGTTTTTCTTTCTCTTGTCTTATGTTTTGTTATATGCTTAATTTTTAATTTAATTCAAGTAGTTGTTTTGATATTTGATTTAATTTATGAGTTTTTGATTATTCTCTTCAAGAAAATTAAAGGTCCTGTTTCACCTAGACACTAGTGATCTAGGTAAAACCTGATGAATCCATATAAAACTTGGAAAACATCCAATAAAAATCCACAAAAACAAACTGATCAACTAACCCATGATTCAGGATTAAGTAAAAATTTTTAAAAATTCATGAAAATAGACAAAGGTTATTTTAAATTTTAGAAAAATGTGGGGTTGGTGTTTGGCATGTGGTTTGTCCATTCGCGCGCCCGCCATTCAAATTCTTTTAAAATATATTTTTGACCCAAAAAATTAGAAAATCCATTAAAATTATAAATTTTCATTGGATTTGAGAATTGTCGAGCAGAATTGGAAATTTCGTGAACGATGGGATTCTCAAAAAAATTAGGAATATTCTAGAAATTATTTTTTAGAAATCTTAAAAAATTAGTATTTTTAAAATATCAATGGTATTTTGGTAAAATTATTTGCTATTTTTTTGGAAAAAATATAGGTTTGGAATGCCATAAGATAGGTTTGGTGGAATTCAAAATTATCATATTTTGAGGCCTTAGAAAATTAGGAAAAAATCATGATAATTTTTTTTCTCGAGAATTTAATATTTTTGAGGTTTATTTAATGTTGAAGTACGTTTTCTTGTGCTAACATTAGATAGTTGCGGGTTATTTGTTTATTATTAATACGATTGTACCTCGTATTAGTAGTTATTTTTTGTTTGAATTAATTCTAAACGATGTTTTCATGATTTTTGGCCTTTGTTTAGCCATTCTTTTTGGACATGTTCCTTAATTTCTTCAATGATGGCTAGAATCTCCGTTCGAAGTGTGTTTCACCTTTGACACTTTTCCATGATAATTTATTTTACACCTGTTTAAGTGTGGTTTGTGCTTAATTTCTTAAGCCCAAGACAAATGCATTTAGAATACGAACGGTCAAAAAATTTCGAAATTCCAATGGTTTTCCCGAAATACAAAAAGCCAAAAGTTTTGGGAAAATGAAAAGATTAAAAAAAAATCAGAATGTGAAAGGTCAAAAGTTTTTCCGGGATTCGGAAAGCCAAAAGGTTTCGAGAAAGCGGAAAGCCAAAAGTTTTCCGGAAGATGAAAAGCCAAAAAGTTTCAAGAATAAATTTTCAAGAAAATTTTCAAAGAGTTTTTATCTCAAATTTCACATTTTTGGCTTTTTTCCAAGCTTTTTTTTGAAACATTTTCAAAAGCTTTTTTTTAAATAAAAAAACTCATTTTTAAAAAAATAAAAAAATTAATAAGCTCTTATTAAGCTTTGGTTGGTTTTGATTTTTTTAAGGGGGGTGCGATTTTTTCGCTGCCCCCTCCCCCCCCCCCCCCCCCCCCCCCCCGTGCGCGCGTTGCGCCTGATGGAAATTGAGGGAGAGGTAATCCTCCCTCTCCCCTCTCTTCTCTCCTTCTCCATCCAATACTCCTTCCTCTTCTCCCCTCTCTCCTCTGTTAACTGTTAACAAGGAGATTAACTTTAATCTATGGATTAAAGTTTTTAATTAAACATTACTTAATCATAATTAACATTAATTATGATTAATGTTTTAAAAAATCTTTTTTAAGAGAAATTCTCACGGAAAAAAGAAGAAAAAATCATAATTGAGAGGCGGAGAGGACCCCTCACACACGGGAGAGCATTTTATGCATCAACATGCTGTCCCCTACTGCATTTCAACAGAAAATCGATAGAAATTTGATCGCATACCCGCGAAAAAACCCACAAAAATGTATTAAAAATGTATTAAAAATACATTTTTAATCATAAAAATGCTCAAAAATTAGGAAAAAAATTCTAAAATTTCTAGAAATTTAGGGAATCCATTCTAACAAAAATATTCATAATAAAATATGTGGTATTTTTATAAAAAATTTTATTAATACTTATTTTAAACCATAAAAATAGAAAAAAATAGCATTAAACTCACGGAATTCCCCCGCAACGTTGATTCGTCCATTGAATTGTAGTAACACACATTCCAATTGCCATATCAACGATCCATGTGTAAATCATCAACATAAATCAATAAAATAATATTTTTATTAGTAAATATTAAAATTTACTTTTAAAAAAATCAACAATAATTAACTAGAGATTGCTCTGATACCACTGTTAAAACCCTAAGATCTCTCACGGCATAAACTCAACCACCCGACCACCCCCGAGCCCAAGGGATGCACACATGAATTATAAATGAAATACATCATACCTCTACCTTGATGTCCCATACCATCAAGAGGTATAACTCCAATCCAATAGCATGTAGCTATAGTGTGAAATGGTAGGTGAGTACATATGGACCTCTACACAAGAGACCATAACATAAGCCCCTCAAGCTTGCCTATAGTGTGCCCCATGCCCCTATCATATTAGGAGGGCCCTCAAGTGACTCTTGACTCTCCATTTCCCATGTGTGACCCTTGGATGCCTGACCCTAACTTAACCCTTAAGGTTAGTCCTAACCCATGCTCCACTAGAGCTTGTTCCCATGCTCCCATGCTCACAAGCCTAATGTGGGTTAGCCTCCTAGTATATGCACACATAATGTGTATATAATAACCTGGAACTTCAATGTTTTATCCATTGGCTCACAAGCCTAATGTGGGTTAGCCTCCTAGTATATGCACACATAATGTGCATATAACAACCTGGAACTTCAATGTTTTATCCATTGGCTCACAAGCCTAATGTGGGTTAGCCTCCTAGTATATGCACACATAATGTGCATATAACAACTTGGAACTTCAAAGTTTTATCCATTGGCTCCTCTTACAAGACTATATTGTCTGTAGGGATGAGTTTAGGTTATCCCTATGGCACCCAAGTGTCTATTGTCACACGATGTTATGACTAGCTCGAGGGCTAATCATTACATGTTTGTGCTTAACATCATTGCTTGAAGGGAAATCCAACCATACCATGATAGAATCTTCCAAAGGAACCATGGATGTTTTAGTTTTTGTTTCAGCTTCATATCCTGTTTCTATTTCATATTCCCATTCACCTTCCTCCCCTGTTTGGCTCTAAGATTTTTCAAGAGTGCCCAATGCATACACTAGCACACTTGGCCCTTTAACAATTGCTAATGAGGTCTGTTTGGAAACTTGTGAATCCTCATAGTCCTATTTTATGGAGTTCTTTATGTCTTGGTATAACTCATGTTGAGCCCTTAAAGGTGTAAGTGCTTATGTGATGCTGGCTTTATCATCTCATGAGAGAAGAGTATTCCTCCAGATGAGGTTTTGAGAGACAGTTTTAATCTTATAAGGGAATTATCAAATTCCTCACATGCTTTCTCAAGCGTATAGTTCGTATAATCTGTTTCAAATGACTCTTCTGTAGAGAGTATGTCTTCCTCTTGAAAGGGGAAGCAGTAATCCTCTAGGCTTTGTTTTTTGGTTGCTTTTTTAGGATTGGCATTATGAGGCTCGATCACAACTGATGACCCTGTAAGACATTCAACCAAGCTAAGCATGCTCTCCTGAGCTTGCTTTTTATGTTCCACATATGTCATGTGATCATTATTATCCATTTGGGGTGGTTGAGTGGATTCTAGTTTCTTGATTGGTGTATGTGGTGCACTGAGTGAAGAGTTAGAACTTGTTTCATCCTCACTTAGTGACGTACTAGAACTTGTTTCATTTTTTGACTTTCTTTGGATTGTCAATTTTTCGTTATGTTTGCCCATGCGACGAGATCGAATTTTCTTTTGGGCTCATGTGTCGCACATATGGTTGTTGTGTTTTGTGTGGTGGCTTTTGATGTGGATGCTTCTGCATCCTGTATAGCTTTGGCTCTTTTGTGTTAATGTCCCCTTTTGGGTTTATGTCCTCTACAGGCTCCTTTTCCCTGTCTTTTATTTCAACCTTGTTTTCGACAGTTTGTTGTCCTTTATTTTTCTTGGTTTTAGAAGGTTTTGCTTTTTCTTTTTTGGGTTCCACTTTAAAGTACGTTCTTCTACCCATGTTGAGGTATTGTCTTTTACATTCTTTTTTACTGTTTCTCATGCCTTGGCTTGTAAGCGTGTAAGCACATTCAAAGGTACCATGGCCAATTGCCGTTTTGTACACTTAAAATGTTAAGAGTTGTATTTTGTGAGACGAGTTACATTGATGCAACTGATCTTGGGCAATCTTAGAACATGTGTTCAATGCCACATTATTCACACATTGGTCGCAAGGTGTTAGTGACTATGGGCATGGAAGTATTCCAAACTGTGCAGTCTGCCACCTTGTGAGATCCACAACAATAAAAACACTGTGGAGTGCTCGATTAACTGCTTCCTGAACAGTTTATGCCCTTTTGGACTGTTTCTATTTGGTGCACGGGAGATGGAGGTTTTGAGTCAATTATGGATGAAGCGGGACACTTTTTAGTATCATGGTCAAAGGTTTTACAATATATGTAGTATAGAAGAATAGGTGCCTTGTATGCACAATGAGGATTGGGATGGTCGTAGTGATTGCACTTAACACAAGGCATTTCATTCATCACTTGTAGAGGCATTAAGGATGTCTGGTTTTAAAGGTTTTCATCCTCTCTTAGAGATGTTGGATGTAAGGTTTTAAGCAAAGCTGCATAAAATTCTGGGAATGTCAATTTTGAGATCGATATTTCTTTTGCCATTGCTTCACTTGGTTTAGATGAGGAACACCTTGTAGCATGATCATCCTCTAGCATGTTATCATCTAAACGTATTGCTTCTTTATAACATTGATCGAATGTTTCTGGATTGGATACAATGATCAAGTTGTGTAAGCTGTTATTCTTCATGTCCATCATGAAACATCTCTTCAATTGAATATCGTTTAATTTTTCCCATGACTCACTACGTGAGTCCAAGAGTTTTATCCGAAGGATAAAATCTCTAATGGATTCATTTGGTTGACGCTCAATTGAATAGAGTTCTGTTGCTGCACTCCACCGATCACCTTGTCTGGAAAAGCCATGTATAAAAGCTGATTTCGAGGTTTTGAAGTTAATCTTGATCGCAAGCATCAATGTGATGAACCATCGACTAGCTTTTCCCTCTAAGCATAGGGTCAATGCATGTACCTTAGTGGGATAGTTGGGATTTCCAAAGGCTTTACATCTCTGTTCAAACATTTGAATGAATTGAATATGGTCTATTGTTCTATCATGTTTGCCCATTAATTTTTGAAATTTATACAGCCATATTTCTATATAAGTCACTAAGGCCATATGTGAGTGCTCTTGTTGGGAGAGACTCACTGATTCCTCGGGTTACCCCCCTTCCTAGACTAGTCAGTATGTCCAAGGTGTGGGCATCCAAGAAAGGGTTGGTACTTTATAGGATTTTTGGAGATGTTAGGTAAGGAACCAAAGCCCGGTGGGATCGAAGTGACAGGGGGTGTAAAACCCGATGACACACTTGTTATAGGCATAGCCAATGGTATGGGGAGGTGAATTTGTGGCATAGATCTCATAGCTCGAAGGTGTCAGCCATTGGGTTTAGTCCTTGTGGGCACTCCCTCTATTGTGGCCATTTTGGAGTGCCTAAATGTTCCTTAATGAGTAAACACATACGTGAACCATTTTCTGCAGAAAATGGTTCACGCCATGAACTGGACTTCACGGAATATTAAATTCAATTTTTTTTAAAGGTTCCGTGAAGTTGCAAAAAATGGTTCACGCCGTGAACCGGACTTACGGAATATTAAATTCATTTTTTTTAAGATTCCGTGAACTCTAGTTTCATGAAGTTGTAGAAAATGGTTCACGGCGCGAGCCGGACTTCACTGAATATTAAATTTGATTTTTTTAAAAGGTTCCGAGAACTCTAGTTTCGTGAAGTTGCAGAAAATGATTCACGCCGCCATAAATTGGACTTCACGAAACTATTAAATTTGAAGAAAAAAAATGAGTCTACGGTGAAATACAAATTTTCCTTTTTTGGGGAGAATTTTTTTTAAATTTAAAATGAAAGGGATATGGGTATTTTCCCAAAAAGGTAAGTGAATCAAAAAAATCAACCTATTAATGACACCCCTTACACCCTTCATAAATAACCCCCAAAATGGATAAATTGACAACTCAAGAGCATCTACTCATTGAATGCTCAATAGCCTTAATACATTATGTAAAAAAGTGATTAAGAATTAATCTAAAATAATCTTTTCACTAATCTTTTCCTCTTTTATACTAATCAAGGACTCTAATTAACCACTAATCCTTAACTAATTCATGCAATTGAGCACATCATTGGATAGAGCAAGGAAATGATAATCTTTGTGCATCAACAATTGTGTAAATTAATCTAAAATAGGGGATTAATTAGACTCTTAATTATGGTCTCCTCTTTTAAGGCAAAATTAAGCAAAGAGAGTCAAATTTCTCCAATTGATGAAAAAATTGATGTGATTAGATGTTTCGATGCATCTAGATCTCAAAACACTCAAAAACACCAATTTTGACTACTCATATGATTAATTTAGACTCCAATTAACACATTTTCTTCTTCTTTTTTTGCATCTTGAATAAGATTAATCACCCTTAATGACAAAAACCAATCCATTAAGAGAAATTAGTCAAATTCAAGGGTTTTTTGACGGTTTTAAGAAATTTTTTGAGTGATTAAGCTACTCCTAATGATTGATAACACTCTAATCCAAACAATTTCAACAACGAACACACAATTAAACTAAAATTAATGATCTTAGTTCTATGTTTAACACTAAAGAGAGGTAACATTCACTAAAAATTGCATTCTATTATTACATTGTTTGATGCAATGGATGCAAACTAAGCCTAATACAAACTATGTGCAAGCCCTAAGAACATGAAAAACCACAAAAACAATAAATTAATCTAAAAATTAAGCAAAAAACATTCTTTTCAAAAACAAAAAAGAGAGCTATTCTATACCAAATCTCACACAAATCACCATCAAATCCACATCTTTTTCACGGGAAACCATTAATCAAAATAATGGGCAATGGGTTATGCGTAGATTAGAGGCAAAACGATGGAAAAAGCCAAGGGATGGCTCCCCGGCAGTAGTGCCAAAAATGTTATGGCTCACCCTAACCCTCCTTGAAACACATCCAAAAAGAGATTACCTGGTGAACCGCAACTGTCATCAGGATCTTTCCAATGGGCAAGTTTGTAACCCTTGAGGTCTCCAAGCTCTACAACTCCTTGAGAAGCAATTCCACCGTGCCTCCTGCGAGCGTTGTCACACCGCCGTGTTGCACTACGGGTACTCGTCCCTCCTCTCACTTCACTCACACACACTCACTAGCATGCATTAGGGAGAGAGATTAGCAAGAGCAAGACTCAATTGCACAATGGGAGAGTATGTTGTATTATGAGATATATTCACTTATATACATGGCCATAAGTGTTCACACTCACTTAAACTGTGGTCGACCGGGCACTTTAGGCTCATAAGAGGAATGCTATTACAATGACTACTCTCATAATATATCCATTAAGTACATCACTTAGGACTTCATCCTAACTTGCTACCACACGTTCTTGAAGTGGGAATCGCCATAAATACTCCGCCACACCATTACGAGCGCCCGTCCAAGTTGTAGCTTTGGACACTATTGCTTCATATCTTGAATGTATGACCCTTTGGTGTATCTATCGTGACTCCTTGATGTAAGATAATGTTGGTAGCTCTTATTAACCCTAGAATTAGGTTAACAGCCATCTAAGCTTCACCAATTGCCTTAGTGACTAACAGCCTAAAGAGCGCAAGACCACATGAATTCATATCCAAGATGGATCTAGGTGTGAGATTCTCAAACACATTACTACAAACCAAGAGCTGGGAATTCAATACAACCTAAGAAACCTTAACGGAGATGGAAATGGGCCTTATTTATGATGTTAGCTCGGAGGAAATTAAGCAAGTCGTCTGTACTTCTATAAGCCATGAAGAGCGACTTCGGATGGTCGTGGAATGTATTTAGGCTATTATAGAACAAGAGAGGTTTAGATAGGGAATCACCATGCCCATACAACTTTCTGTGTAGGCTGGAACAAGCAATGCGTGAGGCCCTGCCTTGAGTGAGATGGAGACACCATCAATAAGCCCTACTAATCCCACATATGTGTTGACGCTTAACTACATGATGGACCAAGCCCTGAGCGTTGCTATTGTTCCTCAAGGTTACGCAAGATTCCAATAATCTACTAGCACAGGCTTCACATTTTTATATCTAGAGAGCTACCCACTCAAGATGCTAATGATGTTAGTATAATTCTAGACTCTATGGTATTGGGTACTACACCACTCGTAATGGCACCACCCGTGAGACCAACCACACAACATTTCCCATTAGTTTCATGCCCTCGGTCATAACTACGGCAACCACGGTTTAGCAATCCCTATAAGAATGGCTCTAGGCCTAGTTAACACATCCATATCATTTGTTAGAGCCACAGAAGGAAGAATCTTCACCCAAAATCCTCGATTCCATGCGTCATCCTCTACTTTACCAATGCAATCTAGAGCAAGGGGGACATCCTTAAAAATGACTAGACCAGTGGTGCCCTTGGCTCATACATAATCGATACTTATGGGAATTTATGTACGACCCCCACCTATCCCTTTCTTGGATGCCATTACGCCTTTGAGATTCATGCCATTACGCCGCCAGGCAGCTCCCTTCGTACCACATGTTGCCCATGCTATAACAGTACTTCTAGTAATAGCATTCCTCCCAACTAATCGAGTAGCCTTTGCACAAGCATTGGGGAGAGCAGTGCCAAAAGTATAGGGCCAATCATGAGAGAGAATGGATGGAGTAGCTCTATAAAGGCTACATAAATCGCAAAGCTCACGCACAAGTTCAATAGAGGGTGATCCTAGAAGACATCTCGAGGTCTTTGATCAAGTTTGCAAGGCCGTAGGTGAGAGTAATGAGCTAGCAAGAACCAACACCTTTAACCTTACACTAGATGGCAAGGCTAGTGATTGGTATTGGACCCTGAGAGTTTAAGAATGTCTAAACTTTACCGGTCTTCGAGGACGGTTATTCCTAAAGCAGATTATGCATGAGGGAGCATGGCTTTATGTACTGCCCTTGCAGTCCGCATTGGTAAGCAGTGAAAATTTGCATTGTTTTATGGCAACGTGTCTTCTTTATGCTTATCCGCCTACACAGACGATGCCTGGGCAGAACGTTATGACACTTGGATGTCAAACTGTGGTAATTGTTTCCTTCTTGGCAGTTCATGAATTTCATGAATCAACAAGAAGCAGATAACAGTGGCCACCTCTAGTTGTGTGAGGCTGAGTATAGGGTAGCATTCACAGCTACTGTGGAGTGTGTATAGCTCCGCCGTCTATTGGTAGATCTTGGTATTATACAGTTATCTTCTACCACCATTTTCATCGACAGTCAAAATGCAGTAGTAGTCGCGTGGAATCTGATTCTTCATACGCAGACCAAGCACATTGAGGTGTATCGTCATTATGTCAGGGAAAGGCTCCATGCAGGAGAGATTGCCTTGACTTATGTGCCTACACAGGCCAATGTGGCAGGTGTGTTTACCAAGTCCCTTTCCAGGGAAACATTTGAGGCTTTTTTCCAAAGCTTTGAACTTATTACGTCTACTAGGGTAGTCTGCTACACCCTGTACACATTCACACCATTCATTTCAGGGGGGTTTGTTAGCCTTGGATGGCATGGTGTGAACACCCTACACACGGGCACTTTTTATCCTGTGCTGGTGGTAGGGGTTTTCTCCTTGTGTAAACACACTCTAGTGTGTTAGCCACATCAGCCCTAGGGCTAGGGCTACTATTACTTTGTATTCCACTCGTTTCATATCATTATCATTGATTACTTCTAGCCACGTTTCATATCATTATCATTGATTACTTCTAGCAATGTTGCTCGTCTCTCTCGCTCTCTAAGCTCGCGTGTGTCTGTGTGTGTCTGTGTGTGTATGGAGAGCATCTACTCTCTCATCCAACAGTTAGATGAGGTAGCAAGACATGATATGTATAGCTTTATGGATGACTACAATGGTTATAAGCAACTCAATATAGCACGAAAGGACCACGAGAACAATCACTTTATTACTAGGTGGGGAGCTTTTGTTCATAACACAATGCTATTAGGGTTATGTAATGCTCCTGCAACTTTCCTGTAATGCATGATGGAGTCACTGTGAGATCCCTACCCCTTTATAGATACAACAACCTCATAGTGAAAATCACACACTAAGGGTAGAGTGAATTATTTAGGGCTTCATATCATAATGGCCTAATGCTTGGCTATCCTATTAGTTATCCAAAGTTTGACTAGAACAATCCTTATGTGAGGAAATGTGTATTACTCCACCAAGCGTTTTCCCTTCATAATTATCACAAGCATGTCACATCAAGTGGCTCCCCAAGGCTCAATAAGATGTCTTGACGACTCGATTATTAAAACAATTTCTATATCCTTTTTCATGAGTTATAATGTGCATCCAAGCCTTGAGATAATGAGCGGCTTTCTCTCTCTAAAAACTAGGATAATTATTAATCTAATTTTCCCTTAATAATCAATCACTCAAGTCACTTAAAAATATAATTTCCTTTGTAAATATTTATCTAATTTTGGCCCTGAACCAATAGTAAATCTAAATGTGCATGTGCATTAGGGTTTTCTATCTTTACAATTTTGATTCACCCTTAGACTATTTCTCCTATTTATAAGGTTGGGTCAATTCTCTAAATACAACCCTTGTTTAGATTAATTGAGGTGCACATACTTTCATATGGTCAATATGCTAAGGTTAATATGCTAAATGAAGGTCAATTAATTCTCTGGTTTTAGGATATGCATAAAACTTATCCCATTCTAGAAAATTATTTCAACCTTAATCTACCCCAGGTCAATTTAGGCTATTAAAGCCTCACTGTTCATATAGCCTTAATAAGAGCTTACCCCAAGGTGTAAATAGACCTTCCTAGGGTACAATGTGCTAAAGTAAATTATAAATTTTAAAATTAACTATTCAATTAGATTTGAAGAGATCAACTCAATTTAATTGCAAAAAATAGCAAAGAAACATTGATTTTTGAAGATAAGAGTTAGTTATACCTTTTTGGCCTAGCCTTGGGGTTGGAGTAGGGTCTAATTGTGAACTAGAGAGTTGATGGTACCTTTTTGGCCTATCTTTGGGGTTGGACTAGGGTCTACTAATTGTGAATAATTAAAGAGTTGATTGTACCTTTTTAGCCTATCTTTGAGGTTGGACTAATTATGACGTCTAAGAGATGTTGCATAGTTCACGAGTTTTTCTCTAGCTCCCCAATGTACTACTCCACAAGCTGCCCTAGTCAACTCAAGGTCGGTAGCCCACAATATCCCATGCAACCACCCATTTTCCAGGCAATTGACCCTACCTCATAAAATTATACTAAAATAACCCTTCCTCATGCAATTATACTGAAATAACCCTCCTTCATGCAATTATACTGAAATAACCCTCCCTCATGCAATTATACTGAAATAACCCTCCCTCATGCAATTATACTAAAATAACCCTTCCTCATGCAATTACACTACAAATTGACCCTTCCTCATGCAATGATACTGAAATAACCCTTCTCATGGTTCACTTCAACTTATCTCTTCATTTATTTCATTTTCTTGGCCTCAAAATTCAACCTTAGGCTATTAACCTTAACCATTCAACCTTATATAATTTAATGTTATAATTGCCAAGGCCAATATTTTTCATCCACACACAGTCTAATTTTCAATGGGAATAGGAAATATTTTATTCATCATTTTTGCTCATTAAATTTTTCAAAATTTTCAAAACATTTTCTAAAGGTACTTTCCCCCTTTTTCCAAATTAATGTACTAGGGGGGCACATGTGAACATGGGAGGGTCCTAATAAAATTATGCACTTCTTAGCTTAATCTAGTTTGCTCAAATTAAAGCCAACCATTATTTTCTCACAGTATTGAGCTTTTCTCATCAATTTGGACCCTACTCTCACTAGTCTTTGTTCAGAATATGCATCATAAAAGACACTAGCACTTGTTAAGTTAATGCATGGTAAGAGGTATCTTACATCTACAAATTTCCTACAGAAGTTTATGACACTCTTCTTGGATGACCTTGCAATCTTCTCAGATATCCTCAAGCACTTTGTGTTGTGTATGGGCAATCTCATACAAGTGTGGGTAAGTTACTGGGCTACTATGTTATCTCAAAGTAGGGAATCATTTGCACATTTCCTGCATAAATTTAATGATAATCTTCTTGGATGACTTTGTAACCTTCTTGAATATCCTCAAGCACTTGTCTTGTGTATGGGAAATCTCATACAAATGTGGATAAGTTTCTAGGCTACTACATTATCTCAAATTAGGGAATCTATACAACAAGAAAGAAGATCCGAGCCATCAAAGCTCGAACCACATTAACTCAAGTCCTCTCTTTTGTAGGTTATGTAAGTTCTTATAGAAGTTTCATTAATCAGGATCAATCATCATTTTATCCTTGGTATAGAGATATTATTAGGTTGGTTCCCACTCTCCCTTAGAATCTTCATTGATTAGTTCTAAGGGTGGCATCCCTTCTGTGAAGGCTTGGGCAAGAGCTTGGGCTTACATTGTAGCCTCTTTTCTATTCCTTACTTGGGAATCTAGCTCTAAATCTTGTATTCTCTCAAGATTTCTTTGCTCAACTAAGACCCTTCTTGCAGCAGCTAGTTCTTGTTTCTTGTGTTTCATGATTTATATTAACCTCTGGGCCTCTCTAATTTTCCTTCCACCTCCACATCCTCACATGTTGGAAAAATTTATCTCCAGTTCTTGTGATGCCTTGTGCATCCCTCTTAATCCTAGGAGTGAAAGAGGCTTGCTCATTTGGGTGGGTAAAGGTTTCCCTTTGTACAAAGTCTATAAGGGAGGTGTGGTTTGCACAACTACTCTTCTTGTTTAAGAGCCTTTGGACAGTACTCATTGCATGACCTTCATTAGTTGAGTGAGCCTCTTGATCTGTATCCGTTTGTAATCCAAATGGTCCTTTGATAATGTTCAAAAGGCCATCGAATATTGTGGATGAGGCCTCTCCTCCACTCACTCTTAAATCATTTGTTAAGCCTGATCCATGGACTCTTCACCTATTGATTTTGCTTCAATTTAGACCTCTCCATGCAAACTCACTTTGGGGCATGCTAATGAAAGAACCAGACACACTTCTATGGTAGGAAGATCCTTGGTAGTGATACGCTATCATGTGGTAGTGATACACTTCTACGGTAGGAAGATCCTTGGTAGTGATACACTTCTACGGTAGGAAGATCCTTGGTAGTAATACGCTATCCTGTGGAATAATTTTGTCTCCTAGTATTTTTTTGGATCTCAAGTGTATGTAATAAAGGTTCAACATGCTCCCAATTTTTCTTTATTTATAAGGCTTTGGTTACCCAAGGGCTGAGTTATTCACATCATGAATAACTTTGGTTTTTTACATGTAAGTTCTTCACTTACCCCTCAATTTCAAGGTGATAGTATGGACTAGCATTAATCCCACACAATTGATTAGATTAAGCACAAGCCATAAGTGAGGAGCTAGAAGATAATCACGGCATGAATATATTTGGGATAGCCACGTGTGAAAAACCCTAGATAGTCATGGTGTGAAACACTTTGGTTTTTCATGCCAGATAGACTTGAGTCTCTTCTTCCACCCCACTCTCTCATGGCTGGGGAACCAGGTTCACCTACATGGTATTAGAGCATGGGTGAGCCCACCATCATGCCTCTTTGTGTTTTTTACTACCCTACCTTCACACCTACATAGTTTTTCCCTCATATAATTTAGCATTTTTTTTCATGAGCCCTCTGGTTTTTTTTTTTTTTTTGTCGTCTTCATTTCTATGCTTCCCCCCCCCAACCTATGCATTCTTCTCATCAGTGCAACCACCTCTTTATGCCTTCTAAAGGTTAGCATAAGTATCAACCAGTTCATCCAAAAGGGGGTACATCCCCTATCACATCCAAACACAAGGTTTATAGTTGCCACCTAGATAACCTAACCTATTTTTTTTCCTAAACTGAGCTGCCATATCAATAGCTATGTGAAAACATCTTAGATGTAGCCTTGTAGACGTTACCTATATTTGCTTCATCTTTCATAAACACACTACATGTATGCAAGCCTCGAGCTACCTACATGCCAAAAATGGAGAGGGAAAGGTGGAATGATATGTTGTGTGTGGAAAATGTAGCCTAGAGGTGCTTACGAAGATCAATGCAAGCATGAGAAGAGCTATCCAAGTGAGAGGCAACCCCGTGGCATCTATAAGCCCAAATTGTCAATCTTGAGGGTTGGGAATCAACCCACAAATTAGTTCATTCTCATTCATCACTAAAGCAAATACATACACCTTCAAAGGTGGTATTATATACAAAAAAAAATTGAAGCTTCTGTAAGTTGCAATTTTGGCTTTTCTCAAATATGGAGAATTTCATCAAACTAGAGATCTAGTACCCATAAATATTTGCGGCTTTCTTGGAATTCAGCCTCTTGCATCATATTGGAGCCTCTATATCAACAAAAAATTCGGGTTTTCCCTTTATAGCTTCCAATTTATGCAATTATAAGTCGCGTGCCTTGGCCCCAAAGCCTAAAATGATAGCCCAAGTGTTAATTGCATGGCAACTATGTCGAAAGATCTTCAGACCTGACATGAGAGTTTCAGGTGTGGGCATCATTGTGTTCTTTTGTATCACATGGTTTTAATCTAGGATCTAAATCATCATACTGAAGGTCTCTCCCTTAGATGACACCTCATTTGCTTCGAAGTGGGGTTTGTTGGATATCTCAGAGTCTAGTAAGTGTCCAGTGGTGTGTGAACACCCTCTTATATAAGATAGGGCATTGTTGCCTATAGAAAGCATTGTACATGGTGGAAGTATTATCATAATACAATCATTATTGTGATGTGCAACAACTCTCTCTCTCTCTCTCCCCTCCCCCCACCCATCCATGTCTATGCACCAAGTTATCATGGCTTTATCTGTCCATCTCTCTTGTGTGTGTGTTATCACATCTCTCTCTCTCTCTCTCTCTCTCTCTCTCTCTCTCTCTCGCCCCACCCATCCATGTCTATGCACGAAGCCACCATGGCTTGATATTTCCATCTCTCCTTCCACTCACACTCTCTCATGGCTGGAACCATGTTCACCTATAATGTAAAGGCAAAACCAGTCTTTGGAGATAAACCTAAAGACAAGGAAGACTCATCCCATATTGTTGGCCCAATGAGTATGATATAACTGTTTAAACGGCTTCAATCAACATGTGCAACTTGTTGGATAGTGAAGACAAGAACCAAGACTACAAGCGCCTCTTCTAGAGTGTGATGACTCTAAGGATTGGAATTCATGTCTTGGAAACCATGGACACTCTTCTACAAAAGCTTGGAACAAGGTTTGGAATTCATGTCTTGGAAACCATGGACAGTCTTCCACAAAGCTTGGAACAAGGTTTGGACATGACAGAAATAACCTCCCTGTTCATGCTTAGTGCAACATCCCTTCTGGGAGCAAATAACGACTTTAAACTTGGAGTAACTAGTGATTCAACTCCTCTGCAAAAGGATTAATTTTTGCATTGCCCATAGTCACCGACCATATAGAAAGCCTAAGAAGTATCCTCTTCTGCCCCATGGAGATGGGTCTTCATTGGCTTAGATATATTGAGGTTGTGGATTTACATACTCTAGACACTGGGAAGTTGACCTAAACAAGACCACCCTTGAAGCCAAGACAAATGGCCGACGAGGAGCCCATGACCCTAGAGCAAGCCAAGCTCTGTCGAGCCACCATAGATGCACTATTTGTTAGTAATCAAACTCTATTAGTGAATGCATGCACATAGATGATAGTCCTCAATACAATTGTCGAGCCACCATAGATGCACTATTTGTTAGTAATCAAACTCTATTAGTGAATGCATGCACATAGATGATAGTCCTCAATACAGTCGCACATTACTCTTATTGCTTACAATAGTGTTATTAGTTTTCCCTAGTAAATAGAAGACGAAATGCTGAGAGTAGACCCCTTACAAGTGAAAGTGTGTGTAAAAAGAGAAAAAAGGAAGGAAAAAAAAAGGAGATTTTGACTCTTCTCAAACGATGATGGGAGAACGCTAGGGCAAGAGATGGACGAGGTTTCAGCATCCAAGTCAGATGCAGGTGGAGAGCATTATTACCAGGGGGATGGCGGCGCCGGAGGCTTGGAGCGCTGGAACGCCGCCATTTCCAACGTGGGCGAGATCCAGAATGGCGTAGACATGCTGCAAAGGCTTCTTCTCAAGCAAACTGTTTACAAGGATGAAGAGGCCTTTGCCCAAGTCTCCTCTAATGCTAACCAGGCCCGCCATATCATGGTATGGATTTTTCTTTTTTCTGTAGATTTAGTGACGTATTGTTAATCCCAGCTCACCTTATGCATGTTGGAGTGAGATTCTACTCCCATTCTTGTAGAGTTTGGGGGTTGCTTAACACACATATACATACATCCACATACCCATGCCCGTAATCACACACAACACACATATACATACATGCACATACCCATGCCCGTGATCACACACACCCTCCCACACACACATATATACATGAGAGATTGAGACTAGGAGGAGCCAGCATAGGTCCTCCTTTAACCAAGTTTCATGGCTTTATACCCGCAAAATAGACTTCTGTCTCTATGCGCATGCGAATGAGAAAAAAGAGGATCTTTCTTTGGGGTTCGATGCTTTGGACAATTGCATGTGACCTGTGTTTGAACATGGATTTTGATTGCATGAGAAACTGTTTGTGAGCATGTGGTTGCGTGGGAAGGCCATAAGCTGGTGGCATTTATTGTAAACGGTAAAATCACAAACATTATGGATGATCTGATGAAGTAAAAGCGTTGTGTCTGCAGCATTTACCATCTAGAATTTAGCTAGAGATTGTTATTCGTTTAGGGTCTAGAATGGACATAGTGCAGGTAAGCAACAATCTGGGCATCATGGGCAGCCAGGTTTTCGGCACGGGGCAGAAGAGATGAAACTTGTAGAGGCTGTTATCGCCCAGAACCATGCCCATGGATTGAGCTGTGGGTGTGGGTACTTTCAAGGCAGGGCATGAAGAATTCTGGGGCATTTTATCATTGAAACGCCTCTATTGCTGGGTGACAGGTTATGAAACCTAGGAGACTAGGGACTTTGACACACTTTTTATATACACCATCAATCTGTCGTCAACATTTAACCATGACCATGACCAATTTGAAACCACATAGTAGCTGAAATTAAAATAACTTGAAATATCCACAATGTTGAAAATGAACTTTGCACATATAACACCGCACTGGGGCCGGAATGCCCCCCCCACCTTCCTCCTTGAATATCTTTATTACCAAGTAGTATTTTGAATTTGTACAAGCTTTGGGGGCCTCACCTTCTCCCTCTCCCAAACTTTGAGAAAGGCTAGATTTATCCAAATACGAATACCATAATGAGCTCACAACTAGGTTTTTGGGTCATTCCCAAAAATTCCATTTACATGAGAGAATGAACCTTCCCTGTTTGTCTGGGTACTCATCTTCCTTCCCTTTTTCACATGCTTTTGTGGATAGTATAAGATAGAAAACTTAGTTGAAAACTATGTTCGTCATAAAACATTATGTAAAGCCACAATACTCATATGTATACATGCATGTTTAAGTGGTACACTTGTAGGCATGGTGGCACATGGACAACCAATACATCTTCAACATAGATATAGTTGTTGGCGAAAATTGAAAAACGATTTCCTTTTTATGAAGGGATAAAAAATACAGGTCTTTTTAACCTTGGAAAAATCAGATTTCTTGCATAACAACCTTGCCAGGTGTTTAGGTGAATCGACTACTTGTATGGTGCCCATGCAAAAATGAGTGTGTAAGTGACTTTATCATGTCACTTCACTTCTACTTCACTCATTCTCATCAATCAACTTTGAGTGTTGTGCTTCCATCTCTCTCTTCTTGCTTGCTGCTGCATTTATGTGTGTTGATCTCCATTTCAACAATTGGTATCAGACTAGGTTGTCTTGGTTCTCATCCCCTTGTCATCTTCTCCTGGAGTTACTCTTTTGATTGTCTTAGCAGATTAAGCTATCCCTATAGTTATTTGTTAAAATAGAGTTTCGGAGCGTTTTGGAGCTCATTCGCATACTGTAAGGTTTCTGTAGGCATCTTGGGGGAGTGTCGGTTCGAACTATTCTTGTTCGAGTTCGATTATAGATATTCTTCACAATAGAAGAAGCATTTGGTGTGTAGACAAGGCCATCGTCTTCTTCGACATCGCTCTTTGAGCTCATCTTCAAGAGCTTTAAGAGTATCATCAACATTATTATCGATTTCTACATTCCTCCTAAGTTTTATTTTAAATAGAAGCAACATAGTATAGGTACTTTGGATGGTGATATGAGTTCTGATATAAGTGTGGCATCTGCCTTTGCATCCCCTACAACGAAACAAGTTAAGTGGGATGGCAGGGATGCACAGGCACTTGCATTAGTGACACTTTCAGTAAAAGGAGCATTATTTCCCATATTCGCTCATGTAAAACTGTGAAGCATGCTTGGGATGTGCTTTATCAAGTGCGTAACAAGGCACGGGTGATCTATTTACACAAGTAGTTAGAGGAGTGGCCACTTCGAAGTGCGAAGCTGAGTATAGGGAAACTTTTACAGCAACTGCGGAGTGTGTATGGCTTGGACACCTTTTGGCAGATCGTAGCGGTCCTCCACCTCCATCTTCATTGACAGCTAGAGTGCATTAGCCATTGCGAGGAACCTAGTGTTTCATGCTCGCACAAAGCTCATTGAGGTGCTTTATCATTATGTCAAGGGAGGCTCATTTTAGGAGAGATTAGCCTAGCTTATGTCTCTACACACGACAATGTAGCAGATACGTTTATGAAGGCTCTCTCACGAGAGAGGTTTGAGGCTTTTCGCAAAACTTTGGGCTTATTGCTATTTTAGCCACAGGATCCTTGTACATGTTCACATCATCACTACAGGGGGGATTTATAGCCATTTATATGGTAGTAATATGTGGACGTAGGCTAATAATGGGTCCTAGTACCTTTTCTCTCTTACGAGGTTTTTTTGAAAGAAACAACAAACACAGGTTGTAGGCCCAAAGCACAAACTGTAGAAGGCTGAAAATAGTTGATTATTGCTAAAAATGAGTATGAGGGAAGCCTGTAGGTGCTTACAAGTATAAGAGACTGTCTCTATAGCCAATGACCTCGAGCAGATATGAAAGAATGAGATGAAAAGTGAGGGGAAGGGTGTGCACCCTCATATATCCCTCCTATGAGCTGGTCGGTTAGCTGTAGTAGGCTGACAGCTATCATGTGGCATAAAAATGTTATAAAAAGCGTAAAAATGGTAGAAAAATCCCAAATAATATCTGGTAATGAGATAAATTGAGGTAGCCACAGCTTCACCCCAGAAAGCAGGAGGGAGACTTGCATGATGCAACAAAGAACGAGCATCTCTTTTACCGTTTGGTCCTTCCGTTCCACAACTCCATTTTAGTAAGGAGTGTAAGGAACTGTAGTCTGTCGGTGAATGCCCTTCGATGCAAGGAAGTTATCAAACGGTATAAACTTGCCACCATTATCAGTCCGGAGAAAAGAAATTGTACCCTCAGACTGATTTTCCACCATCGCAATCCAAGTCCTAAAACTGGCAAAATCATCTAACTTGCGAGCCAATAAACATATCCAGACTTTGCGAGTGAAATCATCCACAAGAAGAAGAAAATATCGACTCTCGAGCCCCTCCAAGAGACTCAACCTCCATGGGTCCAACAAGATTTGCATGTATAAGCTCCAGTCTTCGGGTTGCTCGATGAGTGGCCTCCTTTGGAAATGCATCTTGATGATGCTTGCCCATCATGAAGGAGGAGTGTAACTCGCGGTGCTTGGGGGACTAGGGCCTTTGACGCACTTGTTGATACCATCAATGCATATTAAAACATTTAAACATGGCCACAACCTTAACACATATCCATCATCACTTTGCATAAAACATAAAAGCTGGACAAACATCCACAAATGCTGAAAATGGAGCTTGCACATGTGACACGACATAGAGGCCGGAATGGGCCGACCCCTTGTCACGACCCTGTGTTTTGCTCTGGACAGTATGCAGTTGTGCATAGGGACATGGTGGACAGTGTGAATGGCATTGGTTTGGAAGTCAAAAAGGACTCAAGGCTTTTTTTTTTAAGGTCTCTTTTTCACAACCCCATGTGAGGGGAGAGGACAAAAGATTTTAAAAACCTTTAAAAACTTGATAATATCCTTTATGAAAGTAAACGTGGCCCATATGCTATTATTGGGGCCACACGTGTGCTTTTTCTAAGAAGGGACTGGGCTGCTTTATGTGCCTCTTTATTTGGTGGAAAAACAAGGGGAATATTCAGGCGCTTGGGCTTTTTCTCTCACACACACTTGGAAAGGGGGCGAACAGATGGCATGGTAGCTAGGCGCCTCTTGACTGGTGAAAAAGCAGAGCGCTGGACTGCAGAAAACAGAGCGCTGGACAGCACTTACAGGTGGGCTGGCTGGACTGCAGAAAGCAGAGGGTTGGATGCGCTTCTCTATTGGCTGAACAGTAGGAGACGGGCTGCAGCAGAGAAGTGTGTGTGTGTGTGTGTGTTCTTCCTGGTCGGGCAGAGGCAGCCAGGAGGATGTACTTTTTCTTTCTCTTCCTTGCTTGCTATGAAATGCCCAGCAGCCCTGGTGCTTTTTGGAGGGGGCGTGTTTTTGCAGAAGGCAGGGGGCTGGTTTCTCCGGACATACAGGCGGACAGGGGCTGGTTCCTCATGAACATAGACATCATGTCGATGGCGGTCAACTAATGGTACTTTCAGCTTCTCTTTGCTTTGGTTCAGGACTGTTTTAGAAAGGGTTTATGGATTGTTTCGTGGCAGTGCATGTGGTTATGAACATGAGCAATTCTGGGGTTGTTTTGAGACCTGTATAGGGATGTTCTGAGACTGTTTTGCTTGGCTGCAAGTACATTGTGTACATGGGTTATTGGCTGCAAGTACAAGGTCACCTGGTTATGTTTCTTGGCATGTGAGCGATGCAAGCTCTCATGGGTGCATACCTAGGGAGCAGATTGCTTTCTTCCTGCTTGGAAGAAACAGAGGGACCTACAATTTTGGGCGTACCCATGTAACACATAGTTGTGGGGCAGAAATACAGCCAGACATATTCAGTAAGAGCTCTATCTTTTGTTTGTGTGTTGTGTTGGCACTACATTTGAGTATGTGCCGAGAATGTTTTCATGTGAAAAAAGGGCATGGGTCTCATGCTAGGCCAGACCAGATGTTTAATGGGAAAATAGGTCACTTGATGTTTGGTGAAACGGGTCTTTGTTTCATGTGGAAACATGTTTTTGGGTTTCTCCAGGAGATAGGTCACATGCAAGCAGCGGTCACAGGAGCCGACACATGTTTGGTATAGCCTTGCTACTGATTGGACAGGGGTTCGGGAATCCATGACAAAGATGGTTAGTATCCTTGGAAGGTAGAGAGGGAGTGTACATGTGTGTCTACTGTATGGTATGCTGTGCTGTGATGCGAGTTTTCTTTTGGGAAACAGTTTGGGAGTCTTTCTTGTGATGCAGAAGCACTGGATATGTCAGGGTGTGATGCTGTTAATAGGGTGAGAGGCTATGGATGGTTGTGACAGCCCTGATCATGGGAGAAAGCTTCTGTATGTAAGACTCCATGTGAAAGAGTCTTTTGATGTGAACATTAGCTGGATTTGTTTGTGGAAGCCAAGTGGACACGAAGCCATGATGCAGGGTCTTTGCAGGCTTTTGGAGTTCTACTGTGATAGCTGAGTTTTCCAGCCTTATTGTAATCAAAGCTCATATAATCAATTAAAGAAATACCGCAAGGGGCGCCACTGCGTTTTGGGGCCAATCGGTGTTCGTGTACTGTTTGTAGGAGCACTCTAGCTCCCCCTGTTTGTGTTCCTTTTCCAAATCTTCAAAGGTGTTGAAGTGTTTTGTGTGACGTCTACTGGAGAAGTCATCGTTGTAATCACGAGTGAATCCTGCGAAGAAGTGGATGAATTTGTGACTGCCATGTATGCAACTTTGGTAAATCCCTTCTCTAAAACTTTGTCCTTACCCTTGTCTTTGGTGTTGTCCTTGTCAGATGCTTTGGAAGCATCCTGGGCTTTATACTTGGCTTTGTCTGCTCGAGAGTCGTCACGATGAGCAAAGTAGCGAGTCTCAGTATGACCTGTCCTGCCACAATAATCCCATTCATTACTTTTGTCCTTAGACTCCTTTGAATCATATTTACCCTTGCCTTTGCCTTTGTTTTTGTTGTTGTTGTTGTTGTTGGTGGTGGTCCCTTTTTCGCCTTTGCCTTTGCTCTTGTCAAAGGCAATAAAAGCAGACTCCGACTTGCCTTTTCCGCGAAGCATGCACTTGTCATGGAGATAACTCACGGGTTTCTCAAAAGAGGGGAGAGGATCATGGAAATAAATATTATCCTTAAAAGAATCAAAGGAAGCAGACAATTTACCAAGAAGTTTATGGATGGGATTGTTGATGGTGCTCCCGTACTCCTTAAGCTGTAGCTTGATACGGGTGAACTCTCCAGTCTTCTCAATCAAGTTATGACCTGTCCAGCCACAGTAATCGCATTCATTACTTTTGTCCTTAGACTCCTTTGAATCATATTTACCCTTGCTTTTGCCTTTGTTTTTGTTGTTGTTGTTGTTGTTGTTGTTGGTGGTCCCTTTTTTCGCCTTTGCCTTTGCCCTTGTCAAAGGCAACAAAGGCAGACTCCGACTTGCCTTTTCCACGAAGCATGCACTTGTCATGGAGATAACTCACGGGTTCCTCAAAAGAGGGGAGAGGATCACGGAAATAAATATTATCCTTAAAAGAATCAAAGGAAGCAGACAATTTGCCAAGAAGTTTATGGATGGGATTGTTGATGGTGCTCCCGTACTCCTTAAGCTGTAGCTTGATACGGGTGAACTCTCCAATCTTCTCAATCAAGTTATGACCTGTCTTGCCACAGTAATCGCATTCATTACTTTTGTCCTTAGACTCCTTTGAATCATATTTACCCTTGCCTTTGCCTTTGTTTTTGTTCTTGTTGTTGTTGGTTGGTGGTCTCTTTTTCGCCTTTGCCTTTGCCCTTGTCAAAGGCAACAAAAGCAGACTCACTTGCCTTTTCCGCGAAGCATGCACTTGTCATGGAGATAACTCACGGCTTCCTCAAAAGAGGGGAGAGGACCACGGAAATAAATATTATTCTTAAAAGAATCAAAGGAAGCAGACAATTTACCAAGAAGTTTATGGATGGGATTGTTGATGGTGCTCCCGTACTCCTCAAGTTGTAGCTTGATACGGGTGAACTCTCCAATCTTCTCAATCAAGTTATCTGACTCATTGATTGTAAGCTTCTCCAAATCTGACTCCAATTTGGCAATCTTCATTGTAGAAACTCTCCCATACCTCCTCTGGATCTTCGTCCACATTTGATGAGCATTACTCTGGGTAGAGACAAATTGTGCCTGTATAAATGGAGTCATGCAATGGGTGATGATAAGACAAGCCCGAGCATCCAATATGCTCCTTAAAGCAGGGTCCACCAAGTGAGGTGTGGAGATAGCCATCCACACACGGGCTCCTTCCAACAATAACTGAGTTTAGAAAGACCAAGTATGATAGTTGGTTGCTATAAGCTTCATGGAGTCACTAACTTGTAGAGGATTGTAGGATGGTATATGGGTAGGGATGGGAGCAAGACCTGGATGAGAGAAACTTAGAGAAGAAAGATTGGGAAGAGGAACCACCCCACCTGGGGAGTGGGAGCAAGGGATCCAAGCAATGAAGAAGCTGTTGGGAAGAGGAACCACCCCACCTGGGGAGTGGGAGCAGGGGATCCAAGCAATGAAGAAGCTGGAGTATCTCAACGGGAGAGGGGGGAGGAGGAGGAGCTGTAGAGAAATCTCATGAAGCCATGTCCTCTGACAAGAAACCTTCTCTTAAGAAAGAAGGCTGTAAAAAAACAGCAAATAGCCTCCTCTCAAGCTGTGCACAGCAAGAGGAGAGAAAGAAGAGAGGGAGGGAGGGTGGAAAAAGAGAAATAGAGAAAGTCTCTCAAGAACCCTGTCCTCAGCACCTAGAAGAGAGCTTCAGCCTCCAACAGCAAAAATGCAGCAGTCCAACATAGCAGATGGAGAAAACGCAGCAACTTGATGAAGCCTTTGCTCCAATCAGAAAAACGCAGCAATTCCTTACCTATAGATCAGTGTTTGGCTCTGATACCATGAAAGAAAGAGCAAACACTGGTTGTATGCCCAAAGCACAAACTGTAGAAGGCTGGAAACAGTTGATTATTGCTGAAAATGAGCACAAGGGAAGCCCGTATGTGCTTACAAGCATAAGAGATTGTCTCTACAGCCAATGACCTCCAGTAGATCTACAAGAATGAGATGAAAAGTGAGGGGAAGGGTGTGCACCCTTATATATCCCTCCTATTAGCTGGTCGGCCAGTTGTAGGCCGAAAGCTATCATGTAGCATAAAAATGCTATAAAAGCCTAAAAATGGTAGAAAAATCCCAAATTATATCTGCTAAAATATGCTAATGTAGGGTCTCATAAAATGACCAGTACAAGCATGAAACGGTATATGTAGACCCTCGGGAGATGATATATATTCCAACATTTTTCTCCTGAGCGTATGTACGTACTCTTATGAGTGTGTAAGTGACCTTATCATGTCACTTCACTTGTACTTCACTCATTCTCATCAATCTACTTTGAGTGTTGTGCTTTTATCTATCTCTTCTTGCTTGTTGCATCTATGTGTGTGTTGCTACTTTGAGCTACACTCCAACACGTCTGTACAATGGCGCATTATTATGTCAAGAAATACTCTCCATGTAAGAAGTTGTCATGCTGAGGTTATCTTGCTCATTGTAGGCTCAAGAAAGGCGGATTCGAGCATTGGAGAAAGAGCTTGATGCTGCAATTGCATCAGCAGGATTGGCACGAGCTGAGAAGAGACTCGCCGAAGTTGCTCAACGTGCAGCTGAAACACGCACCCAAGAGGTGCTTCAAGAACTAGAGAACACTACACGTATGTTCTGTTTATACATCTTCTTTTGCTGCCTGCAATTTTTTCATTGCAGTCACATTGGGCTTTGCTTGTTAGGCTTCTTAAGTGTTCTGTAGTGCTTCCTTGCAGAGGTTTTCAAGCTGCACATGGAGGAGCTGCGGGCTAAACAAGAGGAGGTGCTCAAAAAAGATGCCGACATCAAGGCTCTACAGGCAATGGTTGAAGAACTGGGTGGTGGCTCTCGGAAAGAAGATATGTAGCCCCATGTCATCACTTGCACCTTGTAATTTTCTGATTTGATCATTACAAATGCTCAATCAGACTTTTTTGCGTCCTCTGCAGGGACACAAAGGCCATGAAAGGCTTTTAAGGTCAACAATGACCAATCTCCTGAAAGAAACGGACATGTTTAGCAAGATCAAATGTAAGGAAAGTGTCCTTTAGAAGTACTGCCCATTGTTGTTGACTCTCTCGTCTGTGCACAAATAAAATCTGATTCTCACTTCTTTGCAAGGGCTACATTTGTAAGCTCATGAAAAAGGCTGGATCTATGTTAAACCATAAGCATTATGTTTCTGTGATTTCAAGATTTGAAATGTTTAGGATGAGTCCCCAAGGCAAGAAGCCTAGTGGATAAGACTTTCAACTTTAAATATGGAGGTTGTGAGTTCAAATCTTCTTGGGAACATCAATGCCAATGGGTCCTTGTTCCATCATGATCCACCCTACCCAAGCGGTTATGATGTTCAGAGCCCTGGTATGGGTGTGTGTGGGTAGTAGAATGGGTGTGTGAGAACAGTAGATTTGCAGACAATGTGGAGGCCTTGTAAGCCCGCCTGATTTTTAGTATTCATGCCTTGTGCGTTTGGAACAATGCATTTTTCTCATCTATGCCCGTGTGCATGCCACATTGTATGCGTTTGTAATAGTTTTGTTATTGTTTGCTCTCTCTCTCTCTCTCTCTCTCTCTCTCTCTCCAAAAAAGTTTTTTAAAAAATCCCACCCCTTTGAAAACTTGGCTATTTATTTTTCTCACTTTTTGATTTTATTTCCTACAAATCACTAGGTCCACTCGAGAGTCTGGATTCTTATAAAATACAGAGAGCAACTTATGTTTGCATGTGTGCACACATAGAGAAAGAAGGAAAGACAGAAATTTGCATTTATGTTTGAGTAATGCCAAAAATGACCTATGATATCCAATACGTAACAGAAAGACCATGCTAAATTTGCAGTCTATGGGGTATATTAACCACTTCTCTAGTTAACATGGTTTTGTCCTCCTGTCCTACTATAAGGTGCTTAGCCATCTTACTTGCATGTGTAGCGGCAGCATATTCCTTGTAAGACGGTGCTGGAATCTATGAAATGGCCTTACCTAGAGCTTATAGGAAAGTCATAAACATCATATACATACTTGCTTAAGACTAGAACTAGTGGCATGTAATACTTGCTTAAAGACTAGAACTAGTGGCCATAGACCTTTTTTTAAGTTTTGTCTGAATAAGGAGTTTTTCCATAATATTAAGGTTGATGATTTTATTATCAACTTAAGTGATTTTAGTGTCTATACCAAAACTATTCAAGTGATGGTGGGAGTTGGAATACTAACTTATCCTTTACCTCCTCAACCAAGCTTAATAAGGTAGAATATTTTAACATTGTCCCATTTTTATATCCAACCACAATAGTTGAATTTAAAGCAACCACAATAGCTAAATTTAAAGCAACAACAATATCTGAATGTAAAGGAAGAAGTTTACATCATACCAAGGACAAACAAAGAAACCAAGAGCAGGCTAATGCCAAGACTATCATGAATTACATACATCTCTTATTATTGCAATTAAGCAAGAGGGAAAAAGAAGAATAAGGCTTTAATTCATCCATAAAGACTTTCCTTAGCAAATGATAATATAATGGTATCTGATGAAGTAGTATTAAATTTTTAGTCTATAGTGGCATTAATGGTTATTACCTTGGTATACATGTTATGTTTTGACACAAGGTTACAACTACAAAAGTTCGTTAAAAGAGTTAATAAGGTTGAAAAGCATTTTGCATTTGAACATAATACGTTAGATACATCTCTATCGTCTCAAAGCATACAAGATATCTGAACACATATGCATAGTCACACATGCTACAAGAAAGAAAGCAATGCCATTTTGGTTTTCCTACATCCATTAGACCAATCAATAATAATATAACGACTTTCTAAAGAGATAAAGACTAGAACATAATAAACATAAACAAAATTTTAACAAAATTGAGTATGAACTAACAAGGGTAGATGTTTCAGATAATATTTTTTGAGAAATGGATAACCCACTTGAATATAACAAGGGAATACGTCCTAGCAATATATAGTTCTCTAGATAAACCATCTATATGTTTAAGAAGAGACTGCAAGAGATTATATATATATATATATATATATATATATATATATATATATATATATATATATATATATATATATATATATATATATATATATATAAGTAAAGTTTTTATTATGTCAAGCTAATATGGGCATACAATATCTAATGGATCCTTACATTGCAGCTTACTATTGCATCCCTTATATGGTAAAAATGGGCACAATCCTCACTACAACTCTAAAAACACAATGTGTAAGTGTATGGAAAAGAAAGAAAGCTGCCACTTATGAAAGATTGTGTAAAATGAACAATAGTTTCCTAAGTGCACAAGAAATGAGTGTGAAAATTGGATCATTTATAGTGCTTTCATTATGCCACTACATTGTTCTTCAAGAGAGCTTTATAAACACATCATCAATAGAAAATTGAGTACTTTTTAGATAATAATAATAAGAAAGGAAACTTGATGAAGATTCAAATAATATAACATGTAATCTACTATTGATAAATGCATAGAAGTTAGAACATCCCACTACATTATAGCACCTATGTCTCATCATACTAAAAACACATCGATTATTAGGATATAATGAATATAAAGTTATTAACAACTATTATCAATAAAATGTTATTTTATACGTACGAGCGACTTACGAAACATAATGCATGTGGATAATACTACTCATAAAGCCAACATTTAAAAAATATGTAGTTTTAATAAATATAAATATTACACAAAACTTAAGAAGACAAAGATTCTACCATATTAATATACCAATCTTATTTTGGGAACATACATAAAGAAAGAGCACCCATGGCTTTCTTTGTTAATTTATGTAACAAGACCACCTACCTTCCTTTGATTGGTAATGATCGATGGTGGTTCACAATTGTTTGGTGCGCCAAGGTATGGTTCCCAAATCTCATGCTAGTACTAGAGATTGGGTAGCTTTGATGTGTGTTGCACCTTTGGTGGTGAGGTTTTATTGTGATTGTGAAGGTGGTACATCTAGAGACAAATATTCCAATCCAAACCATAAAGAATTGTTTTCTTTGGAGGTTCCCACACAATCAAAGATGATCCAGGTGACGAGTTTGTACCATGGACTAGATTTTTCCCATCATGGTCCCCCCATCCAGAGATGTACCTGGATGGCTAGGCTTAGTGAAGGTGCTAGCTATTGTGTGTGCCTATTCATGTGATATGTGTCTGAGAAGTGTTAAGCCCTTTTAGTGATTATTATATGTGTTATGCATGGGTTGGGTTGAATGTGTGCCCATGTGTGTTCTTCTCCATACAAATGCTCCAACTCTCTACTTTCTTGGACTCTTATTTATACTTTCTTTGACATTTTTCTACTTTGTTGGTTGAGAAGATGTAGGGTTTAGTTGCGAGAGAAAGTTGGTGTTTGGAGGGGGTGGTTAGAAAGGTTATCAAAAAAATAATGGTAAACAACGACTTATGCCTACACCTATTAAGGGAATCTAGGTGATGGGTCATACCATGGACCATGATCTTGACCACCAAGGCCCCCCTATCTAGAGATGTACTTGGAAGTATGTCGATGGTGAGGATATGGTGGTGTATGCACACTTCATAGTACTTTGGCTTTTTGAGTGAGCTATGGTGTTCTTGGTTGGCCTTATGGTTTGGGCTATTTGATTAAGGAGAACCATGAGCTTCTTTATTTAAGTGTGTTTAGACAAGAAGGCTTGATGGTTTACTTGCATGCCTTATATAGAGTTATGGTGGCTTGAGGTTTAGTGGAGTGCACAAATGATGTATGTGACATGATTGCGGCTAACTCAAGAAAAAATGATGACTCTATGAAGGGACAAGAGTAAAGGGAATTTGAAATTACAAATTTACACTACAAACCGGCTTATATGAGCACTACTTGTCATGACACAATACATATTATCGAGGATTAAATAAATATGTTTAGGGCATACTAAAATTCGAAATAGTTCCTTGTGAATCTGACTCCATCGTGAATGTGGCAAGAAACCACCTCCACAATATGTAATATGCGGAAGCTTCGGAGAAAGATCGGTAACTTCAAAACTCAGAATTCAGCACTCTTTTCGCGACGGAAATTAACGCACAACACTTGAAAGGAGAAGTGCAGAAAATAGAGAGAGAGATGGAGAGGACACAGTATTGGGTCCCAATTACCCTCTGTAGGGCCCCCACCACGGATGGTGTATTTGCTTTATTAGAACGATGAGAAAATCTGAAAGAAAATACAGCAATCTTGGACCTTTTCTTGGCTGGAAATTCCTGCCCTTGACCTTCAGTTCTCCACCCCTTTGCTTAGCAAGTCCCTTGGCTTGTCTAGCCCTTGATTTGCTTGAGCACTTGGTGACTAATGAGATGAATGATTGGGATTATGGCTTCCACTATTTATACTTCCCATCATGAGCAGTCGGCCAGGTGATAAACAGGCAGCCATCACCAATGTCCCACGACTGGTGAAGGCTGGACATCAGGCGCCTGCTTCTGAAGGGCTGGACACATCTTTTATCCACAATCCTAGGGCTGGGCAGCCTGTATGGGCTGCCCCATACATGCCCTGCAGCCATATAAAGACTGTAAACTCCTGGAAATAGCCTTATCTTTGCCCTAGGGCTATCCTACAGCCCCTCCATGGCTGGTGGGTTCAGCCTGGGCCTTCCTGGCCCTCATGGGGGTGGTTCTACACCATTCCCATGCCCCCACTCAGACCCGGGGTAGCCCTATGGGCTGGCCCCTTGTCCTAACCACTATCTACTCAGTGATCTGGCATCCGGTACCATACCAGATACACAGAAGCACTGTCATCATTCTAGAGGGAGACTCACAGCGTGGACTGGCACTGTTTCATGTGCAGGACAGTGCACACCTGACCTTGGACTCATGTGCAGGACAATGCACACCTGACCTCGGACGATTGAGATGGATCCCTGGTTGACTCGTCCCGGACTGGTGGGCTCACATGGGACCAGCTCACCATCCCAGGTCCTGCACCTTCTGTACAGAAATGTCTACGTGGCATCCAAGTGCGGGATGCACGTGACATCCCCTTCTGCTTAACTTGACGGAAGCTGCATAGCCTCTAAATAATCCTTTAATAACACCGGATAGTCTTCGAAGAACTCTTTGTCGAGCCATACCGCTTCATGGGTTCCTTGGTCCTAAAACTTCGTGAGGAACTGTCATAGTCTTCGGCCTGAGCCATGCTTGAAACGGTGCAGAAGGATCTGTTCTGGAACCATTACTTCTGCTTCATCAACAATGTCTGGTTTCGCTTCGTCTTTGACCTCTGAAGGGGGTGCACCTGCATATGGCTTGAAGCAACTGACATGAAATACATCGTGCATAGTCCAACTTGGAGGTAGCTTTAACTGCATAGACACCTCATTAATCTTTTTCCGGATGGAAAAAGGTCCGAAGCTCCTGAAAGACAACTTTGGGCATCGCTTGCCCACCTGTTTCAGTCTTTGCTTCATAATTTGAAGATAAACCCAATATCCTTCCGAAAACTTCATATCCCTTCGGTCTTTATTGGCCTGTCGAGTGTAGGCCTCTTGTGCATTAGCCAATCTGTCCTTTACTGACTCTAAAATCTCATGGTAAGACTCCGTCACTCTGTTCGCCTCCAGTACTGAAGACGAAGTCGTGGTTAACAAACCTGGAAAGGTCTTCCAAACGCTGCCTCATATGGAGTCCTGCCAATAGCTGAAGAAAAAGAGTCATTCAAAACAGTATGAACTAAAGGCAAAAACGATTCCCACTTACCTTGCTGATCGTGGACATAACACTTCAGCACGTCAAAGGCCAACTGGTTGTATATCTTTGTCTGGCCATCTGTCTGTGGGTGGAATGCACTGGAAAAATTCAACTTAGTACCAAAATTATCAAACAATGCCCTCCAAAAATGACTAGTAAACATGGCATCTCGGTTTGACACTGGTCCTAGGAATCCCGCCAATCGGGTACCAATGCTGAATGAGTAACTGGGGAACTATTGGAATATGTTGGAATTTATGATCAATGTCATGGTCTAAGGTTAAAGCACTCAATAAAATGTAAAAGGACCATGTAATGTGAAGAGAATCCAGGTGAATGTAAGGGTCAAACCCCACTTGAAGTAGGCGAGTTTCAGAAGATTCCATGGAGGCTATATTCTAGGGAGCCATGTGGGGGGAGATGGCCTTGGATGCTCTTGATAAGATGTAAGCAATGATGTCATTCAAAAATGTACGCTCTACAAAGCATGGTTTGCAAATTCCTCTTATGAGCATAACATTGATGCTATGAAGCTCCTCCTTGTTGATTTTCATGAGCAATGGTTCACTGTAGCTGCTGTTTGAACTAATTTCTCAGTGATAGTATATGTTGTGTTGCAGAGCAGATTTACAGAGATTGAAGCAACATCTTGGCATGTTTGAGTGCTGAGCTTAGAGCCAATACTTTGGTTTTCACTTGGTTTAAAGCATTTTATGTTTCTCATTTGGGAAGAGCCTCATTCAATTGCTCAAAGCTCACTCTATTTTTGGGGGCAGTTTTTCCTCTTTAATTAATCATCTCCACTAATCATCATATAATTATCTATTGAGATGACATTCTAATATGCATATTGAGTTGAATATCTCTTTGTAGTCATGCATTCGGATGCTGAATCATCTAATGAAGATTATATCAAAAAATCATTGAAACCCAAAAGCAAAACTAGAAAACCTAGGATCAAGTCTAGGCCTCGTTATTATCACTATGCAAAGGCTTATGGGTTTGGGGAATTCTTGAGTAATTTCATGCATCTATATGGTGAAGGGGGATTCTAGCTTTTAATCTATTTCATTGTTCAATTTCAATCATGGAGTCAACTTACATGTCATCCTCTTTCATCAAGAAATTCAACGGTCATGACTTCCACACTTGGCAAGTCAAAATGAGATTTTTACTAATGAAAGAAGGAGTTTGGGGCATAGTCAATGGTACTATACCTAAACCTGCCACACGAGAAGGAGAAATCTCTTGGCAAACCAAGGATGAGAAAGCATTAGCTCTCATTGCCCTTGGAGTTGAAGATAGTTATATACATTACATTGGTAATGGAACATCTTCACAAATTGCGTGGAATTCACTGGATAAATCTTTTGGTGCTCAAGGCCTCCACAGCAAAATCAGTCTCAAAGTAGACTTTTACAGTCTAGAGTACAAGATTGATGAGACACTTGCATCTCACATCAACACCATGAAGAGCTTGATGGCCCAGCTCGAAGCCATCAATGAACCAGTCAAGGAGAGTGATGCCATAGCCATCCTCCTAAAGTCAATGCCATCCGAGTATGATACACTCATGCCGACCTTAAAGTACATGCAGGATCCCACTTTGGAGGGAATAGAAAGTGTTCTCTTGGAAGAAGAAAAGAACCTGAAAGGTAGAGCCATTGATCTTGTCTCAAACCAGGCATACCTTGTTCAAAAGCAAAACGGCAAATCACTCCAATGTACACATTGTGGAAGGACAGGACACCTTGCCAAGAATTGCTACCACAAAGACAAGCCAAAGCGGCGAATATGCACCAAATGTGGAAAGCCAGGTCACCTCGCCGACAAATGTTACACCAACCAGGCAAATATGGTAAGCACTTCGAATGATTCCGCAGAAGCAATCCAAGCATGCAACAATGTTACTACCTCCTTTGATGCAGAGGTAGATGCAGAATGGGCTTTCTAAAGCCAACAATGTTTATGCCCTCTCTTACCCAAATGTTTATGTATGGACACCTCTAACCACCGATGATGTAGGTTATGTGTTTCTATGATGCTCACAATATCTCTCAGTAGGCCATGTAGCCCTCAAGGGGGGATTGATGGGGAGTTGGGTCTCCATGACCAACAAATGATGATGATGATGCCCATGGATATGATGATGATGATGCTATGATGATGATGGGGTATGGGAGAGG
This sequence comes from Cibotium barometz, assembly GCF_041138505.1. Taxonomy (NCBI): domain Eukaryota; kingdom Viridiplantae; phylum Streptophyta; class Polypodiopsida; order Cyatheales; family Cibotiaceae; genus Cibotium; species Cibotium barometz. The sequence continues at coordinate 31,610,875 of NC_141079.1, read as the reverse complement.
AATGTTTTTCATGTCATGTCATTTTCTTTTCGCAATGTAGAAGCTATGCTCCCTATGAGCGATGGTAATTTCTTTTATGTACTGTAGAGCTATACTCCTTATGAGTTAAGCTTTTTCTTTCATGTAATGTTTGGATCAAGGGAGGGCAATATACCATGCCATGATCAAGGGAGGGTATTGGAATATGTTGGAATTTATGATCAATGTCATGGTCTAAGGTTAAAGCACTCAATAAAATGTAAAAGGACCATGTAATGTGAAGAGAATCCAGGTGAATGTAAGGGTCAAACCCCACTTGAAGTAGGCGAGTTTCAGAAGATTCCATGGAGGCTATATTCTAGGGAGCCATGTGGGGGGAGATGGCCTTGGATGCTCTTGATAAGATGTAAGCAATGATGTCATTCAAACATGTACTCTTTGGCTATAAAATGGTGGCCCTCCTAATGAGAAAAACACGAATTTTATATGCTATGTAATGCTCCTTATTGTGCTGTCATTATGCTCTCTTAATCTTGGATTAAGTACTAGTTAATTACACTTTTGTTCATGTGACCACCATGGCTTATCTTGAACCACCATAGCTCTTCCATCACTCCATGAACTCATTAAGCTTTTATTATCACTCATTATGCTTTTCCCAACAGGAACATCCTCGGCGGTCACATTGGCCCTGCAAGGAATAAGCATAACAAATTTGCTAAACCTATCAACAATAGTTAAGCATTGTGCATTACACTTACTCGGACTGGGAGGCAGATTTGTGAAACAAAGTCCATCGAAATGTCCTGGAAAGGACCCTCAGGAATTGGCAAGGGCTGTAACAACCCTATCTTCTTTCCACGAGGAGCTTTCACCTTTTGACAAATGTCACAGCGTTGTACATATGTAAACACATCACGCCTCATCTTTGGCCAATAGTATTGTCGTTCTAATTTCTCCAGAGTCGAATTCATGCCCCTGTGAGACCACCTGTAATGGCATCATGGGCGTCATGGAGAAGAGCTGCCCTGCCCGGAATGACTTCATGACACATAGTTGGCCTTTGTAGAAAAGCCAATCATCGTGTATCAGAAAATGGCATGGTCCTGTGGCATCCAATGTCTGTTCCCACTGAGTATTGAATTCCTCGGAATCCGCGTACGTGTGCTTCATGTCCTCTAGTCCTGTACCAATAAGGTCAAGTCTAGTGGTCTAAATCGTAGGCACTTGTCCCTTCCTGCGCTCAAAGCATCGACCACCACTGGATTGGCCTTTCCTAGAAGGTACTCAATCATACCACCGAAATGCTGGAATATCTGACTCCGACGGTGTTGTCGATCACTCCAATGTGCACTTGGCACTGTCTGAATCTAGCGCAATGCCTGATGGTCAGTGCGAACCTCGAAGTCACAGCCATACAGGAAATGTTTCCAATGTTTCAAGGCCTATATAACTGCTAGGAGTTCACGATCATAGACTGAGTAGTTCTTCTCGCGGCGGGCAGTAACTTACGAGACATGTAAGCTACTGGATGACCATTTTGTTGCAATACACCTCCAATTGCGATGTTACTCGCATTGGTGATCACTTGAAATGGTTCATTCCACGAGGCAAGGGCTAAACAAGGCGCTTTTGATAAAGCCACCTTGAGGTTCTGGAATGCCTCCAATGCTCGTGGAGTCATTCGAATCTTTCGCCTTCTTGTTTTCACTCCCTTTAGCAGATCGGTGAGATCTGCCGAGAGATCAGAAAACTTGTCGATGTGGGTAGAATATGCCTGGCATATACCAATAAATGATCTAATGTCATAAGCTGTCTGAGGTACTTCCTAGTTAACAATCTCGGCCACTTTAGCCGGATCAAGTCGAATGCCTTCAGCACTAATTATATATCCCAAGTAATGCACCTGGAACAGATAAAATTCTGACTTCTTTCATTGACGTAGAGCTCGTTGCTTTCTAGCAACTTAAGGACTTTCTCCACATCAATGTGATGCTGCTCAACTATAGCTAAAAATATGAGTATGTCGTCCAGAAATATGAACACACACTTTCCAATCAACTCCTGGAAAACACGCATCATCATGTGGTTAAATGTAGCTGGGGCGTTCGTCAAACCAAATGGCATGACCACAAATTCATAGTGGGCCCATTCTATACGGAAGGCTGTCTTGGGGATGTCCCCCTCTACAATCCGTACCTGGTGGTACCCACTCTTTAAATCCAGTTTTGAGAACACCTTTGCTCCATTCAGTCTCTCGAGAATATAGTCAATTCGAGGCATCGGGAATCTGCTCTTGATAGTTAGCTTGTTGAGTGCACGATAATCAACACACAATCGGGAAGACCCACCTTTCTTCTTGACAAACAAGATCGGTGCTGCAAATGGCGACACGCTGGGGCGGATGAAGCCAGCTTGCAACAATTCTTGGAGTTGGCGGTCCAACTCTGATTCCATTGCCTTAGAAAGGCGATACGGAAACTTGCTCGGGGGTTCCGAGCCTGGGAGGAGGTCAATCCTGTGATCCTCCGCCGGTCTGGACGGGGGGAGCTAGGGAGGGAGGCTATCCCGAAGAAAAATCTTCTGGAACTTTTCATGGAGAACCGAGTACTTCTTGGAAGGACTGGCCACCATTTGGGCTGTCTGGATGTAAATCATCGCACACTGTGCGCCTTTCCTGACTACTCGCTTAGCCTGCAAGTGGCTTATGAGTGGAAAGTTCAGAATACCTGGCTCACACTTAATGGTCACTGGGGTGTTTGACACATTTCGATTGATCTGGAACGTGTGTTTGTCCCACTTGACATCAGGAAGAAACTTGTGAAACCACTGGATACCCAAAATTATGTCTGCTCCTATAAGAGGGGCAACCATAAAGTCACGTACAAACTCTATGCCCCGAATCACTAGCTTAGCACCTAGAGCTTCATACTTGATGCTTGTTGTCATACCTGTGCTAAAACCCTCAACTTGTTTGTCCACCAGAGTCAGTTTGAAACGGGCGCGCCTAGCGGCCTGTTCCGTGACCACATCCTCCGTGCTGCCGCTGTCAAAAACAAGACAACGACTCTCTGGCCACCTATGTAGACAAAGGACTTGAGCAATTCGTTGCGCTCATACTCCTGGTCATGGGCGCCCTTCTACTTATCTTTGAGCTCCCGGCTCTAATAATTGCTCCAACTGAAGCATCGAGGTTTGAAGAACTAGGGTTAGCCGCTAGGGTATGTGTGGGAGCTGAGCTCACCACCACGGAAGCTGTGGAGGCGGTGGCGGCCTTTGGAGGCTTCTTCGGACAATCCTGAGAAGTATGTCCTTTTGTATGACAAAAGAAACATCTACCCTCCTTCTTGTACTGAGAAAGCTCCTCAGCACTCAACTTGCCACCTGTCTTTCCTGCCTCCGCTTTCTGGTCTGGACTAAGCTTAGATGCATTGTTCGAGTTCTTGGAGCCAGAGGCTCCCGGGCTTTTTTTGGGGAAGACCCGGTCTGGTTCTGGCTTTTGCCCCCCGAGGAAGTGTTAGCCTGGGAGAAGCCGGCTGGGAAGTCTTGGGCTTACCGTTTCATTTCTGCACTCTGCGCAAGCGAGAGTGCGTCCTCAAAGGTGGCTGGCCTAAACATACGCACCTCCCATTGGATTTGCGTGTCCAGGCTATACAAAAACTGCCCTTTCTTGTCCATATCAGATAAGCCTAATTGCAGACATAAGGTTGAAATTTTATTGGCAAACTGAAGGACTGGTTGTGCGTTCTGACGCGCTCCCCTGAACTCGTCTTCGAGTCGCTCAAGGTAGTGGGGCGGTAGAAACCGCTGCTTAAGGTCACGGACGAACTCGTCCCACACATAAGCTGCCATACCTGCTCTGGTATGGGCATGAGCCCACTGAGTCCACCAAGGAACGGCCTCACCTTCCAAGTACCAACAACAACTGGCTAAGATCACTCTGTCAGTATCTGTTTTCCTCACTGCGGGCAAAGTAAGCTTCAAATTGATGTAACCATGAATAAAGAGTTGTGGGATCGAGTTTACCATTATACTTACTGAAATTCATTTTCTCGGGAAAATGATTCAAGGGCACCGCCGGTGTTAATCTGGCGTCCAAAGCTCTAAGGTAACGCTCGTGTTCCACACGTTGCATGGCGTCGTCTTCTCGTTGTCAGCAACTCAAGCAAGGAGCTTGAGTGCGGCTGTGGTGGCTGCAGCTGTGACCCCACGAGAGGGTCCCTGTGACGAGGATCTGGTATCTGGGATACGGAAGGAGAGGGAGGAGGAGATGGAAAACGCGACGCTGGAGAGCGGGAACGCTCCTCCAGAGCCAAGATCCACGCCTTCTGCTCATCCAACTTGGCTGTCTGTTTTGTGCGTGCTCGCATCATCTGCTGGAACATGTCTGTGGTGATACTCAAGCAGGGTGCCCTAGCTGGGCTGCCTGGTGCACTCTGGTCCCATGGTTCTGGGTCTCTCTCGTCGCCGAAGCTCGCCATAGCAGGAAAATGCAATTCCTTTCCGGAACGCAATCTGACCATCCACTATCTGTGTGGGAGACTTCCGGAGGCTTTTGGAGGCTAAAAACCAACCGTCCTTCGAGGGATAGGAGTCACTCCGAAAGGGGTAATCCACAGGCGTCTAAAACCCAACCACACGAGCAAGAATTTTTTTTTTGGTTTTCTTTGCTAAATCTTTGTCCTTGAAGTAGGCTCTGATACCACTGTAATATGCAGAAGCTTCGGAGAAAGATCGGTAACTTCAAAACTCAGAATTCAGCACTCTTTTCGCGATGGAAATTAACGCACAACACTTGAAAGGAGAACTGCAGAAAATAGAGAGAGAGATGTAGAGATGGAGAGGACACAGTATAGGGTCCCAATTACCCTCTATAGGGTCCCCACCATGGATGGTGTATTTGCTTTATTAGAATGATGAGAAAATCTGAAAGAAAATACAGCAATCTTGGACCTTTTCTTGGCTGGAAATTCCTGCCCTTGACCTTCAGTTCTCCACCCCTTTGCTTAGCAAGTCCCTTGGCTTGTCTAGCCCTTAATTTGCTTGAGCACTTGGTGAATAATGAGATGAATGATTGGGATTATGGCTTCCACTATTTATACTTCCCATCATGAGCAGTCGGCCAGGTGATAAACAGGCAGCCATCACCAATGCCCCACGACTGGTGAAAATTCAACAATAAATGCTGAATTAAATCCCAAAAAATGCTGGAAAAATCCCATAATGTCTGCGCATCTCTTCCTGGCTGGCTGGACATCAGGCGCCTGCTTCTGAAGGGTTGGACACATCTTTTGTCCACAATCCTAGGGCTGGGCAGCCTGTATGGGCTGCCCCATACATGCCCTACAGCCATATAAAGGCTGTAAACTCCTGGAAATAGCCTTATCTTTGCCCTAGGGCTGTCCTACAGCCCCTCCATGGCTGGTGGGTTCAGCCTGGGCCTTCCTGGCCCTCATGGGGGTGGTTCTACACCATTCCCATGCCCCCACTCAGACTCGGGGTAGCCCTATGGGCTGGCCCCTTGTCCTAACCACTATCTACTCAGTGATCTGGCATCCGGTACCATACCAGATACACAGAAGCACTGTCATCATTCTAGAGGGAGACTCACAGCGTGGACTGGCACTGTTTCATGTGCAGGATAGTGCACACCTGGCCTTGCAGGACAATGCACACCTGACCTCGGACGACTGAGATGGATCCCTGGCTGACTCGTCCCGGACTGGTGGGCTCACATGAGACCAGTTCACCATCCTAGGTCCTGCACCTTCTGTACAAAAATATCTACGTGGCATCCAAGTGCCGGATGTACATGACACAACAACCCCAATAATAAAAACCCATATATCTTCATGTACTTCTATATTCTCTCGCAAATGCTTAATGAAGGAAGCTGTTTCACATACCTAAAAAAAGCACGCAAGCATTCAACACCTCCCCAAAAGGATACTCCATCCACCAAGATACAGTCTACATCTCCACCTGTCATAGTCTCCTAAAAAGAAAACTCCTTGTCTCACAGGGAGCATATAATGAGACACCTTCTCTCCCGCCTCTCTATCGTAGAGCAAGGGATAGGCACATTAGCATGGTAGAACAATTCTACAGTGAGGTCAATTACCTACACACCACCAAAACGATCATAATTGAAGATGATGGTCTTCAATGAAGACACCATCAAACATACAAAAATAAATACACATAAAAAGACCTCCTCACTAGTCTCGGGATGCATATATCCTCCATTGCACATGAGAGTCCATGTATGATGGAGTTTCAACCCACCTCTACTTGCACACCACAAAACCTTCCCAAAATGTTAGAAAAGGCATAAAGTAACTAGAAACCCTTGGTCTGCAAAGAAACTCTCGTGCCAAGTCCACAACTCCCTTCACAAGCCATATAGAGAAAACATTCCACTCAAGAATCTCTCTCTCAATGCCCTCTACAATATTTTGCCATACATTCACAAAGCCATCTAAAAAAGTTTAGATATGCCATATTTGTTTGTTAGTCATACATTCACAAAGACATCTACCAATATTCACTTTAAAAGAAATTAAAAGAACATGTACCTGTAAACTAGCCTCCTTCTTGAGTGCACTAGCTTAGGCATCTTCTCAGTATCCACCACGATGCTTTTAATTTCGCCTAGAAGGTGACAATATACCTGTAACACATGTTGTCTTTTTTGCTCTTTAAAGAAGGCTTCAAAATCTTTGGGTAGTGTGGGCCCATCTACCTCTGGCACACAAACGATAAGAATGCCTCACCATACATGCCTCACCATACATGTGAGCCCAATATGCCTCTCTCCTCATCATGTAGCTCCTAAACTTTTTGGAATCGGAAAAGTGTGCTGCGCTTGGGTTTTTTGCCTTGGATAGACTCATTGGCAAGCAATATTTCTCTCTTCCTATCAAACACTCGTGACACAAACAATAGTCAAGGATAAACACACACAAACAAAATGTGGTTATGCACATAATAAAATGAATTTTAGAAACTTCCAGAGCATTGAAGAATCATACATGTCAAAGGCACCACAACAAATCCATCTAAGATTATTGCAATGCAATCCATGCCACTTATGGCTAAATGCTTACATGCGGCACAATGCATGGGCCACAAGGCCAAGCCATCACATGGATTATTGCATTGCACTCCGTGCCACTTCTAGTGGCTATGAACTTGCATGTGGGACTATTGTAACATACAATGTATAAGTCATTATCAAACCATACAATGTATACAAGAACCAAACACACCATTCTACTTGGATTATATATTCAATGCACCCCGTGTTCATTCTTAAGACCACAACACAATCTCAAAAACATAAAAAGAATCTAAAGTTGCTAGTACCTCTCAATTTGGACCTTGGATGTACAAAGGCAATAGAGGATGTCACTCACGAGTCGCACAAATCATTGACTTGTCCTCCCACTTAAGGTCGTAGAGGGTTGTGAAGAAATCCTCTCCATGTGTTGGATTCACGATACCCAAACATTTGTACCATCTTTTCTCTCAAGATGCTCCTCCTCCTTCTCAGTGGATTCTTCTAATTTCATCTCCAAATCTCTTCCATCAAGTGTCCTAATGATTTAAGACGCTCTTCCTCTTTGAGAAGGAAGGCATTAAATTCATATTGTGGATGCATACAAGCACACTAACATTCCAAGCCACACTTTGCAAAGCAATATGAAAACCAAGGTTGAGAAACAATTACCTTCCAAACCAATTGCACTATAAGGATGCATGGAGAGTTGTACCAAGGTCGGATGTCATGCTGTTGATGTGTCTCATCTCTATCTCTATCTCAATCTCCGCTGACCTCCTTTGTTCGGGAGTTAAGGATACTCTCCGCGATGCCAAATTTTTGAAACATGTACATTTCATGCCCTAAATTTGGCTTCACGTGTGCTCGTGTGATACTAATAGAAAACACAATAAGTACAAATAAGATCCCTTTCACAAATGCATGCATAAAACATTAAACGAAAATAGGGACATGCATTGGTGGTGTCCAGGGGGCCAATATATATATATCTACCTACCACATTCTCTATCTATCTATTAATGCACATGTACAATTGATGCCGTTGAAATATTGATCGATGCTATTCAATTAAAGCCAAGTAGGACTAACCATTTGTTTTGAAATACCGTAACTAAGTACGCTTAATCATTTGTTTGGATCCTAAGCAATGTACACAGCCTTCAAACACCGGACAAAACGTATGGGTACATGGCATTTTGCATCGATAGAAATGCAAAACTCTAGTAGATGATAGATCTCTTCCCATAAGCAATAAAAAATGCAAATGCATCATGATGATTGCAATAAAAAGAATTGTAAACTTCCTGTGTACAAGCCATGGGGCGAATGGGGTGAATGTATAGCCACTAGAGCTCTTTATGCACCCGTGCATGCAGGTGCTCCTTGAGCTTTCAAAGGGTACTAAAGAAAGCCCAAAATTGATGGCATTATGGCTCCTTGCTCACATTTAGCAACCTCAACTAGGGCAACATCAAGCGATTGTGAGCTCCTTGAGCACCCGTGCACGTGCGAGTGCTCCTTGAGCTTTCAAACAGTAGTTATGTTATACAAAAGGTCCTTCTTTAAACCTGTGCAATAACGTCCTTCTTTAAACCATCACAACGCCTCTTGCCTAGAGGAGGACAAGTGCTTCACAAGCTATGGAGCATGGCAACAAATTAGATGTGGTAAGGTGGTGGTCCTACGGAGCATGGCATGTAGTTGAATGAACAAAACCACCTCCACCACCATAAACAAGAAATTAAGCACATCCTTAAAAAAGAGTAAAAGAAATCCATAAAAGAAACTCGTATGACCAAGCTATTGTGCACGGTTAGCCACACAGCAATGCAAGTCCTTGATGTGGTATGGGACGGACTTTCCACCTTCTGAGAGCGCCCCTGGTGCTGCTACCCGTTGCCTTGTTGTTGTGCTGCTATTCCCTCGAGCTCATCGGTCTTCTACAAGCGGACCCTTCAGACGAAATTAGTAGTAAAAGAACACCCTCAAGGGAGTATTTTCTAATTTCAAATATTAATTTTTTTGGGAAAAAATTAAATCTTTTGATTAGTAAAATCATGTTGATGGATGGCTTGCATTTAAAGCTACATTTATTTGATTGGTTATTGCCCTTGCCTGAAGGATTTCCTTAAAGCTATAGAGATGTGAATAATAAATGTGCATCCAGAGAGTAATTCTTTTAAAGAATGACATGAGGTGAACATAGTGTTTTATTCTTCCTAACAAGAAAATCTCATGAAAATCATCAGACATGCCCAACTTTTTATAAAGTAGTTGTGGCTTGTTTAATGAAAGCAACGTGGCCCCTACTCTTACCTTTTTCCTCATTTAACGTCTACTTGCTCAACCTAAGAAAAGAATTGTTTCACAAGAAACTATGGAAATGGAAAATGCCAAGGCTATTATCTCATGGACTATTGGTGCACAAAACCTTAGTCAGCAAGTTCAAATGAGAGGGGATAAGCTCCTATTGAGTGCCTATTTCTTGCAAAGTCTGTTAACTCCATATTTCAAGCTTGTTGACATTGAATGCAATGATTTAATTTGGTAGTGAAACTACAAAAGTGGAAGCACCCTCTCAACTATATATTGAGGGCGTGCAATATTACTTGTTGGAGGCTTCATTGTCAAGTAGTTATGTCATGGTACACACTATTACCTCTCTATATGTTGGTGATAGTGAAGAGGATGTTTATCTATGTAATGATAGAGGGACTTTTGATGATAATGAGGACACATCGACATTTGACCTTGAGAGCACACCAACAATTTATTCAACCTTAAGGAATGACCTGCCAGATATTGATGCCAATGATGATCCTATAGGAGACCTCCCTAAGAGGGTCAAACGACGACATTTTAGACTTTGAAAATATGGATAAAGATAGACATGTGAATATAGACAGTAGGGTAGATGATCCAAAGAAGAGGCAGGTCAGAAGTGTTTTGCCATGGATATTAGAGTTTACAAGTGCCCACCGCTTGAGGAAATTGATTGATAAATCATAGGGACCATATCGTGTTTCTGAGTTACTAAGGGAGTATAATGGATACATTTTGTTTGAGCTCCCGCCTACGTAACTCCCGCCTACGTACAACCAATGTAAGATGGCATGGAGCAGAGATTTGATGGTCTTATATGGACAAGGCCATAAAGAACAAACACGTCTATAAATTGTACTGTTCGTCTAAGCTATTGCCTGGGTTTACTGTAGTGTCATAGGGTGACATGTCAACAATAAGAAGTTCAATGATTCCTACTTTCATGGATATTTGAACAAGCAAGTAAGAAAAGGACTTCCGATAGAAGAGGACAAGAATAACATGTCATTATTGCAAGAAAGTTGTTTCTTGTATTTTGCAACATGGAATTGTATGATCTACTATGTGCTACCTGAAGACGAGGGCATGATACGCTTTGTGGTGCATGTGGGCAAGCAAAAACATGGGGTCCAAAGTGGGACATCAAGAGCAGTTCTATCGAAAAGATAAGGAAACTTGTTCAGATAGTTTTAAGGGTGGATAGAGGGAATGGTCCATGAAAAATTCAAATGACTGTGGCCCATCAAATAGTTTTGGACTTGCTTGTTTTGGATAACAATGGTTCTATGGGAAACATCGAGCTTAGCAATTTCTTGGAAGAGATGATGTCGCTCGTGCAAAATCAAAGGTAAGTTCCTTTTGCTCTAAACTTAATTAGAAAAGACTAATGTGACATAAAATTATAATGGATGTCATATGTATTGTTTTACTCCTGATTGTAGGTTTAAGAGCATTGTGTCTTGTGAGAAACATAAAGAGGCATTTATTATAGGAGATAGATATGATTACATTCTCCAATTAAAAAGGATGTTCCCATTTTTCCATGGGAGTCGGTTTTAGGTGGCCTTGATGAGACAAATATTTTCTTCTCAAAGTTTCCACAAAAGACGCAAGATCAGGGGTAGACCTTGTGAATCGCATGTGTCGAACAGGACAAGGGGACCTATGCAATGCATGGGTGCATTTTGATCATACACATAAAATTGATGGGTGGGCAACAATGTCATGTTCTGTATGTGACATGAGGTACAATTCGTGTGCTCTCTAAACCTATGAAAAGTTTAAGAATATGCTTTAATGTAACTAATGCATATACTTTTGGTATAGCTTGAAGAGATTAATGGTTATTGCTATTTGTGAGACAAAGGAAGAGGATGCAGAGTCATAGATCTTGTTTTGGAAGAACCTCAATGCTGTCATGTTTTAATGTGGGCATCCAATGCCTGACTTTTCTGGCTTCATGGAAGATGAAGTAGGAGCCAATTGGATTGCAATTCAGATAGTGTACAATGGGCGTCCGATAACGTACTTGTTGGATGAGAGAGATCATGTCTTTTTCACTTGGAACAAAGTTTGCAGAAGCACACAAATAAACTTGTACTAAACGATAAAAGAGCATATCATCTAAGCATGTGTGAGGAGATCATGTCTTTTTCACTGGGAACGTTTGCAGAAGCACACAAATAAACTTGTACTAAACGATAAAAGAGCATATCATCTAAGCATGTGTGAGGAGTAGAGGTTATGTAAAACAATAGAGGCTGCATCTAGGCAAGCTAATATAATTAGGAAATGGTGGTGAGATGGGACCGTGCCAAAGGAAAATATTAAAGAATTAGAAAAATGGTTTAAATGTTGGGAAGAAAGAATCTCTCATTGGGGCTACCTACACATGGATGTATGTATTATGCCATCCTTGGTATTTTTTCCTGAAGTAGATGCTCAAGGAATTTAGAGAGTATTACTAATATTTGGACCTTGTAGGATAATAGAAGTCATTGGAGTGGGCGGCCATTCCAAATACAAATCTTTGTGCATGCTAGTTGGTAGCTGGAGAAGGTGGAAAGTGGAAGATTCCATTGTATGATGCATGCATCTTTGATGCGATCAATTTGTATATTCAATGTGCAAAGAAACTTGGATATTTGAATGGTCGCTATAATGGGACTGGACCCGAGATGGATACTTTTCTCAAGAGAGTTGGTTTTGGTAGCACGCCACGTCTTGCTTGTTGAAATATGCAAGTGAATAGGTGTGTGTGGGAACAAGCCCTTAGCTAGAGACTGTAAAAGGGAGTCTGTAATTGAGTGAGTAGTAGTGAAAAGGTGAGAAGAATCTACTAAATGAGAGAACCAAGGGTAGCATGAGTGAATATAGGGGTTTGGAAAGATTCTAGGAAAAGGTGCCCCCAGATGTAGGGGAGATGGCATAAATCAAGGAGAAATCAGTGGGATTAAATGCTTGGCATCTTGTGGATGTAAAATCTATAAATTGAGGCATTGGCCTAATAAGAACTTGCTGGTTTTTGAGTATCCATGCCTACATTAAGCTATTAGATTAATTGTGCACTAATCTCATCTTAATCACCTTCTAATAACTTGCTAATCATGTTGATCCTTGCATTTGATCCACCATAGCTCATCACATTGCTGCAAATTTAACTTGGTATCAGAGATATAGCTTAGGATTTAGCTAATTTTTAAGCCTAATGACATTGTTAATTATGATTAGGATTTAATTCTCTTTTTAGTCTTTTTTAAACTATCCTCTGCACCCCCAGTTGGTGGAAGGGCTTGATCTCCCTCCAGCCTTAACATTAGCTAAAAAGCTCTTAGCCATACCTAGGCACAACCCCCACGCATCAGCCTGTTGCATCAACGCGTCAAATTGCCGCTCGAAGCTGCTGATTTTTGTCAATTTGCAGGCATCAATTTTCTGAAGCAAATTGTAGATCTACACTCCCACAAGTGGAATTAGTCTAATACCTCTTAGCCCGAGGGGTTTTCAAGGGTGCTCTCTACAAGCGTATGATCTCAGATTTTAGAAACTCATCAAGGAGAAGTGGTATCAAGCTCTGCATCGAATCAGTGACGTTGGTAAAATAGAGATTAAGCATTCAATGTTTGGTCAAATCTTTTGTTTTTGGGCTTGATCCTCTACTAGACTAAGCTATTGATGCCTTTGAAAAGGATTTGAGCTCATTTGAACTCTAAGGCACTAGATCTGGCCTCCCCGTACACTCTATTTTCTACACACAAAATAGGGGTTAATCTTACTAATTAATGATTAATTAGCACTAATCCTCACTGTATTTTGGTATAATTGATGGTTCAAACTTACCATTGGGTATCTGATACAGATCTCTATCACTTTATATTGCAATTTAAAGTTGGTTTGATATCCCAATAATCCCAATAATCTAGTACAAACCAATTATCCTTGGCTTTATGTAGTTTTTGGTGAATTCATGCTGATAAACTTGTTGTAATCATCATTAAACATTAGATTGGAGTTGTAAAAGGGTAGACACTACCCTTGAATCTTGAATTGGATCAAGAGGTAAGATCCCCCTCACATCATCATGAGCACTACACAAGAAGTAGCTAAATTTAATGGTGGGGAGCAATTCCATACATGGCAAACAAAGACCATGTACTTGCTCATGAGAAAGAATCTATGGGGGTTAGTTGAGGGAAGAGATGAATGTCCAATGGAGAATGGGGAGAATCAGTAGAAGAACAAAAATGAGAAAGCATTAGGACTCATTGCACTTAGCTAAATGATGAAATCATTCACCACATTGCAGGGATGCAACAAGCTAAAGATGCATGGGATGAATTTAACAAATTATTTGGCACTCAAGTAAAAAATTCAAAGATAAATCTGCTAATGCGATTCTACAAACTTGACATGAAGGAAAGTAAACCTCTAACCACACACTTGAACAAATACAAAAGCTTCAAACACAACAACTTTGCAGCCATTGGGAAGAAAGTAGAAGATGACGAGACACTAGTAGTGCTTCTAAAGAGTGTGGACAAGGGAGAGTATGAGAACATTGTGGCAACCTTAAAGAATGTACCAGATTTGAAGGTGCATGAGATATAAGGAGCTCTACTAGAGCAAGAGAACAAGGTCAAAGAGAAGAAAGGATTGGACCCAACAACTGGAGAGGAGAAAGAATTCTACACCCGAGGAGACCTCACACGAGCACAAGGACGAGGAAGAGGCAAGGGAGGAGGAAGGACCTTCACTTGCCACAACTATGGGAAGCCAGGACACATGGCTAGAGAGACTGCTATAGCAAACCAAATGAAGAAGGATCGGCATCAGCAAACTTCATGGAGACTCCTAAGATAGAGGAGTCAGGACATCTTTTCTGAGAGAGAAACCCCACAACCCAATGTAACCCGCCCCAATAGAGTAAAACCACCTCTGAGCCACCGATGATGTAGGCCAAGTGGTAGATGTATGTGTGAGCACTTTAATCAAAGTTACGGGCACTTGTAGTAGCCTTGGACACATAGAGAGAGAGAGTGTCAAGGACTATGAGTTAGGGACTTGATGCACTGGTCGTGGGCTACCAAGTAAGAGGGAAACTTGGTATAGGGTCTAGGTGTGCTAGAATTATTCACTTGAGGGGAGGTGTGGAAATATGCAAGTGAATGGGTGTGTGCAAGAACAAGCCCTTAGCTAGAGACTGTAAAAGGGAGTTTATAATTGAGTGGGTAGCAGTGAAAAGGTGAGAAGAATCTACTGAATGAGAGAATCAAGAATATAGGGGTGTGGAAAGATTCTAGGAAAAGGTACCCCTAGATGTAGGGGAGGTCGCATAAATCAAGGAGAAATCAATGGGATTAGATGCTTAGCATCTTGTGGATGTAAATCTATAAATTGAGGCATTGGCTTAATGAGAACTTGCTAGTTTTTGAGTATCCATGCCTACATTAAGCTATTAGATTAATTATACACTAATCTCACCCTAATCACCTTCTAATTACTTGCTAATCAGGTTGATCCTTGCATTTAATCCACCATAGCTCATCACATTGCTGCAAATTTAATTTTGCTTGTGTTGCCCGTGTGGTGCAAGGAGTAGTTGTTGGTACCCCTATGTTTAAGGAGCCATTACTTCATGGTGATAAAGAAACGATGCAAAGAAAAAAGAGGTCAAACATAGACAATAGCTCTCATCATAGACCAGGGTATGTAATGGAATCAAGGCATTGCAAGCCACGGGGATGTCCACAAAAAATTAAGTTTGACACAAACTAGCCACTGCATCCACATGAGACAGTTATTTATTTCGATGAATCCGATGAGGATGATGTAAAATTTGGAAGAGAACCAGATGTGAAAATGGAACCCGACTCTAGAGATGTAATGACAGTTGTCAAGGAAAATGTGCATGGGACATTGGAGAATGCTGCCGCATTGCAAAAGAAAGTGTTTTGGATTGATACAAAAGAAGAAGGTACACAAACACGATGGAGAGTAGGTCACCCAGGACTAGTGGCCCCTTCTTTGTTATGTTTTTTTGTGACTACATTTCTAGCAAAACTCTATAGCTCTTTTTTTGGACATCTTGGCTACGTTCTATTGCTATAAATTTAGGAACATGTTGACTTATTGACACATTTATATGTCGTGTAGCTCTCCACTATTGTGTAGGTGAGGTTCTTTGTGGTAGTATGTTTGATTATAATTGCAATGCTTTGATATATATGCCTTTTTCTCTTCATATGAATGTATGGTTTATGTGGACAACAAAAAGTCCTATCGATGTATGTCTGATTATAATTGCAATGCTTTAATATATGCCTTTTCTTCTTCATATGAATGTATGGTTTATGTGGATAACAAAAAGTGCTATCAATGTGTCTAGATAGTAGTTAATATTATAAAGTAGCCTTGAGATTTCATTTGTTATGTATTGCGTAGGTGATGATGATTTTATGTATCCAGCTACATCATGGTGTAGAATTTATGGTTATAATGAAAAATGATGAGTAACAATTATGTGCCCAACAATGAGTACTATAACCTTAACCTTTCTATGCTAAGCACATTCCAAAAAAGGCTTGAAATTTTGTTAAAAATTGAATAAAAGCTCGAAACGCAAAGCTCGCAAGATAATTGCACTCAACTAGGTCTAGGGCTTCACTTGATTGGGGTTAGCAAGGGTGAAGAACCACCATAAACTCTAGTTTTGGAGGCATACACACTACTCCCATCAAGAAGGTAGGATGTCCTTGACCTCTATGAGAGCGCGCCAAATTTTTACTTAACTATAGATGATGAACTATTGAGACTTCTCACTCTACACCAAAGAAAGAGAATGAGAAAACTTAGTGGGTTCTAAAAAGAGTAATCCCCATGACAATGGAAATCCATGTATTCCAATGAAATAAGAGAAAAATTGTGATGCTAAAATAATGTATATTTTATTTAAAAATTAAAGAAGGATTTTAAATTTATCTTTTCACATAGATAAATTTAAATGATGAAAGAGGAATTCCCACCATATTGAAATTCAGATATTTAAATAAGGAAAGTGTAATTTCTAGTGCAAAGGAATTAATGGAGATTTTTATTTAACTTTTAAGAGAAAATTTAGTTAAATTTATCTTTTTGCATAGATAAGTTTAAATGATGAAAGAGGAATTCCCACCATATTGGAATTCAAATGTGTATGTAGTAGCCCATTTGCTTCAAGAAAGCTAATGAAATACTTTGGCTATGGAGATCCTATCATAGGGTTGCAGTAAAAATATCCTGGAGGAATCGCTCGTGCGCTTTCCAGGCAAGGGAAGCTTTTTTCAGGTTCGGTTTTGGAAGTCTCAAGAGAAAGAGGCTTCATGACCATCTCTAGAGGTCTAGACATTATATCTTTGATGAGTGTTTCATGGAGGTAATAGACCTAGTAGACAATCTATAAGACAAGGATGTTTAATTTGGGATAGGGGACACATCATAGGGGATGCATCATCTAAAGCCTCAACGGTTAAGGGTGCCCCCAACCAGCCCCAACTAGAGTCCTATAGTATTTCCCTAGGATGTCTGCGTAAATTAGTCCTAGATCAAAAATCAGGGAAACCTATGCAAGTGGAATTAGCCAGTGGGAAGATTCTTTTCACTCACCTTGAGATTGACCTTATTCAGTTTAACTTAGATGGGAACGTAACAGAGTGCCAATTCAGAGTCCTACCCCTGGGAATATATGACGGAATCCTTGGAATGGATTGGCTCCAAAAGAATCAGGTTGACATTCATTGTCACAAAGGAACCATCTCTTTCATAGACCTTCACGGAAATAAAGTTCAAGGAATTGAAATTTTTGGATCCCCACCAGTGCTGCAATTAGTCAAGGCTTCCAAATTATTAAAAGGGCTCAAAAAAGGCAAGCCGTGTATGTCGTTAAAATGAATCCAGTAGACATAAAATGAATCCGGTAGACATAAAATGCAAGGTTAAAGAACCAGAGTGGTTAAGTGAATATGCAGATGTATTTCCTGAAGAGCTGACTGAGATGCCTCCGTCTCGTGAAGTAGATCATGAGATCGAATTAACCCCCGGAGCTTAGCCGGTAGCCCAGCGTGCATACAAAATAGAACTTAAGGAGTAGTTGAGACAACTGTTAGAGCAGCAAGGATTCGTCAGACCCAGTGTCTCACCTTGGGGTGCGCCCATTCTCTTTCAAAACAAGAAAAATAGAATGTTAAGACTCTGTATTTGACTACAGAGGACTGAATCAATTAACAATTAAGAATAAGTATCCTATTCTTAGGATTGATGAACTTATGGATCGGTTAAGTGGTACCCAAATGTTTACAAAGATAGATCTCAAATCCGGGTACTACCAGATCAGAATCAAGGAGCAAGACATCCCAAAGACAACATTCAATACTCGCTATGGGCATTATGAGTTCACAGTCATGCCGTTTGGATTGACTAATGCCTCGGAGACATTTAATTGTCTTATGCAAGATATTCTCAGAGAATACTTGGATGATTTTGTTCTTGTCTTCTTTGATGATATCTTAGTATACTCAAAGAATGCTGCAGACCATGAAGATCATGTGGGCAAAGTCCTGGAAATCCTAAGGAAACACCAACTCTTTGCAAAGAAGAGCAAGTGTTCCTTCTCTGTTGACCAGGTGGAATACTTGGGATTCATAGTGTCAAAGGATGGGATTTCGCCTGACCCCGCAAATATCCAAGCAGTAGTTGAATGGCCAGAACCCAAGTCAGTAAAGGAAGTCAAAAGATTCCTAGGGTTAACCGGATGGTATAGGATCTTTATACCTAGGTATGCTCAGATAGCATCACCTTTAACTAACCTTCTCAAGAAAAGTACACTTTTTTAGTGGACTGCAATGTGTCAGAGTGCCTTCGACAAGCTGAAGATAGCCTTAGTAACCAACCCTATCCTTAAATTTCTAGATTTTACCAAACCATTTGAGGTAGTTATACTGATGCCAGTGGATTTGCCTTAGGCAGTGCTCTAATGCAGGAAGGTCATGCAGTGGCCTATGAATCCAGAAAACTCAGAACACATGAGAGGAATTATGCCATCCATGACTTGGAGTTACTCTCAGTATAGTGTATGCTCTGAAGTTGTGGAGACATTATCTTTTGGGATAAAGATTCACCTTGATGACAAATCATCAAAGTCTGAAGTGGATCTTCACCCAAAGGGATCTCAACATGTGTCAAAGGAGATGGATGCAGACCCTGCAGGAATTTGATTTTGAAATAAAGTATCGACCGAGAAGAGAAAATGTGGTTACAGATGCGCTCAGCAGAAAAGCCTCCTTGCTTGCAGTTATAGTGGTGTCAAATCCATTGATCAATGAAGCAAAGGAGAAAATCATGTAGGACAAATTCTTTGCCCCTATTGCTACCCTTTTGATGTAGGAAAGCAAGACTCCTCAGAAAATGAGTCGAGTTCTTGGATACAAACTGGATGAAGGATGCATGTATTATAATAATTGGCTATGTATCCCTAATGATGCAGATATAAAGGGAAGAATTCTGAGAGAAGCCCATGATAGCCTGATAGCAGGACATCCAGGGTTTATAAAAACCTATATGTCTGTGAAGAAAAGCTTCTTCTGGCCAGGACTCAAAAAGGATGTACTTGATCATGTAAGAAAATGCTTAATGTGCCAAAGAGTCAAGGCAGAGAGAGTCAAGTTGCCAGGGAAAGTGCAGCCTCTAGACATTCCACAAATGAAGTGGGAATGCATCAGTATGGACTTTGTCACTAGATTACCTTCAGTACAATTAGGTTATAACTCCATTTTTGTGGTAGTTGACAGGCTAACCAAAGTTGCCCATCTGATTCCAGAGTGAAAGAAACATACTCTGATAGCCATGGCTGGCATTAAGACTGCATTCTTGAATGGTGATTTACATGAGGAGGTGTATGTATCACAGCCTCCTAGTTGTGCTATGAAAGGAGAAGAGTCTAAAGTATGCAGGTTAAAAAAGGCTCTTTATGGCCTTAAGAAGGATCCTAGAGCATGGTATGAGAAGATTCATGCATACTTGGTTGCAAATGATTTTTGCAACAATCCAATAGAGAGTACCCTCTATGTGAAGAGGAGTAAGGACACATTTTTGGTCATCGTTCTATACGCTGATGACATGTTGCGCGCAGGACCCGATATAGATCAGATTTCAGCCTTTAAGGGGATTACTATTTGGGGATTCAATTTATGCAGTGCAATGATGGCATTGCTATGCTGCAACCTAAATATATAAAGAAGCTATTGAAGAGGTTTAATCTTGAAGACTATAAACCTATGGCTACACTTATGGAGACAGGTACTCGACTTAGTCTTCAAGATGCACGAGACTCTTTTGATGCTAGTTTGTATCATCAAGCAGCGCTGTTGGATCCCTTCTTTATGTGTGCAACATGAGGCTAGATTTACAGTATGCGGTCTCACAGTTGAGCAGATTTATCCATAACCCAAGTACGAAGCATTAGCAGGCTATTAAGTGGGTTTTTTGCTATGTACAAAGCACTTAGTATTTTGGATTATTTTATCTAAAGGGGGGTGAGTCAGAGATGCATTTTTTCAGTGATTCAGATTGGGCTGGATGTTATGACACACGAGTGTCCACTAGTGGGTTTTGCTTTCACCTTGGTGATTCATGTATGTCATGGCTCAGTAAGAAGCAGCCTATAGTGGCCACTTCTAGTTGTGAAGCCGAGTAAAGGGTAATTTTTATAGCTATAGTTGAGTGTGTGCGGCTCACACGTCTAATGGCTGATTTGGGTGTTGGTTGTCTAGCACTACGATTTTCACTGACAGGACCGCATTAGCAGTTGCGAGGAACCCAGTGTTTCATGCTCGCACTAAGAACATTGAGGTGCATTACCCAGTGTGTCAGGGAAAGACTCTTTGCAGTAGAGGTCATCTTGGTCTATGTGCCTACACATGACAACATGGTAGATTTATTCACAAAGACTCTTTCTTGTGAAAAGTTCGAAGCTTTTTGTAAAGCTTTGGACTTACTGCCTTTTCAAGATTGATCGGCCGTACCCTGTACATGTTCACATAATTACTCTAGGGGGGATTTGTAGCATTATATGGTAGTGTAATGTGTGTGAACACACTTAGGACCACCGGGACACTTTTTCCCTCACTAAGAGGTTTTTCTCTCGTGTGTATGTAGACCCTCCTATCTGCTCATTTTGGGGTGTATACTTTATCTTTTGTATCTAGCACAAATTTGTTCATTTTAATCTAGTAAGTTTTTGTGCTCTCAAGTTTATGTATCTTGTGTGTGTGTGTGTGTGTGCATTGTTGTAACCCTAACCCTAATTCCAACGATTTTGTAGCATTATATGGTAATGATGTGTGTGAACACACTTAGGACCACTGGGGTACTTTTTCCCTCACTAGGAGGTTTTTTCCCCCGTGCATATGTACACCCTCTTATCTACTAATTTTGGGGTGTGTACTTATCTTTTGTACTTGGCACACATTTGTTCCTTCTAATCTAGTGAGTTTGTGTGCTCTCAAGCTTCTCTATCTTGTGTGTATGCATTGTTACAACCCTAACCCTAATTCCAACAATTGGTATCAGAGCTAGCTTCCTTGACACTCGATCTAGTAGTCTGCCTCTGTCCTCACATCACGACCCTGTTTTTTTGTCTCCGGTTGAGATACTCTCTTAGGAGAAGAAGGTATATACTGTAGTGTGTTGTATACAATGTATACAACATTTTTGGGGTCTACAACGCGATTCGGGTTTCTACAGATGTTCTAGAGAGGCATCATTTTGGATTGGTTCTACTCAATTTTGGGTGTTTGGGTTGAACAGTGGCAAAGATTTAGTGTGCAGCAGCATCTACAGTGTCTTCAACAACATCGACCATCATACTTTTACTAGTAACACTCTATTCTCTATTCTATGTTATTTTTCATACACTTTGCAGGTGATTCAATCAACAATTGGGCAGCCATCCGAGGGTTGCATTCAGTGAATACTGAGTACTTACAGTGTGTTGAAAGATTTTGCATTTGGTAGATAGTCATGGCTAGTAGTAGTGAAGTATTCAACATGTTGTCTGTTGAGAACAAACTTGATGGGACTAACTACCCATTGTGATCCTATATGATGAGACATGTACTGGTTGCTAAAGGCCTTTGGAATGTGGTCAGTGGTAGTGAAATGCATCCTGTTTCACAACTACCAGTGCAACTAGGTGTTGCAGGTACATTTGAAGTAGAATCTCATATAGATGTGGCTGCACCACCAGTACCTCCCACTACTACTCAAAGGAGATGGGATGGAAGAGATGCACATGCACATGCACATGCACATGCATTGCTTACACTTTTTGTGAAGCGAAGCATTACCCCTCATACTCGGTCATGTAAGACTTCAAAACAGGCATGGGATGCACTTGCTACATTATACCAGGTGCGCAATGAAGCACGTGTTGCAGTTGGAGTCTGAGCACATGAATGAGGGATACTCAATGGACAGCTTCTTGATAAAGATTAAAGATTTTAAGGAGCAGCTCGCTAGTGTGGATGAGATATATCCTGATAGTACATTGGTGTCCACAGTTCTCAATGCATTGCCAGATTCTTATTAGAGTTTTGCCTCTACCCTTAGACTCATGAAGGGAAATCCAAATGCCCTTACATTTGATGAGTTGGTTTCAGTACGTGTGTGCAAAAGAAGAACAGTCTAGGCAAAATAGATCTGTTATGCGAGTTGGTGACCAAGCTTTTGTTTGCTAGTCGTTAGAAAGGCAAAGGTAAAGCTTGTTCGTATGGTGGCTATAAGCCAAAATTAGAATCCTTAGGTAAGGATGTAGAGAAAGAAGGTGATAAGCCTAAAAAGAAGGGCAAGTGTCACTATTGTAGGAAGCCAGGGTACTACATAAATGAGTGCAAAAAAAGGTTAGAGAAGGAGAAAAAGAAAGAATCGGGCATGGTCGTTGGTTGATGCATCTGCACCAAGTGCAGAGAAGAAGGAATCTACAAGTTTTTCTCAAGATGATTGGGCATGGACTGTACATTGCAGTTATGACCTTTCTGTACATTGCAGTTATGACCTTTCTGCTCATGATGTATGCATGTTAGTGGCAGAATTGGATGCTTGGTACTTTGACAGTGGTGCTAGTAAGCACATTACTTCACAAAAAATTTGTTCTCATCTCTGGAAGCTGTCCCAAGTGCAGGAACCATCACATGTGCAAATGATTCCTCATATCCTATCAAAGGATTTGGTAGAGTTGTGCTCACTGCTGCAAATGGGGGAGCATTTACTCTTTCTAAAGTTTTATATGTGCCAGGCATTAAGAAGAACTTGTTGTCAGTTTCAACCTTAGCCTTGGCAGGCTTGATGGGGTGAAATTTGATAGATGTACTGTTCAAGATAGAAATGATGGTTATTCTTTCATTGTCTCAGGCACCTTGTTTCATGGCCTATACAAGATGGATGTATTTGAGAAGTTACAGCATGATGCTTGCTCAGTTTCTATGACTTGTGTTATGAGTGATGTAGAATTATGGCAGTTTGTTACACGTTCAAAGGCATGATATGGTGTCCGAGTCACCAACTCTTGAGACCCTTGCTAGACATGTATGTGAGGGGTGTATTCTTGGTAAAATGCATCAGGCATCATTTCCATAGGATGGATCTATGAGAGCTGTTAAGAAATTACAGCTTATACATAGTGATGTATGTGGTCCTATGAGGACACCATCTATTGGGGGTATATCTCTACTTCGTCACTTTTATTGATTACTCCAGATATAGCTGGGTGTATCCATTAAAGCAGAAGTCAGAGGCTTTTATGTGCTTTAGGCACTTTGTTTCCACGGCTAAAAATGCATGTGAATGCAAAGTTGGCACCCTTCATTCAGATCGAGGGGGGGAGTATATGTGCAAGGAATTTCATGCATATATAGCTGAAAAGGGCATAAGACATCAATGTACAGTGCCATACACACCTCAACAAAATGGTAAGGCTGAGAGGAAGAATAGGTCTCTCATGGAGATGACATGATGTATGGTGAAAGTCCAAGATTTACCTCATGGTTTTTGGTTAGAGGCAACTATGTGCACAAACTATGTGTTGAACAAATGCCCTACCAAGGTCTTGCAGTCTAAAACTCCTTATGAAGCTTGGCATCGTAGGAAGGCTTTTGTGGCTCATTTGCTTGTTTTTGGTTGTTTTGCTTATGCTCTTGTGCCTGAGCAACAATGTAGTAAGCTTGATGATAAGGAAGTTAAGTGCATATTTGTGGGATCCAGTTTAGAAAGTAAGGGATATAGACTCTATCATCTGGCCTCAAAGCGGATTTTGGCAAGTAGAGGTGTTGTTTTTGTCGAAAACTTAGTTCAACCCATGCTTTCATGCAAAAAATAGCAAAATGTATGCTTACAGGAGGACATGTTTGATTCGCTCCTAACTTTGTTTAATGGAGGACATCCATGCGTAGAGAAATTGAATACTCAACCAAGTGCTGAAATTCAGCCTTTGCGAGTGCAAAATCAGCTTGCAAATCAGCCTTTTGATGAGGCAACTATTGAGGTTGTAGTGGAGGAGGAGAGAGCAGCCATAGCTTGTACAGGTATTGAGGAATAGCAAGTTGGCAACTCCTTTATCTAGCAAAACTCGTGCAGGTTCTCATAATGCAGATTATTCTCATGTGGATCATGTTCTCATTTTTACTTTATGTAATAAGGAGGAATCTATTTCCTTTGAGGAAGCACAAGATAATGATCATTGGATGCATGCTATGTAGGATGAGTATAACTCTATACTCATCCTACATAATAAGGAGGAATCTATTTCCTTTGAGAAAGCACAAGATAATGATCATTGGATGCATGCTATGTAGGATGAGTATAACTCTATACTTAAGAATGACACCTGGTATTTGACAAACCTACCTCATGGCAAGAAGGCCATTGGTACTAAGTGGGTTTACAAGTTAAAATGCAAAGCAAATAGTAGCAATTGATCTACAAGGCTAGACTTGTGCAAAGGGGTATGCCCCCAGCAAAAGGGCAATGCTTATGAGATGAGACCTTTTCACCCACATCTTGTATGGCTACCATTAGGTGTCTCATTGCTTTAGGAGGACATCATGGGTGGAATGTACATCAGTTAGACATTAAGACTACATTCTTGAATGGTGATTTACATGAGGAGGTGTATGTATCATAGCCTCCTAGTTTTGCTGTGAAAGAAGAAGAGTCTAAAGTATGCAGGTTGAAAAAGGCTCTTTATGGCCTTAAGAAGGATCCTAGAGCATGGTATGTGTGCAACATGAGGCTAGATTTACAGTATGCGGTCTCACAGTTGAGCAGATTTATGCATAGCCCAAGTACGAAGCATTAGCAGGCTATTAAGTGGGTTTTTTGCTATTTACAAGGCACTCAGTATTTTGGATTATTTTATCCAAAGGGGGGTGAGTCACAGATACATGCTTTCAGTGATTCAGATTGGGCTGGATGTTATGACACACGAGTGTCCACTAGTGGGTTTTGCTTTCACCTTGGTGATTCATGTATATCCTGGCTCAGTAAGAAGTTGCCTACAATGGCCAGTTCTAGTTGTGAAAGCTGAGTAAAGGGCAACTTTTACAGCTATAGTTGAGTGTGTGCGGCTCACACGTCTAATGGGTGATTTGGGTGTTGGACAGTTGTCTAGCACTATGATTTTCACTGACAGGACCGCATTAGCAGTTGCGAGGAACCCAATGTTTCATGCTCACACTAAGAACATTGAGGTGCATTACCACTATGTCAGGGAAAGACTCTTTGCACAGCAGCAGCAGAGATCATCTTGTTTCATGCTCGCACTAAGAACATTGAGATGCATTACCACTATGTTAGGGAAAGACTCTTTGCAGCTCAGGAAAAGACTCTTTGCAAGCAGCAGAGATCATCTTGGTCTATGTGCCTACACATGACAACATGGCAGATTTATTCACGAAGACTCTTTCTCGTGAAAAGTTCGAAGCTTTTTGTAAAGCTTTGGACTTACTGCCTTTTCAGGATTGATCGGCCATACCCTGTACATGTTCACATAATTACTCCAAGGGGATTTGTAGCATTATATGGTAGTGTGATCCGAAAGGGCTCAAGTGGTACACTAAATTAGAGAAAGACAAGCGTTTAATGAGAATGCAAGGGAGCGAGCACAAATTCAAACAATTGATGAAACTTATATATTACAACGCTATCATTATCATCACGAGACTAATAAAGTTCTAATCTACATCATTGACCAAATGTGGTACTCTTGGAATGATCACTTTTGGCATTGCTAAGCTGTGAGCCAAAGATCCTGGACAACCCAAAAGTTGTTATTTGCTATGCATGATGATGGACATGACTTCTACATAGATATGAAAGGAAGCATATATATCCTACATGAAACTCCTAGTATAAGGTTGTTTGGGGTACCAACTAGAAGGACCTTCTAGATTCCAAACATCAAGAGCTCACACACAAAGCCTAATGGGGCTTAACCTCCAAATGTAGTAGATAGATTCTTTCTAAGAAGAGCTTGATCCAGTCAAGGTGACAGTTTTTATGAGGATGCCATTGGAAACCTCTACATCACTCTCATTGTCCAAAGAGATGCGGATGAAAACCTCTATATCATCATCGTTTTCCAAAGGGATGTGGATGGAAACCTTAAATTTCTAGATGCACTCTTAGTCACCACACAAGAAGTGTTATCACTACATATGTAGATGAGGATGGTAATACATACATCCCAAGAACTACCAAAGTAGTGAGAGGTGCAAAAAGGTCTAAGCATGGGATTCGATACCAACCTAGAACATAGAACTTTGAGAGGTACAAAAAGGTCTACGCATGGGAGAGTCATCCTATCCAATACAAACCTAGAACATAGAAATTTGAGGCAAAGAGAAGAGATGAATTATACAGTAGAGCACAAAGCTCTATGGTAAGAGGAGAATTCTTATTCTATTTTGTAAGGGAAACTACCCACATCCAAAGTCAGGCTTCCCTCCATGTGGGAAGAACATTAATCTTCCATTGAAAAAAGAACCATTTAGGTGAGAAACCTTTCCTTTAGAAAGAACTAGAATGGTAACCCTAGTTGAGTCAGTCACACCAACCGATTTAGGTGGGAAGTTGAGAGCCGTGAACACAAAGCTTTTTGAGTTTATCAGCATGCAAGCTCTGCAAAAATATAGCAAGCATTAAGATAAAGTCTTGGGCCTACCAAAAGTATAAAATACTATTTGGTATGTATAAAGATATGAGACCTTAGCCTTACAAAAAATATAGATGCCTAAATATGAAACCATAAAACGTGTTTACATGTCTTCCAAAATATCGCATAGTGGTCCACTACATGTTCCACCCATGATTAACACATAACCCATCACTCATTCATTGCATTAGTGAGTGCACACAACTGATTAAACACATTAATCCTGACCATATTATACCAGTGCACACATCTGATTAAACACATCAATCCTAGTAGACATTATGCTAGTGCACACAGTTGATCAAACACATTAATCTTGATAGATGATATAAATAAAAGGCGCATCCAAAATAAAATGTCTCAAAATAAAATAATGGGCATCCAAAATAAAAGGCGCATCTCAAAATAAAATGTCTCAAAATAAAATAATGGGCATCCAAAATAAAAGGCGCATCTCAAAATAAAATGTCTCAAAATAAAATAATGGGCATCCCCATAGAGGTTACAATATGAGCGAATGGATGAGATGAGATGTCATGTGAATCAGAATGTGAATGAATAATATAAGATGTGAACGAATGAGATGTAATGAGAAATGGATGTGATGAGACGTAATGTAAATTAAGAAAGATAGGAATGGATGTTATGTGAAGTGAATGAATCTGATGTGATGGGATGGAAAATGATGTATCTGGTCAAGAATGGATACATGATTTGGGTTAAGTAATATGGATTGATGTGGAACAATCTGGAAAGACGTGAATTCATTATAGAAACTGTATTTGTGAACTATTTGTAAATGACTGTTTTATGTCAAGAATGCTGGGGAAGCATTTTGAGTGTCTTGAGAATGTGGTCGTGGAGACCCACCTAATAAAGTTACAATAGCTGACGGAGAGTCAACAGAGGAAGTCTCGTGTAGCATGGTCGGCCGAGGTCTTGACCAGCCTCGGTTCGATTTAAATAGTGAGCTTCCGGTACGGTGGATGAGGGACCAAGGAAGCGGCCTATGAGTGAAGCGCTAGGTGACCTGCGAAGGATCCTAGAGGGTGCTGACCATACGGTGCTCGGGCTCTGGGTCGCCGAAGATACCCACACGTGCGTCGTGGAAGATATTGAATCAAGGAGTAAGAGTTATTTTCTGAAACCGGGTATGGATATGGTTGATTGACCTTGCTGGTCCTCAACGGATGAGTCCATGGCTCTTTTATATAGATCTGTTGGTTGATCTTGCTGATCTTCAACGGAGATTCCATCTTGATTTTTATAAGTGATTATATTGCCGGGTACTATGAGCTAGGAACTATTGAAAAGGCCCCTGAGTGGACAGGTGGTGAGCGTTCTGGTTGCCAATGATGCCATAGATACTCCGATGAAGGAATGATTGGAAATTAAGATTCAACCGGATATTTTGGAGGATTGTGATTAGTGATATAATGGTTTTATTAAAGGATTGTTTTAAAGATAGCTGATGCTGAGAAAAAAGGCAATTTCATATTGGGTGTGTAAGTGGTATGACTAGTTTTATGTTTGCATGAACATCCAGCTAGGGGGCTTGGGAACTCTTTTCCCTGGTACTTGGGACAAAACCTAACCAAATTCCTAATTGGATCCTATCACTACAGTGGTTGGGTGGTTGGCTAACCCATGGGGCTGGATGGGGCTGGACTGATGGATCAGTAGAACGACTCCTTTTTGTTATATTACGTTAGATAAAGTAAATCCCGGATAGTAATTGTTCTATATGGATAGGAATCAATGGCTGTGCCTCTTGATGGGAAAAAAGCATTGATCTCTATGATCCAAGTGCAATCTGTCCCTTGATCTAACTATGGAACTTACGAGTTCGGTTAGATCAGTTCAGCTAGTTAAGGCTTTTGACTACGTAAAGAAAAGTTACCCTGGTGGAATTGCGCATGCTTTCCAGGCAAGGGAAGTTTTTTCGGGTTCAGTTTTGGAAGAACTGTTGGTTTAGTCTCTTGTCTGGATATCCGTGTGGGCGAGGCCCCGAGTGTGGGACCTACCCCACGCAAGAAGTGCTACTTCCGTTGCTAACACCCTTGAATTCGTTGCGCAGTGGGGTCTGGGATCTTACAGCTGGTATCAGAACCGAGAAGCCAAATATGTCAAAAATTTATCAAGAAGCCCTTCTTGATGATTCACCAATGAACTGATACTCACTCAATTCCATTCCTTTAATATTTTATGGTATTCTTTTTTAACTTCAAAAATAGCAAGCCATCATATGTCATTTTTTGATTAACATTGAAATAATCTAAATGCTCTTTTATGATGTCCGAACTCAAGGCTCTATTCATTAGGGTCAAGCTTACCCTCTCTACCTGTTATCCTTTGACAATCTCACATTTGTCGAGTTTTAATATAAACTTTAGTGTACCACCGCATTCTTGAATTGTTATGTTATAAAACTTGAAAACTTGACCATTGCACTTTGCACCTTACATATATCTAGCACAAAATTGTTAAATTTCATCAGCTTAAATATAGCCTCTGGTGTACATTTATGTGTATGGAATAGATGTATAAGATCACCAGTGAGCTCCAAAACTTTACCATTCAATAATTTTTGTGCTTGTCCTACATGATATGGTTTTGGGAGAGGGAGTGTGTTTTTTTAGGGAGCTTAGTGGAGGGAGATTTTGCTGACAACTCTTCTCTCTTAAAAGTTTCTCTAGTCCCTCCACCACTACCTCCTCCCATCTCCTCCTACTACCTCCATTACCACCTCATAACCCAACCCACTTTCTCCTCTCTAGCCCAACTTAGCTCCTCCCTTCTCTCTCTCTCTCTCTCTCTCTCTCTCACACACACACACACACACACACACACACACGCACGCACCCTCTTCCCTCCCTCTCCCTCTCTCTCCCTCTCCCACCCTCTTCCCGCTATCGCTCTTTCTCCCTTTCCCACCCTCCCCCTCTCTCTCTCCCTCTTCCCACCCTCTTCCCTCTCTCTCTCTCTCTCTCTCCCCCTCTCCCACCCACCTCTTCCCTTTCTCTCTCCATCTCCCTCTCCCTCTCCCTCTCCCACCTCTTCCCCCTCTCTCTCTCTCTCTCTCTCTCTCTCCCTCCCCCACCCTCTTCCCTCTCTCCTTCCTTGCCATACACCCTTATGTAACTACATAAGGGTTCCTTACAACTAAGTACTTTCAAGGGCTATAGCCTTAGATACTGTCTCCTAAAGACAACATGACATAAATACATAAGGGTTACTACACCTAAGTTCTTTTACGGGCTAATCTATTCTTTAACTTCTCTCAAAAGGGCTCCTTTTCTTCACCAATGTACACATAACTCCGCCAAATGTCAATGGCAATTCCAATCTTCATGTTCCACACATATAGATCTCCTAAGTCAATAGGCTCATCTGCTAGAAGCTTGCCCCAAAGATTATGAGCCTCTATTGTAATTTTGAGAGGCTCTTGCACATCTCCACCTGACTTCTTGCACAAATCCTTGCAAATAACTTGAAGGGTATCCTTAAGGGTAGAGTTGGGGGCATTTAATGAAGACATGATGAGTTAGAGAAAGGTAGAGAATGAGTGAGAGGGTGAGAGTTAGAGTGAAAGTGAGAATGAGGGTAGGTGAGGTAGAGAATGTTGGTGAGAGAGAGAGAAGGAAAGAAGGATAAATAAGGAGGGAGAGAATGATAGTGAGAGAGAGAAAGGCAATGAGATATGGGAGTGAGGATTAAAGTAAGAGCCAGGGGTCCATATATATATGCTAAACGCAAAAAGTGATTTGTATGGATATTTCCTAAAGTTAGAAAAGTAATTGCATGTATAAGTGCTTTTGGTAGGAAAAGTAATTGCATTTTTAAGTGCTTTTGGTAGGAAAATTAATTTCATGGATAAATGCTATATTTAAGAAAATCTATTCCAACAATTGATAATATATAAAATGGACATGTTGAATGGATAAGTGCTTTTGGTAGGAAAATTAATTTCATGGATAAATGCTATATTTAAGAAAATCTATTCCAACAATTGATAATATATAAAATGAACATGTTGACATCAACATTGAAAAAAACTTAAAATAATACTTGAAGATATTCCAACCATCAACATACAACCATATCGATTGTCCTACTACTAAGACATTAAAAAACAAAAAGTATATAGACCTTCATAGAGAGTTGATAGAACCATGATATCAATGACATTTTATACTAGTAAAATCAAGGACATTTTCATCAACTTAGAGGTCCTTTTCAAGTTGTTTTCCTACTGCATTAGGTCCTCCTTTTTTAGAGTGAGTTGATGTATAAACATATTATGGTTCACATCTAACCCAAAAATACTTAAATATATAAAATATAGGTGCTTACATGTGTAATATGGTCTACCAGCCCCCCTACCCTTAGGATGTGCATAACGGATTCTTTCCCATAACCACCCTATATTTTTTCACTACGTAGTGAAAAAGTGATTCCTCGGTCTCAATTTACAAACACTACCATCTATCTAGCCTTAATGACCAAATGCTCGAAGACAATAGCTATATTTCAAATTGTTGAATCCATTCTCTTAGCCTCCATATCTAACATGCCACTTTGATACTTTGTTGGCTGCTTCATTTTCTTCTTGGTGTAATTGCTTTTGCAACATAAATCCTCCAGCCACCAATGTTTGGATCTCATCCAGTAAGGTTTGTACCTCATCCAACTCCCATACAACTAGGGGTCTAAATAGATAGTATTGCATACTCTCCATGTGTGATCCACGCTATTGTCAAAACCACATGAACTAACACCTCTAACCCCCTGACCACTCTCTCATACCATAGAAAGATGGAGCTGGAACACCTCGCACAGTTTTTGATGCCCTTCTTAAACTTGCCATCTTGGCCACCTAACCATCCTTGGCAGGTGGCCTTGTTGTTTAGAGGTGTTCGACGTATAGCCCACATTGAGTCGTGTATGTCATTCTCTACAACTTTTGCACCTCATCTTCAATTGGAAATCCCTCTACATTGTGTTGACCATCTTGTGGAGCTATAGGAATAGCGGGGGTAGCAAGTCTAACCTCCTACCTTGTTTCTTGCATGGATGGTTTTTTGTGACATACTCTCACGATGATGTGATGAGTTAT
The DNA here is from genome assembly GCF_041138505.1 of Cibotium barometz. Classification (NCBI taxonomy): domain Eukaryota; kingdom Viridiplantae; phylum Streptophyta; class Polypodiopsida; order Cyatheales; family Cibotiaceae; genus Cibotium; species Cibotium barometz. The sequence goes on along the minus strand of NC_141079.1, from coordinate 31,579,162 downwards.
CATCCTCAAGGTTTATCATTATTGGCTTTTGATGCCAACTAACTCTAATGTTATCACCAATATAGTTTGGTTGCACATGTATTGGTGTTCCAGTCATTACTTCCCCCACCAACCTACTAGTGGTTTGACGGGCTTAGGGCTTTTGATGATCTAGCCTTCTCCATCAACTTTGTTATTGTAAGGCCTCCTTCAGGATATTTGGTAAGAGGGCATTAGGGAGATCTAAAATAGCAGCATCATATAAACTAAGGGTTCCCTTGCATGCCAACCAACTTGCATGTTTTGTTTCAGCTAGATTCGTGGTTGGCATGTGTGATAAAGTGGCATCGTTCGCATTCTATAACATGAGATTAAGTTAACTTATAAGAATCCAAAGTGTAAGCTCCAACCATAACCCATAACAAAAGATTAACTTAACAAAACTGGGAATCAAAAGTGTAAGCTCTATGTTTTGAAAATCGAGAAAGTAATACTTAACCCTATAAGGTGCTTCCTCCAATAGGGATATCTAATATGCCACCATCAATGGCTGGTAAGTTTTTGTCAATGACTTTATTGTTCATTCACCACCATGATCTAATATGTCTGTACTTCAAAAGTGCCTCTTCTTCACTCTGCACAACGCCACTACAAAGTCACTTGTGCTCTTCTTGGAAATTTCTGACTACATATTGTACTATATGGATGTTCAAGCTTTGTTCCCAATGAAAAAGGCATGGCCACTGACATTTCCAATATATTCTCTGGTCCATTGTTATAAACTATCCTTACTTCCCTCCAATTAGCTCCTTCCTCATCGGCACCATAAAGCTATAAAAATATGGTTTGGGAAAGCCTTTGTGCACCACAAAATCATTGATCATCTCCCAGAATAGAACTTATGCCATTGTGTCTTCTTTTTTCATTTTGCAAGAAGCAATTGTCGTAATATCTTGCAAGTTGCATGTCATAATATAACATGTGTAAAGAAGTTCACAATTTTTAGGAGTTTTACAAGACCATATTATACCTTGGATTATATACATGTGTAGCCATTATTGTCCATCCATGCACATGCTTGATGTGATCAAAGCAAACCTCTCTTTTTAAATCATCGTCTCTTGTTTGACGCATATGGTTCACTAAGTCTAAACCTTTGATTCGAGCCTTGTGGTTAACATTTTTAAATATATAACACCTCTCCAACTCATCCAAAGCTTGCCCAGGAAAACACTGATTGGATAGGTATAAGATGATCTACACCATCATCTTCTGGTTTAATTCAAAAAACCTTTAACCTAGAATGAGTAGATAACATTCCAACATAATCATCAAGTTTAGAAATATAAAAATGTCCTTGCATAGTCCGAGCATAGTCCTAACAATAGGATCACACTCTAAACCTCCTACAAAAATGTGAAATGTTGTGTTATCCATCTTAATAAACAAGAACATAAACCAAAAGATGATAGAAGAGAAAAGAGATATGTCTTTGTAAAGTACTATATATCTTAGAAAACACAAATCAAGATAACCACAAATACACAATGAGCTATAAAGAAAGGATTTGGGTTTTAAACAATAGATCATAACATATAAAAAAAACTTTAAAATATATTTTTTCATATATAAAATAATATATTATTATTTGACAGTCATAAAAACATTCTTCAATCATTATAAATAATGTCATCAATATTCAAAATTCAAAATTCATTTTAATGAGAATATTTGGTATTAAATGTACACATAAATAACTCTCATATATATGTTATTTTAATTCTATTCAATTATAACTTAAAACATTCTCCCCAATTTTTTCTCCCTCTTTTAATCTCTTTGTTAAACAGTTTTAATTATTTTAAATTAAGTGAAAACAAGTATTGCTTTAAGATAAGTGAGAGAGGGAGAAAAGAGAAAGAAGAGAAGAGAGAGAGAGAGAGAGAGAGAGAGAGAGAGAGAGAGAGAGAGAGAACCTTAACTAGTCGCCCAAAGTAAGGGCGACCTTAATAGATCACCCCTTACTAAGGGCGACCTTTTTAAACAATCCTAAAATGGGATTGATCAACGGGTGATAGACAATGATTAAGCAACATAATTTAGGTGGATTAAACCACACTAAGAACTCCATGAGAGAGAGAGAGAGAGAGAGAGAGAGAGAGAGAGAGAGAGAGAGAGATTGCGCACTCAACACTCAAGTCTATTGCATATCACAAATGAACCATACAATGATATAGGCCCTCTAGCCTTATCCCACTTTACGTGTCATCATCCATGTGGCACTCCCTTTTCCACTTCTTTTTGATCAACACTTACACCATACAATATCACATGTGGCATTCTTATCTTGCACCTCTAGGGTGCTTTCCCACATACACACAACACCGCGATTACATCTCTCAACACCTCCCCTTAATCGAGGTGCTGCATAACTCACCCATCACCCATCACCCATATCAATGTAGCATTGCACAACCGCAATCACTACCTCTCAACACTCCCCCTCAATGATACATTGGAGTGTCCATCAAACGAATATGTGTGCGTGTGTCTACCATCTTAGACGCCAAGTCCATTTTGAGCCGACTTGCTCACAGTGGAACCACTGAGTCCAATTTGAACATATAAGTTCGGGTGGGAACCAACCCATGCGCATGCACCTCACACGTGCATTGCTCATGCACACATCACGCGATAACCATTTCGAGCTTCTACCAATGGGTGATTACAAAATTTTTGTTTTGAGCACGCAGGCTTGGGGACGATTTGCCCATCATCAATTATGGGTGAAAATAAAAAATTACAAAGCCTTTTGGCCAAAGCCGGGCAGCGGACCCCATGTGAGGATTCTTAACAACTTCCCTTGGGTTGAGCCAATATCAACTCAAAATATAACGGCATGTCCGTCACCAAATACAAAGTTTGCCGTTAAAATCATGTGAATAAGGCTTATGCTTTTTTTTTAAAAATCGTGTGAACAAGGCTTATGATTCTGTTCCTTGCTTTCAGAAACCATCGCTCTCATTCTTTGTTGCTGTAGGTTCAATAGGGCCACCTTCAGCGCTATCTGGGGCCTTTGTTGTAGCTTCCATCCAAGCCATTGCAGATAGCAGCCTTCTTTCTTTTTGTTTTTTTTGTTATGCCAGCTTTGCGACCTGCCCCTTTCGCAGCGTAGCATAGCCTGCTCATCCCTTTGCTGCTTCTTTGCTCTACTGTAGCTTGCTATGAGCTTGCCACAGCTCTTCCATGGCGCCATTCTCTGCTCATCCTACCATACCCTACAAGTCCTTCTTGCCGTGGTCGTCAAGCACTCCACCATGATTCTATCGCCTCTCATGCTGGCTGACTTCCCAGTGGATGTGCTTATTAGAAAATGTAACTTTAATGAATTTACTACACCTTCTTCAATTCCACTTTTGTGCTGCAAACTACTTTGAGCTTTATTCTGTTGCAGCCTTTTGTAGCTACACCAACCTCTCTTAGATGACCAAAACTATATTAACACTCTGTCGCCTTGCTATTATCACCAATGATGTTGGATGCTCCCTTTGCATCTTTTTATTTGCCATGCTCCATGTACCACTACTCGCACATAGGTTTTCTCTATGCACTTGCCTCAATCTTCTTGCATCATCCAAACAAACCCCCTTCATGAGGTTTTCCAATAGCTATCATTATGGTTACCACATGACTCACCATTGAGATCACATTACACATGATTCTCTTCTCTGCATGCCAAAAATTCAAGGGTTCTCTTCATAGGTTTCCATGAGAAACCAAAGGTGCAAATCCAATATGAAAGCCTTCAATAGCCTGCTCCCCTTTTTTGAGCAAACTACAAGCCATGCCATTTTCTTGACAAGCTCCAACATGGACTGCAAATCAGCCCATAACCACGTCCACCACTGGAACAAGTATGTGCACCTTCACATGCTCTTTGTCTATTTTCAAAGAACCATGATGGGATCTTCTCATCCCATAAATCAACAACCCTTCTTTACATTGAGAATTCTCTCATGCTCAAACTAAAAATTAATGAGGAAAAATCCAAAATACCTTCACAAATCTTTTCTTGCAGCTTCCTTGTTGACACCGAAGACTCCATAGTCTTGCTAAAATCTCCATTTTCAACTTCTTTGATAATGAGCAGGCTTTCCTTCTTGCAAAACTCCCATTTTGCAACTCTCTTGGACAGCTTCTATGCAACCTCCTTGTTGCAAATATCCTCTCAAACTTCAGAATGGCACCTCCAAATCTCTCTCAAATCCTCACAAATGCAACTCTCTTGGACAGCTTCTATGCAACCTCCTTGTTGCAAATATCCTCTCAAACTTCAGAATGGCACCTCCAAATCTCTCTCAAATCCTCACAAATGCAAAATCAAATGGTAATATGAGTGTGCTTAATTTTTTTCATAATAAACTAAAAATAATGCTTAATCAAATGAACAAATAACCAAGAAAAGCTATACATAGATATTCACCAATGACCAAGAGCCCACCCAAGCTTTGATACCATGTTAAACAATCCTAAAATGGGATTGATCATGGTGATAGACAATGATTAAGCAACATAATTAAGGTGGATTAAACCACACTAAGAACTCCATAAGAGAGAGAGAGAGAGAGAGAGAGAGAGAGAGATTGCACACTCAACACTCAATTCTATTGCATATCACAAACGAACCATACAATGATATAGGCCCTCTAGCCTTATCCCACTTTACATGTCATCATCCATGTGGCACTCCCTTTTTTACTTCTTTTGGTTAACACTTAGACACCATACAATATCACATGTGGCATTCTTATCTTACCATAATATCTTGCACCTCTAGGATGCTTTCCCACATACACACAACACCACAATTATATCTCTCAACAAACCTTAATACATCTCACTAAGGGCAACCTTAACCAATCGCCAAAGTAAGGGCAATCTTAATAGATCACTCCTTACTAAGGGCGACCTTAATAGGTCTCACCCTAGTGGGTCACCCTTGTCACCCTTAGTGAGGGCGACCTTAGTGAGTCGCCCTCACTAAGGGGAACATCGCCCTTAGTGAGGGGTGGCCCACTAATCACCCTCACTAAGGGCAATGTTGCCCACCCTTAGTGAGGGGCGACCCCACTAATCACCCTCACTAAGGGGAACACTACCCTTAGTGAGGAGCAACCCACTAATCGCAATTAGTAAGGGCAATACTGCCCTTAGTTAGGGTGACCCATGAAGGTCGCCCTTAGTGAGGGTAAAATCGATTGTAAACACACCTATGTTTCGATCATCTTTCTACGGTTGTTGCTCAGGAAAGAGGCAACGGCTGGTAGCACTCACCTTTCTTGAATATTAGTAAGAGAAAGATGGTCAAAACATAGGCATGTTTGTAGTCAACAATTCTACCATTTTTGGGCCTTCTAAGCTCATTTATGATGTCTTAAGTGCCAAATTCTATAGCCAAAAAAGGTTTTGAATCTAATGTATATATTTAAGCTCCTTAGAGTCCTCTTTTTCTCTTAATATTGGTTGGAATCGAGATATTGAGTATATGAATGCATGGATGTTCCAAATTTCCCGAATGTTCAAAAAAGCTCGTGAGATAAAGACTCATAGAAAGGAATAGATGTTAATCAAACTATGAGCCAGCACCCATATATATTGAAGTAAAATGTATTGGACATGTGGATTGGATCTTTATCCTCGTATGATTGTTATATATTGTATCCCCTCAAATACTGTAAGCTATATGCGATAGGAAAATATAGTGTACCCCCAAACTCTTTCAAAAGCGTAAACAATTCTTCTTCCTCCTCTGGTGTTAGGTCCATGGCAATAAACATTAGTTTGGGATCTTCACTAGACTTTGCAATACCTACCACTTTCACCTCTGCAGGTTCATCATACGAAACTCCTTTTTGTTCACCCTTTAAGCATTATTCCCTTGAGTGAACTACTTACCTTTCATCAGATAGGCAAGGGTAATTCTTCCTTGGTTGCTGGATTGGCTTACATTCTCCCTTCTACCCAGTCTTTTAAATCAATCCCATAGTTGGGGGTTTCCTCTCAGCCAAGTTCTAATTGGCATTTTTATCTCTGTAGAGAGAAACGTTGATAACTCGACCACATCTCTGCGGGTTCAGATTCTACCATCATTATCGTATGATTCTAAGTTAGGATTTATTGAGTCATACAAAGGATATTTTCCTCCTTCCTTAAAAATCCTTGAAAACAAATCATTCTTCCTCCCTTCCTCAGATTCAGTCTCTCTCATTGTGTTCTTACACAAGTTGTGGCACATTCAACTGTTTTGATTCCCATGTAGTGTTTCATCTAGGATAGAGTATTTCAATGACCTGGCTAGCCCGGTTGGATTACAACCATTCCTCAAACTTCTTTTGCCATAGCCTACGTTCTTACATAGTCTTTGGCACATTCAATTGTTTTGATTCCCATATGTGTTTCATCCAGGATAGACTGTTTCACTGGCTCAGGTATGGCTTACAGTCATTCCTTAAACTTCTTCTGGATTTACTAAACTAAGGCTCCTACGGCCTCCAGTTTCTTTGTTTCTTTTGGGAATTTGGATACTCACCCACCCCTCTTGGTGTTCTAGGTCACAACGGGGCCAATTCGGCTTCTTCTTAAATCACAATTTCCTTTTGTTTTGGCAACACATTCTCTTGGCTTGCCTCGATGGATGTAGTATCAATTGTCCCCTCATTAAAACCATCTTGTAGCACCATGGCAGAGTCTCCTCATCCCACTTTCTTAACCCTTATTCTTCTTCTTGACCAACGAGTAGAAGACTTATTTAAAGGTTGTCCGTCGTTTTTTGGGGTCTTTCATGCTTGCGTATAGGTCATGACATTAAGTGGTGTTGCCACCACTCTTAATCATACCCAATCATTTCAGAGTCCTATGGTTGGGTTAGTGGTCTCATCGAATTCTCTAATATGCTTTTATAAGGTTAATCCTTGATTAGGTGGTCAATTTCACATCACACAACTCACATCTAGGTGGTCCGTTCCGCATTTCACATAACTCAAATCTGGGTGTATACTAACTTGGGTAGTCTACAGGTTTGTTACATTAACCTTGTGAGGTCCTTGGTAGTAACATTGCCTAGCGGGGCTCTCCTTGTGGTGGCATTAAAATCCTTGCTATTCCATTATGTTTTAATCTACAACACTAGTATTGGTGCATTCCCTTGTATTAGAAAATATTTTGGGGTTACCTCCCAAGTGTCATCTAACTCCCAAGTGTCATCTAACTCCTCCATGATTTGGGGTTACCTCCCAAGTGTCATCTAACTCCTCCATGATTTGTTAAGGTTTTTGTACATAATCTTCTTATTCTGGCACCTCTTTAATGATCATTTGATAATCACATCTTTGGATTAGCATAAACATTGCTAATCGACCTATCAAATACCCATATGCTTAAACTCCTTACCAATTAGGAGTAATTTGAGGGCAAAGAAGACAGTTAAGGAGTGATTAATAGTGAGATTAAGAGAATTAATCTTTAGTTAAGCTAGAGAGCTCTAAATTAGTTGAAATCCACTAATTTAGAGGTAGCCTCTAACTTTAGCCCTATCCCACCCACCTAGCATTAAAGATTAAGAGAATTAATCTTTAGTTAAGCTAAAGATTAATTTAGAGGTAGCCTCTAACTTTAGCCCTATCCCACCCACCCACCTAGCATTAAAGATTAAGAGAATTAATCTTTAGTTAAGCTAGAGAGCTCTAAATTAGTTGAAATCCACTAATTTAGAGGTAGCCTCTAACTTTAGCCCTATCCCACCCACCTAGCATTAAAGAGGGGGTCTTAGTTGTCTCCCACTCACTTCCCTCCAATTTGAAAGTTAGAGGTAGCCTCTAACTTTAGCCCTATCCCACCCACCTATCCTCTAACTTTAACCCTATCCCACCTAGCATTAAAGAGAGGGTCTTGGTTGTCTCCCACTCACTTCTCTCCAATTTGAAATTCAAAAAATTCAAATCCAAAATTTCAAATTCAAATCCACGATCATTCCACACTTGCCGACCATTCCAACCTAAAGTCACGAGCATGCGCTTGTGAGCGTACAGCCGTACCAAACCCAAAAAAAATTTTAAAAAATAAAACGATCATTCCACAATTGCCACGGTTGTTCGACCCTAAAGCCACCGGGCGTTCACCTGTGAGCACAGGACCGTACCAAACCCCCAATAAAAACTTTTTTTCAAAAAAAAGTAAAAAATTCAAACGGTCATTCCTCTACTTGCCACGGCCGCGCCAACCTAAAGCCACGGGCGTTCGCTTTTGTTAGCGTACTTTCGTACCAAACCCTAATTTTTTTTTAAATTTAAGAAAAATTCGAATGACCGTTCCACACTTGCCATGGCCGTTCCAACCTAAAGCCACGTGTGTTTGCTTATGAGCGTATGGCTAACCAAACTCGAAAAAAACTTTTTTTTTCAAATATTTTTTTTTAAAAATCGAATGGCCATTCCAACCTAAATCCATGGGCGTTTGCTTGTGAGTGTACGGCCGTACCAAACCCGCCAAAAAAAACTTTCTTTCAAAAAAAATAATTTTAAATAAAATTTCAAACGGTCGTTCCACACTTGTTACAACCGTTCCAACCATGGGCATTCACTTGTGAGCATACGGCCATATACCAAACCCAAAAAAAAACTTTTTAAAAAAATATAAAAAATTTGAACAACCATTCCACACTTGCCATCCACAGCCGTTCCAACCTAAAGCCACAGGCATTTGTTTGTGAGCGTAAGGTCATACGAAACCCCAAAAAAAGATTTTTTTAATGTAAGAAAATTAAAAAAAATGAACGGTCATTTCACACTTGCCATGGCCATTCCAACCTAAAGTCATGGGTGTTCGCTTGTGAGCGGACGGTTGTACCAAACCCCCAAAAAAATATTTTTAAAAAATTTTTTAATCAAAAATTTTAAAAATTCCAAATCTTTAGAGGTGCTTTTAGTCTACCTCCCTAACTCACTAGGGTCATTTTTACACGCATAAAACACCTCAAAAGACCATTTTTACCTTAAGGGTACGCTCACATGCAAGGTAAAAGTGAGCTAAAACTCTTATTTCAGGCTTGCACGTGCACCGTTGAAGCTTCTTTAAGCTTCCGTGCACACCATGGACACCTTTCAATTATGGTTGCATGCCCCCAATGCCTCCATTCCATTCGGCGGCACCCAGCCTCAATTGCTCATTTACATGTGGTCGCCATACCACCCATGCTTACTTGGGAGGGCGAAATGATCTTTGAAGAGCCCTCATCTAGTGGGGGCCCTCCCTACATGCACCTCAACATAGATACACGCCTCGAGCACATTCACATACCCTCTTCTCTATCCACCACAGATCTATTCCCACCTCCCACCCTTGCACCACCTCCCCTTACACCACAACTTGACATTCCAAGCACAAGCTCTAGGAAGGGGAGTGTCACAACACTTGCACCCACAAACATCACATACAAAACCTATGTGGGTGAAAATTTTTAAAACCTGTCCAAGTTCGACTTGCTTTTTCTGGTCGGGGGCGGGTCGTGCTGCTGTCAGCCTATTTAAGGCTAGTCAACCAGCAACCTGGGGCCGTATAAAATGGCCCTCTTGCCCCCACACTTCCCATTGTAGTCTTCGAGATTTTCTTTGGTGTATATAGTAGAGTTACACAGCTTCTCTCTCTCTCTTCATCTGTGTCTTGCTCTCTACAGCTTCTCTCTCTCTCTCTCTCTCTCTCTCTTTCATTTATGTCTTGCTCTCTATAGCAGTTGTCTTCATTTTCACTGTGCATTCTGACATTAGTAATTGCTTGCAATTCAATCACTTGAGAAGGCGGCCACCAATATGGCAAATAGAGCACATTTGACGGACTAATGTCTCAACATCCACGGGAGCCAAGATACCCATCACGATTTCGTGTGACAAGGATGCTAGAGCTTCATGATCATCGCCACATTGACATACAGCATCTCGGAGCACAAATAGTCTCCATGCATATTTCCTCCTTGTCCCTCTAGAATTTCCCTCTTTCCATTTGATTACTAACCCCATTATTTTACTAACTCCTCCTTAATCATACCACCTACCACTAGGATACTAGTCATTAAGTATTCCATGCTATTCTACTCATTCAAGTACTCTAACTCCTCTAATGAGGATGTCCCGCTGCTGCAAAGGTGATAAAAAATAAAAAAATACCCCCCCCAAAAAAAAGAGTACTACTGGGCACATATAAAAAAGACAACTCTAAGGGCCCGTGCAACTAGTTGGATATTTAATCACCAATACTCCACTAACTTCTTTCCATCATACTAACTCCCCCACCCCCTCTCATTTCCGGGAGAAAGGAGAACCAACCAAGTGCAACCTTCCCCACATGCCTCACCTGTTGAAATTAGGGCATTGTGATGAGCTATGGTGGATCAAACACTAGAATCAACATCATTAACAAAGTGATTAGTAAATAATTAAGACGTAATTAGTGGATAATTAACAAAGTGATTAATAAATAATTAAGATGTAATTAGTGGGTAATTAACAAATAGATTAATGTAGGCATGGATACTCAAAAACCAACAAATTCTCATTAGGGCAATGCCTCAATTTATAGAGTTTACATCAAGCATCAAATCCCACTGATTTCTCCTTGATTCACTCCACCTCTTTTCCCTGATTCTCTCCACCTCTTCACTTTTCCCAAAATATCTCCACACTTCCCAGATTATCTCCACACTTCCTAAATCTTCTCATGCTACCCTTTATTCTCTCCCAGTAGATTCTTCTCACCTTTTCAGAGGTTCTTTCACATTTACATCTTCTCTTTTACAACCTCTAACCAAGGGCTTGTTCCCGCACACACCCTATTCACTTGTATTTTCAACACCTCCCCTCAAGTGAATACTCCTAGTACACCTAGACCCTATACCAAGTTTTCCTCCCCTTACTTGATAGTCCGCGACTAGTGCCTAGCACACCTCCCCTCAAGTTAACTTAGCACACCTAGACCCTATACCAAGTTTTCCTCCCCTTACTTGATAGTCCGCGACTAGTGCCTAGCACACCTCCCCTCAAGTTAACTTAGCACACCTGGACCCTGTATCAAGTCTCTTTCTTACTTGACAGTCCGCAAACCAGTGCCTCAAGTCCCTAAACTCCATAGTCCTTGTGACACACACTCTCTCTCTCTATGTGTCCAAGGCTACTATAAGTGCCCGCGACCTTGACTAAAGTGCTCACACATACATCTACCACGTGGCCTACATCAACGGTGGCTCAGAGGTGGTTTTACTTTGTTGGGGCAGGTTACATTGGGTTGTGGGGTCTCTCTCTCTCTCTCTCTCTCTCTCCTCCACTGGGTTTGCTGTAGCAGTCCCTCGCCATGTGTCCTGGCTTTCCACATTTGTGGCAAGTGAAGGTCCTTCCCCCTACTCTGCCTCTTCCTCGTCCTCGTCCTTGAGAGAATCCTCCTCGAGTGAAGAATGCTTTTTCTTCTCCTGCTGTTGAGTCGAGCCATTTCTTCTCTTTGCCTCTGCTCTCTTGCTCTAGTAGAGCTGCTTCTATCTCGTCTAGCTTCAATTCAGGTACATTCTTTAGTGTTGCTACAATATTTTCATATTCACCTTTGTCCCACACTGTTCAGAAGAACTGCTAGTGCCTCATCATCTTCTACCTTTTTGCCAATAGCTGCCAGCTTGCTTAATGCTTTTATATTTGTTCAAGTGTGTGATTAAAGGTTCACTTTCCTTCATGTCCAATTTGTAGAATTGCATTAACAGATTTATCTTTGAATTTTTTGCTTGTGTGCTAAATAATTTATTGAGTTCATCCCATGCATCTTTTGCCCATTGTATCCCTGTGATGTGATGAATGATTTCATCATTTGAAACTGAGTGCAATAAGTCCCAATGCTTTTTCATTCCTGCTCTTCCACTCATTTTCCCCTCTCTGGACATTCATCTCTTCCCTCAACTAGCCCCCACAGATTTTTCCTCATGAGCAAATACATGGTTTTTGTCTGCCATGTGTAAAACTGCTCCCCATTAAATTTGGCTATTTCTTATGCTGTACTCATGGTGATGTGAAGGGGGTCTTACCTCTTGATCCAATTTCAAGATTCAAGGACAGTGTCTACCCTTTTACAACTCAATCTGGTGTTTAAGATATGATTACAACAAATTTATCAGCATAAAATCACCAGAAATTACATTAAATCAAGGGTAACCAATTTGTACGGAATGGTTGGAGTATCAAACCAACTCTGAATTGCAATCTGAAGTTATAGAGATCTGTATTAGATACCTAATGGTTAATTTGAACCCTCAATTGCACCAAAATACAGTGATTAGCACTGATTAATCATTGATTAGCAAATTAATTTATTGTTTTGTGTGCAAAAAACAAAGTATGCGGGGAGTCCAAATCTGGTGCCTTAGACTTCAAATGAGCCCAAATGCTTTCAAAGGCATCAATAGCAATGAGTCTAGTAGAGGATTAAGCCAAGAAACACAAGATTTGACCAAATATTGAAAGCTTAATCTCTGTTTTACCAAAGTCACCTACTGCTGCAGATTTGATGAAGAGCTTGGATCTCACTTTAGACTTGATGAAATTGAATTCTGTCTTCACCAGCTTGTAGAGCATGCTTGAAAACACCTTGGGCTAAGAGGAATTAGAGAACTTTGATTTGGTGAAGACAAGATCTGAGATCTTCTGCTGAAAAATAGTGCCTGCTAAAATAGTGAATTCTCCTTCATCCGGTGGCGGTTTGCTACGTTGTTTGGATGAGCTTGAAGAGCAATGGGTTGGCTACCTATGGCTAGAAGGGTTTGGGCTAATTGTGAGTGTGCAAGGTGAATGAGTTCCTCCACTGGTTGGGGGTACAGAGGTGAGTTGAAAAAAGAGGGAAAATTATAATTTTCTACTAATCCTAATTAGCAAAATAATTAGCAAGATAATGGGCTCACAAATTAGCATGGCTCTGATACCATGTTGAAATTAGGGCATTGTGATGAGCTATGGTGGATCAAACATTAGAATCAACATCATTAACAAAGTGATTAGCTAACAAATAGATTAATGTAGGCATGGATACTCAAAAACCAGCAAATAATTAAGATGTAATTAGTAGGTAATTAACAAATAGATTAATGTAGGCATGGATACTAAAAAACTAGCAAATTCTCATTAGGAAAATGCCTCAATTTATAGAGTTTACATCAAGCATCAAATCCCACTGATTTCTCCTTGATTCACTCCACCTCTTTTCCCTGATTCTCTCCACCTCTTCACTTTTCCCAGAATATCTCCCAGAATATCTCCACACTTCTCAGAATATCTCCATACTTCCTAAATCTTCTCATGCTACCCTTTATTCTCTCCCAGTAGATTCTTCTCACCTTTTCACAGGTTCTTTCATATTTACATCTTCTCTTTTACAGCCTCTAACCAAGGGCTTGTTCCCGCACACACCCTATTCACTTGTATTTTCAACATCACCAACCTCTCATGGATCACGAGGACATGATTGACCTCAAGAAGGGGAGTATTTTAACCACATATTGGTTAACACATTCCTATGACAACTATATCCGCACACTTATATAATGGGCGTCCATGCTATATTGTAAATCCCATCATTTGATGAGGGAAACGCCCTAAAGACGCTCCCAAGTATTGAGCTTCAAAGGACAGACAAAAGGATCTTGGTCAGTTAGCCAAACCATAGAGTGAAGTGTTGTAACTATGTTTTGGGCGCCTCTACTTACTCCCGAGCGGCCTAGTGGGAAAAGGCTTGGAACTATAAAAGCCAATTTCTCTTGTTTGTAAATTTGTGCAATAGCAGTGGAGTGGTCTCTCTCTCCCTCTCTCTTGCAACTCTAATGTAGCATGTGTGGTGTGCTTAAGGTCAGGGTTTTGGGAGTGATTAGTGCTAATCACTTGTTACCTCTTGCTTCCTCTCTCTCTCTCTCTCTCTCTCTCTCTCTCTCCAATGCGATCCTCTTCTGTGGTGGAGATCCCACACGATCTTTGCGAGAGAGCTTGCATCACCCGTTGGATTAGAGAAATTGCCTCGGTGTGTGACAACGAGTGTGGGAGGATGGCGATGAGCAGCTACGGTGGAGCTCTTAAGCCATGCTCAAGCTCGACACATGGGCAAATTCCCCAACACGGTTAGGATAGGTTTTCCTTAACACCTTACCATCTTCAATAATTTTGGCCAAAGTCATTGGAAATGCCGGATTTCATTGGAATGTGCTTATAGTGTATTATTTTGTGTGTGTGATCGTTGCTTGTCTATTTAACGTGTACAACAAGATCATAGTTGGAGAGTACTACTTATGGATTAGGGTTTTGCACAAGCTAAAGTGGCCAAATGAGCCTTAGGACCTAATTTTTAACTTTGGTCACCCAAGACTGTAAACCCTAGAAGCCACACACATAAAAGGTAAAATGAAACTCTCTAGCCACACACATAAAAGGTAAAATGTAACTCTCTAGCCACACCATTTTGCTGACGTGTGTATGGCACTGTACATTGATATCTTATGCCTTTTTCAGTCATATATGCATGAAATTCCTTGGACATATACTCCCCCCCTCGATCTGAATGAAGGGTTCCAACTTTACATTCACATACATTTTTAGTCATGGATACAAAGTGCTTAAAGCACATAAAAATGTCTGACTTCTGCTTTAATGGATACGCCCAGCTATATCTAAAGTAATGATCAATAAAAGTGACAAAGTAGAGACATCCCCCAATAAATGGTCTCCTCATATAAGACCACATACATCACAATGTATAAGTTGTAATTTCTTAATAGCTCTCATAGATCCATCCTTTGACAATGATGCCCGATGCATTTTACCAAGAATACACCCCTCACATACGTGTCTAGTAGGGGTCTCAAGAGTTGGCAACTCAGACACCATATCATGCCTTTGAAGGCATAACAAACTGCCATAATTCAGATGGACAAATCATGCATACCATAATTCTACATCACTCATAGCACGAGTCATATAGACTGAACAAGCATCATGCTGCAACTTCTCAAATACATACATCTTTAATAGGCCATGAAACAAGGTGCTTGAGACAATGATAGAATAACCATCATTTCTATCTTGAACTGTACATCTATCATCCACAAATTTCACCATCTAGCCTGACAAGGCTAAGGCTGAAACTGACAACAAATTCTTCTTAATTCTTGGCATATATAAAACTTTAGAAAGAGTAAATGCGCCCCCATTTGCAGCAGTGATGAGCACAACTCTACCAACTCCTTTGACAGGATATGAGGAACCATTTTCACATGTGACGGTTCCTGCACTTGGGATAGATTCCAAAGATGAGAACAACTTTTTTTGTGAAGTAATGTGCTTACTAGCACCATTGTCAAAGTACCAAGCATCCGACTGACATGCATCATCATGAATAGAAAGGTCATAACTGTAATGTCCATTCCATGCCCAATCATCTTGAGAAAAAATTACAAATTCCTTCTTCTCTGCACGGTGCAGATTCCTTCTTCTCTGCACGGTGGAGATGCATCAGCCCGATTCGTTCTTTTTCTCCTTCCCTAACCTTTTTTTGCACTCATTTATGTAGTACCCTGGTTTTCTACAATAGTGACACTTGCCCTTCTTTTTAGGCTTATCACCTTCTTTCTCTACATCCTTACCTAAGAATTCTAATTTTGGGTTATAGCCACCATGCGAAGAAGCTTTAACTTTGCCTTTCTGATTAGCATTAAAAGCTTGGTCACCAACTCACATAACAGATCTGTTTTGCCTAGACTGCTCTTCTTTTGCAAACGTACTGAAACCAGCTCATCAAATGTAAGGGCATTTGGATTTCCCTTCATCATGAGTCTAGGGGTAGAGGCAAAATTCTAATAAGAATCTGGCAATGCATTGAGAACTGTGGGCACCAATGTACTATCAAGATATATCTCATCCACACTAGCGAGCTGCTCAAAGTCTTTAATTTTTGTCAAGAAGCTATCTGCTGAGTATCCCTCAGACTCCAACTGTTTGCATAGATATGCAACACGTGCTTCATTGCGCACCTGGTATAATGCAGCAAGTGCATCCCATGCTTGTTTTGAAGTCTTACATGACTGAATATGAGGAATAATGCTGCGCTTCGCAAGCAATGCATGTGCATGTGCATGTGCATGTGCATGTGTATCTCTTCCATCCCATCTCCTTTGAGCAAGAGTGGGAGGTACTGGTGGTGCATCCACATCTATATCAAATTCTACTTCAGATGTACCTATAACACCACCTGGTTGCATTGGTAGTTGTGAAATAGGACACATTTCACTACCACTGAACCACATTCCAAAGGCCTTTAGCCAACCAGTATATGCCTCATCATATAGGACCACAATGGGTAGTTAGTCCCATCAAGTTTGTTCTCAACCATCACTACTGCCAGCCATGACTGTCTACCAAATGCAAAATCTTTCAACACACTACTGCAAGTACTCATCAATCAGTATTCACTGAATGCAACCCCCCGATGGCTACCAAATCACCTGCAAAGTGTATGAGAAATATTATAGAATAGAGAATAGAGTGTTACTCATAAAAGTATGATGGTCTATGTTGTTGAAGACACTGTAGATGCTGCTGCACACTAAATCTTTGCCACTGTTCAACCCAAACACTCAAAATTGAGTAGAACCAATCCAAAATGATGCCTCTCTAGAATGTCTGCAGAAACCCGAATCGTGCTGCGGACCCCAAAAACATTGTATACATTGTATACAACACACTTTACCTTCTTCTCCTAAGAGGGTATCTCAATCGGAGACAGAAAAACAGGGTGGTCGTGTGAGGACAGAGGCAGACTACTAGATCTAGTGTCAAGGAAGCGAGCTCTGATACCAATTGTTGGAATTAGGGTTAAGGTTATAACAATGCATACACACAAGATAGAGAAGCTTGAGAGCACACAAACTCACTAGATTAGAATGAACAAATGTGTGCCAAGTACAAAAGATAAGTACACATCCCAAAATGAGTAGATAAGAGGGTGTACATATGCACAGGCAAAAAAACCTCCTAGTGAGGGAAAAAGTGCCTCGACGGTCCTAAGTGTGTTCACACACATCACTACCATATAATGCTACAAAATAATTAGAATTAGGGTTAGGGTTGCAACAATGCACACACACACACACACAAGATAGATAAACTTGAGAGCACAAAAACTTACTAGATTAGAATGAACAAATGTGTGCCAGATACAAAAGATAAGTATACACCCCAAAATGAGTAGATAGGAGGGTCTACATACGCACGAGAGAAAAACCTCTTAGTGAGGGAAAAAGTGCCCCGATGGTCCTAAGTGTGTTCACACACATCACACTACCATATAATGCTACAAATCCCCCCTGGAGTAATTATGTGAACATGTACAGGGTATGGCCGATCAATCTTGAAAAGGCAGTAAGTCCAAAGCTTTACGAAAAGCTTTGAACTTTTCACGAGAAAGAGTCTTTGTGATATCTGCCATGTTGTCATGTGTAGACACATAGACCAAGATGATCTCTGCTCTGCAAAGAGTCTTTCCTTGACATAGTGGTAATGCACCTCAATGTTCTTAGTGCGAGCATGAAACACTGGGTTCCTCGCAACTACTAAATCGTAGTGCTAGACAACTGTCCAACACCCAAATCAACCATTAGACATGTGAGCCACACACACTCAACTATAGTAGTAAAAGTTGCCCTTTACTCAGCTTCACAACTAGAAGTGGCCACTGTATGCTACTTCTTACTGAGCCATGATATACATGAATCACTAAGGTGAAAGCAAAACCCACTAGTGGACACTCGTGTGTCATAACATCCAGCCCAATCTGAATCACTGAAAGCATGTATCTGTGACTCACCCCCCTTTGGATAAAATAATCCAAAATACTCAGTGCCCTGTAAATAGAAAAAAACCCACTTAACAGCCTGCTAATGCTTCATACTTGGGCTATGCATAAATCAGCTCAACTGTGAGATACCTGTCTCCATAAGTGTAGCCATAGGTTTATAGTCTTCAAGATTAAACCTCTTCAATAGCTTCTGTATATATTTAGATTGGAGCATAACAATGCCATCATTGCGCTGCATAAATTGAATCCCCAAATAGTAATGCAAGGGCCCCAAATTTGACATCTCAAACGATGATTGCAAATCAACCTTAAAGGCTTAAATCTGATCTATATCAGGTCCTGCGAGCAGCATGTCATCAACATATAGAACAATGACCAAAAATGTGTCCTTACTCCTCTTCACATAGAGGGTATTCTGTTGGATTGTTGCAAAAATCATTTGCAACCAAGTATGCATGAATCTTCTCATACCATGCTCTAGGAGCCTCCTTAAGGCCATAAAGAGCCTTTAGGTTTATAGTCTTCAAGATTAAACCTCTTCAATAGCTTCTGTATATATTTAGATTGGAGCATAACAATGCCATCATTGCGCTGCATAAATTGAATCCCCAAATAGTAATGCAAGGGCCCCAAATTTGACATCTCAAACGATGATTGCAAATCAGCCTTAAAGGCTTAAATCAGATCTATATCGGGTCCTGCGAGCAGCATGTCATCAACATATAGAACAATGACCAAAAATGTGTCCTTACTCCTCTTCACATAGAGGGTATTCTGTTGGATTGTTGCAAAAATCATTTGCAACCAAGTATGCATGAATCTTCTCATAC
Source organism: Cibotium barometz (assembly GCF_041138505.1). Lineage (NCBI taxonomy): Eukaryota > Viridiplantae > Streptophyta > Polypodiopsida > Cyatheales > Cibotiaceae > Cibotium > Cibotium barometz. The sequence continues at coordinate 31,560,437 of NC_141079.1, read as the reverse complement.
CATGCTCTAGGAGCCTCCTTAAGGCCATAAAGAGCCTTTTTCAACCCATCACACAATTCTAATCTTATAGTGCTACTTCATAAATTTTTGACATTTTTGGCTTTTTGGTTGATCCTCTCATTAGTCAATTCGCTCTGATACCAACTGTAAGATCCGTCTCCCCACCGCGCAACAATTCAGGGGTGCTAGCAGCGAAAGTAGCACTTCTTGCGCGGGGCATGGTCCCACACTCGGGGCCTCGCCCACCACGGATATCCGGACAAGAGACTAATCCATCGGTTTTTCCAAAACCGAACTCGGAAAAACTTCCTTTGCCCGGAAAGCACGGGCGATTCCATCGGGATAACTTTTCCCTAACGTAGACAAAAGCCTTAACTAACAGAGCTCATCTGACCGAAGCCGTAAGTCTCATAGTCAGATCAGGGAAAAAGACTGTACTTGGATCATAGAGACCAACGCTTTTTTCCTCATTAAGAGGCACAGCCGTTGATTCTTTTCCATAAAACAATTTTTGTCCGAGATTTACTTCATCTATCAAACTAAATAGAAATTGACGGATCCATCAGTCCAGCCTAACCCCATCCAGTTCCATGGGTTAGCCACTGTAGTCTCATTGGCAACCAGAACGCTCACCACCTGTTCACTCAGGGGCCTTTTCTATAGTTCCTAGCTCATAGTACCCGGCAGATAATCACTTATAAAAATCAAGATGGAATCCTCGTTGAAGATCAGCAAGATCAACCAACAGATCCATATAAGAGGGCTATGGACTCATTAGTTGAGGACCAGCAAGGTCAATCAACCAGATCCATACTCGGTTTCAGAAAACAACTCTTACTCCTTGTTCTAATATCTTCCACGATGCACGTGTGGGTATCTTCGGTGACCCGAAGCCCGAGCACGGTATGGTCAGCACCCTCTAGGATCCTTTGTAGGTCACCTAGCGCTTCACTCATAGGCCGCTTCCTTGGTCCCTCATCCACCGTACCGAAAGCTCACCATTTAGATCGAACCGAGGCTGGTCAAGACCTCGGCCGTGACGTTGCTACGAAAGACATCCTCCATTGACTCTCCCGTTGCAACTTTATCAGTTAGGTCTCCATGACCTTAATCACACAAGATGGTCAAAATGCTTCCCCGGCATTCTTGACATAAAACAGTCATTTACAAACAGGTCACAAATACAGTTTCTATATTGAACTCTCGTCTTTCCACATTATCCCTCATCAATCCACATTACTTATTCCACATTCCATTCATATGTGTACTCATTCTCATCCAATCACATCATTTTTCATCTCATCACCTCATATTCATTCACATCACATATCATATATTCACATCTCAATTCACATGTCATCACATCTCATCTATTCACTCATATTGACACGACACATCATTTCACATACACATTCGCATTCATTATTCTACATACACATCCACATTCGTACATCCACATCATACATCCAATTCCACATCCGCATTCATATATACACATCCATATCCACATCCACATTCATACATCCATATCCACATCCATATCCACATCCATATCCATATATCTATTTCCACATCCACATCCACATGCATACATCCATTTCCACATCCACATCCACATTCCATATCTACATCTATACATCCACATTCACATTCACATCCATACATCCACATTCACATCTATACATCCACATTCACATTCATATCCATACATCCACATTCACATTCACATCTATACATCCACATTCACATTCACATCCATACATCCATTTTTACATCCACATTCATACATCCATTTTCACATCCTCATTCATACATCCACATCCACATACATACATCCACATCTACGTCCATACATCCATTTTCACATCCACATTCATACATCCACATCCACATATATACATCCAGATCCGCATCTACATCCATACATCCACATCCACATCCACATCCACATCCACATCCATACATCCACATCCACATCCACATTCACATCCATATCCACATTCCACATTCATACATCCATATCCACATTCACATTCATACCTCCACATCCACATACATACATCCACATCCGCATCTACATCCATACATCCACATCCACATCCACATTCACATCCATACATCCACATCCACATTCATACATCCATACATCCACATCAACATCTACATTCATACATCCACATCCACATCCACATCCACATTCACATCCATACATCCATTTCCACATTCCACATTCATACATCCATACATCCACATCCATTTCTATTTGATTCCTATCACATCTTATCACATCTATTTATAGAATGTAGGAGAATTCTAATTTTTTGATATAAAGATTCTTTATGCATCTAATTAGGCATAAAGACAACTTTAGTAGGATTAACACTTTTATAAAAATCCTTTTATGCATCTATTTAGGCATAAGTTCAATTTTAAGGAAAATAACACTTTCGAATTAAAAATAAACCTTTTATGCATTTTACTATGCATAAATTCCATTTTAATGAGAATAACACTTTCAAAATAAAAATAAATCCTTTATGCATTTTACTATGCATAAATTTAATTTCAATGAAAATAATACTTTTGAAATAAAAATAAATCTTTTATGCATCTTTCTATGCATAAAATCAATATTGATAAGAATAACTCTTTTGAATTAAAAATAAAATTGTTTATGCATCTTTTTATGCATAAAATCAAAATTGATGAAAATAACTCTTTTGAACTAAAAATAAAATTCTTTATGCATCTATTTATGCATAAAATCAAAATTGATGAAAATAACTCTTTTGAAATAAAAATAAAATTCTTCATACATCTATTTATGCATAAAATCAAAATTGATGAAAATAACTCTTTTGAATTAAAAATAAAATTCTTTATGCATCTATTTATGCATAAAATAAAAATGGATGAGAATAACACTTTCGGATTAAAATAAACTCTTTATGCATCTTTCCATGCATAAATCCAATTTAGTAGGAATTACACTTTTAGAATAAAAGAATTTCTCTTATGCATTTAATTTATACATAAAATCCATTTATGATAAAAATCACACTTTTAATTTTAAAAAATATATTTTATGCATACAAATCATTTATGATGAAAATCTCTCTTTTAATATAAAAGAATTTCTTTTATGCATCTATTTATGCATATAAATCATTTATGATGAAAATCACACTTTTAATATAAAAAATATCTTTTATGAATATGTTTATGCATACAAATCATTTATGATGAAAATCTCTCTTTTAATATAAAAGAATTTCTTTTATGCATCTATTTATGCATAGAAATCATTTATGATAAAAATCACACTTTTAATATAAAAAAAATCTTTTATGCATATGTTTATGCATACAAATCATTTATAATGAAAATCTTTCTTTTAATATAAAAGAATTTCTTTTATGCATCTATTTATGCATATAAATCATTTATGATGAAAATCATACTTTTAATATAAAAAAATATCTTTTATGCATATGTTTATGCATACAAATCATTTATGAGAAAAATCACTCTTTTAATATAAAAGAATTTCTTTTATGCATATAAATCATTGATAATGAAAATCACACTTTTAATATAAAAAATTATCTTTTATGCATATGTTTATGCATACAAATCATTTATGATGAAAATCTCTCTTTTAATATAAAAGAATTTCTTTTATGCATATAAATCATTTATGGTGAAAATCACACTTTTAATATTAAAAAATATCTTTTATGCATATGTTTATGCATAGAAATCTTTTATGATGAAAATCACTCTTTTAATATAAAAGAATATCTTTTATGCATCTATTTATGCATAAAAATCATTTATGATGAAAATCACACTTTTATAATCAAAATAACAATTTCAATATACTTCCTTCTATGCACGGAATTTAATTCTAAAGAAAGTAACACTTTTTTAACAAAATATTTTTAGTATGAATTTTCTTATACTACCTAGGATGAAAATTAACACTTTAAGAATACATATACGATGGGAATTACTCTTTTTGAATAAAAAAAATTAAAACCTATTTTTCACAATTTTAGAAAATTTTGCCATAACCTTCTTTGTATGGCTGACCATTTTTCAATTTTTAATTCTCTAAAATTAATTGGAAGTTCACCAAGAGTATTTAAATCATTCTAATGTAAACATTTTCTACTTATCAAAGCGAAACATTATGAAAAACTTGATTTTATCCACCATTAATCATTCATCTAGGATAAAGAATGGTTGGAATTACTAAAGAAGAGAGGGGAATGCCTTTTTTCAATGAGGCATAACATAATATTCAATTTAGAGAAGACAAAAATCATAAAAAACCATAAAAATTAAGCATACATGGAAATTTATGTATTTCCTTACTTCCATTCATCAATTAACTTCAATAGCATTAAAAAGCCATTCCAATTAAGCTTCTCAAGCTTGAGAGGGGTTGAGAAGAGAGAAACATTGAGAATTTTTGAGAAAAGATCAAAATTCACACTTTACCTTACAAATTGTTTGATTCTTTGATCACGGTAGAGGCCCCCAACCAATCAATTGGTTTGGTATGCTGATGGAGCCACCAATGGAGATTGAAGAAGGAGGGAAGCTCCAATTTCTTCAATTTGGAGAGAATTTTAGAGAATAGTAAAAATTATCATTATTTCAGCATAATTCTGGCATAGTATAATTCTCCTATTTTTTTATAAAGGGCTCAGGTTCTATTTATAAGAGAGGGATGCTCTAACCAAGACCAACTGATTTCTAGAATTTTCCAGATTTAGTTTGGTTGAATTTGGATCTAATTTGGACCTAGTTCAGTTCCTTTTTGATTCGGTTTAGTTCCTTTTTGATTCGGTTTGATCCAAGAGAAAGGAGAGATAAAAATATCACATTATTTTTGAGTTTAAAACTCATTCAAGCATGTGAAGTAGGCGCCTCCTTGAAGGGATCCCCTTTCCTTACACATGTGTCAAAATGGAATCATTATACCCAAAATATCTCATTTTTTTAGTAATACTCATAGTTTTTTTACTAATAAACCTTGTACATAGTCAACTCTTCATCTTATGTGAGCATTTACTCATTTTTGGGGGATTTTCTTTATTTCTTCCATTTTTCTCCTCCACACATTTGGATGAATCTTATTTGCCCATAGGAACCTTAATTTAAAATTTCAAAAAAATCTTGACCCTCAGGATAAGGCCTCTTGAACAGATTATACTTGATTTCTAATGCACCTTCTGAAAATCTTTTTGAACTTCTGTTTCGGGGGAACTTATTTTAATAAGAAGATATATTTTTCCATCCAAAAATATTTTAAAACTGAATTACCACTCTCTAGAAGATTTTCTCTCTCTAGGCTGGTAGAAACAAGATCTTTTATATTTCTGAAGAGGGATTTGACTACAAGGGAAGATACTGGACATCCTGAGAGGCTGGGCAAGAATCTTACAATCTCCATCTTGAACTATACATCTGTCATCCACAAATTTCACCACATCAAGACTACAAAGGCTAAGGTTGAAACTGACCAACAAGTTCTTCTGAATGCTTACCTGGCACCTATAAAACTTTAGAAAGAGTAAATGTGCTCCCATTTGCAGCAGTGAGCACAACTCTACCAAATCCTTTGATAGGATATGAGGAACCATTTGCACATGTGATGGTTCCTACACTTGGGATAGATTCCAAAGATGAGAACAAATTTTTTTGTGAAGTAATGTGCTTACTAGCACCACTGTCAAAGTACCAAGCATCCGATTCTGCCACTAACATGCATACATCATGAACAGAAAGGTCATAACTACAATGTACAATCCATGCCCAATCATCTTCAGAAAAACTTGCAGATTACTTCCTCTTTGCACTTGGTGCAGATGCATCAGCCACCACGACCATGCCCGATTCTTTCTTTTTCTCCTTTAACCTTTTTTTGCACTCATTTATGTAGTACCCTGGTTTCCTAAAATAGTGACACTTGCCCTTCTTTTTAGGCTTATTACCTTCTTTCTCTACATCCTTACTTACCTAAGGATTCTAATTTTGGCTTATAGCCACCATGCGAAGAAGCTTTACCTCTACCTTTCTGACTGGCAACAAAAGCTTGGTCACCAACTTGTATAACAGATCTGTTTTGCCTAGACTGCTCTTCTTTTGCAAATGTATTGAAACTGGCTCATCAAATGTAAGGGCATTTGGATTTCCCTTCATCATGAGTCTAAGGGTAGAGGCAAAACTCTAATAAGAATTTGGCAATGCATTGAGAACTGTGGGGCACCAATGTACTATCAGGATATATCTCATCCACACTAGCGAACTGCTCTATAAAATCTTTGATCTTTGTCAAGAAGCTGTCCATTGAGTATCCCTCATTCATGTGCTTAGACTCCAACCGTTTGCACATATATGCAACACGTGCTTCATTGCGCACCTGGTATAATGCAGCAAGTGCATCCCATGCCTGTTTTGAAGTCTTACATGATCGAATATGAGGAATAATGCTTCGCTTCACAAAACATGCAAGCAATGCATGTGCATCTCTTCCATCCCACCTCCTTTGAGCAGCAGTGGGAGATACTCGTGGTGCATGTGGAGGAACCACATCTATATCAGATTCTACTTTAGATGTACCTGCAACACCTGGTTGCACTGGTACTTGTGAAACAGGATGCATTTCACTTACATTGACCACATTCCAAAGGCCTTTAGCAACCAGTACTACATGTCTCATCATATAGGACCACAATGGGTAGTTAGTCCCATCAAGTTTGTTCTCAACAGACAACATGTTGAATACATCACACTACTGCCAGCCATGACTGTCTACCAAATGCAAAATCTTTCAACATATTGCAAGTAATCAGTATTCACTGAATGCAACCCCCGGATGGCTGCCAACTGACTGAATCACCTGCAAAGTGTATGAAAAATAACATAGAATAGAGAATAGAGTGTTACTGGTAAAAGTATGATGGTCGATGTTGTTAAAGACACTGTAGATGCTGGTGCACACTAAATCTTTGCCACTGCACAGCCCAAACACCCAAAATTGAGTAGAACCAATACAAAATGATACCTCTCTGTAGAACATCTGCAGCAGAAACCTGAATCGCGCTATGGACCCCAAAAACATTGTACACATTATATACAACACACTACAATATATACCTTCTTCTCCTAAGAGGGTATCTCAATTGGAGACAGAAAAACAGGGTCGTGAGGACAGAGGCAGACTACTAGATCGAGTGTCAAGGAAGCGAGCTCTGATACCAATTGTTGAAATTAGGGTTAGGGTTGCAACAATGCACACACACAAGATAGAGAAGCTTGAGAGCACACAAACTCACTAGATTATAATGAAAAAATGTGTGCCAAGTACAAAAGATAAGTACACACCCCAAAATGAGTAGATAAGAGGGTGTACATATGCACGGGCGAAAAAACCTCCTAGTGAGGAAAAAAGTACCCCAGCGGTCCTAAGTGTGTTCACACACATCACTACCATATAATGCTACAAAATTGTTAAATTTAGGGTTAGGGTTGCAACAATGCATACACACACACACAAGATAGATAAACTTGAGAGCACAAAAACTTACTAGATTAGAATGAACAAATGTGTGCCAGCAAATACAAAAGATAAGTATACACCCCAAAATGAGTAGATAGGAGGATCTACATACGCACGAGAGAAAAACCTCTTAGTGAGGGAAAAAGTGCCCCGGTGGTCCTAAGTGTGTTCACACACATCACACTACCATATAATACTACAAATCCCCCCTAGAGTAATTATGTGAACATGTACAGGGTATGGCCGATCAATCTTGAAAAGGCAGTAAGTCCAAAGCTTTACGAAAAGCTTCAAACTTTTCACGAGAAAGAGTCTTCTCATGAATAAATCTGCCATGTTGTCATGTGTAGGCACATAGACTAAGATTATCTCTGCTCTGCAAAGAGTCTTTCCTCCCTGACATAGTGGTAATGCACCTCAATGTTCTTAGTGCGAGCATGAAACAGTGGGTTCCTCGCAACTGCTAATGCGCTCCTATCAGTGAAAATTGTAGTCACGGCTAGACAACTGTCCAACACCCAAATCAGCCCCATTAGACGTGTGAGCCACACACACTCAACTGTAAAAGTTACCGCTTCACACAACTAGAAGTGGGCACTGTAGGCTGCTTCTTACTGAGCCATGATATACATGATACACCAAGGTGAAAGTAAAACCCACTAGTGGACACGTGTGTCATAACATCCAGCCCAATATGAATCACTGAAAGCATGTATCTGTGACTCACTCCCCTTTGGATAAAATAATCCAAAATATTGAGTGCCTTGTAAATAGAAAAAAACCCACTTAACAGCATGCTAATGCTTCATACTTGGGCTATGCATAAATCTGCTCAACTGTGAGACTGCTAAATACTGTAAATCTGGCCTCATGTTGCACACATAAAGAAGGGATCCAACAGCCTGATGATGCAAACTAGCATCCAAAGAGTCTCTTGCATCTTGAAGACTAAGTCGAGTACCTATCTCCATAAGTGTAGCCATAGGTCTATAGTCTTCAAGATTAAACCTCTTCAATAGCTTCTTTATATATTTAGATTGCAGCATAACAATGCCATCATTGTGCTGCATAAATTGAATCCTCAAATAGTAATGTAAGGGCCCCAAATTTGACATCTCAAATGATGATTGCAAAATCAGCCTTAAAGACTGAAATCTGATCTATATCAGGTCCTGCGAGCAGCATGTCATCAACATATAGAACAATGACCAAGAATGTGTCCTTACTCCTCTTCACATAGAGGGTACTCTATGGGATAGTTGCAAAAATCGTTTGCAACCAAGTATGCATGAATCTTCTTATACCATGCTCTAGGAGCCTCCTTAAGGCCATAAAGAGCCTTTTTCAACCTACATACTTTAGACTCTTCTCCTTTCACAGCAAAACCAGGAGGCTGCGATACATACACCTCCTTATGTAAATCACCATTCAAGAATGCAGTCTTAATATCCAACTAATGTACATTCCACCCATGATGTCCAACCAAAGCAATGAGACACCTAATGGTAGCCATACAAGATGTGGGTGAGCAAAGGTCTCATCCTCATAAGCATTGTCCTTTTGCTGGGCATACCCCTCTGCACAAGTCTGGCCTTGTAGAGCGATCAATTGCTACCATTTGCTTTGCATTTTAACTTGTAAACCCACTTAGTACCAATGGCCTTCTTACCCATGAGGTAGGTTTGTCAAATACCAGGTGTCATTTTTAAGTATAGAGTGATACTCATCCTACATAGCATGCATCCCATGATCATCATCATGTGCTTTCTAAAAAAAAATAGACTCCTCCTCATTACATAAAGTAGAAATGAGAACATGATCCACATGAGAATAATCTGCATGATGAGAACTTGCACGAGTTCTGCTAGTAGATAAAGGAGTTGCCAACTTGCTATCCCTCAATATCTGCACACAAGCCATTTGGCATACGCCTAGATTCTTCTATGGCTGCTCTCTCCTCCTCCACTACAACCTCAATAGTTGCCTCATCAAAAGGCTAATTTGCAAGCTGATTTTGCACTTGCAAAGGCTGAATTTCAGCACTTGGTTGAGCATTCAATTGCTCTACATATGGCTGTCCTCCATTAAACAAAGTTATAGGAGCGAATCAAACATGTCCTATAAGCATACATTTTGCTGTTTTTTGCATGAAAGCATGGGTTGAACTCAGTTTTCGACAAAAACAACTCCTCTACTTACCAAAATCCGCTTTGAGGCTAGATGGTAGAGTCTATATCCCTTACTTTCTGAACTGGATCCCACAAATATGCATTTAACTACCTTATCATCAAGCTTACTACATTGTTGCTCAGGCACAAGAGCAAGACAACCAAAAACAAGCAAATGAGCCACAAAAGCCTTCCTGCTGCGATGCCAAGCTTCATAAGGAGTTTTAGACTGCAAGACCTTGGTAGGGCACTAACATGCATGAATAGAAAGATCATAACTGCAATGTACAGTCTATGCCCAATCATCTTGAGAAAAACTTACAGATTCCTTCTTCTCTGCACTTGGTGCAGATGCATCAGCCATCACGACCATGCCCGATCCTTTCTTTTTCTTCTTCTCTAACCTTTTTTTGCACTCATTCACGTAGTACCCTGGCTTCCTACAATAGTGACACTTGCCCTTATTTTTAGGCTTATCACCTTCTTTCTCTACATCCTTACCTAAGGATTCTAAGTTTGGCTTATAGCCACCATGCGAAGAAGCTCCTTTGCCTTTCTGACTAGCAACAAAAGCTTGGTCTCACCAACTCGCATAACAGATCTGTTTTGCCTAGACTGTTCTTCTTTTGCAAACGTACTGAAACCAGCTCTTCAAATGTAAGGGCATTTGGATTTTCCTTCATCACGAGTCTAAGGGTAGAGGCAAAACTCTAATAAGAATCTTGCAATGCATTGAGAATTGTGGGCACCAATGTACTATCAGGATATATCTCATCCACACAAGTGTTTAATCTTTGTCAAGAAGAATCTGTCCACTGAGTATCCCTCATTCATGTGCTCAGACTCCAACCGTTTGCGTAGATATGCAACACGTGCTTCATTACTCACCTGGTATAATGCAGCAAGTGCATTCCATGCCTGTTTTGAAGTCTTACATGACCGAGTATGAGGAATAATGCTTCCCTTCACAAAAAGTGCATCCCATGCCTGTTTTGAAGTCTTACAACATGTGCTTCATTGCTCACTTGGTATAATGCAGCAAGTGTATCTTACATGACCGAGTTTGAGGAATAATGCTTCCCTTCACAAAAAGTACAAGCAATGCATGTGCATCTCTTTCATCCCATCTCCTTTGAGCAGCAGTGGGAGGTACTGGTGGTGCAGCCACATCTATATCAGATTCTACTTCAGATGTACCTGCAACACCTGGTTGCGCTGGTAGTTGTGAAACAGGATGCATTTCACTATCGCTGACCACATTCCAAAGGCCTTTAGCAACCAGTACATGCCTCATCATATAGGACCACAATGGGTAGTTTGTCCCATCAAGTTTGTTCTCAGCACAGACAACATGTTGAATACATCACTACTGCCAACCATGACTATCTACCAAATGCAAAATCTTTCAACACACTGCAAGTACTCAGTATTCATTGAATGCAACCCTGGATGGCTGCCAACAACTGACTGAATCACCTGCAAAGTGTATGAAAAATAACATAGAATAGAGAATAGAGTGTTACTGGTAAAAGTATGATGGTCGATGTTGTTGAAGACACTGTAGATGTTGCTACACACTAAATCTTTGCCACTACACAGCCCAAACACCCAAAATTGAGTAGAACCAATCCGAAATGATGCCTCTCTAGAACGTCTATAGAAACCTGAATCACGTTGCAGACCCCAAAAACATTGTATACATTGTATACAACACACTACAGTATATACCTTCTTCTCCTAAGAGGGTATCTCAACCGGAGACAGAAAAACACAATCGTGAGAGGATAGAGGCAGACTACTAGATCGAGTGTCAAGGAAGCTAGCTCTGATACCGAATTATTGGAATTAGGGTTAGGGTTACAACAATGCACACACACAAGATAGAGAAGCTTAAGAGCACACAAACTCAATAGATTAGAATGAACAAATGTGTGCCAAGTACAAAAGATAAGTCACACCCCAAAATGACCCAGTGATCCTAAGTGTGTTCACACACATCACTACCATATAATGCTACAAAATTGTTAGAATTAGGGTTAGGGTTGCAACAATGCACACACACACACACACACAAGATAGATAAACTTGAGAGAGCACAAAAACTTACTAGATTAGAATGAACAAATGTGTGCCAGATACAAAAGATGAAGTATACACCCCAAAATGAGTAGATAGGAGGGTCTACATACACACGAGAGAGAAAAACCTCTTAGTGAGGGAAAAAGTACCCCGGTGGTCCTAAGTGTGTTCACACACATCACACTACCATATAATGCTACAAATCCCCCCTGGAGTAATTATGTGAACATGTACAGGGTATGGCCGATCAATCCTTAAAAGGTAGTAAGTCCAAAGCTTTACAAAAAGCTTCGAACTTTTCACAAGAAAGAGTCTTTGTGAATAAATCTGCCATGTCATGTGTAGGCACATAGACCAAGATGATCTCTGCTGTTGCAAAAAAGAGTCTTTCCCTGAGCTGCAAAGAGTCTTTCCCTGACATAGTGGTAATGCACCTCAATGTTCTTAGTGCGAGCATGAAACATTGGGTTCCTCGCAACTGCTAATGCAATCCTGTCAGTGAAAATCGTAGTGATAGACAATTGTCCAACACCCAAACATGTGAGCCGCACACACTGAACTATAGCTGTAAAAGTTTCCCTTTACTCAGCTTCACAACTAGAAGTTGCCACTGTAGGCTGCCTCTTATATACTAAGCCATGATATACATGAATCACCAAGGTGAAAGCAAAACCCACTAGTGGACACTCGTGTGTCATAACATCCAGCCCAATGTGAATCACTGAAAGCATGTATCTGTGACTCACCCCCCTTTGGATAAAATAATCCAAAATACTGAGTACCTTGTAAATAGCAAAAAACCCACTTAAAAGCCTGCTAATGCTTCGTACTTGGGCTATGCATAAATCTGCTCAACTATGAGACCGCATACTCTAAATCTAACCTCATGTTGCACACATAAAGAAGGGATCCAACAGCGCCTGCTCTACTGTTGATGATACAAACTAGCATCAAAAGAGTCTCCTGCATCTTGAAGACTAAGTCGAGTACCTGTCTCCATAAGTGTATTTATAGTCTTCAAGATTAAACCTCTTCTATAGCTTCTTTATATATTTAGATTGCAGCATAACAATGCCATCATTGCGCTGCATAAATTGAATCCCCAAATAGTAATGCAAGGGTCCCAAATATTGCATCTCAAACGATGATTGCAAAATTCAGCCTTAAAGACCGAAATCTGATCTATATCAGGTCCTGCGACGAACAGCATGTTATCAACGTATAGAACGATGACCAAAAATGTGTCCTTACTTCTCTTCACATAGAGGGTACTCTCTGTTGGATTGTTGCAAAAATCATTTGCAACCAAGTATGCATGAATCTTCTCATACCATGCTCTAGGATCCTTCTTAAGGCCATAAAGAGCCTTTTTCAACCTACATACTTTAGACTCTTTTCCTTTCACAGCAAAACCAGGAGGCTATGATACATACACCTCCTCATGTAAATCACCATTCAAGAATGCAGTCTTAATGTCCAACTGATGTACATTCCACCCATGATGTCCTACCAAAGCAATGAGACACCTAATGGTAGCCATACAAGATGTGGGTGCAAAGGTCTCATCATGAGCATTGCCCTTTTGCTAGGGGGGCATACCCCTTTGCACAAGTCTGGCCTTGTAGCGATCAATTGTGCTACCATTTGCTTTGCATTTTAACTTGTAAACTCACTTAGTACCAATGGCCTTCTTGCCATGAGGTAGGTTTGTCAAATACTAGGTGTCATTCTTAAGTATAGATTTATACTCATCCTACATAGCATGCATCCAATGATCATCATCTTGTGCTTCCTCAAAGGAAATAGATTCCTCCTCATTACATAAAGTAGAAATGAGAACATGATCCACATAAGAATAGTCTACATGATGAGAACTTGCACGAGTTCTGCTAGATAAAGGATTTGCCAACTTGCTATCCCTCAATATCTGCACAAGCCATTTGGCATACGCCTGGATTCTTCTATGGTTGCTCTCTCCTCCTCCACTACAACCTCAATAGTTGCCTCATCAAAAGGCTGATTTGCAAGCTGATTTTGCACTTGCAAAGGCTGAATTTTAGCACTTGGTTAGGCATTCAATTGCTCTACATATGGCTGTCCTCCATTAAACAAAGTTATAGGAGCGAATCAAACATGTCCTATAAGCATACATTTTGCTGTTTTTTGCATGAAAGCATGGGTTGAACTCAATTTTCGACAAAAACAACTCCTCTACTTACCAAAATCCACTTTGAGGCCAAATGGTAGAGTCTATATCCCTTACTTTCTGAACTGGATCCCACAAATATGTATTTAACTGCCTTATCATCAAGCTTATTACATTGTTGCTCAAGCACAAGAGCATAAGTAAAACAACCAAAAACAAGAAAATGAGCCACCAAAGCCTTCCTGCGATGCCAAGCTTCATAAGGAGTTTTAGACTGCAAGACCTTGGTAGGTCATTTGTTCAACACATAGTTTGTGCACATAGTTGCCTCTAACCAAAAACCATGAGGTAAATCTTGGACTTTCACCATACATCATGCCATCTCCATGAGAGACCTGCTCTTCCTCTCAGCCATACCATTTTGTTGAGGTGTGTATGGCACTGTACTACATTGATGTCTTATGCCTCTTTTAGCTATATATGCATGAAATTCCTTGCACATATACTCCCCCCCTCGATGTGAATGAAGGGTGCCAACTTTGCATTCACATGCATTTTTAGCCATGGATACAAAGTGCCTAAAGCACATAAAAACCTCTGACTTCTGCTTTAATGGATACACCCAGCTATATGTAGAGTAATCAGTAAAAGTGACGAAGTAGAGATATTCCCCAATAGATGGTGTCCTCATAGGACCACATACATCACTATGTATAAGCTGTAATTTCTTAACAGCTCTCGTAGATCCATCCTTTGGAAATGATGCCCGATGCATTTTACCAAGAATAGATGGCCAAATCGTCCATGCCATAATTCTACATCACTCATAACACAAGTCGTAGAGATTGAGCAAGCATCATGCTGTAACTTCTCAAATACATCCATCTTGTATAGGCCATGAAACAAGGTGCCTGAGACAATGATAGAATAACCATCATTTCTATCTTGAACTGTACATCTATCATCCACAAATTTCACCATCAAGCGTGCCAAGGCTAAGGTTGAAACTGGCAACAAGTTCTTCTTAATGCCTAGCACATATAAAACTTTAGAAAGAGTAAATGCGCCCCCATTTGCAGTAGTGGAGCAGTAGTAAGGTTGAAATTGGCAACAAGTTCTTCTTAATGCCTAGCACATATAAAACTTTAGAAAGAGTAAATGCGCCCCCATTTGCAGTAGTGAGCACAACTCTACCAAATCCTTTGATAGGATATGTGAGGAATCATTTGCATATATGATGGTTCCTGCACTTGGGAACAGATTCTAGAGATGAGAACAAATTTTTTTGTGAAGTAATGTGCTAACTAGCACCACTATCAAAGTACCAAGCATCCGATTATGCCACTAACATGCATACATCACTCATGAACAGAAAGGTCATAACTGCAATAATGTATAGTCCATGCCTAATCATCTTGAGAAAAACTTGCAGATTCCTTATTCTCTGCACTTGGTGCAGATGCATCAGCCCACGACCATGCCCGATTCTTTCTTTTTCTCCTTCTCTAACCTTTTTTTCCACTCATTTATGTAGTACCTTGGCTTCCTACAATAGTGACACTTGCCCTTCTTTTAAGGCTTGCCTTCTTTCTCTACATCCTTACCTAAGGATTCTAATTTTGGCTTATAGCCACCATGCGAAGAAGCTTTACCTTTGCCTTTCTAACTAGTTAGCAACAAAAGCTTGGTCACCAACTCGCATAACAGATCTGTTTTGCCTAGACTATTCGTCTTTTGCAAACATACTGAAACCAGCTCATTAAATGTAATGGCATTTGGATTTCCCTTCATCATCATGAGTCTAAGGGTAGAGGCAAAACTCTAATAAGAATCTGGCAATGCATTGAGAACTGTGGGCACTAATGTACTATCAGGATATATCTCATCCACACTAGCGAGCTGCTCCTTAAAATCTTGAATCTTTGTTAAGAAGCTGTCCATTGAGTATCCCTCATTCATGTGCTCAGACTCCAACTACAACACGTGCTTCATTATTACGCACGTGGTATAATGCAGCCAGTGCATCCCATGCCTATTTTGAAGTCTTACATGACCGAGTATGAGGAATAATGCTTCACTTCACAAAAAGTGCAAGCAATGCATGTGCATGTGCATGTGCATGTGCATCTCTTCCATCCCATCTCCTTTGAGTAGCAGTGGGAGGTACTGCAGCCACATCTATATTAGATTCTACTTCAGATGTACCTGCAACACCTGGTTGCACTGGTAGTTGTGAAACAGGACGCGTTTCACTACCGTTGACCACATTCCAAAGGCCTTTAGCAACCAGTACATGTCTCATCATATAGGACCTTAATGGGTAGTTAGTCCCATCAAGTTTGTTCTCAGCAGACAACATGTTGAATACATCACTACTACCAGCCATGACTATCTACCAAATGCAAAATCTTTCAACACACTGCAAGTACTCAAGTATTCACTGAATGCAACCCCCGGATGGCTGTCAATTGTTGCTGACTGAATCACCTGCAAAGTGTATGAAAAATAACATAGAATAGAGAATAGAGTGTTACTGGTAAAAGTATGATGGTCGATGTTGTTGAAGATACTGTAGATGCTGCTGCACACTAAATCTTTGCCACTGCACAGCCCAAACACCCAAAATTGAGTAGAACCAATTCAAAATGATGTCTCTCTAGAACGTCTGCAGAAACCCGAATCGCGCTGCAGACCCCAAAAACATTGTACACATTGTATACAACACACTATAGTATATACCTTCTTCTCCTAAGAGGGTATCTCAACCAGAGACAGAAAAAAAAGGTCGTGAGACGGAGGCAGATTACTAGATCGAGTGTCAAGGAAGCTAGCTCTGATGATACCAATTGATGGAATTAGGGTTAGGGTTGCAACAATACACACACACAAGATAGAGAAGCTTGAGAGCACACAAACTCACTAGATTAGAATAAACAAATGTGTGCCAAGTACAAAAGATAAGTACACACCCCAAAATGAGTAGATAAGAGGGTGTACATATGCACGGGGGAAAAAACCTCCTAGTAGTGAGGGAAAAAGTGCCCCAGTGGTCCTAAGTGTGTTCACATAATGCTACAAAATCGTTGGAATTAGGGTTAGGGTTGCAACAATACACACACACACATAAGATAGATAAACTTGAGAGCACAAAAACTTACTAGATTAGAATGAACAAATGTGTGCCAGATACAAAAGATAAAGTATACACCCCAAAATGAGTAGATAGGAGGGTCTACATATACACGAGAGAGAAAAACCTCTTAGTGAGGGAAAAAGTGCCCCGGTGGTCCTAAGTGTGTTCACACACATCACACTACCATATAATGCTACAAATCTCCCCTCGAGTAATTATGTGTACATGTACAGGGTATGGCCGATCAATCCTGAAAAGGCAGTAAGTCCAAAGCCTTACAAAAAGCTTCGAACTTTTCACGAGAAAGAGTCTTCGTGAATAAATCTACCATGTTGTCATGTGTAGGCACATAGACCAAGATGATCTCTGCTGCTGCAAAGAGTCCTTCCCTGAGCTACAAAGAGTCTTTCCCCTGACATAGTGGTAATGCACCTCAATGTTCTTAGTGCGAGCATGAAACAAGATGATCTTTGCTGCTGCTACAAAGAGTCTTTCCCTGACATAGTGGTAATGCACCTCAATGTTCTTAGTGCGAGCATGAAACATTGGGTTCCTCGCAACTGCTCGCCAGTGAAAATCGTAGTGCTAGACAACTGTCACCCAGATCAGCCATTAAACGTGTGAGCCGCACACACTCAACTATAGCTGTAAAAGTTGCCCTTTACTTAGCTTCACAACTAGAAGTGGCCACTGTAGGCTGCTTCTTACTGAGCCATGATATACATGAATCACCAAGGTGAAAGCAAAACCCACTAGTGGACACTCGTGTGTCATAACATCCAGCCCAATCTGAATCACTGAAAGCATGTATCTGTGACTCACCCCCCTTTAGATAAAATAATCCAAAATACTAAGTGCCTTGTAAATAGCAAAAAACCCACTTAAAAGCCTGCTAATGCTTCGTACTTGGGCTATGCATAAATCTGCTCAACTGTGAGACCGCATACTCTAAATCTAGCCTCATGTTGCACACATAAAGAAGGGATCCAACAGCGCCTGCTCTGCTGTTGATGATACAAACTAGCATCAAAAGAGTCTCCTGCATCTTGAAGACTAAGTCGAGTACCTGTCTCCATAAGTGTAGCCACAAGTTTATAGTCTTCAAGATTAAACCTCTTCTATAGCTTCTTTATATATTTAGATTGCAGCGTAACAATGCCATCATTGCGCTGCATAATTTGAATCCACAAATAGTAATGCAAGGGCCCCAAATTTGGCATCTCAAATGATGATTGCAAATCGGACTTAAAGGCTAAAATCTGATCTATATGGGGTCCTGCGAGCAACATGTCATCAACGTATAGAACGATGACCAAAAATGTGTCCTTACTCCTCTTCACATAGAGGGTACTCTCTGTTGGATTGTTGCAAAAATCATTTGCAACAAGTATGCATGAATCTTCTCATACCATGCTCTAGGATCCTTCTTAAGGCCATAAAGAGCCTTTTTCAACCTACATACTTTAGACTCTTCTCCTTTCACAGCAAAACCAGGAGGCTATGATACATACACCTCCTCATGTAAATCACCATTCAAGAATGCAGTCTTAATGTCCAACTGATGTACATTCCACCCATGATGTCCTACCAAAGCAATGAGACACCTAATGGTAGCCATACAAGATGTGGGTGCAAAGGTCTCATCATAAGCATTGCCCTTTTGCTGGGGGGGGCATACCCCTTTGCAAAGGTCTCAGCATAAGCATTGCCCTTTTGGTTGGGGGGGCATACCCCTTTGCACAAGTCTGGCCTTGTAGCGATCAATTGTGCTACCATTTGCTTTGCATTTTAACTTGTAAACCCACTTAGTACTAATGGCCTTCTTGCCATGAGGAAGGTTTGTCAAATACCAGGTGTCATTCTTAAGTATAGAGTTATACTCATCCTACATAGCATGCATCCAATGATCATCATCCTGTGCTTCCTCAAAGGAAATAGATTCCTCCTCATTACATAAAGTAGAAATGAGAACATGATCCACATAAGAATAATCTGCATGATGAGAACCTGCACGAGTTCTGCTAGATAAAGGAGTTGCCAACTTGCTATCCCTCAATATCTGTACAAGCCATTTGGCATACGCCTAGATTCTTCTATGGCTGCTCTCTCCTCCTCCACTACAACCTCAATAGTTGCCTCATCAAAAGGCTGATTTGCAAGCTCATTTTGCACTTGCAAAGGCTGAATTTCAGCACTGGGTTGAGCATTCAATTGCTCTACATATGGCTGTCCTTCATTAAACAAAGTTAGGAGCAAATCAAACATGTCATGTAAGCATACATTTTGCTATTTTTTGCATGAAAGCGTGGGTTGAACTGAGTTTTTGACAAAAACAACACCTCTACTTACCAAAATCCGCTCTTACTTCTGAACTGGATCCCACAAATATGCATTTAACTACCTTATCACATCAAGCTTACTACATTGTTGCTCAGGCACAAGAGCATAAGCAAGACAACCAAAAACAAGCAAATGAGCCACCAAAGCCTTCCTGTGATGCCAAGCTTCATAAGGAGTTTTAGACTGCAAGACCTTGGTAGGGCATTTGTTCAACACATAGTTTGTGCACATAGTTGCCTCTAACCAAAAACCATGAGGAGGTAAATCTTGGACTGTCACCATACATCATGCCATCTCCATGAGAGACTTGTTCTTCCTCTCAGCCACACCATTTTGTTGAGGTGTGTATGGCATTGTACATTGATGTCTTATGCCTTTTTTAGCTATATATGCATGAAATTCCTTACACATATACTTCCCCCCCTCGATCTGAATGAAGGGTGCCAACTTTGCATTCACATGCATTTTTAGCTGCAAGATTCCTCCCCAGCCTCTCAGGATGTCCAGTATCTGCCCCTGGAGTCAAATCCCTCTTCAAAAATATAAAAGATCTTGTTTCTGCCTGTTTTAGTCTAGAGAGAGAAAATATTCTAGAGAGAGATTATTCAGATTTTGAATATTTTTGGATAGAAAATTTTTTCATCTTATTA
Organism: Cibotium barometz; assembly: GCF_041138505.1. Lineage (NCBI taxonomy): Eukaryota > Viridiplantae > Streptophyta > Polypodiopsida > Cyatheales > Cibotiaceae > Cibotium > Cibotium barometz. The sequence continues at coordinate 31,540,351 of NC_141079.1, read as the reverse complement.
AAATAAGTTTCCTTGAAACAAAAGTTCAAAAAGATTTCCAGAAGGTGCATTAGAAATCAGGTATAATCTGCTCAAGAGGCCTTATCATCCTAGGGGTCCAGATTTTTGCAAAATTTTAAATTAAGGTTCCTATGGCCCAATAGGATCAATCCATGTGTGGGGAGGAGATAAATCCAATTTGTAAAAGAAAATAACCAAAAATGAGTAAATGCCCACATAAGATGAAGAGTTGACTATGTACAAGGTTTATTAGTAAAAAACTATGAGTATTACTAAAAAAAATGAGATATTTTGGGTATAATGATTCCATTTTGACACATGTGTAAGGAAAGGGGATCCCTTCAAGGAGGCGCCTACTTCACATGCTTGAATGAGTTTTAAACTAAAAAATAATGTGATATTTTTATCTCTCCTCTCTCTTGGATCAAACCGAATAAAAAAAGGAACCAAACCGAATCAAAAAAGAACCAAACTAGGTCCAAATCTGGTCCAAATTCAACCAAACTGAATCTGGAAAATTCTAGAAATCAGTTGGTCTTGGTTAGATCCTCCCTCTCCTTTAAATAGAACCTGAGCCCTTTGTAAAAAAATAAGAGAATTATACTATGCCAGAATTATGCTGAAATAATGATAATTTTTACTATTCTCTAAAATTCTCTCCAAATTGAAGAAATTGGAGCTTCCCTCCTTCTTCAATCTCCATTGGTGGCTCCATCAGCATACCAAACAAATTGATTGGTTGGGGGCCTCTACCGTGATCAAAGAATCAAGCAATTTGTAAGATAAAGTGTGAATTTTAGTCTTTTTCCATAATTTCTCAATGTTTCTCTCTTCTCAACCCCTCTCAAGCTTGAGAAGCTTAATTGGAATAGAAGCTTAATTGGAATGGCTTTTTAATGCTATTAAATTGTTATTTTGATTATAAAAGTGTTATTTTCATCATAAATGATTTTATTCATAAATTAGATGCATAAAAGAAATTCTTTTATTTTAAAAGAGTGATTTTCATCATAAATGATTTGCATGCATAAACATATGCATAAAAGATTTTTTATATATTAAAAGTGTGATTTTTATCATAAATGGACTTTATGCATAAATTAGATGCATAAGAGAAATTCTTTTATTCTAAAAGTGTAGTTCCTACTAAATTGGATTTATGCATGGAAGGATGCATAAAGAATTTATTTTAATCCGAAAGTGTTATTTTCAACAATTTTGATTTTACGCATAAATAGATGCATAAAGAATTTTTTTTATTTTAAAAGAGTTATTTTCATCAATTTTGATTTTATGCATAATTAGATGCATAAAGAATTTTATTTTTATTCCAAAAGAGTTATTCTTATCAATTTTGATTTTATGCATAGAAAGATGCATAAAGAATTTTATTTTTAATTCAAAAGAGTTATTTTCATCAATTTTGATTTTATGCATAGAAAGATGCATAAAGAATTTTATTTTCGATTCAAAAGAGTTATTTTCATCAATTTTGATTTTATGCATAAATAGATGCATAAAGAATTTTATTTTTATTCCAAAAGAGTTATTCTTATCAATTTTGATTTTATGCATAGAAAGATGCATAAAGAATTTTATTTTCGATTCAAAAGAGTTATTTTCATCAATTTTGATTTTATGCATAGAAAGATGCATAAAGAATTTTATTTTTGATTCAAAAGAGTTATTTTCATCAATTTTGATTTTATGCATAAATAGATGCATAAAGAATTTTACTTTTAATCCAAAAGAGTTATTCTTATCAATTTCGATTTTATGCATAGAAAGATGCATAAAAGATTTATTTTATTTCGAAAGTATTATTTTCATTGAAATTGAATTCATGCATAGATAGATACATAAAAGATTTTTTTTATTTTGAAAGTGTTATTCTCATTAAAATGGAATTTATGCATAATAAAATGCATAAAAGATTTATTTTTATTTTAAAAGTGTTATTCTCATTAAAATGGAATTTATGCATAGTAAAATACATAAAAGGTTTATTTTTAATTCGAAAGTGTTATTTTCCTTAAAATTGAACTTATGCCTAAATAGATGCATAAAAGGATTTTTATAAAAGTGTTATTCCACTAAAGTTATCTTTATGCCTAATTAAATGCGTAAAGAATCTTTATATCAAAAAAATTAGAATTCTCTTGTATTCTATAACCAGGTATGAGGATGTGAAATGAATCAGATAGATGAAAATGAACGAAGAATAGATGGAGATGTATGTATGTGAAAGAATGGATGTATGGACGTGGATGCATGGATGTGGATGTATGAATGTGGATGTGGATGTGGATGTATGGATGTATGGATGTAGATGTGAATGTAGATGTATGAATGTGGATGTGGATGTGAAAATGGATGTATAGATGTAGATGTGGATGTGGATGTATGGATGTGGATGTGAAAATGGATGTATGGATGTAGATGTGGATGTATGAATGTGGATGTGGATGTGAAAATGGATGTATGGATGTAGATGTGGATGTTGATGTATGGATGTGGATGCATGGATGTGGATGTATGGATGTGGATGTGGATGTGGATGTATGGATGTATGGATGTGGATGTGGATGTGAAAATGGATGTATGGATGTAGATATGGATGTGGATGTGGATGTATGGATGTAGATGTGAATGTAGATGTATGAATGTGGATGTGGATGTGAAAATGGATGTATGGATGTAGATGTGGATGTGGATGTATGAAAGGTGAAATCTTGATGTTGGAATTGCCCTTAAAGCTTTGATTTAATCTTTGTAAAAGCTTTGAGGAAGAAATATGAGAGTCTGCGATGCCTAGAATTGCCTTTGAAGATATTGTGTTTATGAAAAGGAAATCCTTTTGAAGATTTTGAGAAAGACGTTTCTAAGAAGCCTAAAATACAAAAATTGTTAATGCCAAAAGTGTTGTTGAACCCTTGATTTAATCTAATTCCCACTAAGTGAAAAATAAACTTTGTCATCCCGCTTGATGCTAATAAGAAAATAGAATTTTGAATCCAAGTGCAATCAAGAAAGAAGATGTGAAAAATAAATCCTTGATGTTGGATAAACTGATTTGTAAATTGTTGACTAGCAAAAAAATATGAGTGATTCATAATTTGGTGAAGCCCAAAGGTAGATGCAGCAACCAAGATATACGTCAAAGTGCTTGAGATTTCTCGTAAAATTTTGCTTGAAATATTTCTGTCCATGTCTTTCCTTTGTTAGCTGAAATTGTTGGTCTCATGGTTGAATAATTTCGGGATTGTTGCTCCTTGATGATGTATTATCGTTTGAAAACCTTGATTTAATCTGCAAAAAAGCAACGCTAGAAAAATCGTGAAAGTATTTGTTTGCCTTATGGGGGTTAACTTTGAGAAAGTAAGCCTTGATGAAATCGATTTGCAAATGCTTAAGCTCATTGGTGCTTCTACTTGAATGCAATAGTGAGGTCACCTTGCAAGTAACACCGCGAAAATAGTGTGGCGGCCTTATAACAAGGTTTTGACCTTTATATAGCAGAATTAAAGTCCTAAACAAAAAAGGCACCTGCTTCTTTCTTTTCACAAAATTGAATGTCTTTTATCACTGTGGAAGATGGAGCTTTTCTTGTACTTCCAATGATTGCAAAGCCTTTAAGTTATTGTAGAGATTTGAAGCTTAGGGAGACTAATGTTTAGATTGCTGCCATATGGATGTTGATGTGTGTTTACACATGTGAGTGCTTGTGTGAAAGACACTATAGGCATGCTTTACATAAGCCTTGGCTCAAGGCAATGGCTCAAGGCAAACCAAGCAAGGCTTGGCCTTACAAGGCACTGAAGGGGAATACAAATTTGAAGCTTTTTAAGTTTGAGATGTTCAAAGCTTTATAAGTTATTTGTAAAGCTTATGTTATAGGCTTTATAAGATAAAGTTTTTACACAAAGCTTTAAGTGTTAAAGCTTTAACACAAAGCTTTAAATCTTTGGTACACAAAGCTTTAAAATAAAAGCTTACACGGCCAACCGCTATTAGGCACAGCATCCGACAATAATTGCAAGGGGAGAGAGAAGGTTGGCACTTTAATGCATAGAGAGAAAGAATGACATCATGTAGTTATATATCTATACTATATATTAACCATGGACAATCAAGGAATAAGGAGAAGAGAGAAAAGAGAAATCTTGGATTTCTAAAAAATAAGAGGAAAAAATCCCTTTCATTGACCCTTTGTATTCTGGCCACACACACCATTGAGGTTATTTAACTCGCCATTCAAGCCCCTTTGTATTTGGGCCACACACGACTTTGAGGTTATTTAACTCGCAAGCTTAAATGCATCGATGAAGTGGGTACTAAATTGAAATGCCATGGGTAAATTACAGTACCGCGCTATGCTACATTCGACGAGTCATAGCTATATACTTCTCTATATCTCTTCTCCTATATATCTCTATATTATTATCTATCTATTGCATATTAATTATTATCTACATATCTATCTATTATTAACCATGGACAACCAAGGTACAAAGAGAGGAGAGAAAAGAGAAATCTTGGATTTCTAAAAAATAAGAGGAAAAAATCCCTTCGCTTGACCTTTTGTATTTCGGCTTCCATTCCTGCATTTCGCTTCTTAATGTCTTTTATTACATACCACAAAAACAACGCGTGGGTTGAGTATATATATATATATATATATATATATATATATATATATATATATATATATATATATATATATATATAAAGAAAAAGAACAACGCATGGGTTGAGTGTATATATATATATATATATATATATATATATATATATATATATATATATATATATATATATATAAGAAAAAGAAAAGAAATCAGGGCAAGAGAATGGCTGCAAAATTCTATGAGAATAAGTAGCGATGGGCGGCAGCTCTAATTAAAAAGAGGAGAGAGATAAGTAAAAATGAATGGTAGAAAATTAGTGCTAAATGGGTAGCAAAGAAAGAGAGGAGAAAGAGGGTAACTCAAATAAAAGAAATAAACTATGAATAAAAGAGAAAAAAACATGTAGGCTGGGAGAAAGAGAAATTAGGAGAACCAAACGAAGAACCTACTCAATCCATAAACAAGGTAGTGAAGGGTGGTTTCAATTTGAACATAGGTGGTTTTTGGGAAAGGTGGTCTTAATATCTAGCCCTTGATCTTATTCTTGATCAAATGGCTCATAAAATTCCCACAAACCATCCAACCTTTGCCCAAAGGTTTTTATGCCCTTCTTGTCTTCTTTACTCTTTGGATTTTTGGTAAGCTCCTCTCTTTGTCCAGCACTTGTACCTTTGTTGCAGTTTTTTGCAGGCCGTTCTTTTTCCTGTGATAATTCTTCTTTGATTTGTTGAAGCTTTAGTAATTCCCAAAAATCAAACCTTTGGGCTTCTTTGCACTAAGTAAATTGCGTAAACCTTGATTTTTGAATTTTTCTTCAAAATCGTTCTCCTTGAGTGGTCTCCCCAAAGCTTTGATACCACTGTTAAGACCTTTAAGGCCCTTGGAGAAGGAATTCTAATTTCTCAACACAAAAAGTAGAGCATAACATATATTTGCACAAATTAAAAGCACAAACCTTAATAAACCAAATAAAATGAGTCTTACCAAACACCGAGCAACCTTTTTCGAGTGAGGTGAAAAATTAGAGCAAAACTTGGCAACAAACCCCAAAAAATTGGAATTAACTAGACAAACTTTTGAAACAGATCACGTCAATATCACTAGATTTGCACATCATCAAAACACAATATTTACATGTTAACCATAGAAATTTGAAATACTACACCAACTACATTTTTGTAATTGCAGGGAACATGACCCACTCTCAAGAAAAATATCGCCTGCCATAGCCCTTACTTTCTTGATGATTGAAGCAGATCAAATGCATGCACTTGTTCAAAAAAATTCCATAGAAATGTGTTGAGAAAAGGTGAGTAGAAGGGCACTCTTCGTGAACAACTTTTGATGTAACAAAAAAAATTTCATAGAAATGTGTTGAGAAAAGGTGAGTAGAAGGGCACTCTTCGTGAACAACTTTTGATGTAACAAAACCAATACTCGCTCTCCATGTTAACAAATTCATGTAAAAAATACAACCGTTAGTGCGTTAAAGGTTTAGGTATGTGATAAAGCAAGGTCTGCCTTCTCTTACTTTTGGACCCGCATCCTTTACCCTAAAGAGTATCTCTAAAACAATCATTAAAGTGAATGCTATGGCCTACTTAGCATAAGGCCGAATCGGTAACAACTTGAAAAGTATATTTTCCTCTAGTTTTGATTCTCTCTCTCTCTCTTCCTCTCTCCCTTTCATGCCAAAATGTGCAGCCTGGTGTTGCAAGCTTGCCCTATGAGCCTCTAAATTAATATTGGGTGTATTGATAAGATATGCTATAGGGTGGTATACATTTAGTCTACAAGAGAGAGAAGCTCTTCTAGATCTAAAGAGATTTGTGGCACAACACGTAAGAAGGAGAAATACATAGTTCAAGACATGGGAAGAGAGTTGTGAGTTGCAGGGTATCACCTACAGTAAGGCATTCGGCAGGGCCACGGCTCTACAGCTTCCTATGTGTCCAGACAAAGAAGACTGTACTGATGTATGCAACCCCTTACCTTCTTACCTTGCTAGTATATAAGGCTAAAAAATGGTCAAATGTAAGACAATGTTGCAAGTTTACATTCAACATAGAGAACCAATCAACAATGGCAACACCACATCTGTCCGAAAGCCCCCACTCTCATAGTAATCATAAGGAGAGTGATGTATGACAACAATCCGCTGCCATATCTCTAGATCTTATATACAGAAGTAACGATCCACCCAACCAATAGTTTCCCCTACCACATAAGGTGAAAAAATATATCAAGATTTTATTGTATTTGCAAACTGCATTTCACCCCAAAACCCACGAGGAGGAAAATAGAACTTAACACACGTGAAAAATATCAAATGTATTTCTTCCATAAAGTCAAAGGGCATGTGGAAAGAAGGGTAATGAATTGATTGGAGGTGAGCAAGACTGCAAATACATAGCTATTGTAGAGATCCTCCTACACATAGCTCAAACTGCTATAAATGCTTGAATTGGATTAGTAATGGCTTTACAATATGGTATGTGCAGCTCTTTCCTTGATTAGTGCTCAGCTTCTTGCAACTTTCTGTAGATCTTATAGCATGCTATTCTCTTTTATACTGAACACACTCTCCCTCCTTCTCTCTCTCCCTCTCTCACATGTAGTACTAAACCAAACACACGCTTGCTCTTTTGCTCTCTCACACGAGGTGGAGCTTAAGGAAGGGGAGATTCTGAGAGCCCCGAAGCATCGGCTGGAGAGCTCTTGGACCTTCTAGTACGTTGAGCGTAGAAGTACAATGGATTGGAACAAGGCAAAGCGGAGGATAATAATGGCTTGAAAGAAGGTAAAGCGGAGGAAGTAATCAACAATGAAATGATAAATGGAGCAGTGGGAAGGCTTTACAATACAGAATCTAAGCCATCGAGGACTTCTAGTCCTAGTGCACTCCAAGAGACAATGATTAGCGCGGCCTCCTCAGGCCATAATGTTTTTTTGTATGAACACTGTCTCTTGGAGTGCACTAGGACCAGAAGATAGGCTTCCTTAGGCCACATTTTTTTTGTATATTTCTTTTTGAGGACATAATTTTTTTAGTGGTTTATACAAAAAAAAAACTTGAGGAGGCCGCGCCTGCGCAGCCTCCTTAGGCCTTTTTTTTTTGGTATAAACCACTAGAAAAATTATAGCCTAGTATATATATATATATACAAAAAAAATTGTGGTCACCACATCATATAAGACCCATCCTTTTTCATAAAATTTTTAGTGGTTTATACAAAAAAATATGGAATATTTTTTGTATAATTTTTTTAGTGGTTTATGAAAAAAAAGGCTTGAGGCCGTGCCAACGTGGCCTCCCTAGGCCATATTTTATTTTTGTATAAATTATAAAAAATATGGAATATGGGATATTATTATTTTTTGTATAATTTATATAAAAAACAATATGGCCTGGAGAGGCCCTCAAGAGGCCATATATTTTTTTGTATAAACTATACAAAAAATAAGGAATATTTTTTAATAAATTTTTTAGTGGTTTATGCAAAAAAAGGCCTACGCCGACGCGGCCTCTCTAGGCCATATTTTCTTGGTATAAATTATACAAAAAAAAAATATGGGATATTATTATTTTTTGTATAATTTATACCAAAAAAATGGCCTGAGGTCATATAATTTTTGTATGAATTATATAAAAAAAAGGGCAGATTGCACGTCATTGGCGCGGCCTCCCTAAGCCATATAATATTTTTGTATAAATTATACAAAAAAAAATATTGGCAGACTGCTCGTCATTGCCGCTGCCGCCGTTAGTATCATCGAGGCTGTGTACAAAGCCCACTGAAATTAAATTGTTAAGCAGTTTGGGTAGCTTTTTGCCATGGCTTCCCCCTCGCGCCTTCCATTCTATGAAGGTTCTGGCATCCCCAACTTGTTAGAACGGTGCCCTTTTTAGGAAAATGTTGCTTTTTCGCTTTGTATTCCTTTGATTATTGCTGCAGTAACTCTGGCATTCCATGGTTTGAGGGGCCCTCTACTGCTATTCGTCTAGACTTCCTGCGCTTCTCTGTGTTTCACAAACATTTGATCTCAGGACTGCATATGTGAATGACTGATGCGTGCATGGACTCTTACATGGAATTTGGACACTATGTAGGCTAGACCAATGCTTTGTGCATGTATAGCTTCCCGAGACCTTGACTGGGCCCTCTAGGCTCTCCAAGGTAATTACTAGCACCCCTGCAAGAAATTACAAACATTGCTCTGCAGAGCTTATCATTAACTTGGTTTTCATGGCCATAGTATTAAATATTGCTCTACAGAGCTTATCATTAACTTGGATTTCATGGCCATAGTATTAAATATTTAGTGGGGAGCTCTAATTGAGTTATAAGGAATCGTGTGACAGTCCAAACTTAGTGCGACTTTGTCTTGAATAGGTGGTTTGCCTAATAACTTTGCAGTAAGCATTATAATATCATTACATAATTCTGAGTATACAAAGCTTGCATTTGAAGTTTATGCTTTCCGAAATCCAGAAAGCCAAAAGGTTTCTCGGAAATACAGAAAGCCAAGAGTTTTCAAGAAAATAAATTGAGTATATTTTAGAGAATTTTTATCTCAAATTTCATATTTTTTTTCTAACTTTTTTCCAAGCTTTTTTGAAAGACTTTCAAAAGCTTTTAAAAAAAAGAAAAACCCTTAAAATCTTGAAATAAAGCTTTTTTAAAACTTTAATCTTTAAGCTTTTTTTAAAAAATAATTATGGGGGGGGGATGATTTTTGCCCACAGGCTGCGCTGCAGCCTCCCCCTCTCCCTTTCCCCCCCCCGCGTGCGCCTTTTGAAAACATGTCATGAGAATATATTTTAAGTCCTCTATAAAAATATTATTCATCCCCTCTTGAGTAATTTGGGGACGCCTAGATTACTCTTGCGTCATGCCGGCTAGGTTAATATTGTGGGTGACACCACTATAAATATTAATACGTGCGGTATATGACGTATGTTTGAGGCCACCTATGATTATTTCAGTTAGGTTTGTATGGCAGGATGATTCCTGGGGTACTTACGCCTGGTAGTCATGAGTTGGTGATGATTTGTGCCTGTCTAATATTTATGGAATTAATTTAATAATTAATTGGGCTTATATTTTCAGGTGATGAAGACTATGGGAATTGAAGAGTTTACTTTGGAAGAAATGTCTTGGATCATCACATTTCATTTTTGGCAAGCATAGTAGCTTGTAATCTTATTAAATGATTTTTCCATTTTGAACATTAGGAAAGATACATTTATTTTTGTGGAATTTATTAAAGCCTATTGCTTTACCCTAGTCCCAATTTGACACTCTATTTTTGTTAAAGAAGAGTGCCGTGCTCTCTAAAAAGCACATCTTGTATTTTGGGGGCTATGGCCTAATTTTGGTGAAAAGGAAAGCTAATAAAGAAATACTCTTGTGTGGGGAGAGGCCACGCACAAGAGGGGGGAAGATTGCACCCAATATGGTCTTTTTGGAGCTAAGTATTTTTGTTTAAGTGTTTAATTTTTCAATTGCTTTGATTTAGTTGAAGCTAACAAGCAATGGTTTTTATGATTGAATTAATTCTCTATCTTTCCACAATCAATTCCTAGAATAAGATTCCGGTTGCAGTGGTATCAGAGCTTGGGCTAGGAGATTTGTGGAGAAGGTAGGAAAGGGCTTCAACTTCTCAAAAATCAAGAAAGTGCAGGAATTTATCCAGTGGACAGAAGGGTGTTTTGCAGGTCTTTACCCAAAGGTCAAAGATTCAAAACTAGATCTACTCTCAAACCCACTCACCACCCTGCAAAACCATCCTCTTTATCAAAAAGTGGTTTTTCCAAATACTCTGTGAAATCAAAATCTGACCGTATGGATGAAATCCTCATAGCCAAAAACCTCACGGGTAACTCTCAGAAATCAGAAAGCTTCAAGGTTGAGCAAATCTATAGTGGACGGGGGAGATAAATCCATGCAAAAACCATATTATAAATCTCCATAATCTTTTGGAACAAGGGGCGTACGGCGGCAGCCTGCCGACGCAAAAGCGTGGAGAGGAGAAATTTTTTTTAAAAAAGAGCTTAAGCCATAAGCTCTAATCTCCATAATCTTAATCTCTTTCTTAATCCTAAGTTTACTTTTTCCAATCCCTATGCAAGTCACATCACTCCTTTTTCAACCTCTACTTTTCCCAATTTCCAAATTTGAGGAGAAATTCAAAGGTTTTCCAATTCTGAAAATTTCTGGGTGCAGAAAAGTGATTTACAGGTTTTAAAAAGCTTGGAAATTGCCTAGAAAAGGCTAGAAAATTCCGAAATCGCTTCTAAAAAATTCTGAAAATTTCAGAAAAAATATTACAGAGTTTGGGCAAGGTTTACAGGACTGTTTCAGCAGGTTTCAAAGTGCAGAAAAATTATTTCATCAACAATTCGACTAGCCCAAGACTCTCGAATCACGCGGAATCGTTCGGGATTTGTTTGAGGCGACGAGAATTCAATTCAGCCATTGAACAACGTCTTGTTCAGCTTCAACCAAGATCAAATTGCGGGAGAAAAATAAGATAAGTACTCATTTTTGCTTTATTTATTTACATCAAATAAAGTAAAATTTTATTTATCTACATCATTTGCACAAGCACTATGGCCGATTTGCCTATCTCGCCATCAATTCAAGAGCAACTCCTTTCTTTACAACATCAAATTGTAGAAGAAAGAGAGAAGCGTATTGAATTGGAGAGACAGCTCTCGAATCGTAGACGCAAGCGTGACTCTTCACTATCTTTTGATGATGAAGATGACACTATTCAAAGGGCTGTAAATGCTACATTACAAGCACAAAGGTCACAAAAAGAATCCAAGATTAGTCGGAAAGCTTTCACATTTCAAAATTATGATGGAAAGAAGGATGCTAGAGTCATTTTAGCTTGGCTTAGTCAACTAGATGACTATTTTTTTGGAGAAAATTTTTCAGAGAATGATAAGATTAAATGTGCAGTCAATCATATGGTAGACAGTGCAGCTTTATGGTGGAGTGTAGTTAAGCAAGGTCGTGACAAGCCAGATTCTTGGAAAAGATTTCAACGGCTGGTTAAAAAGCACTTTTTACCCTCACAATTCAAGTCCAAAGTTAGGCACCAATGGGACACTTTGCATCAATTGGAAAAGGAAACTATGTCACAGTATGTAGAAAAGTTCTGGAATACTTTATTACAGGTGCAGGTTGTCGATAGAGTTAGTGAGAAGGATCAAAAAAGGAAGTTCATATCGGGCCTTAGATCTACTATTAGGGCCGATGTGAATATGTTTCGACCTCATTCACTATCTTCTGCAATATCCTTGGCAACTAATTCAGAACGTAAAAATGGTTTTCCTAAAGAGCCTAAAGCACATGAGGGTACTTCTTCTAAACCATTTACTAAATCTTTTTATGCTTCAAAGAAGATGTATAAACCAGGTTATGACAAAGGCAAGGACGAAGCTAAAGGCAACATGAGTACCAATAAGAAAGTCAATGGTGGCAAACCGAAGATATCTCCTATCAAATGTTTCAAGTGCCACAAAGAAGGTCACATAGCACCGAATTGTCCGGAGCGTACCAAGAATTCAACACCAGCAGCAAGCAGCTCGAGTCAACATGATTGAAGAAGACGACAATGAAGAAGAATCATTCGAGCAAGAGGGTAATTCCGATCCGGATTACTCAGAACAAGAAGGTAAACCTCATGTTCATTCTTTGCTTAAAATAAAAGGAACGATAAATGGACATGAAGTTCTTATTTTGCATGATGATGGTAGTACACATGATTTCATTTCTGAAAAGGTACTTAGAGCATTAAATCTTCATTCTTTACCTACGCACTATAAAGTCAAAGCAGCATTTACTGGAACAAAGTATAATTGCATGCAAGTAGTGAAAGATTTGGATTTATGCATCAAACCTTTAACAGAAAAGAGGGATTTCTTAGTTGCACCTTTACAAGGGGTAGATATAATTTTGGGTATGCCTTGGAGACACAAAAACAATCCTATTATAGACTATGACACTCATAGTATTTCTCTAAGGAAGGATAATGAAAATATTATCCTCCAGTGTTAAGTCAAAGGAGAAATGAGTCCTTTGTTGAGTCACACTCAAGCAAAGAGAGCTCTAAGAAAAAGAGACAAGACTTATATGGTATGGGTTAACCAGCTTGATGCTGAGTTGGACACATCCAAAAGACCAAAGTTTGATTCTTTTATCTCCAAATTTAGTGACTGTTTCATGGAAGATCTGCCTCCAGGATTACCTAAGTCTAGGCCTCAGGATCATAGCATTGATTTATTGCCTGGAAATTCCCCGCCTTGTAAAGCTCCCTATAGAGTCAACAATTTAGAGCAAAGAGAAATCCAAAGCCAAATAGAAGACTTGCTAGAGAGAGGCCTTATTCGACCTAGTAGTTCACCTTTTGGAGCTCCAGTACTTCTTGTTAAGAAGAAGAACGGAACTTACCGAATGTGTGTAGACTATCGTGCATTGAATAAGATAACTATCAAGAACAGATATCCTATTCCTAGGGTAAATGATCTTCTTGATAAGCTTAGAGGATCAAAGGTCTTTAGCAAGATTGACCTAAAGTCTGGGTATCATCAAGTTCGTATGACTCAATCTGACATTTTCAAGACAGCTTTTAGAACCCAAACTGGTCATTATGAGTTTTTGGTTATGCCATTTGGTTTGACCAATGCTCCAGCTACTTTCAGCCGTATGATGAATCGTATATTCCTTAAGTTTCAAAGTTTTGTTATAGTGTTCTTTGATGACATTCTTGTTTTCAGCAAGGATCGACAAGAGCATGAACAACACTTGGAACAAGTGTTCAATCTTTCGAGAGAAAATGAATTGTATGTCAATCCTGAAAAGAGTTCTTTCTTTCAAGAGGAGATTGAATACTTAGGACATATAGTATCGGCCGAAGGAATTCGTGTAGATCCTAAGAAAATTGAGTGTATTGCTTCTTGGCCTACGCCTAGAAACATACATGATCTTAGATCTTTTCTTGGCTTATGTAGTTATTATAGGAAGTTCGTCAAGAATTTTGCTTGTATTGCCAATCCTTTGACTGAACTCCTTAAGAAAGCTACAAATTTCAATTGGACTGAAAAGCAAGATAAATCTTTTGCAACACTCAAGAATGCTTTAACACAAGCACCAGTTCTTACACTACCTGATTTTCAAAGACCATTGGAGCTGTTCTTATGCAAGACAACCATCCTATTGCATATCAAAGTAGAAAGCTTAAGCCTGCAGAGCAAAATTATAGCACTTATGACAAGGAATTAGCAGCAGTAGTGCATGCTTTGAAAATCTGGAAGCATTACCTAATGGGCTCTGAATTTCTTATCAAGACAGACCAACAAAGCATTAGGCATTTGCTTACGCAACCTCTTATTTCAGATAGACATATCAAATGGGCATCTTTCATTCAAAGTTTCCAACCTATGATTCAATATCAACCTGGAAAAGAAAATGTTGTTGCCGATGCTTTGAGTCGAAGACCAAATATCAACAACATTTCTATAATTGAAAGTGAACCATTTGTCCTCATGAAAGAAACTTATGAAGTTGATCCAGATTTTTCTCAAATATGGATTAAATTGCGTGAAAACAATTGGACACCTCAAGGAAGTTATTCTCATAATGATGGCTATCTTTTCTTTGAGAAGAGATTGTGTGTTACTCAACCTTATAGACAACTTGTCTTGGAAGAGATGCACCAACCACCATTTGTGGGACATAGAGGAGTTTCCGCAACACTTCAAGTAGTTTCTCGAGAATTCTATTGGCCCCATTTGAAGAATGATGTAGCTAAGTTTGTAGCTGAATGTAACATTTGCCAAACAATCAAAAGCTACAAAGGCAAAGCTTTAGGATTGCTTATGCCTCTACCTATTCCTGATAGACCATGGGAACAAGTGTCTATGGATTTCATTACTGGCTTCCCTACTACTTCCAGTCACCATGACATGATTTGGACAATAGTGGACAGATTTAGTAAGCAAGCCTATTTCATTCCATGTAAAAAGACACTAACTTCTCAGCAAGCCGCGAACATATTTGTTAAGCAAATTTTTGTTCATCATGGTCTACCCAAAGTGATAGTTTCTGATAGAGATTCTAAATTTTGTGGTCACTTTTGGGTTGCTCTTTTCTCAAACTTGGGCACTAAGTTAGATTTTTCTACGGCTTTCCATCCGGAATCGAATGGACAAACCGAAGTTACAAATAGCACTATCTTAGATATGCTTAGAGCCTATGTTTCCCAGCAACCTAGTGCATGGGATAAGTACATACACCTACTCCAATTTGCTTATAATAATACTCCAATTTGCTTATAATAATACTCCTCATACTGCTACTGGTCGAGCACCATTTGAGATCATCTATGGAAGAGCATTGCCTATTCCGGCTACTAGACTCTCTCATAAGATTGAAGTAGCCGACCAATATGTTAGAGACTTTGATCGCATTCTATCTGAAGTGCGTGATTGTATTCAAAGAGCTCAAGAGAAGTATACATCTCAAGCAAATAGGAAGCGTAAAGATTTTTCATTTCAAGAAGGTGATTATATACTTTTGAGAATTGAAAAGCGTCGATTAAAGAGTGTGGAAAAATTCCCTGCAGTGAAGCTAGCGCCTAGATATTATGGGCCATTTAAAATCCTTCAAAAGATTAATGATGTGGCCTATAGACTAGAGCTTCCATCTAATTGGAATATCCACAATTCTTTTCATATCCATGTCTTGAAACCTTTTTGAGGAACACTTCCTACTCACCCAACATATGAGGAACCACCTCTTATTGAAGGAGAGGAAGAAGTATTAGTTTCTGATGCAATTATTGACCAAGAGATAACAACAACAAGAACAGCTAATCAATACTTTAAGTATCTTTTGACTTTTAAGAATCATCCACAAGAAGATGCTAAATGGATGGCTCAGAAATTTTTCCGAGTTTACCCTGAAATTCTTCATTCTTTTCAAACCCAGCAAATCCGCAATTGAGGACAATTGCAAACTCAAGCAAGAGGGATGTCATGAGAATATATTTTAAGTCCTCTATAAAAATATAATTCATCCCCTCTTGAGTAATTTGGGGACGCCTAGATTACTCTTGCGTCATGCCGGCTAGGTTAATATCATGGGTGACACCACTATAAATATTAATACGTGCGGTATATGACGTATGTTTTAGGCCACCTATGATTATTTCAGTTAGGTTTGTATGGCAGGGTGATTCCTGGGGTACTTACGCCTGGTAGTCATGAGTTGGTGATGATTTGTGCCTGTCTAATATTTGTGGGATTAATTTAATAATTAATTGGGCTTATATTTTCAGGTGATGAAGACTATGGGAATTGAAGAGTTTACTTTGGAAGAAATGTCTTGGATCATCACATTTCATTTTTGGCAAGCATAGTAGCTTGTAATCTTATTAAATGATTTTTTCATTTTGAACATTAGGAAAGATACATTTATTTTTGTGGAATTTATTAAAGCCTATGGCTTTACCCTAGTCCCAATTTGACACTCTATTTTTGTTAAAGAAGAGTGCCGTGCTCTCTAAAAAGCACATCTTGTATTTTGGGGGCTATGGCCTAATTTTGGTGAAAAGGAAAGCTAATAAAGAAATACTCTTGTGTGGGGAGAGGCCACGCACAAGAGGGGGGAAGATTGCACCCAATATGGTCTTTTTGGAGCTAAGTATTTTTGTTTAAGTGTTTAATTTTTCAATTGCTTTGATTTAGTTGAAGCTAACAAGCAATGGTTTTTATGATTGAATTAATTCTCTATCTTTCCACAATCAATTCCTAGAATAAGATTCCGGTTGCAAAACAAGAGAGAGGGATTCCTCTCTCCTCTTCTCCATTCAATTCTCTCTCCACCCCCTCCTTCTTTGTTTTAACAGAGAGGAGGATTAAAGATTAATTAATCTTTTGATTAAAGAATTTAATTAAACCAAGCTTAATCATAATTAAAAATTAATTATGATTAGTGTTTAATAAAATTGTGCCTATTAAGAGACGTTCACAATACGACAATACGGGCGAGAGAAAAATAGAAGAGAAATTTAGATTTGAGAGACGAAGAGGGTCCCAGGTACACGGGAGAGCATTCCATGCACCAACATGCTGTCCCTACTGCATTTCAGCAGAAAATCGGTAGAAAATAGATAGAATATCTGTGAAAAACTCGCAAAAATGCATAAAAAATATATTTTTAACCATAAAAATACTCTAAAAATTTCTAAAAAATTAGGAAAAATTTCTAAAAAATTAGATTTTTTTTAAAAAAATTATTAAAATTCAGGGAATCCATTCTATCAAAAATATTCACAATAAAATATGTAATATTTTAGTAAAACTTTCCATAAATGCTTATTTTAAGCCACAAAAAAAAGAAACAATAGCATTAAACTCACGGAATTCCTTCGCAATGTCGATTCGTCCATTGAATAGTAGTAACACGCGTTTCAACTGCCATATCGATGATCCACGTGTAAATCATAAACACAAATCAATAAAATAATATTTTTATTTAGTATTTATTAAAATTTACTTAAAAAAATCAAAAATTACAATAAGAAAGAAAAAATAATAACAATTAACTATTGATTGCTCTGATACAACTGTTAAAACCTTAAGATCTCTCTAGATAATTGTTATGCATAAACATGCATAAATCAGGTGTATAAACTCATCCACCTGACCACCCCGAGCCCAAGGAGATGCACAAATGAATTATAATGAAGTACATCATACCTTTACCTTGATGTCCCATACCATCAAGAGGTATAACTCCAATCCAGTAGCATGTTGCTATAGTGTGAAATGGTAGGTGAGTAGATATAATCCTCTATACAAGAGAACATCATATCATAACCTAGCCTCGAGATAACATAGCCTTAGCCTCTCTTGAGTGTGCCCCATGTCCCTATTATATAGGAGGGCCCTCAAGTGACTCTTGACTCTCCATTTTCCATGTGTGACCCTTGGATGCCTGACCCTAACCTTAACCCTTAAGGTTAGTCCTAACCCATGTTCCACTAGAGCTTGTTCCCATGCTCCCATGCTCACAAGTCTAATGTGGGTTAGCCTCCTAGTATATGCACACATAATGTGCATATAACAACGTGTCTCATGATTCTGCCAAAAATGATACATTATTAAATTCCTATTTGATTTCGTCAACGAGATCTTAAGACTTAAACAAGATAATCGATCTTATTGGAGATCTACGACATATGTCCGAGGAATAGATCTTGTTTCTTCAATTCGTCATATAATAAACAAATTACTTATATAACTGAGAATTTTCCACAAAACATTTCTTTATTTATATAAAGGTTGCAATATGTACATAGAGCAACGTGGCTCCATAAAATCAAAACCTTTGTGGTATAAGCATGAGACGGCGATACTGGGCTATTGACATGCCGCGATACAATTGTTCCCTTACCGCTAAAGATGCTACAATCTTACTACTTGGGATAAAACATCTAAGAAGTCTATAAATATGACAAGAAAGCCTAAAATCTCGAGGTGTGGAGTGATATAGGATAACACCGCGAACCACCTTTAGCCTCAAGAGGACCATGGCTAAAGAGATATTCTTTCTCAGTAGTATCAGGCGTTGGTTGCAAGAGGTGTGGACATAGTGCCCTGCATGCCACTTATGCTGCCGTCTCTCAGCTGGGTCCGAGAAATATAATTTCTCAAAATATTTTGTAAGTCTTACTCTGCCCGTTCGAGTCATTAGTAGAGGAGAGGATATGCTCAAAGGCGAAAGCGGTCATATCCTAAGACTGAGTGAGATCGGGAATACCAGATAAACATGGAACTTCCATCTATAAAACCAAATTTATGGATTAAAAGTCTTCATTAATAAAGCTTAAGGAGTGAAAACACAATACGTAAATGCTCTTTCTGAGTTTTTATTATAAATTTATGATAAAATTCGTTTTTCCTTCCTAGCTTTTAACAACGCTCTGATACCAGCTGTGAGACCCCCGCCCCCTCCGATTGCCCCATCTGGGGAGCGGTGGCGACGGAAGCAGTGTTGGCCTCTCGTGCGGGGTAGGGATTCACACTCGGGACGTCACCCACGAATATCCGGACAAGAGACTAGCCCAACATCGTACTTGCTTTTTGACACTTGTCAATGCCGTCAATTCCTAAGCGTATACTAAATTGCTAATGTGGCCGAGAATTGTTGTTTGATGCTAGTCAAGGATGTTTTGACATGCACTAACTAAGACAAAGGCCAAGGGCAAGTTGTGTTTGGGAAACTATTTCTATTGAGCCTTACATCAATCCTTTCACCATGAATTGAAGAACAAGTATCCTTCATATTTAAATCTATTTATAACTAAAATTAAATTTTTTTGTGGAGTTTTATTTGATTGAGAAGCCTTCCCACCATGCTATTGTGTGTGTCCTATTCCATGCAAAATATTGGTTTATAAAGCCGGCAAAGCTGGCCAAGATACTGACTTTAAAAAAAAAATCAGTGACCCACTCTGGCAATCGAAACCATAAAAATAAAACTATAACACTAAATGGAAAAAAAAAAGGGCACGCCTGATAAAAAAAATAAAATTAAAAAAACTGCAGCACAAGCAGAGAGCAGCTACATAGGTGCTCTCGACTTGTCATGTGTTAGCAGCCTAGGCAACATGCAGGCACACATGCAGACATAGTATACCTCTGTTTTGGCTCTCTAGTTTTGTCATGTGTTTGGGTCTTTCGAAGATGTTAGCTGCAAGCCGTGTATTGCAGGTGCTGTGTTTCTTCCTTCTATCATCTGCTCAATATGTAGTAATTGTCACCTACGCTGCAGCCACTAATGTCGGTGATAATCCTTCTCTGCTTGAGTTAAATGCGGGCCTCAATCTGTCTATGCGCGCATCCTTCCCAGCAAGTGGCCATGCCATCTCCCAAGACCTTATGTTTACTGCAGCCATTCCAGCCTATGGCCAGGGCATCTTCTTCCCTATTCTGAGCTCCCCAGGCTTCAACAGCTCCAATTCGTCTGAAAGCCTGGGTTTTTCTGTTGGTTTCTTCTTCTCAAATTTAGGTTCTTCTTTTTTATATGACATCTACTTGGCTGTGTGTGGCGGGCTATCAGGCAACTACTCCGGCTTCACTTCCAACATTTACTGAAGAGGAAGTGATGACGGGTTCAATTATGGTCTGTACTATCCATGGACAGGTGCTGATGGCTATGCAGTGCCAGTGTGGATTGCCAATCTGGATAGTCCTCTTATGTCTGTGAATTCATCTCTGGTGGTCGTGGAGCTTTCAGACGCGGGTGCGGACACCAGCAGCAAAGAGTTGCAGCTGAGGGATCACAATGGCACGGTAGTATGGTACTATGTAAGCAATGTTGGCATGATGGAGATGCAGGACACCGGAAATCTGATCATCTACGACACAAATGAGCAGAACAAATGTGGTATGGCAAAGCTCCACGCATCCCAGAGATACTCTTCTTCTAGGGCAAAACTTGACAGTGGGACAGGAGCTGAGAAGCAACGACTCCCACTACTTGGCTCGTATGGAAAAGGGAGCGCTTATACTATATTTCAATGCCCAGTTTATTCAGCAACCATCTCCGTTTTGGGTGATCCCTATCTTCTTTACCAATGTCACCAATGCTCTTGATCGCAATACACTGGTTTCTTCGTCACCATGCAGCCCAAATGATACAGCTTACAGCAGGCTACACAATTCCGACTTGAGTTTCTTCCTTGAGCCAGGACCCTGCAATAAATATGCCTCTTTCATCACGTCTGAAACATTTTATGATGGTGAGACCATGTCCTGGAGCTTTATAAAATCGGAAACGATGGGAGGCTATACGCCTACGTGGTTAAATCTAAAACTAGCCCACCCTCAACTGAACGATATGCAGTAGACAAGGGATACGGGATGAGCATAGCTACTCCAGAACCAGATGATCGTAATATTGCAGTATCGGTTCCATGGATGGGATACCAGGTGCTGCAAGCCCCTGCGCATGCCCGCGTTCCTCACCTGAAGAGATCGTGTTCTTTGATCCTACATATAGACACCATCGATTTCTCAAAAGGCTGCGCACACCATACCTCTCTGCCCAACTGCATTAGCGGTAATGAGCATATCAGCACCACAGATTTCCTGCAGTTAAACCAGACAGCAAGCATCTTCCTTTTCGGCGGATGGGCCTTTGCCTCCACTTCTGCGCCAGTGGAAGAATGCAGCAAGTCATGCTCCTCCAACTGCTCTTGCATTGGGTTTTCCTACCAAGCTGACACTTCTGCTTGCTTTTTTATAACCAATGAGATCACCTTGCTCAATGTAACGGACCAAAATTTGACTTCCATTAACAGCTCTCACCCTTTGAATGGCACCTGGGTGTCGCTGGAGATCTTTGCCAGTAATTATGTCACCTATTTGAAGGTTACATCTGCTCCCGAATGGCTGTTGCACGGGGCTGTGAGCAAGAAGAGTGATGTATACAGCATGGGCATGGTGATGTTGGAGATTGTGGGAGGCAGGAGGCCTTACGCTCCTCAGTGGCTGGAAGGGAGCTCTCGTGTGAAGCAGCCTCCCTTCTCCACCGCTGCCAACCATCAAGTGCTCTTACAAATCTCAACAAAGTCTTCATCATGCACCAAATTATCCTCATGGCCCAGTCTTCTTCTTAAGAGACTCACATTAAACATTGGATGAACGCTACATTCTTCTGGAAGCTTTAATTCATAAGGAACTGCACTAATCTTTCTAAGCACTTTGAATGGACCACAATATCTAGGAAATAGCTTAAAGCATGTTTCCGGCTGTTTTTACGATTTCAAAAGAATACATATGGATACTTAAGAGCTTACACATTTATTGGTGGGTTCTCCGACACCTCCTATGACTCATCCCTATCACTCCACCACTAGCAAGGTCTCTTTGACATAAACTTGCTCTCAACCTTTGTCGTGGATCTACCACTGTTGGGTGTAATGCCAAATGGCCACATAAGGTGTGGCTACCCGTAATCAAATGAGATGTCAAAAGGCACAAGTCAAAGGACATATCTCCTTATATCATACCTCATCTTGGGTACGTATGTAACCACCAACCTCAACCTGTAACATACAATTATGTGCTTTTGTCTATGAGCACTCTGAGCGTTAGAGAGAGGCTATGTAGGTGTTTACCTTTCTCTACACGGTATCAGATGGGTACCTTTCTCTACGACTCTAACTAATACCGGTACACCCAGCTACAAGCCTAATAAGTGCTCGAAACATCCATCCATAATTCAAGAGGGTTACACCCATGTGCGGGACAAGCCCCACTTAACGGGTGTGGGATGTGCACACATGACCCTGACATTCCTATGGTGCCACACTCAATGTTGTGTCCCGAATAAGGGCTCACAAATGACCAAGTGTCCAACCACAAGGCTTGCACTTATCCTTTACAGACATTTCCATAGTATCCAAGTACGGGATGCACATGACATCCCCTCATGCTTGATCGAAGCTACATTGCCTTCTAGTAATCTGTTTATAAAGTCGGATACTCCTAGAACAAATATTTATTGAGCCAAACGGCTTCATGCTTTGTTGCATGTGCAAAAGCTTTGGCTGTAGTGTTCCACAACGCTAAACTTGATTAAGAACAAGATGCTAAACAAACATGATTAAGATAGGGAGAGAGAAGAGAGAAGAGAGAAAGAGAGTTGGTGTTAGGGTTTTATTTGTATTATAGTACAAAAAGGTGACATGAATGTTTGTACATCTTGTAGACCCTTGGTCTACCCCATAGGGGTGACCTCTTGCCTTCTACATGCTTCTATTGACTTATAACTTCTTCAAAAGGTGTTATGATGCAATACAAATGATGTCTTGTGCTTATATACATTCATGGGCTATAGGTCGACCATATGGATAGATATCTTCCAGTATTTGGACAAAAAAAGCCTGTAAGTGGGTCGGCCTGCATGTAAGCTAGTCGGCTAGGTCCTCTTGCCCTGATGCGTAGCTGAAAGGTGCATTGAATGCTATTGGCATGCTACTACTACTGTAGATACCCATGCTAAGCCTTAAATGTTTTCTTAAACATGGATTATGCTGAATATATATTGAGATTATGTGTAAAATGCAGAAGCTTATAGATAGGATTATACTTTGGATAACAAATAATCAGCACCATGGATCCAAATGATTGCACAATGCAGTGGAGTTGAGAGTGCAAGAGAGAGGGGGAGAGAGGGAGGGAGGGAGAAGACAATAAGGCATAATACACCCGATTGGGTCCCAAATACCCTCTGCAGGGCCCCCACCAAGGATGGTTTGTTTGCTTTATTGAGTGATGAGAAAAAAACTCAACTCTGTAGATCTTCTCTTGGTTGTAGATTTTCACCCTGTAAATGATCTAATTCTTGACCTTCAATCTTCACCTTTGCTTGAGGAGTCCCCTTGGCTGTCCTGACCCTTGAATACCTTCATCACTTTTTTTTTTCTTGGGAAAAAGATCCTTCAATTAGCTAAAGAAAAATAGCCACAAAGGGCTAGATGCAATTACCAAGGGCTACATACAAACTCGCCTCATTTAAGGGCAGGAGTCAAATGATCGTGAGGGGAAGAGACGCTTCTCCTCCGGCTGGCCGCTCTATGAGGAGAAGGCTATCTCATACAGGGGGAGGGGGGGAACAACCACACAAGTGGTCTATAGTGTCAAATGGGGTCTCCTCCTCTATTTGGAAAGGGTCAGGCCTCCAAAATCGCAAGAAAGCTTCCCACCGCTTCCACATTCAATCTGAACTTCCCTATAACTTTTCCCACTGACCGCAAAGGGTGTGAATGATATCAACACATATTCTCTTGATGGTCTCCGCCGACAGAGTGTGAGTACCCTCAATGGCCTCTCTACATTTAGCACACCAAATGTGCCAGGCTGCTATGCTACTACACCTAGCACGCCAAATGTGCCAGGACTTCAGATCTCTCACCTAGCCCTCCCCCATCCTCATAAGCCCTGACCACTCCAACCTTTGTGGCCCAAGCGACAGTGCCCCATGTGATGATTCGCGATGGGTTGATGCCATGTCCATAGCAGAGATGTGGAGAATCCTTTACCAAATCTGGTGAGCCTTCGAGCAATCCCAAAGGCAATGTCTCTAAGTCTCTCTTGGGGGGGTGGCCATTGGTTGACCACACCAATTGCCAGCTAAGTACCGACCGCTAAACTCGTATGTGCCATCAACATCCAAATAAAGAGGGTGATCTTTCTTGGCAAAAATTTGTCCCATAGTCTCTTCTAGAAATCTGAAAGGAAATGCTATGAGAGTCCCTAAGACTGCCAATGTGTTGCCTACAGGTGTGCCATCTATCTCGGGCATCTAGATCCTGCGACCTAGCCGTGCAGTATACGCAAAGAAGGTAGCAGCTAGAGTCTCCTCCCAATTTGCTGGATCATGCCATATCCACTCTCCTGGATTCCACTATAGGTGCGTGAGAGGGTAGCACTTCGATATCCATAGCCGCCATAATCTCTCCCTGGCCACCTTGGCCACCGCCGATGCTGGATCAATATGCCATTCCTGTGCGTGAAAACCAATCACCCTCACCCTCTGCAAGGTGTAGCCACTAAAATCCTCCAAAGGAAGCCCAGATCTCTCTAGTCTGCCATGGGATCCAATAGAGAAAGTGAGCAGACCGCCACACTAGGATATTGTGCTGGTGGGTAAACACGACACCAGGGGAGTTAGGTCTAGGGGACTGAGCCACTCCTAAAGGATAGCTGAGTCAATGCCGATGCTGAGCCTATCTCTGCCCCCCCGGATCCTTGTCAAGCCTCTCTCCTGCACCTCTGGGGGTAACTACCTTTGGGCAATCCAATCTCGAAGAAACTTGGTTGGTCCCATGCTCAAGGTGCCCCAAGAAATGTGCGATCGGGCCCCTAGCATGTGGCCATTGGGTAAACAGATCAAGGGGTTCTAGACCAAAGGCTGCCAAAGTCGTTCCTCTGATGCAACTAGAGCTATTTGTCTGAGGGCCGGGCCCAAGGTGCTCCCAAGCACGAAGTAAGCTGGTTGCAAATCTATCCTCAAAAGCCAGACTAAAACCATGGGCTCACATCTCTGTGAAGATCCATCGGGTACTTTGCAACCAAGGTCCCCCAAGACTTGGAGTGTGGGCTGAAATCTGGGCCAACAGAAAATCCTTCTAGTGCTCACCACCGAGAAGGAGGGCTCTAACAATCAA
Source organism: Cibotium barometz (assembly GCF_041138505.1). Taxonomy (NCBI): domain Eukaryota; kingdom Viridiplantae; phylum Streptophyta; class Polypodiopsida; order Cyatheales; family Cibotiaceae; genus Cibotium; species Cibotium barometz. The sequence continues at coordinate 31,515,470 of NC_141079.1, read as the reverse complement.
CTTGCCCAACAGGGTGGGGCTCTAAATAGCTGGGTCAATGAGGCCTAGCCCCCCTCTCCGACAAGGCTGAATAATCACTTTCCATGCCACCTTGGCCTTGGCTGGCCGCCCATCACTTCCGGCCCATAAGAAATTTTGGATCAATTGTTGTACCTAGCCAATACAAACCTGAGAAAAGGCCCAGCATGAAGTGATGCACTACATGGTGGGTAGAAGTACCTAGTTTGCCACCACCACCCTGCCTACTAAAGATAGCCTTGATCTCCAATAAAGAAGCTTCTTCCAAATACTCAGAAGAAGCAGGGTGAGCTGCTGCTCAGGAGAAATATCAATGCCAACCTCGTATAGCTGAGATGTCAAATTGGAGTGCCCCTCGAGATCCACTGGAAATCCTCAACTGGTCGCTAAGTCGGGCCAGGTACTGAGCCTACCCAAAAACTAGACTTTTCCTAGTTGATCTATGCTCCTGATGCGCGGTAGAAAACCTTGATCTCCTCCGCAAATCTCTATAGATTCCCCACATCTCTAGCCAGGAAAGCTGCTATGTCATCTACAAACTCTGAGTCCAGCAGCTCCTATTGTGTGCGGAGGGAAGACGCAATCACTGAAGCTCGGTCTCTTGGGTGGAGAGAAAACTACTTATGGAATCAGCGACAAATAGGAAGAGGTAAGGTGCCAGAGGACAGAGGGGGAATCTATTGCCCACGGGATCCATGAATGAGAACCTAGTTGTGTCAGGCTGAGTAAAGTCCTGAGACTCCATGAATCCACTCCATGGGGAATCCCATCCGGTACATAGTATCCTCTAGAAAGCTCCAATCCACCCTATCATATGCTTTCTCAAATTCTAGGAGTAGCACAATGAGGTCCTACTACCGTATCCTAGCCAAAGTTGTCGCCTCTTAGAAGGTAAAGATGTTGTCCAGAATGCTTCGATCTTGAACAAAGTTGGTCTGAGTGTCGTGGATCAAGTCTAGGAGAAACGGATGAAGTCTCCTGCTGATGACCTTGGCCAAGATCTTATAGGCTATCTCTAGAAGAGTGATGGGTCTCCACTGCCGGATCTCCAATCTATCACCACACCCTCCTTGGGAATCAAGTGAATCAAGCCCTCTTAGAGCCTCACTAGCATGGCACCTCTGATCATAATCTCATTGAAGACAGCTCAAAGGCCACCATCCATAAGGTCCCAATGGCAAAGAAAGAAGGAGATGCTAAAAGACTTTCTAGACTATGCTATGCTGGTCGGTGAATGCAAACATGGGTTGGCCTATTAGATAAATCCCTCCATGACTTGTTTCTCATGCATATATTATGCATCTTATTTTCCCATGCTATGGCCACCTTGGTTATGTTGTCTAGGTTGCCTAGGGTAGCCACTTTGCTGGACTGGCTGTATAGCTGATAGTCTAGCCAAGCCATAAGGGCTAGTCGACTCGGCTACCCAGGCCATATGGGCTGGCCGACACGCTAGCCAAGGCCTTTGGGCTAGCCGCCTTGCTACCTAGGCTCTTCTAGGCCTCTGACCCTGACAGCATGCTATTGGGCATTGGCCATGGTCATTCTTGACCCCCCTTAGGGTGGCCTACAAGCGTAGTCACCGTCCAAAACGAAAACGTTTCAAAAATGGAAATGGGGAAACAAGTTTTTAGGGATGGAAATGGCCATTTCCTATGACAATATCACTTGGGAAATGAGAAACGGCCATGGAAACAGATGGGGTCCTGAAATAGAGAAATGCATTTCTAAGGACTGAAACGGCCATTTCCTGTGACTATGCCTACAAGACCTACCCCTTTCTTAGGCAATGGTGTCAAACCAACTTCTCGGGTGGCCCATAGGTTTGCCCCTTCTTGTACATGCAACTCCATGCAACTACCCAAATGCCTGGTATCTAGCCACAAGCCGAACACCAGAACACTTGTCATCATTCCAGAGGGTGATTCATTGTACAGGCTGACATTGCTTCATGTGCGAGACTTCCACACCTGACCAGACCATGTACAAGACTTGTACACCTGACCTTGGATCCTTAGAGTGGAACCCTGGCTGACTCGTCCCGGACTGAGGCTCGTAAGGGACCAGTCATTAGGCGAATTTTGGACTCAACTTTGGGCCTTTTTCCTCTAGAGAGAGAAAGGCTTTTGATAGGAAGAGAGCCACCGTAACGGAACTTTTGATAATTAGACATTTTTTATATATTCTTTATATGAATATATTGTTATTAAAGAAATACGAAATGCATTTGACCACACTTTATAATGTTAATATATATGAAAAATAGAGTGTTGTCAGCTCATTTAATAAATCTCAGCTCATTTAATGAATGGTTTTCAATCTAAAATTTTCCTCGTTCAGCTCATTTAATTAAAGTGCTTTTTTCCTCTAAAAATTTGAAATGTTCTCTTCGAAGTTCCTACGTCATTTAATGAATGGATTTCCCTCTAAAAAATTCGCACGTTTTGGAGGTTATCTCTTCTTCCATCTTCTTACATCTGCTTTTATTTTCTATTTGCTTCCATGGAAACCAGACGTCCTAGGCGTCCCTGCTCCTCTACTAGTGCTATTATAGTATACAACAGTTTTGATATGGATAATCAAAGGTGGATTCCTACCATAATCTCTATTGGTAGTTGGATTATGTTGCAGACTAGGAAGTAAAAAAAAACAAAGAATGAGTTCATCGACACTTACAAAGGCAGAGTTCAAGACTTCAAACTCTCTGACACAAGTAGAAGCATTAAGGAAGTCCTTATACATGCCTACATGCACTTAAAACTGCGTCTGCAATGTTTGCCTGATGGAATCCCACTCCATAGACCAAACTGTAAGTAAATGTTTTTACATTATGTTTATGTAATGTGTTTCATTTCTATACTTATGCTTCTCTTGTATTCGTTTTTATAGATATATATCCTTCAAACTTGGTTGACTGGCAGCCTATAGATAGTATTGTGGGAATCTTCGATGTTTTTCATGCATCTATGCTTCTCTTGTATTCGTTTTTATAGATATATATCCTTCAAACTTGGTTGACTGGCAACCTATAGATAGTATTGTGGGAATCTTCGATGTTTTTCATGCATCTATTGGTGAGAAGATATACAAAGAAACATCCAGTAGGTCTTTGGCAGAGAGAGGAGTTTTCTTTCATAATGAATTTTACACAGCACCTCATAGTGTTACAGGTTATTGATCTTTGAAAGCATTACCACTACCTTCATTTGATAGTCCAGAATGGCCCATACCATCAGCAGAAACAAGTGAGTGCTTTAGATTAAAGATATACCAAGATGTGCAGAGGTGTATAAGACCAAATGTAGCAAATCGTCAGGTAAAAATCATTGTCTTTATGCCATTGCATGTTTTTGTCGACTTCTTTTATGACGAGGAGGTCAAAAAACATTGTCAATGTTTTCTGTAAATCAGAGAAATGTTTGGATTTCTTAAGTCAAAATTGGGATGTGAAAGAGTTAAATGGGGTTACCTGCAAAATCCATAGGAAATCTATTGTCTGTAAATATATGATTGGCTCCCAGAATTTTATTTTGGCCTTTCATTATATGCGATGGCATTATGTCAATGGAAAACTTCTAGCAATTGATCAGGACTTGGAGGATTACATTGAAAATCCATTGATGTTATTAGAGGTATGGTTTGAACATGAGATGTTGACAGTACTCATATAAGGTCAAAAATCTCACTGCATTAAGTGAGAACAGACTTGGCAAATGAGGATGACCTACAAGTGCCTGATGATTATGTGTTCAAGTGCAACGACCATAAGGTATGTTATTCAATCTAACCTATGCCATAATCATTATTACTTATATACATTACTTTGAATTTTGGAAATAGGTACCAAGGAGAAAAGAAAGGACCATTCAATGTAAAGACATAACAAGGAAGCAAGTTTTCGTGTGGTGAAAACGACCATCACATAGAGATATTTTTGACAGCATATAGTTACATCAATCATGACAACATTTTGTATTTCTTAGAGCAATAGAAACTAAGACAAATATTCTACATTTTCTTATTGGATGTTTAAAACATTGATAGCATGTTCTCGTTTTTTCCTACAAAGTGTGCTATTGTGTGTGGGATGATTCTTGTTGTTCGGGCGGTGAGGCTTGTCGTTGAGGGGGTGCTTGCTCTTCGGGACGCTCTTGGGTTGGTTGCTCTTCGGGACGCTCTTGGGGGGCTGGTTGCTCTTCCGAACACTCTTGGGGTAGTTGCTCTTCCGGATGCTCTTGGGGTGATTGCTCGTCTAGAACTGAAGCTTGCTGTCGTTGTTGCAAGGTTGAAGCTTCCAAATTGACGTCTTCAGATTCATCAGATTCTGGAAGCTCGCAACAAACCTGTCGACTTGTGTTCGTGGGTACTGCTGTGGCAGTGGTCCTGGTCGCGGCCGTGGTGGAGGGGACACAAACGCAACAGGGATATTAGGCGGCTTGCTATGAATGTTGACAATAATATGCTCAATGGCCTCTTCCTTGAACAACCCTAAATCCACATCAAAGTATTCTGATAATCGTGGATTCTACAAAAAGTCAAAAAAATAGACATGTGCCGTCAAAGAATGAGGAAGGAAAGTAAGATATCATTCAAAAAAAGGAGCATGCCTACATTTTCTGTGGGTAACAAGAGAACTAAGTGTAGCAGCAACTTTGCGTTGTAGCACACCCTCCAACTGCAACTATGGCCATCCCGTTGCTCCGAGACTTTGTATCTCACAGTCCTTGTGTGTTCTAGTAGTGTGTCCTGGATTATGGCCTCGAGAGCAATTATTAGCTTTCTAACTGATCTGCACAAAACAATACTGTTGTCAATACTGAAAGTTCTCTAACTACTTCTCCTTCTCTCTCTCTCTCTCTCTCTCTCTCTCTCTCTCTCTCTCTCTCTCTCTCTCTCTCTCTCTCTCTCTCTCCAACTCGTTTACGATATATAAATACTGAATGTATGGACTTACTGTCTCACGGTGCCATGAAATTCTTCACCTGAATTGGCCAAGTAACAAGAATTGAGCTTAAGGAAAGAAGAGCTCGATACTCGAAAGGCAAAAAGAGATGAGAAATGTGAACCTATTTCAATCACATGGAAAAGAACCAGAAATGGTTATGGGAAGGAGTGAGGGAGAAATTCCAAACTTAGAGCCCATCAATGAAGAGACAAGAGCAGAGGAAGTGTTCGTAAACCAAGATGAAGGGGATAATCTACCGAGGGAAATGGGTGAAGTAGAAGACTGCCTATACACCAAGAAAGACATCGAGTAAATGATCAATCATCCCAAGTTCTTACATGACATGAAGCTCTTGATTCTACAAAGGCGTATTGAGGCTGCTAATGATGAGCCAGTTCAGAATGAAGTGGCCAGACCATCCTATAGACCAAAAATGCCTAAAAGAGCCAATGTTAGAAGAGAACGAGGTCTAGGTAGGGGGGAGTAGCTCCTCAAAGACCAAGGGCGGATCCAAATATAGATCTTAATGCGGTCACAAGGATGGATTCGTTGAATATGGTTACGAAAATAGACCAAGGAATGGTCAAGGAAGTAGGCACTGCTCTAGAATCCAAACCATCCCAAATGAAGCCACACATCATTTCAAAGCTCATACAAAAGTTATCTGGGATGGGGATCCGATCTAGTATGTAGAGATCTTTGAGTCCACATGTGAAACCTGTGGGCCAGTAAGTGATGTAACCATGATTTATGCCTCCTCATTGACCCTAGAAGGAAAAGCTCATCAATGGTTCTAAACCCTCAAGCTAGAAGATAAGATCAATTTCACGGCTCAAGAATATGTTTGTGCCAAGCTTCGCCAGAAGTGGCGACATATAGAGTTATGTGGCGTAGTTGCATAACATTAAACATAAAGAAATTGAGTCGATGCGAGACTATGTGTCCCAAGAATAAAGCACTTGAATTCAAGATGCAAACTACGGGAGAGGCTAACTGATGATCAATTATTGCCATGCTTCCGGAGAGGAGTTCGAGAGACCATAAAATGCATGATTATCTATTGTTAGCCCGAACGACTACTTTGGATGCATGTTGTAAGCTGGAAACTGAATATGAACACAATATACTGGAATTGCCATTCACATCATGAAATGGAGATTGTTCACGTCGTGAGATGTAATTGGTTCACGTCGTGAGATGCACTGAAATAGTTCATGTCGTGAACTATTTAGTGCTTCACGTCTGAAGCATTTTCTGTTAGTTCACAGATCACAATTTTGTCAGACCCGTGGTGTCATATATGTCAAGATAAGACAACCTTTTTTTAGCAAGGTAATCCTATGAATTGTGGCGATGATTTCAGGAACGTTTCATGCCGTGAGATTGCAGGAAGTAGTTCACGTTGTATCTGTTTTCTTGCAATTTCATGTGGAAAATTCCTACTCGATAGAGAGGAGTTTGTGTGCAAATTACCTATCTAGACGCTTCCAAAATGATTGTGCTAGGCATAAAGAATGTAATACGAGTTCAAAACACAACCAATAGCTCCTTATTTTTGAGATTTTTGTAGATTTTTTCAAAGAAACAAAAATAGAGTATCACCCTGCTCTTTCACGTTCACAATTTTCGTGAAATAAACATCAAAATTGAAAGGAAAAACAATGGAGCTTTCCTCTAAGGTCACTCCAATACACTCCCACACAACAAAAACAACCAATTTCTCACAAACTTTCACTTTCACTCAAACCTTATCCATTCATTCCATACACAATGCACTACAGAATGCAAAGGCAATGATGAAACTTATGTAATGGGAGGTGAAACTCAAAGAGGATGGAAGAAACAAAGGTGTTTCCCCGATAGTGGTGCCAAAAATGCTATGGGCTACCACACCTCCAAGAAGGAACTCAATGCATTCACCTTTGGAAGAAGCAATAGAGCACAACTATCGTAGGGAACTTATCAATGCTTCGTGCTTGTGTCCCTTGAGGTCTCCAAGCTCACGAGAAGCTCCAATCCTCCAAACTCCACCTCCACGCTATCACCATAGAGTCACTCACATCACCACACAAGGCAATCACTCTCTCTCACTTCTCCATACAAGCATACAAGTATAAAGAAGGCACATGTGCTAGATTAATCTCTCTCTCAAGACAAAAGCAAGAACTCTCATAGCACAAAGGGGAATTGTGTCCATTCATTATGAGAAAATGCCTTATATACAATTGGCCCTTATTCACACTTGGGTGCCCAAAACTTACTAACTAAGGCCCTTGGTGGTGGCCAATATCTCATAATGTATAACTTTTATAGTGCCTTTGCACATGACACTTATTAATGTCCTCAAATGGAGGAGCATATTTGTTAATCTAAAATGGGATTAACAATTCCACCTTCTTAGGGTCCATGCACGTTCCCTCTTTAAAAATACGATGACCCAAATATTATTATATTTACTTAGCTAAAAACGTGCATTTTCTTTCCTTCACAAATAACTTATTTTTTCTAAGAAATTTAAACACCAAGCACAAATGTTGTAAGTGTTCCTTTTTGGACTTACTATAAACTAGTATGTCATCTAGGAAAACTTTTGTAAACTTTCATAAGTATGAATGTAACACATTGTCCATCAGTATCATAAATGTTGCGACACATTTGTCAGGCCAAACAACATAACTAGGAACTAATAGTGTCCAAAATGAGTCCTAAATGTGGTCTTGGGAGTATCTTGTTCCCCTATCTTAACTTGGTGATACCCGAAGCTAAGATCAATCTTAGAAAAGTATCGCGTACCATTAAGTTGGTTAAATAACTCGTCAATGGATGGCATTGGGTATTTGTTCTTAATCGTAAATCTGATTAAGAGCATGGTAGTCTATCCACATCTACATAGATCCATCTTTCTTTTTTACCAATAGAATGGGTGATGCCCATGGTAAAGATCTTGGTCTTATAAACCCTTTCTTCATGTACTCGACTAGCTGTCGTTCCACCTCTTGTGCTTCGAAGTGGCTAATTCTATAAGCATGTTTGCTTATAGATCTCAAACTAGGGAGCACCTCAATGCTATGGCCAATGTCCCTAAATGGTGGAGCACCATCCAATAAATCATCAAGAAAAACATCCCTAAACTCTCATAATAAGAACTCAATGTAACTGCATACTTGTCAGCTTTTGATTGTCTTGGTTTTCCCCTTGGATTTTTGGTTTTGCTCACAAGATGACAAAATAGTATTTAACAAACATGGGTCTCTTCCAAGGTTGTGTAAGCTTTCATTACTTAAACCAGTTTCAACTCTATGGAAACATTAACTTTAACGCTTGCTTCATCGACGGAAACAACATTATCAACATATGTTAAAATCTCTAAACATTTTATAAGGCTTTAAAAACCCTTCGCTTTAGCCAAAGCCCATAAACTTTATAAGCTTTAATATCAAAGCTTGCACAAGATCTATGTTATTTGTAAAATCAAGGTTTTCAAAAGGGTTAAATTTTTTGACTTAAAGGCTTTTAAAACTCTCAGAAGCCTTAGCTATAAGCTAAGTTTATAAAGACCATAAAGATTTATATTCAAAGATTACAAGAGGGTCCATTTTAGGTGTAAATCTTCAAGCAAATTAAGCATCAAGGAGGATTACGAGAACAAGGGGAAATTTAAAGGATTTATCAAAGGGGTTACTTTTTGGAGATTTAATTAAGGGTTCAAGGGTAATTTGAGCATCAAGGTTCTCCACCTCTCGGGCTTCTTTAACATCTCTTTCTTAAAGCTTCCAAGACCACTTGCGAGCCTTTTTGACATTTGAAGTTGTTGATTCTTACTCCACAAAAATTGGTACAACATGCGACTTCATCAAATTCGAAGTACGACCATAAGTATTATTTCACACATTTTATTTTCTTGCTAATGAGGAACGAGGTGATCTTGGAGTGTTGAGCCTAAACTTGACATTTAACATATCATCAAAGAGACTTTTCAAGAACAAGAGAAGGATGTAAAGATGGCGTTGTCTTGGATTAGCCAACTTGATGATTATTTTTCTAGGGAAGAATTTTATGAGAAAGATAAGGTCAAATGTGCTATAAACCATTTAGTCGAGAGCGTATCATTATGGTGGAATGAAATCAAGCAAGGACAAGAAAGGCCAAATACTTGAGGAGTTCCAAAATCTCATAAAAAATAATTTCTTGCCACCTCAGTATAAAGCAAGAGCATGTTAACAATGGGACATGCTTCACCAACTTAACAAAGAGACTGTGTAAGTATACGTGGATAAGTTTTGGCAAGTTTTCATCTAACTTCAAGTCATTGAAAGAGTGAGATCGAAGGACCAAAATCATAAATTTATTGGTGGATTAAAGCCTACTCTTAGAGCAGAGATCAATATGTTTCAACCTCATTCTCTAACCACGACAATCTTTTTGGCTTACAAATATGAGTGAAAGAAATGGAGTTCCTTGGGATAACAAACTACCTCAAGATTCTCAAACTAACAAATTTAAAAATTTTGTTCCTTTTTGTAAGTTTGACAAGCATATTAATAATACCAAAGGTGTTGTTTCTAACAACAACAATAATCGTTTGGTGCTAATGACAATAACAACAACAAGGGCGATGACACAAACAAAAAGCAAGATTTTGCACCTAGAAATGTGACATGCTACAAATGTTAACAAAAAGGACATATTACACCCAATTTCCTAGAGAAGAAGAACTAACCAACTATATGAATCAATCATGTGGATGATGAATTCTCTCTCGAGTAAGAGGGTAATTTTGAACATGAGAATATTTATGATCATCCAAGTATGCCTAAACCCGTTTTAATAAAGAAAGGAGACTAAAGTCTGTAGAGATTAATCCTATGGTAAAGTTAACTCCTAGATTTTATGGACCTTTCAGGATTATTGTAAAGATAAATGACAATGCATTTAAGTTGGAGCTACCCTCCAACTGGCATATCCATAATTCTTTTCACATTAGTTTTTTGAGACCTTTTAGAGGACTTCGATCATCCTATATTAGAAGAACCACCTGAGTTGGTAGATGAAGAAGAATATCTTGTCCCTAAGTCTTGTTATTGACCATGAGACCACCACTACACACACATGAAATACTTATGTTAAGTATCTTGTGACTTTCAAGAATCATCCCATTGAATATGCTAAATGGATGCCAGGAACGTTTTTCCATTGTTACCAAAATCTCATCCATTCATACCATCCATGTAATTGAGGTCAATTGCAACCTGAGGGAATGCTAGTCATTCTAATGGCGACACCCATTATGTATGAGGATATCTTCTTTTTAGATGTGCCTTATATTTATATCCTTTTTCAAGATTAATAAGTTTAATCAATTATGTGCGCTAGTATGATATAGTTAGGATTAATGTGTTTAATCGGCTTTGTATGCTGACTAATATTATTTAAATGTAGGCAATAATTGAGTGTGGATTATTTGTTAATTATGGATGGAACATCTGTTGGACCACAATGAGATATTTAAGAAGACATCTGAACACCCATTATGGGTATTTATTTTTGCATTAATACTTTTGGAAGGAAACGGCCTCAAACTTGTGTACATACCAATTAGTATTTATACTTTTGGTAGGCCCAAGACTTGATAGCTATAGCTTGCTATATTTTTGGAAGAGCTTATATGCTCAAAAACTCAAAAATCTATTATGCTTTGTTTTTGGAGTTGTAAAAGCAAGCTTTTAGTACATATAAATATGGATGAGTGGTACGATGGGCCACACTCATCCAACCCTATCTTGTGTCGACGGTGATCTTTTTCTTATTTTCAACTTCTCTTGTTTATTTTATTTTGTTTATGTAAGGTTTTTTTTTTTGTGTTTGAGAAATTGAATTCTTCTCCAACTGTTATAAAGGTCCTGACACACGACACTCACGTCTAGTGGCTTAATGTTTTTTGTATAAAATGGGCTCATGGCTCACGCATAGTGGTTTATGCCTGGTGATTCATGCCTTTGGTGTGGCTCATGTTTGGTGGCTCATGGTGGCTAATAACTCATGCATGTGTGTGGTTCATGACTCATGCGTCTCATGCTTTTTTTGTATGAAATGGACTCGTGTTTTTGGATGAAGTGGGGCTTGGTAAGCTAGGTGGGAAATGGGACCTCGGACCTATGATAGGGTTTGTGAGTAATAATTGAAGTTAATGCTGTAATAAAATGAAATTTCCTTGGAATTTGAAGCTTGTACATATTTTAAGACACAATTTTTTTTGGGGACATGGAAGGTATGACCTTATAAGTCTTCAAGGTGGTTTTAATCGCCCAATATAGTACTACCACTCTACTCACGTCATGTCCTAGTCATCACGTCTAAATGTTCAAGTTACGTTTGGATCTGCTTACGTCACGTGTGATTTGCATATGACTGTGTGTGCTCATATCTCCAACCCGAGACCTATTTTTTTAGCTTTTTTTTTTTGGGGTTCCTTGTGGTTTCTTGAACTTGTGGTTTCTTGAACTTGATTGGGGATGTTTAATGTTCCTTATCCTAGAAAAGTGAGTTTATGCAAGTGGGCGAGTGTTCCTTGATTGTTTTTTTGTTGGTTTTATGTGCTGTAATGCTACCAATAGAAGTGCATGAATAATACAAAGAAACTAACTTCCACACCCTAATCCACACATTTTGTTATAGCTTATGTTTTTGAGGGAACGACACCCTTAATCACATTGCTAAGCAACCTCTTAGCTCAATGCCACCAAATCCTAGCCTCTTAGCTTCAATCCACACATTTTGTTATAGCTTATGTTTTTGAGGGAAGGACACCCTTAATCACATTGCTAATCAACCTCTTAGCTCAATGCCACCAAATCTTAGCCTCTTAGCTTCAATCTAATGCAACTAGCAAAAGAAATAGGGTTTCTCCTTCCAATCTTTGCAATTAGAATGTCAAAACCTACACTCAATCCTATCCATGCAAGTCACAATCAAACTAGAAAATCCAATAAAACACTAGCAAGCAAGAGAGCAGGGAAGAGGGAGAGCTCACAAGTATTGCAAGAGGGAATGAATGTGTATTACTTATCCACTATTTCTAGCCTTAAGCAAGCATATACATGAAGTTTGTGAATTTCCTATTTGGCATTAAGAATAGGGTAAGCCCACTTCATAAAGTCTAGTATCATCTTATGGGCTTCCGTATGATGGTGGCAAAGCGCCTTATGGTAGGATAGGTGGGTGCGAAACCATGTTAACTGGTGGAGTGGTTAACAATGGTTAGTTTATGAGTAGTTCCTATAGGTTATCAAGCTCCATTCCCCCAGTGATGGATGTGTATGTATCTCGTATTTGCCTTGAGATGATCTTTGATTAAGCCCTAGTTTGAGAAATACTTATTAACGTAGTATGAGCTTGAACCTTGTGAACTTAGTATGCTTTAGGTCATGTCCCTGTACATTGACCATGATTATTAAGTACGCCTCACCTGTTTGTGAACCTTGTGAATATAGCTAAAGGTGGTTTCTTCATGTAATGGGGGTTGGTGTCTTTCTATAGCTTGTGAACTCCCCCTTAGGCCGGTATAAAGTCTAGACACATTGTCTTTGATTAATGCCGGCCTATGCCTCACATCTTTATGAACCTTGTGAATATAACTAGAGGTGGACGACTCTTTTTTAGCATGACCTTGCTCCATGTAATGGGTGGTGCACTGGTGGTGTCTTTGTAGAGCTTGTGAACTCCCCCCCCCCCTTCTTAGAGTGGTATAGACTCCATAGAGATTGAAAGAAATCAAATGGAAATGTGAAAAGTAACCATGCAAAACACCACCATAAATACCTATGCTACATGCATGATGTATGTCTGTATTAATATTATTATGTTAATAAATGCTAATAATAGAAAGTTGTGAAAAGATTCTCTCTTATTTGCCAGTTGTTTTGCTTTTCTGATCTCACACAGGCCTTTTGTACTCAATAACTTGTCTTTGCCTATTTTGCAGTAAATCAAATGATATCTTCGGCATCTGACGAAGAGGAGAAGTATCGATCGATAATCTGCAGATGGGCACCTCGGATCTCGCAATTATTATCGCTTAATCCGTGTGTTAATGCCAGCCAGATCCCCTTTGGGCGATCGATACCTTACGTGTTGTGTGGATTGGAAAACTACAGCGTCCTCCGCAAACCCTAATCCGAGATCAAGCCTGCCAAAAACCTTAGTCAAGCAGAAACCCTAACTTTTGCAGAAACTCTCGTTGCAGAAGCCCACTCTCTGCAAGGACGAAACGCATCGTTCGCGCTGCAGAAACCCTAATTTCGGTCCTGCATAAACCATAGTTTCTGCACTTCTTAACCCCACATTTCTGTCCCGAAACCCTAGTTTATGAGACAATAAAGTGGGTTTCTTGTCTGTCTGAGGGCAGACTTTCCTTGTTAGCCCAATCGGACAAGGAGAAATGTCCAATCACAAGATCAAGGGAGAAGCAAACGTCCACCTACCGGCAAGAAGGGATCCTTACGAGGTCTTGAACGTGCCCCGGGATGCATCTGAACAGCAAATCAAGGCGGCTTACAGAAAATTGGCTCTCAAGTAAGCTCTCCTTTCATTGCCATTTCTGTATTGTTGAGCTTCTTGTGCTTTTTGTACACAATTAAATAAGATCAATGTGGCGCACAATTTGTACAATCTGTAAAAAATGGAGCATCTCCTGGAGGTTATAACAATAAAAAAATGAAATAGAAATGCGGGGTGAGGTGAGTTGAGCATGTGATGATGGATGGCAGACGTTGGGGATTTTCCTCCCTATGCCCATCTCTGAGAGAGAGAGAGAGAGAGAGAGAGAGAGAGAGAGAGAGAGTTATTACATTAAAATGTCTTCAAAAGACCCAATGGGTCTCTGAGACCAAAGTTTGAGTAGAGTTCCATGTGATACTGGGCCATGGAAGAAGACCAACGAAACTGAAAAAAAGTACAAAAAGATAGACTAGCTGTATGTCTATCTCATCATCATCATTGCATGTGAGTACATGTAAAAATACATGTGGAGGATACATCTCCAAGTCAGTACAAGAATTGGAGGGCTCATGTGGGAGTGATATTATCATTCTCATCCATCCTGAATATCTAGCATAGGTGAGTCTATGACTGCCGCGTGAGACTCACCAAGTCCACCCTTAGAGTGGGGGAGTATCTCTAGTGTGCTGGAGAATCTCCCCAATCTGGAGCTGTCATGTGGAGAGCTGTTGTGGACCTAGGGCCTGTGGACATCGAGTGCATTGTAGCTGGTGGGTGTGTTTCAGGGGGACTCCAGTGGACTGAGGTGGGACATGGGGGCTTTGGGGTGGATCTATATCATAGAGCTAGTGATGATTTGCTGTGAGGTGTTCCGGGGCTGGGCTTTGCTCACTCTAAAGAGTGCTGAATAAAGTCCTAGACAGGGGTGCTGAGGAAAGTCAGTGATCCCAGACAGTGGACGGAACTCCTATCGGAAGAGGCAATGGAATTTTCCCTGGATCTCATAAATACTAGGCATCTGCATTTGTAGTGCTCCTTTGTCTCGACCTCTGTGGAGCAGAGTTGATAGATCTTGTCCTCTCTGACAATGCCCTCTGCTCTAGATCTTATAAATACTAGGCATCTGCATATGTAGTGCTCCTTTGTCTCGACCTTTATGGAGCAGGATCCTGTCCCCTCTGGCAATTCCCTCTGCCGCTAGAGAGAGAGTGCTAGAGAGAGAGGAACGATTTATAGAGCATCTACTAAAGACCCAATGGGCCTATGAGACCAAAGTGATACAATAATTTCCGTGGCATTTCTCATAATGGAAGAGAACATAAAATAGAGCAAATCAAAACTCTCACTGGAGTGATACAAAAATGTCCACGGAAATCTCATCATGGAATACAAGAAACATGAAACATGAGAGGAGCATAATGAGATGTTTTCATCTCTCCTCTCTCCTGTTTCAACTAGAACCAAAAAGTAAGCTAAACTGACCTAAAAATGCCATTGTGTACCGAATTTCTCGGAATCCATGTATGTGTGCTTCATGTTGTGTAGTCCCGTACCAACAAGGTTGAGTCTTGGTTTGAATCAATGTCACTTTTCCCTTCTTGCTTAAAGCATTGGCCACTAGGTTGGCTTTTCCTGGAAGGTACTCGATCATACCACTAAATTGCTGGAAGATTTGGTTCCAGTGGTGCTGATGGTTACTCCACTGTGCACTTGGCATTGTCTGGATCCAGCATAATGTTTGATGGTCAATGTGAACCTCAAGTTTATGGCCATAAAGGAAATGCTTCCAATGTTTCAAGGCCTGAATAACTGCTAGGAGTTCCCCATTGTAGACTGAGTAATTCTTTTCTGCGGGCAGTTGTTAGGAGTCATCCCCCCCTGTCTGTACCATAGTACTCACTGAGGGCCTCTGTTGTGGGCGTGCCCACCCAAGAGTTCTCTCCATTTTTCCCCAGTTTTTCATGCTTTTTCCTTGTTTTTATGGTTGTGGGGCAGTAGTGTGCTGGTCGACTCTTACTCTTCTGGCCGACTAGTTTATGTCTTGGCCAATTGGTTTATGCAGGCCGACTTTCTATTTTTATTGTTCGTGGACATGCAGTGTGCTGTCGGCTGCCTTTAGGCTGGCTGACTAGCACTAGTGGGTGGTGTAAATACCACCCATAGTCCCCCACTCATTTTTTGTATTGGATCTTGTGTATAGAACAGAGTTTATACATAGTTCACACAACCTAACTGCAAACATAAGTTCGAAATTTTAGTGGCAAACTGAAGGACTGGTTGCACGTTTTGATGCGCTCCCCTAAACTCGTCTTCGAGTTGCTTAAGGTAATGGGGCGGTAGAAACCGTTGCTTAAGGTCGCGGACAAACTCGTCCCAAGCGTAAGCTGCCATACCTAATCTAGTGTGTGGGCATGAGCCCGTTGGGTCCACCAAGGAACGGCCTTATATTCCAAGTACCAACAAGCTAAGATCACCCTGTCAATATCATTTTTTCTAACTGCGGCAAAGTAAGCTTCAAATTGATGCAACCAGGAATAAAAGAGTTGTGGGGTCGAGTTTACCATTATACTTACTGAAATTCATTTTCTCAGGAAAATGATTTGAAGAAGCTGTTGGTGTCAGTCTTGCGTCCAAAGCCGCAAGGTATTGCTCATGTTCCACGCGTCGCATGGCTTCGTCTTCATGTTGTCGGATCTCAAGTATCGAACTCGGTTGCGGTCGTGACCCTTCGAGAGGGTCCTAGTGTAGAGGATCTGGAATTTGGGAAACGGAAGGAGAGGGAGGAGGAGACGGAAAACGCCGAGCTGGAGAACGGCTTCCAGAGCCAGTATTTGCGCCTTCTACTCTTCCAACTTGGTACTCTGGTCTACGATTGCTCGCATCATCGGTTGGAACATCTCTTTAACACTCATGCCTGATGCCTTTGCTGGGCTGCCTGGTGCACTTTGGTCCCAAGGTTCTTGGTGTCTCTCGTCGTCGAAGCTCGCCATAGCAGGAAAATGCACCTCCTTTCTGGAGTGCAATCTGACCATCCACTATGTGTGTGGGAGACTTCTGGAGGCTAAAAACCAACTGTCCTTCGAGGGACAGGATTCACTCCGAAAGGGGTGGTCCACCAGAGTTTGAAAACCAACCACACGAGCGAGAATTTTTTTTTGGTTTCTTGCTGAATCTTTACACTCAAAGTAGGCTTTGATACCACTGTAACATGCGAAAGCTTCGGGGGAGATCGGTAACTTCAATGCTCAGAAATGAGCACACTTTTTGCAATGAAAATAACGCACAAAACTGAACATAGATGTGCAGAAAATAGAGAGAGAGAGAGGGAGAATGGACATAGTATTGGGTCCCGAATACCCTCTGTAGGGCCCCCGACCACAGATGGTGTATTTTCTTTTATTAGAATGATGCAAATCTGAAAATAAAAGATTGAACTTGAACCTTCTTGGCTGACTAGAATCATCTGCCCTTGACCTTCAATCCTTCACCCTTTTGCGTTAGCTTCTCCTTGGCTGTCCTGGCCCCTTGATTGGCTTCAGCACTTTGTGAAATATGAGATAGCTAGGACTGAATTATGCTTTGGGTATTTATGTTAGAAGTCATCTCCTGTCTAGTTTTATACACCAGGGCCTTTGTTGTGGGTGTGCCCGCCCTTATGAGGTGTTTTCTCATTTTTCCCCACTCCGTATTTTTCCCTTATTTTTTCCCATTTTTCTATGGCTTGGGTGGCTTCCGTGTGTTGGCAGGAGGGCCTTTATGCTGGCCGACTGAACCTTCATGTACCCGACCACATATCTGTTCTGGCCGACTCAGTTTAGCTGGCCAACTGGAGGCTTTTGCTGGTCGTGGAGATTCAGGACCAGTCGGTTGCCTGTAGCACAGTCCGAATGGTATATGGGGCCATATAAATAGGCCCCCAGTCCCCATACCATTTTGTATCATACTCCGGGATCTTCTTGTGTATATAGAGCAGAGTTACACGCCTATATCTCTCTCTCTCTTGTGCTGTATTTTTTCTGCACTGCGTTTTGCTCTCGTGTTCCCAGATCTGGTCATCATCTCCCCTGCGTATTCTGACATGGTATCAGAGCCTAGGCTCTAGATAGTTCTTGGGATTTGTGAGAGCAAGAGGGGGGCTGCTGTGCTGCTGATTGGTGAACCGTACGGGACTGTTCGGGAAGAGGAGAAGCAAGAGGACGGCGGGCTGATTTGCTGGACAGCCACTTGCAGGTGTTAGTTCTTCTTTGTTCCCACCCAGCCACCCTTTTCAGAGTACATCCCCGCAATGGCAGATCTGTTTGAGATGGCCGAGAGGCATGTGAAGATCCCGACACTCCCCACGTTCCCGGTGGACCGTCAGTTGGACGGGAGCAACTACGGCATATGGAAGGTTATGATGGAATCTGTTTTGGAGTCTTACGACTTCGTTGATTTCGTCGTCGTTGGGGTTCCACGGCCGGAAGTAGAGGAAGGGGAGTTACCGTCGATCCGAAAGGACCAGGAGGCTCAGACACAGATGTGGGATCGTGTCAACGCCAGGGTCCGTTCGTTTATCTTTCTCAACTGCACACCGTAGGTAATCAATCATGTAAAGCATATGACGCTGGCCAGAGGTATATGGCAGCATTTGGCCTCTCTTTACAACAGGGTATCGCCCATGAAGAGGATTTCCTTGGAAGTACAGATGCGGGGTATGAGCCCTGCAAAGTCGGCGACGATGCGGGAGCATATTAACAAGCTGCAGGCTCTTCAGTAGGAAGTTCTTCAGGCTGGGAAGGAGATATCGTCAGAGGACATGGCCATAACGTTGCTGTCGCGTTTGCCCTCTCAGTACTCAGCATTTTACTCGTCTTTGATTACCAGTGGCAGGCTCAGCACCATCACGTGGGAGGAGCTTGTGCCCATGGTCTTGGACCAGGAGGAACGATTCACGAACCCTCCTCAGGGTGGAGGTTCGGAGGCCTTAAATTGCCAATGGTCGAAAGGCTGTAACACGGGCAAAGGGAAGGCTTCGATGGAGAAGTCTTCTGAGAAGAAGTCTGTTTTACTGACCGCGAGAAACTAAAGGCAGAGAGGACTTGTAATGATTGTGGCGAGAAAGGCCACTATTGGAGGCAGTGTCCCAAGCGAAAGACCGAGAAGGGTGAAGACTCCTCAGCAGCAATCATGAAGACTCCGGCTTTTGTGCACCTGGAGGTGGTGGACACCGCTGTTTCATTTTCTTCAGGCAGGGAGGAGATTGGAGGACTCTCCGCAACGGATACTCGGGAGTGGATTCTAGATAGTGGTGCTTCCAGGCACATGACTCCTTCCCGCTCCGGTTTACAGGATCTCTGCTCGACAGTCAGAGGAAACTGGATAGGTAACTTATGCTCTGATGTCTCGTAGTATTTGGGACAAAGAACCTCCTGTAGCTGAGGATGTTCTTTCCACGGGGACCTTTCGGAAAGCCAGGTAGGTGGCAGTTGATTACTTGCAGAAGGAGGTGCATACTCCAGGCTTTGTGGTTCCGGATTCAGAGGGGGTGGTTGACAGGTTTCAGAAGGCCTTGCGTGGTCTTCATCAGGTTCCAGGACTTGTTTTTGCACCGTAACAGGTGTTGATCCTTATGAGCAGTGTGATGCCTCTTTGACTCAGAAGCAGAATGGTTCATTGATCTGGTTGATGGTGGACAGGTTTCAGAAGGCCTTGCGTGGTCTTCATCAGGTTTCCAGGACTTGTTTTTGCATCGTAACAGGTGTTGATCCTTATGAGCAGTGTGATGCCTCTTTGACTCAGAAGTAGAATGGTTCATTGATCTGGTTGATGGTGGACACTAGATTGGACGGGAGCTTCCTGATGAGGCAGTTGAGCTCATGGTTGCAGATGACTCTTTGGGAGGCAGGATTGCGTTTCATGTGGTTTCTGCGCATGCGAAGGATCATGGACTCTTGTACACAGGAGGGGGATTGTTGGATGGAGTCCGACTCCACGGCAGGAGTGACTCAGTTTGGGGAGGAGATTCGGACACGAGGAGATCTACTTCAGGCCCAGGAGCAGTTTTACGGAGCAGTAAGAAGCAATCATCTTTTGCCTTATCGCTGACAGAGGCAGAGTACCGGGCTGCTTGTGATGCTGCTTGTGAGGTGGTGAGGATGCAGAGGTTGCATTGCAGGATTGGGCTTCCACTGGAGGAACCCATGGTCATCCAGAGGCACTTTGTTCGTGAACAGATCGTTGCTGATGACATCTTGCTAGAGTTCTGTTAGATGGAGGACAGTACGGTGGACCTCTTCACGAAGTCGCTATCTCAGGATTTGCTCAGGCGGCACCCTAGCTCCCTGTGGTTGGTTTCCCAGCCAGGAGCTGAGAGGGGGTGTTAGAAGTCATCTCCTGTCTAGTTTTATGCACCAGGGCCTTTGTTGTGGGTGTGCCCGCCCTTATGAGGTGTTTTCTCATTTTTCCCCACTCTCCGTATTTTTCCCATTTTTCTATGGCTTGGGTGGCTTCCGTGTGTTGGCAGGAGGGCCTTTATGCTGGCCGACTGAACCTTCATGTACCCGACCACATATCTGTTCTGGCCGACTCAGTTTAGCTGGCCGACTGGAGGCTTTTGCTGGTCGTGGAGATTCAGGACCAGTCGGCTGCCTGTAGCACAGGCCGACTGGTATATGGGGCCATATAAATAGGCCCCCAGCCCCCATACCATTTTGTATCATACTCCGGGATCTTCTTGTGTATATAGAGCAGAGTTACACGCCTATATCTCTCTCTCTCTTGTGCTGTATTTTTTCTGCACTACGTTTTGCTCTTGTGTTCCCAGATCTGGTCATCATCTCCGCTGCGTATTTTGACAATTTATACCCTTCTCTAATGCTGGTCGGCTGGTTTTACCCCAGTCGGCTGACTGAGAAAAGCCCCATGATTGGGTAAATAGCATTTAATGCTGAAAAGTCCTACGTTTCACACCAAAACTGCCTGATTAGCCTGGCCACCGCTGTGGGTTGCTGTCCAGGCCAGCGCAGGCTGCTGGGCAGCCCCTGGACACTGGCCACCTGCAGTCCTGGCTACCCCATGGGCCAGCCGACTGGCTGGGCTGGCCCAAAGGCAAGTCGGCTTTCTGGCCAAGCCCTCTTGGGCTGGCCGACAGCCTGCCCAGCCCCTCCTTGGGCTGGTGGGCAAGTCCTGGGGCCTGCTTGGCCCCCTTGGGGTGGCCCATAGCCTTCCCCGTGCCCAGGCCTGATGCATATCTACATCTACACAGCCGTCTGACATCTGGTGGTAGACCAAACATATAGAACAACTGACGTCATTCCAGAGGGAGACTCACAGCGCGGACTGGCACTGTTTCATGTGTAGGACAATGCACACCTGACCTTGGATGCATGTACAGGACAATGCACAACTGACCTCGGACGAATGGAGTGGAACCCTGGTTGACTCGTCCCGGACTGGGCTCACATGGGACCAGTTTTCCACCCCAGGTCCTGCACCTTCTTGTATAGATATGTCTACGTGGCATCCAAGTGCAGGATGCACGTGACAACTGGCCAGCGGTTGAAAAGCTGTAACAACAATAACAATAAGGGCAAAGGGAAGTCTTCATTGGAGAAGGAAGCTCGATTTAGAATGTGATAATTTGAAGGCCGAGCGGACTTGTAACAATTGTGCCGAGAAAGGCCACTATTGGCGTAAATGTCCTAAGCAGAGTATTGAGAAGAATACTGATTCTTCAGCTTCAGTTGCGAAGACTCCAGCTTTTTTGCACTTGGAGATTTTGGACACAGATGCTTCATCTTCTTCGAGCAGGGAGGCAGTTGGTTTCACCGCCAGGGATACTCGGGAGTGGATTCTCGATAGTGGTGCTTCCAGGCACATGACTCCTTCTCGATAGTTATTACAGGATCTTGAACGGCAGTTAGGTCGCATTTTCATTGGCGACAATTCCACTATACCGACTCTCAGTGAGGGAAGGATGGAGATTATTCCCGATGGCAAGGGGGGGAAGCATTCCTGTCATGCTCTTTACGTCCCAGCACTTCCACTATACCGACTCACAATGAGGGAAGGATGGAGATTATTCCCGATGGCAAGGGGGGGAAGCATTCCTGTCATGTTCTTTACGTCCCAGTACTTGGTTTTCATCTATTGTTAGTGCATGAGGTTTGCAAGACGAGCTTTCAAGTGGAGTTTGAGGAGCATTCTGTTGCTCTACGGGACAAAGAAACAGGCGAGGTTGTATGGGAAGCACAGTTGAGAATGGCATCTAGTGCAGACGTGCACCTACTTCATGCAGCCAAGGCCAACAACAGTTTGGAGGCCCGCGAGGGTAGCTTCGTTGGCAGTATGGGACGTCATGAGGTAGAGATTGGTCGGTACGTCCAACTAGTTAGCTCAGCTCGTGGCTTGGTGGGGACAACCAAGACTTGTGGGCTTGCCCACGACTGTCAAGGTTGGGAGGTGAGTCAGGCATGCACCCCCTTCACGTTTGTTTGGTTTGTTTGCAGGTTTTGAGTCTTGTACCAGAGCGTTCTACGAGGTGATCCTATGGGGATTTGACAAGGAGCCTGCTTAAGACCATACAAGGCCTTCCGTAACCTGTAAACCATCCCCTTTGATCCCCGAACCTCTAAGCCTGGAGGTTGCTCAACATACACCTCCTCCTGCAGTTCACCATTAAAGAACGCGGATTTTAGCATAAAGCTCCTTCTCAAGGGTTGGCCAATGAGATTGAGTGTCGTCTAGCTTTTTTACTTTCAAAAGCAACTGATCCACCATCTTGAAATAGAGCAGTCCCGATAGCAGTCACTGGCATCAGTTTCAAGAACATAAGGCCGACTAGGATCAGGTAATGCTAAGATAGGTGCTTCCTTGACTTTATCTTTCAAAAGTCTGAAGGCCATATCCAAATCGTTATTCCAAGTGATAGGCTGATTTGATTTACGTCCACGACCTTTCAATGAGTCGGTCATCGGTAGTGTGAGCTGAGAGTACTCCCGTACAGATTTCCGAAGAAAAACAACAAAACCGAGAAAAGAACGAAGTTGTTTCACTGTTCGCGGTATAGGCCAGTCCAGAACCTTCTTAACTCGGTCATAGTCAATGCTCAATCCATCTCGAGTGATCTTGTGTCCCAAGTAAATGATCTCGGTCATAAAGAACTCACATTTACTTAACTTAGCATATAGTCGATTCTGTCTTAAAATAGATAAGACAATCGTGAGGTGTCTGACATGATCCTCAAGAGTACGACTATATATCAAAATATCATCCAGGAACACCACCACAAATTTGCCCAAATGTTCACGAAAAAGATCGTTCATTTGTTGGAAAGTGTCTGGAGCATTGGTTAACCCAAAAGGTAATACGAGAAACTCGTAATGGCCATACCTAGTCCGAAAGGCGGTTCTTTCGACATGCCTTTCTTGAATACGTATCTGGTGGTAGCCAGTACGTAAATCTATCTTCGTGAAATATTTCGCTCCTGCTAACCGGTCAATCAGGTCATCTGATCTAGAGAGAGGATAACGGTTCGTAATGGTCAGTTTGTTCAATCTCTTGTAATCTATACACATTCTCCAGGTATTGTCCTTCTTTCTCCTAAGCAACACAGGTGCACCCCAAGGTGATTTACTTGGACGGATTTGGCCCATCCTCAAATAATCTTCGAGTTGTTTAGCCAACTCATCTTCCTCAGCTTGGCTCATCTTGTAAGGTGGAATACTGACAGGATGAGCACCAGGGATCAAGTCAATACGATGATCTACTGCTCGTTCAGGTAGTAAACCCGATGGCAGTTCCTTAGGAAATACATCTTGAAACGAATCAAGTATCTTCTGTAATTCTTTGCTTTCAAACACACTTAATTCATTTACATGCAAGGAAGGGATGAGAAAGGAAGAAAGTGGAATCAATACACAATGGAAAGCGGTATACAAAGAAGAATCCATTATATTTTCAAAATCAATTGTATTTACAAGAGGTCCCTGAGAGGGATGTATACAATCACCTAAAATACTATACTAGGTGTCCTTATGCTGAAAAGAAAAAATATGACTAGACCAATCTATCTAGACTTCAAGAGTCTTAAACCACTCAATCCCTAATAACAAGTCTACATTTTCTAGATGCATTACATAGCATTTCAGAGTGTCTTTGTAGTCCTGAATCTGGATTGGAAGCATCTCCACCTTTCGATACTTGCCTTCCCGTAGGTAAGCGTACCTCATAGGTATGATCGCTGGGTGTCGTATCAAGACTCAATTTCTGCACAAGTTTGTAGTTAACAAAATTGTGTGAGCTACCAGGGTCTAGAAGAATGTGAATCTTATGGCCATTCACTTCTCCATAAACTCGGAGAAGATCATGCAAGCCAAATACTTTAGAATTGAACAGACAATCAGAACAAGTACTAGGGCGAGAAAGTACAGTAATTGACGTACCTGTCAAAGACAACTGGTTAGCTGCCTTTGGCTTGGGTCCTGCGTTTGTCTTGGCACCCTTTTGCTTTGGGCACTCGTTACGCATGTGTCCTTTTTCTTCGCAGATAAAACGTCGTCCTTCCTTCTTGAGCTTTTACTAAGGAGTCGTTTCTTCTTCGCTGGTGTCGAACTTGAATTCTTCGAAGGTTGGTCCGAAGACTTGCCTTCAGTCGTGTTAGCCATAGGTGCGGAGAACTTTCGTTTATGCTTGTTCCCTTGCTCGGTAACGGGTTTCGACTTGGAAGAGACCATTGTATCATCATAGATACGAGCTGAATGAATGGCCTCGTCCAATGTTTTACATTTGTTATTTTTAACCTGTAAATGGTATGAGTATGGTAGACCAGCTAGGAAGAACCCCAAAAGAGTAGTGGGATCCATCTTTGTAGCTTTCATCTGCAAGTCTCGAAACTTCTGGAGGTAGACCTCATAAGTGAGGTGCTGCGAGGTCATGGTCAAAGCTGAAAACCGGGCAACAATATCATAATCATCCTCTTTCTTGAGGAATTCCTTCTTGAAGACATCTTCGAATTGTGCCCAAGTCGTTGGCTTAGGGTTGAGTTCCTTCTACCAAAGCAAAGCTTTGCCGGACAGGAAACCTGCTGCTAACTGGATCTTCTTTCCATCATCATATGGATGAAACTGAAAGTGAACTTGCCACTTATGTAGCCACGTGTCCATGATCTCCTTGGTGCGCTGCTTTTGCTTGTCCCCGAACGGTTCCGGAGTAATATTGGGGCCTAAAGCAGAGGCCAAGGTATCCATACCCGATAGAGTAGAGGGGGTAGTGGTCAATAGAGCGATGGAGTTCTGCAAAGCTTGCATCTGGGCTGCGATTTGTGCCTGACGTTCCGTTGAAGAAGCTTCGAGAGCTACTTTGAACTCTTGGAAATCTGATTTTGACACAAAATTGTCAAAAAGATCGGCATCGGTACCTTCCGTAGCCGGCAAGCCTTCGCGTTCCACAAGGGGCTCCAACTCTGATTCTTGGGTCGACATCGTGAAGAGGGTACGCGGAGAGAAAATTTGATCTTTGCACAATAAAAGTGCGAGTGAACTTGAGAGCTTGAGAGCTTGAAAACTTGAGAGATGTGTGGCAAGAAGCCCAGTTAAGGGGTTTATAAAGGTTTTCACAAAAACTAAAAGCCCCCAAAAGCTATCTTTAGCTTTTGCTTTGGTGTTTTTTTAAAAATATATATATATAAATATAAATATATATATGGATATATATATGCTATTTTCTTTTTAAAAAAAATAAAACACCTTGAAACCTTGGAGGAGGGGTTTTTTAAACTTTAAAAAAAAATTTAAACTAAAAAAAACGAAAGCCCAAAAAAAAACGAGTGCTTTCCTTGTTTTTTTTTCTTTCCTCCTGGATTAGCCACTGGCATGTTGTCTGTTGACGTCAAGAGCTGCCGGCGCTAGCTTTCCTGCCGGCGCTTGCTCGCTTGTCGTCGGCATGCTGACATCCGGTGTTTTCTCGCCATCTTGCGCCTGCGACAGCTCGTAGGCGTGGCCATAAGGCCACGTGGGCCTGGGTGCCCGCCTGGCCTGGCCTGGGCGCCTGTGCTAGGCTGCGTAGGCATGGCTGCCTGGCTAGGCAGACCTGGCCGCCTGGCTATATAGCCCTAGGCGCCTGCCCGACTGTAGCTGCCGGTACCAGCGTGCAAACCCGCCAGCATGTCCACCTTCTCACAAACGTGCTCTCTCTCTCTCATTCGCGAAAAGCAAACCTGCTTTTTCGTGTTTTCTCTCCCTACGTTCATGCGACTGCACAACGAATCATGCCTCTTCTTTGCAAAGCAAAAAACCCTACTTAGACTACCACCTCCCATCAACATGGGTTTCTTTGATGAAGAAAAACACATACTGAATCTGAAAACAACAGTATGCACAGAAAAAACAGCAAGCTTTTTTAACACATACCTTTCTTCTACCTCATCTTCTCTACCTACCGACTTGCTCATTCACGAGGTATGCTCTGATACCACTGTCAAATCCCCATGGATCTCCTCGTGATCGTTCTTGGTACGAGACTCGAATCCTGCAAACAAGCAAACAAACAAGCAAGGGGGTGTAGGCCTGACTCACCTCCCAACCATGACAGCCGTGGGCAAGCCCACAGTCTTGGCTGTCCCCACCGAGCTAGGAGCTGAGCTAACTAGGTTGACGTACCGACCAATCTCCTCCTCGCGATGTCCCATACCGCCACGAAGCTACCCTCGTGGGCCTCGAGATTGCTACCGGCCTCGGCTGCATAAAGCAGGTGCACGTCTGCACTAGATCCAGGCTCCAAGACCATAGAGCTCTCACAAACTCGCGAGACTCTCTATATCCCAAGAACTAACCTTAGCCACCCTTTTATAGGCTCTTGGCCGGTCATCGGGCGTCCACACTTGGGCGCCCGCCGTCCATACTTGGGTGCCCGCCCGTTAGTCTATCCCTAACTCAGCTCGTCAATCAGCCTGCCTAGCTCCAAGCTTCTCCAAGCCTCGAAACTAGTCTTGCGTGCGTGTAGCACACGGTAGATACACACTGTGCACATGGCAGGGGGGTGGGGTTGTGTCGACCGAAGGCTATTCCGACCCCCTAGTGTGGTGTCCTCTCTCTCTACTCTCTATCTTTTGTTTATTTTCAGATTTTCTCAAGGTTTTACATGTGAATTTGTTGTTTTCTTGAAGAGAAGCCAAGTACTTGTGCCACAATGGCCAGCCCTTACGAAGTCCTATTACAGTGGTATTAGAGCCAAGGTTATATCTCTATCCTACAGGGATAACGATCTTTACACGTGGTGCTTTTTGCTTTTTATTCAAGCAATGGGAAGCACTCACCACCAAGAAGAGGATCAAGCCACCAAAAGTGGAAAGCAAACCCAAGAACCCACATGTCAAAGAAACTATGACCAATTTGGACACTATTCTTCAAGATCCCGACTTGATGATAATTTTTGAGCAACTATCCAAGAAGATCGAGCAAATGAAGAAAGGGGATGAGCAACCAACAGGACTCGCATGGCTAATTTACATCATATGGAGACGGCCAATGCGCATGGTGGGGTGCACTCATTGTTGAGGGAAAATCTCCCATGAAATGAAAAGACTTCAAGAAGCAGTTTTATGATCAGTTTTTACCTAAGAAGTTTGAAGATGATGTGCACCTTGCATGGGAAGGAGTGCGGATGGAATCAAGTGAGACAATTGATCACTAGAACAAGAAATTTTGGGATGCGTATCTCAAGATTACTCGCTTTAAGGAGATTTCTGAGAAGTGTAAGTTAAGAAAATATCGGGTCGGTTTGAATGGCAACATTCAAGATTTTGTGAATGTATGCCCGAATGATACGCATTCAGCCCGTATGTCAGATGTGCAATCCTAAGACGGGATTGCTAGAAAGCTGGTGTATAGATTCGTCGCATGACAAAGAACTGATGCCTACTCTAACTAGCTGGATCCTTGTCTTGGAGTGGTTTGCTGCCATTGAACCCTTAGTTGGGTTGGTGAGATGAGTGCGGTGTGTCTCTACTTTGTGAAGGATAGTTTACTTGACGAAGTTAGGTCTGCCTTGATACTTTAGATACACAACTTTAATGTAGGGTCTTTCTGGACAGGTTTCACCCGGACAAAAATGTGGACAATCCAGAGGCGGCTGAGATGTTCAAAGAGATTGCATACTCCTATGGCATACTATCGGATCCCGAGAAACGTCAACAATATGATTCAGCTGGTTTTGAGGTATTTCTGTGAGGTTTTTTTTTTTTGGTTTTTTTGGGGGTCCCTTATTTTGTTGAAAATAATCAATTTATAATAGCGTACCCAAAGGCCAGCTATGTAAGACAGTTTATCGTTCAATGCTTTTGTACTTATAATCAGGGTGTAGATGTTGATGGTCTTGAGATGGAGCTTGACCTTTCAAATCTTGGTACTGTAAATACAATGTTTGCAGCCCTTTTCAGGTATATTCCCACATTATGCTTAGCTGAGTTCTCATATGTATAGCTAAAACATTGTTTTGCAAAATCGATGGGCTCTTTCCTGAGTGGCTATCGCATCATGTTGCCGAGGAGGGGGCAGGAGTTCGAACTTCGAACCCCCACACTTTTATATTTGTATGCCTGCCTATATGTATGTGAGCGCGCACATTCAGCCCCCCATGCAACCCACATATCTACATGTGTTTGTGTGTGGGTGTGTGTGTGTACATACATATATATACATGTGTGTGGGTACACACAGACGCACGCAAGTGTGCACAGCGCACGCGCATGCGCACATACACACATATAACCCATATTGTTTTAATCTTAATGGGCTACATTTTCAGCAAGCTTGGTGTTCCTATAAAGACTTCGATTTCCCCTTATGTGTTGGAGGAGGCAATCAACGGGACAGTAACAATTAGACCACTTCCATTGGGTAGACCTGTAAATGACAGGGCAAGTGTCTCACTGTGCTCTTTGTTTCCTTGAAAACTCAGGACATTTACTTTCAGCTTTCTTTTTAAAGGGCTGCATATGTTCTTTCTTGACAGGTTGAAAAGCAAGTTGCTCATTTTTATGGAGTGACCATCTCGGAGGAGCAGGCCAATGCTGGAGTTGTGGTTCGCGTAACGTCCCAAGCGCAAAGTAAATTTAAGGTAAATTTAACACGAGTAGTTGAAAGATAATTAATCTAAATAACTTTTAGGGAATGATTTTGTTAGTGCTTTTCTCTAACCAAGCGTAATGTATTCTGGCAGCTACTTTATTTTGAGCAGGAAGAGAATGGTGGTTTAGGTTTGGCATTGCAGGTCAGATAACCCTTTTTGGTGTGGCGTGAAAACTGGTTTCTTAAGAGAATGAATTCCTGCTTGGTTGATCGTTTTGGAGTCTTATGGTCTGATTGGATAACCGAAGTTGGCATGTGACATTTTGTTTGCTTCAAGAAAAGCACATTTTGATACCTAGCTGCCAACCTGCTGCCCCAATTCTCAGGAACACTTTTGAATGGGTTTTGGTTCTGCAAACATGGGTACAAGCTGCCCCAATGTAGTCTGTAAAGACTCATCAGCTTTTTCGTGGTGGGGCCTGCCCAAATGAGATTTGTCTTTACTTTTGCTGTGCAAGATCCTGCTGTCGGGTCACCCATGTCTAGCATGAGCGATACTCACTCAAACATGACTTTTCCTCATAATTGGTGTGCTATAGATGCTTGGTGCAATATCCGAGGTGGAACCTGAGGTACTAGCATTGGCTTTTGTTATCGCCCTCAATGCCGGAAGACAAACTCTCTTTTAATGGACGAGAGACTGGGGGTCCCAAACCCTGCCCGCCTAGCTGCCCAGGGAGCATCCCCAAAAGTGTGCAGGGGGATACTGGTTCCTTTCTCTTTCTCTAGCCCTTATAGCCCTTGTAGGACCCCTTGACCGAGCATGTGGGACAACTCCAATGATCTGCCACGTGCCCAGAGGAGGGTGAGGTCGTTTGTTACCTCCAACACCCCCCTTAACGTGACCATCCTGACGAATGCTGCTGCAACCGAATGGAGATGACAAACACCACCAGGCTCTGCCAGCCAAACATGTGCGGGAGGCCTTTCCCATAAACAGGAGGAGCAACCAGCCACCACAAACGGCATCCCCATCAATAGGAGGGGCCAATTCCACTGGCAACCTTGGTAATGGCTCAGACACTACACCTTCCACAAACAGCGCTTTCTAATGGGGTGAGGTGCATGACAGCAGTGACCAGCTTTCCCTAGCTCTGATACCATAATGGACGAGAGACCAGGCCACATAGCGGGGTCCCAAACCCCGTCCGCTTAGCCACCCAGGGAGCCAGCATCCCCAAAAGCGTGCATGGGGATTCTAGCTCTTTTCTCTTTCTCTAGCCCTTATAGCTCTTGTAGGACCCTGTAGCCAAGCATGTGTGTGGGACAACTCCAATGATCTGCCACATGTCCAGAGGGTGAGGTCATTACCTTCAACATCTTTGTGGTCCAATCACAAGCTGATGAAGATAATGCTTCAGCCTAGAGTCTTGGTAAAGAGATGGTAGTGGTATACCATGCCGACAATAATGAGCTATCGCACAAAGTGACAGTGGACTTCAATGTGCTTGGTGCAAGCATGAAAAGCTAGATCTCTTACAATTGCCATCCAACCATAATCTTTTGCAGAGCTCTCAGGTCCTGCAAAATCTACCTCAACCATAATGACTCTTAAGATGTGAAACGCGTGTTGTGTAAAAAAGAGAGTGAGCATAGCTCTTGGGGCGGTCTCCTGAAGTTCAAGGCCTTCTGTGAGAGAAAGGGATTGTGGTGCCGTGTACGCAGACAAGCCTTTCGCCACCTACCCGTGTGATCCGATTCTCCTTGAAGCTCTCCCCATTGGCCGCAGAGGGTATGAATGATATTAGGAAGGGATGGACTCAACTGGTGCCGGGGGGAGAGGGGGGGGGGTGTTTGTGTCATATATGCCATGCAACAATGCTATTGATGATCTCCCATCTCTGATAAGTGCCTAGAGACTTGGTTTTTGTCGACAGGTGAGGAGTATGAACTGCCTCGACCTTGCAGTACGACTTGTAGAAGAGGGTAGGGCTGGCCTTTGTCACCCAGTCTACCGGCCCCAGGTGATAACATGCGACACGGACTGCACCGCTGTGTAGAGGCAAAGAATCCTCTGCCAAACCTGTTGCACTTTGGGACAGTCCCAAAGATAGTGCCGCTGTGACTCCAAGGGGTGGCTGCAACGCCCACACTGTGCCGGCCATCCTGCAATGGCCAACCAAGTGCTGACAATGAGGCTGCTGTGGGCTAACTACCAAAGGAAGAGTGTGACCTTCCTTGGCCGATAGCTGTTCCACAGACGCTTCCAAAAAGGGACTGCCCTGGGAAGCCCAGTGGTCTGCTGATAGATGAAATTTTTGAATGCGGCATTGAAGGAATCTGGTGGTGTCAGGCCCTTTACTGCCTTTGTTGCACATTGATTGAGGATGTAGACTGTGGTATCGCAGCTTCTGTTGGAGAACAAGCCTTTTCCAAGTACAAAAGGAGAAAGGGGTGTGAACAGCCTCTAAAAAGGCTACATGTGTATGTGTGTGTAAACCCACTCTTAGAGTGCTTCACTAAAATATCTAGATATTATACCTATAATGATCTAAGCAACGATGTCATACAGGAGAGGCTCTAAGCCTATAGAAGCATTGTACTTGATTGAAGTAGTACAAGTCTCCTCATTGAGTCATGCAATTTAATTTTTCTTTGAAGCAGTCTTTCCATCAAATCCCATAGCCATGTTTATCTTCAAGCCTCCATAGCTCTCCATGTCAGAGTCACATGGGGACGGGGGACGGGGACGGGGACGGGGACGGAAGTGCCGTCCCGGGGACGGGGTCGGGAACGGCAAAAAAAAAAACCTCTTTTTTAAAAGCAATTTAGGAGTTGTATGCATGACATACATATAGAGACACACTTTGAACAAAATTTTACACCGAATAGACAAAAAAACAAGAGTCATTTTGAGCAAAATGCGCTAATAAAACATCGATGGCACACTGATTATGTGATTGATAGTCTGATAGATACAAAGAGATAAGTACATGCCTCATGGGCAGTGAGGGTTACAAAAAAGAGTGGGTACAAAATAGGGATACTAGATAGATCACAATAGATCATGGCCATTGGCAGTGGGCACAAAAAAGGTGAGATGGCTCAAGGCTCAAGAGTCAAGCCTCAAGCTCCTGAAGTGCTAGCCTCCCGGGAGGCTTGGAAGTCGAAGTCGTCGATGCCATTTGAAGCCTCCTCCTCCCCCTCAGGCTGTAGCTCCTCCTCTACCTCCTCAAGATGCTCCTGAGCTGCAGGATCCTGCTGTGCCATCTCCCATTCGGTGAAGGGATCCGCCTTCCTTGTTGCTGTCGCACATAGCATGCGCAAGTTAGCGCTCACAAAAACCAAATCACTTGCCCTTTGCACTTCAAGGCGGTTCCTCTTCTTAGAGGCAATGTGACTGTAAATGCTCCAAAGTTGCTCCAAGCAACTAGAGCTCACAGCCTGGCTAAGGATGCGAATAGCCAAGCGCTGCAACTCCGGCCCATCTGATCCGTAATCCTCCCACCAAAGAGGAGACCCAATCTTGAGGCGGTCAAGCTGTGCATCTAAACATCCAAAAGATCCCTGCCGCGTCCTGTACTGAGATAGCTGGTCTCTGATCTTCCGCCTAATGGTAGGGTCGGGCTCTAAGCGCTCCAAAATGATCCGCCATCCCCTGCTTACTTCCTTGTCGGCCTCTTGCTTTCTGCCCTGGAACTCTGGATCAACCACAAAGGTAGCCGCATGAAGAGAGGAGTAGTAGGAGTTCCACCTGGACTCACATAATGAGTGGATCTCCTCAAACTCGGCCCTGTCTGGCACAAGGTGCTGGAGTGACTCGATCATGCGATCCATGGCCTCATAGACCTTGTCGATACATGGTTCACGGCCGTCAATGACTCGTAGAAGGTGAACAATAGGCTTGACCAAGGCATCGAGTGTCTTCACCTTCTCCCACCAAGCGGCATCGTCGGCGCGATCTCGGCACGTTCTCCCTGTTGCCGATTTTGACTGCGGCATGGCAGAAAATTCATCACTAAGGAAAAGCCCTCTTAGGGCTCCGCCACATGTAGACAAGCGGCCTAGCATGAGGAAGTTGTATGCAAACCTTGTCTTAGAATACTTGAGGAGGGAAAGAGTGCTCCTTTTAGAGAACTCATGTCGCAGCCTTTGGTGGTTGAGGACAAAGGATACAAGCTGGTTAGCCTCCTCAAGGGTGGGTGCAATCCATGGCAAGGCACCTATGTCTTTGAGGAGGTTGTTGAGACAATGGGCCATGCAAAAAGAAACTGTGATGGATGGATACATTGACTCAATAATGGTCCCGGCTGCCCTGGCCCCTATTTGACGCCTCTCCATCCGCCACCATGCCGACCACAAGCTCCGGCCCAATGACCTCGATCGTGGACGCCCATTCCGCGGCAAGCACATCCACGGCCTTCCCAGTGCCACTCGCATCATGTGACTCGATGAAGTACACTTTGCCCCTTGAGTAGGCCACCACTCCATGGATGGAGCGCTTGCGCGTGTCACTCCATCCGTCTACAATGAGAGAGACTCCGTTAGTCTCCCACGTTGCCTTTGTATCTGCCGCCGCCTGCTCAACGGCCAACTTCTCCCTATCAAGCAAAGTGGTGCGAATCTTTTCCGATGAAGGTGGCACATAAGAGGGGCCATATTCCCCGATCTTTGTGGCCATCTCACGGAAGTAAGGAGACCTATTTCAAGTAAGGAAAACCATGTAGCATGTTAGCTTTTTTTGGCAATATGACAAATGCTTTGAAGCATGAGACATTTAAAAAAAAAAAGAGTGAAGAGAATTGAGTCTCGACTCTCACCGTGCCGCTTGAAACGCAATGTGGTCGTGGTAGAAGAACCTAGCCACCGACCTATCCACCTCATCCTTCAATTTTGGGTTCCAATTCTCGTTAAGAGTGGATTGACGGCGGATGGGAATGGAGGCACCCGATGTGGATGGAGTGGACTTGAATGTTTGAGAGCTTGAAGCAAGATTTGGGTTCCTCTCCACCTCCATTCGCGTCGGTTGCTCTCGTGCTCTCACCACATCATGAGGATCAACGGCAACATGTCGCCCTCTCTTTGCCGCCTCGGCTGCCTCATAAACCTTGAGCTTCTCAAGAAGCTCCGCTCGCTTCTCAGGAGTAACGCGTGCGCAAAATTGCACTTAATGACCGGCCTCGTGCAAAAAGTGAGCTCGCACTTTGTTGGCGCCGCCACTTCTCTTGTCGGAACAAAGCTTGCAATTCCATGCCCTTGAACCACCGCCCACTCCACGACTAGCGTAGTGGACCTCATCCCACCATGACCATGTGTGCACCGCCGGCCTCCTTCGTAAAGAGCCCACAACGGAAGATGTGGCGGCGGCGCCTTCACCTTGAGATGCCATGAATGATGATAGTGTGAGAGAGAGGGAAGAAGGGTGCAATAGAGAGTTGCAAGTATTGCTTGACTCTTGAGGCTTGCAAGTCTCAAGAGGGATGGATCATGGAACTTGGAGAGAGAGAGAGAGAGAGAGAGAGAGAGAGAGAGAGAGAGAGAGAGAGATGGCTTGGAAGTTGGAGAGAGAGAGAGAGATGGCTTGGAGAGAGAGAGAGAGAGAGAGAAGGAGAGAGAGAGAGAGAGAGAGATGGCTTGGAAGTTGGCACAACTTGGAACTTTGAAGTTTGGATTCTGGAAGCTTGAGGCTTGAGAAATGAGTGTGGGTGCAATAGAGAGTGTGCCTTTTTTTATAGCTGGAAATCTGCCGTTTTCTGCCCGATTCTGGCCGTTTCTGGCCGTTTTCTGCCCGATTCTGGCCGTTGGAGACGTCCCCTCACCGCGTCCCCTGCCTGTCCCGCGTTTCGGGAACGCGTCCCCGGGACGCCCTCATGCGTCCCCGTGTTGCACGGCGTCCCCTGCACGTCCCACCCGTCCCCGGCCGTCTCCGCGTCCCCGCGTCCCTAAGGCCCGTCCCCGCGTCCCCGTGTGACTCTGCTCCATGTTAGCAGGCATCTCCTGTCCGTATATTTACACTAGGGCCTCTGTTGTGGGTGTGCCCGCCCAATTTAGGTGTTTCCTCATTTTTCCCCACTCTCCATATTTTTTCCTATTTTTTCCCTATTTTATTCTGGTGTGGGAGGTTGTCCTGTGTGGCTCTTGGCTGATCCAGTGTCGTGGCCGACTGCTTCTGCTGCTCCCCGCCCCTCTCTGTAGCTAGCGGACTATCAGTAGCTGGCCGAGTGATGTTGCAGCAGTCGGGTGACCTACAGAGGGCTGTCGGTTGGTTTTCTACTGGCCGACTGGATCATAGGGGCCATATAAAATGGCCCCTAGCCCCCACACACTTTGTATTCGGGTATTTGGGTTTTCTTGTGTATATAGTAGAGTTACACGTCTCTCTCTCTCCCTCTCTATTGCCGTGTTTTTCTGCTGTGCACTTGCTCTTGTGTTTTCAGATCTTGTCTTCATCTCCGCTGCATATTCTGACATGGTATCAGAGCTCTAGGCTCTTGGAAGATCTTGGGAACTGTGGGAGCAAGAGGGGAGCTGTTTTGTTGCTGATTGGTGGACTGTTTTGGACCGTACGAGAAGAGCAGAAGCAAGAGGAAGGCGGGCTGATTTGCTGGACAGCCACTTGCAGGTTTAGTTCCTCATTTTTTCCCACCCACCCACCCTTTTCAGTTACACCCCCGCAATGGCAGATTTACTTGAGATGGCTGAGAGGCACGTGAAGATCCCGACACTCCCCACGTTCCCAGTGGACCGTCAGTTTGATGGCAACAACTACGGCATATGGAAGGTAATGATGAAATCTGTTTTGGAGTCTTACGACCGTACTAATTTCATTGTTGTTGGGGTTCCACGGCCGGAGTTAGAGGAAGGGGAGTTACCCTCGATTCGGAAGGAATGTGAGGTACAGGCACAGTTATGGGATTGTGTCAATTCGAGGGTCCGTTCTTTCATTTTCCTTAACTGCACACCACAGGTAATCAATCATATGATGCTGGCCAGAGGTATATGGCAGCATTTGGCTTCTCTTTACAATAGGGTATCGCCCATGAAGAAGATCTCCTTGGAAGTACAGATGCGGGTGATGAATCCTGCAAAGTCATTGACGATGTGGGAGCACATCAACAAGCTGCAGGCTCTTTAGCAGGAAGTTCTCTAGGTTGGGAAAGAGATATCATCGGAGGATATGGCCATAACGTTGCTGTCACATTTGCCCTCTCAGTACTCAGCATTTTACTCTTCTTTGATTACCAGTGGTGGCAGGCTCAGCACCATCACATGGGAGGACCTTGTGCCCATGGTCTTGGACCAGGAGGAAAGATTCTCGAACTCTCCACAGGGCAGAGGTTCGGAGGCCTTAATTGGCCAACGGTCGAAAGACCGTAGCAACAAGGGCAAAGGGAAGCCTTCACCGGAGAAGTCTTTTGAGAAGAAGTCCGACTCAAACCGCGAGAAACTAAAGGCAGAGAGGACATGTAATGATTGTGGCGAGAAACGCCACTATTGGAGGCAGTGTCCCAAGCGGAGCACCGAGAAGGGTGCAGAATCCTCAACAGCAATCGTGAAGACTCCAGCTTTTGTGCACCTGGAGGTGATGGACACCAATGTTTCATTTACTTGGGTGGTAGTCGGAGGTCGGTCAGCAACTTGCCCGAGGTGCGGCCACTCCCAGGAGTCTCAGCAACATTGCCTTTGGGATTGCCTAAAGGCTCAGCAGATTTGCAACGGATTCTACCCCCCAGGGCATCGACCCGGATCATCACTTGGGGAACTCTCTCGCTTGGGCCACCGAGGCTAGTGGTCAGGACTTACGAGGAGCATGGGGGAGAACTAGCCCTTCAAGTCTCCCACCATCGTATTGCAACAGTACCAGTCACAGCCCCACCGGCATGTGTCTAGCGACCACGCCACCCTCTGCGGTCAGTGCAGGAAGCTGCAGGGAGGTTCTGACCGCATGCAGAAGCAACGGAAAGCCTTCTTGAGACTTTGGAGGCCTAGCCCTTTCCTTACTAATAGAGGCAGTGATCCCATTTGGCATTATAGACCACCTGTATGGTGGTTCCCCCCCCTCCCCCCTTTCCCCCTATATGAGATAGCCTCCTCCTCACAAAGCGGCCAGCCGGAGGAGAAGCATCTCTTCCCCTTTGATCATTTGTCTCCCGCCCTTATATGAGGTGAGGCTGTATTTAGCCCGTCGTCGTTGTACTTAGCCCTTTGCGGCTGTTTTTCTTTCACTAATTGAAGGATCTTTTTTCCGTGAAAAAAATAATAATAATTCTTTAAATATTAGCAATGGAAAAACTAATAAAGAGGAGCTAAACTCAATGATGACGATGTAATTCTTGGTAAGAATTCGTATTAGACACATTGTTCTCTTGTGTAGAATTTCTTCAAAACTACAACAATAAAGCAAAGCTTCTTTCCCTTAAAATATTGTTAGAAATGTGGAAGTATGGAATTTCTTTGTATGAATACAACTCTCTCAAATTGTAGGCCTTGTTAGAAATGTGGAAGTATGGATTTTATTTGTAGGAGTACACATATCTCAAATTGTGGGCCTATTTTTGGATTGTAAAAGGTTTCAATTTTTTTTTCTAAAGGTCATATGTTAGGGTCATTTTGGAAAACCCTTTATTTGTGAGTAAAGGTTTTTTTCAAATCTACTTTAAAAAACACCTTCTCCCTTTTGCCTAAAGCTTAAGGGTACACTGGAGAGCTATGGAAGCTTGAAGGTAAACATGGCTTTGGCATTTGATGAACAGAGAAGAAAGGGGGGAAAGAGAGAGAGAAAGGCAATGCTTCAAAGAGAGAAATTGCACGACTCAATGATGTGACTTGTATTACTTCAACTACAATGCTGATGCCGTTAGTGGGGATGTCGTAGTATCTAGTCCATACTATGCATAATGGAGTTGATAGTTATATAGTCTTGTGAGTTGACTACCATGAGTATATAACATGCACGTTCCTCAAAGGTGAATTTGCCAATTTGGGCATGTTCCTGGATTCATCTAGGTATATATATATATATACAATGCTTTTATAGGCTTAGAGCCTCTCCTATATGACATCATTGCTTAGGACATTGGAGGTATAACATCTAGATATTTTAGTGAACCACTCTAAGAGTGGGTCACACACAAATAGACATGTAGCCCTTTTTAGAGGTTGTTCACACACCTTTCTCCTTTTGTACTTAATTAAGGCTTGTTCTCCAACACTCCCCCTCAAGCATTATCCTAGTGCACACTTTATTTGGATAAATCTATGCCTACGATAGAGTTTGGTTAGCTACACCTACCATCATCACTTTCGAAGCTTTGCTTTTGGTCTTCGCTATAGCAACGTCATGCCCATATCTGCTTAGGTGTCCCCATAGAGACGGAAGACTCAAAACTATGAGGTGCAACCACATGAGAGCTTTGATGTACACATAATGTCCACGCCAAAAGAGCTTATGGGAACCTCATCACCACATTGAAGAACCTGCCAAATCTTACCTTGGAAGGGGTCGCACAGGTCCTTCTCCACAAAGAGAACTTCAAATGTATGAAGTGTTCCCTTTCTGGAAGGATGCAGAAAAGGACTATTATTCAAGGAAGCCTTGCAAATATTGTGGGAAAAACAGCCACAATGAGAAGAATTGCTTTCACAAGAAAGCAGAGGCCAATGTCACACAAGAAGAAGATGTAGCTTGCAAAGAAGAGGCAGCAAACTTTTAGTATGAAGACTCGTGTGCCTTTTAAAGGTCTACTACAACAAAAGGTGGCTTGACTACCATTGTACTCTACTCCAAGCACAGTACCAGAAACTTCTTCTCGTGAAGATATAGCTCTGATACCAATTAAAGGGTACAGTGGAGTGTCAGAATATGCAGCGGAGATGAAGTCAAGATCTGAAAACACAAGAGCAAGTGCACTGCAGAAAAACACAGCAATAGAG
Organism: Cibotium barometz; assembly: GCF_041138505.1. Taxonomy (NCBI): domain Eukaryota; kingdom Viridiplantae; phylum Streptophyta; class Polypodiopsida; order Cyatheales; family Cibotiaceae; genus Cibotium; species Cibotium barometz. Next base: position 31,477,034 of record NC_141079.1, on the reverse strand, counting down.
ATGGAGAGAGAGAGAGACGTGTAACTCTACTATATACACAAGAAAACCCGAATACCCGAATACAAAGTGTGTGGGGGCTAGAGGCCATTTTATATGGCCCCTATGATCCAGTCGGCCACTAGTAGAAAACCAGCCGACAGTCCTTTGTAGGTCACCCGACTGCTGCAACATCAATCGGCCAGCCTACTGATAGTCGGCCAGCGTACATACCAAGTCGGCCAGCTACAGAGAGGGGCGGGGAGCAACAAAAGCAGTCGGCCACCACACTGGGATCAGCGAAGGGCCACAGCCTCCCACACCAGAACAAAATAGGAAAAAAATAGGGAAAAATATGGAGAGTGGGGAAAAATGAGAAAACACCTAAATTGGGCAAGCACACCCACAACAGAGGCCTCGGTGTAAATTTACAGACAGGAGATGACTACTAGCACCCCCTCTCAGCTCCTGGATGTGGAACCAACCCCAAAGAGCTAGAGTGCCGCCGGAGCAAAGCCTAAGATAGAGACTTCGTGAAGAGGTCCACCGCACTGTCCTCTGTCGAACAGAACTCTAGCAAGATGTCATCAGCAACGATCTTTTCACGAACAAAATGCCTTTGGATGACCGTGGGTTCCACCAGTGGAAAGCCAATCTTGCCAAGTAACCTCTGCAACTTCACCACCTCGCAAACAGCACCACAAGCAGCCCGATACTCTACCTCTGTCATTGACAAGGCAATAGTTGGCTGCCTCTTACTGCTCCATGAAACTGCTCTTGTGCCAAGGGAAAAACTATAGCTTGATGTTAAGGTCCTCATGTCTGGCTCTCCTCCCCAATCTGAGTCACTCCAACCGTGGAGTCTGACTCCATCTATCAATCCCCTCCTGCGTAGAATAGTCGAAGATCCTTCGCATGCTGCAAAAACCACAAGATATGCAATCCCGCCTCCCAAAGTCCTCTGCAAACATGAGCTCAACAGCCTCATCAGAAAGCTCTCGTCCAATTTGGTATCCAGCAACCAGATCAATGAACCATTCTGCTTCCGAGTCAAGGAGGTATCATATTGCTCACAAGGATCAACAACTATTATGGTGGGATGCCAAGTCCTAGAAACCTGTTGAAGACCACTCAAGGCCTTCGGAAACTTGTAAACCACCCCCTTTGAATCCGGAACCACAAAGCCTGGAGAATATGAAACATCCACCTCCTTTTGCAAGTAATCAACTGCCACCTGCCTGGCTTGCCAATAGGTCCCCGTGGAAAGAACTTCCTCATCTACAGGAGTTGCTTTGTCCGGAATACTACGAGACATTAGAGCATAAGTTACCTATAAAGTTTCCTCTGACTGACGAACACAAGAACTACCGACATCTATACTGGAAAGTTCCTGCCAACCGCTGCCATCAACTAGGAAGCCATCCACCATCTGGTCCGGGAAAGCCTGCACCTGCAACGTATCTACACTTAAGTGGCCATTACCAGACTACCACTCATCACAAAACTGAGTACCTGGGAGAGAGAGTGCTGAAAGTTTGTAAACTCCATTCTCCACTCCGCCTTCCCAAACTACTTGGCCTATTGCCTTGTCCCGGAGAGCAACAAAATGCTCATCAAACTCCACCCGTATGCCAGCCTTACAAACCTAATGCACTGACAACAGATGAAAACCAAGTGATGGAACATACAACACTTGGGAGGAATGCTTCCCCCCTCTGCCATCGGGAACTATCTCCAACCTGCCCTCACTGTGAACTGGGATAGTGGATGTATCCCCAGTAAGAATGTGACCAATACCTGCAGAGATCCTGTAAAGCCGAACGGGAAGGCGTCATGTGCCTGGAAGCACCACTGTCTAGAATCCACTCCCGAGTATCCGTAGCGGGGAGTCCTCCAACCTCCTCCCTACACGAAGGCCTCTTCCAGAAATCTGAAAGGAAGTGCTGTGATAGGCCTTGAGATTGCCAGTGTGCTGCTGCCGGTGTGCAAGCATCTAGATCTTGTGGCCAAGCCGCGCTATATATGCAAAGAAAGGGGCATCCAGAGTCTCCACCCGATCTGTGGGATCATGCTGAGTCCACTCTCTAGGGTCCCACTGCAATCGTGTGAGAGGTTGGCACTCCCAAATCCATAGCCGCCAAAGTCTCTCCCTGGCCACCTTGGCCAGTGCTGGATCTATGTGCCATGCCCGTGCCTGAAAACCAATCACCCTCACCCTCACCCTCTGCAAGGTGCAGCCTCTGAAATCCTCCAAGGGGTGCTTTGATCTCTCTAGTTTGCCATGGGATCCAATAGAAAAAGTGAGCAGACCATTGTCCTCATCTACCCCATGGACCGCCACGAGGATATTGTGTTTGGTGAACATGCCTAGCCACACCGGGGGGGTCGGGTTTGGAATAGGAGTCAGCCACTCTTTAGGAATAGCTGAGTCGATGTCGATGCTGAGCCTGTCTCTACCCCGGATCCCTATCAGGCCTCTATCCTGCTCCGCCTGAGGTAACTGTCTATGTGCAATCCAATCTCCGAGAGACCTGGCTGGTCCCATGCTCAAGGCACCTCAGGCACCTCAGGATACATGCGGTCGGGCCCCTAGCATGTGGCCACTGGGTAAATGGATCAGGGGGTTCCAGATCAAAGGTTGCTGAAGCTGCTTCTCTGAGGCCACTGGAACAATCTGTCTGAGGGCTAGCATGAGATGATCCCAAGCACGAAGTAGACTGGCTGCGAATCTGTCCTCAAAGGCAGGACTAAAACCACGGGCTCGCATCTTTGTGAAGATCCATCTAGTACTCTACGGCCACGGGCCTCCAAGGCTCGGAGTGCAAGAGGAAATCCTTCCAAGGCTCACCACCGAGTAGGAGTCCTCAAAGCATTATTTCTTTCCTCTGGTTGAGCATAATTCTATCCATCTCACAAATTGCTTGGTGGTGGGCATGCCCCGTTTCCATCCTGAGGAGGGATATGGGGCATGGTCTCTCGACCCACTCTTCTTGCAGTTTAGTGATTTTCCTTCCTCCTTTGTCCTTAACATCTTCATTCTGGTGCCTTTTTCATTCTGGACCATTGATAGCTATACTTCAAACTTCTGAAATGCGTGTTGCTTTTCCTCAAGAAAGTATACCCAAACTTTGTACTGTTTTTGTCAATGACCGATATGAAGTAGTGAGAACCTTTGCGTGCTTGAGGGCTGTTACTACACAAGAAATGGATGCTGGGAAATGGTTTTGTGGTGTGGTGTGTGTGTGCCCGTGGAGGGGGGGGGGTGTGCTTATAGCACTCTATTGGCTACCTCTTAGCCAACTGCTGCAGCCAATCTTTGCAACCAGCTGCTAGGCAGTTCTGGTGAGCTTGGTCAACATGCCACATGACAGACAACCTGCTGCCCTTACACTTGAACACACCTTTTGTAAGGGTTTTGGGTCTCCCAAAGGTGCCCGCATGCTGCTTAAGACAGCTTACAAAGCTAAATGGGCTTTGTTCTGCCTTTTTTTGTTGTTGGATCATTCTGCTCAATCGTTTATGTTTGTAGATGCTTGGTCCAACTTGTGGCTGGATCATTTATTTTTAGCACTTATTGGATGTATAGTCTATGTATGCAGCACCAGGTGTGTGCACTGTGCATGGTCATACATATACACATTCAAATATAATAGTGAAGTTCTTATTCTAGTTATTTTGTTTTTACAGGAGGATAGTATGAAGACAGGAAAGGCTACCTCGGCAGGGATGTATTTCTTACATTTTCAAGTCTACAGGCTAGATTTGACGATGAATGCGGTGAGAATCTACATGTGTGCCAGCAACTATTTTGAGAAAGGAAATAATGAGCCACTGTTCTCATTTCCTTCTATGGAGATACTTCTCATATCTATATTTTTTTAATTGTACTTTTCCTATAGTTGGCCATGGCCAAGGATCCAGAGGCTGCTTTCTTCAAGAAGCTGGAGGGTCTACAGCCATGTGAAGTAGCAGACTTGAAAGCGGGAACACACATATTTGCTGTCTATGGTAAGAGCCCAATATTTACCTGGGCTTGGAGATATCCCATTTAACAATCTGACCAGCATACAAGAAGCAATAACTCTCAAGTTTTGCTTCCTCTTTTTAGGTGATAACTTCTTCAAGAGTGCAACCTATACAATTGAGGCTGTCTCAGCTGAATCCTTTAAAGACTCTGCAGAGAAGCTGAAAGCTATTGAGGCACAGTTGTTGAGCAAACGGAATGAGTTGAGACAGTTTGAGGTTGAATATAAAGAGGTCAGTTGGGGGGGGTGCTTTGTTTGTGTTGGGTTTTGTGCTGTGCTTTATGCTGATGGCTACTTGCACATGATCAACTGACTGGTGCCTTCATGGGTGTAAAGTGAGCTAAAAATATTATGTGAATGTGCAGGTCTTGGCACGGTTTACGGCTGTCAGCAACAAATTCAAAGAAGAGAAAACTGCTGTGTGTTTCTTAATCCCATGTTTTTGATTTGCTAAGATGTTTGTCTGAGCTGCTATCCAAAGGATGGGCTGTCCATAGGCATTACCAAAATTCCAAGAGGAGTATTGTGTTATACCATAAGCCAACCAATGGGTGCCTTGACTCTAGAGTTGAAGTTGCTTCATACCATGCGGTTTCTTAACTGCCACTCTCTAGGATCGCATTGCACACAAGCTAAGTAATAGTTCTGTTTTAGCTGGAGATCAGGTGTCCTTATACAGACATTGGTGAGGGGTGGTTCAAACTTGTACTAGGTACACATCCAAGGCAGCCTACCATGGATACCTTGACCGATGCACATAAGTCTACAGCGGTGGCCTCTTGGTTCATGATTTCTGCCAATTTTGAAGACTAGAGAGTCAATATATTGAGGAGACTAAAGACCCAAAGAGGAATCTTTTATACGGAGTAAATTTCCACCCAAAAACGGCTAGGAAATGGCTAGTCTTTGACCTTACAGAGTATACATTAAAGGTAAAATTGTAAAATTTAATAGAAATGAGGCAAACAGCTGAGAGAAATAGAGGAGAAACATGGGGTTGATCATAATTTGGAGGAGAGGAGATGGTGATAATTTTAAAAAAAAAATCCTAAAGAAAAAATTCATAGGGAAATCTTGAGTGGAGGTTAGGGAAAGGGAAACATGAACAAAAACGGTGACAGGGAAGAAATGTTGTTCTTGCTAGGAAATGGCTGTTACTTGTCATGCAATCCCAAAGGTAGTGTCATTGGAACTCTTGGAGAGTGCTGGGTCCGAGAGAAATGAAATGAAATGATATATTAATGTCAATACAATAAACTGATTGTCTTACAGTTATAAGAATTGTAAGTAAGACACCTAGATGATACTGAGTAGAAAATACTGGAAAATGTATATCAAGTAGATCCATGTATGTTGATCAGTTGAAGTGCTGCCCTCTCCTCAGATCAAATATCTCCGCCATGGATCTGTCTAGAATGGAGAGGTCGTAGAAGTGAGGTAGGCGCCTCTGATGCCGAGCAATAATGGCTCTGATCTGGCGATGGTGAGGATGCGGTGGTCGGGATCTTGGTGGGCTTATAAGAATTGCAAGTAAGATTCCTAGATGATACTAAGTAGAAAATACTGGAAAATGTATATCAAGTAGATCCATGTATGTTGATCAGTTGAAGTGCTGCCCTCTCCTCAGATCAAATATCTCCGCCATGGATCTATCTAGAATGGAGAGGTCGTAGAAGCGAGGTAGGTGCCTCTGGTGCCGAGCAATAATGGCTCTGATCTGGCGATGGTGAGGATGCGGTGGTCGGGATCTTGGTGGGCGTGGCCGACGAGCACGACATAAGATGACTACTCTATCAGTGGTGACTCCCTGGGAGTGTGGCCGCCGGTGCCCTAATGGCCCAATGGAGGAGGTATCAGGAGGTGTGTGGGCTAGGTTGCTGGTGCTGGTGCTGGTGCTGGTGCTGGTGCTGGTGCTGGTGCCAAAGAAATCTGTCAGGATCCTCTGTCTAGGTACATCATGGCTCAGTCTCCTGTCTGCCAAGAGGGTCTCTCTGTGTCTCCTGACCTCAAGTAGGAACAATCCCAGGCATCTCTGATCCTCAAACTCCATGACCCTGTGTAACGGCCCAAAACCCTCTCGGAAGATCTCCCTGAGATCTCAAAATAGACTGTACATCGGCATATGTAGTGCTCCTCTGTCTCTGCCTCCTGGTAACATAGCTGACAAATGTGGTCATCCGAGATATGATGCACATATCACCCTGTCTCAATCCGCAGCTGGTGTGATGAGGTCCGGATCTGTTCAATGGCACAACGTATCCCATGTGATAGGTGTACATCCATGTACGCCGGGAGGGTGATAAAATCATCTGGTGAGAGGTGTAGAAAATGGCTCTTGTAATGAGCCATTTTTGTGCCTAAGGGCTCAAGGGGCCCTGTCCTCTCTGTGTCCACTTTGATGATATCCATCCTGATCACGCGGTTTTGCTCTGAGCCGGTGTGTGTGTGTGTGAGAGAGAGAGAGAGAGAGAGAGGTTGAAGCGTATACTAAAAGACCTAGTGGGCGTATGAGACCAAAGTGATACAATAATATCCATGGCATGTCTCATCATGGAACGGAAAATAAAATAGAACAAATTAAAACTGTCTGTTTGGAGTGATACAAAATTGTCCATAGAAATCTCACCCTAGAATACCAGGATCATGAAACATAAAACTTGAGAGGAGCATCAGCCCCCAAGAGATGGTATACCACTCTCCAAAATATCAAGCATGGGACTAATGAGTATGGCTGAGAGGTCGCCCTCACCTACGTCATGTGAAAAAGTAGCTTGATGGCGATGGAACATGTCTTGGATTTGGAGTTGACGAAGGGATTGTGGCCAAGGTCCAGGGGGTCGGGGGTGTTGAGCACACTAGAATGCAAACCCGGTGTTCAAGGTAACTCCTCTCGGGCTAGGTATGTCGGCAACAGTGTGTGAGGTTGGTCCATGTGATCCATTGTATGGGTGTCCTCCTCATGGGTCCAGAAGAAGCTGGTGATGGTTAGCTGGCGAGGTTGGGGTCGTGGTCGTTGGGGCCGAAGCGCTCTCAAGAAAGTGCCCCTGTGTGTGCGGAGCTCGAGCAAGAAGAGCCCTAAGTAACGTTGGTTCGGGAAGTCAATGATCCTGAAAAGTGGGCCAAATCCCTCATGGAACCATCAGTGAAACCTCCCGCGGATCTCATGGTATATAGGGGAGCGACATATGTAATGCTCCTCCGTCTCAACCTCTGTGTGGCATAATTGGCATATCCTCTCCTCCCCGGGTCTCCGTGTGAGCTCCCCGGATTTGAAGATGTGCTCAACCCTCCTTGTCTCCACTTTTAGGTTGTGGGATGAAACCCGTATCTGGCCAATCGCAATCGGCATGGCATGGGTCATGTGAACACATAGGTAGCCCGGCTGGTGGATGAATCCATCTTTAGTGAGCCCGAGGAAGTGATCTCTGTAGATGTGCATCTTCAGTGGGAGCTCCGAAGGTGTGATCCATGTGCACTGAGTGTAGAGGCTGAGAAGAACTAACTGGATAACCTGGTTGGTGTCCTCATGAGAGAGCTGGAGAAAAGGGGAGTCCAAACTATTGAAGGGGTGGGAGGCGGCCCATGTGGAGCCCATATTATGAGAACCAAGTGAAAACTTGGGCATACCATACTCCAGGGTGGCACTCAAGTGCTAGCTGTCTGGAGGACTCCAGGGCAACCCTTGGGTACATGTGGGGATCGATGTGACTATCTTGAAGAGTGCATCCACTACCATGGGGCCTGCAGCAAACTCATGTGGTATGGGACTGATGGTTTGATGCAGATCATATGGGACATCATCATGACCTGGGGCCTCTCAACTCGTTGCCAATCCTCATCGGATAAATCTGGCCCCAGAAGGCTGCTCCATACATCAAGGCTGGTGTGATGAGGGTGTCAAAAAGCCAACCCTTCGTCTCAGGCTCTTGGACATGTGCCTAGAAGCACTGCCGCTCAAGAAGCTCAAGGCTGCACATCCTCGTATCACTCTGGCATGTGCTACGGGAACCATGGTGAAGCGTGGGCCTTTGAAAGTGACACCAAGGTAGACGTAGGATGAGAGAATCTCCACAGGATCCCCTCTGTATGTGAAGCTCGATTTGGATGTGAAGGGGCACGAGGTATTGAAGACCATTACCTTACTTTTACCAAGGTCCCACTGAGTGTAAAAATCCTACAAGGCATCCAAATGTCTCTGAAGGCCCTTGGTTGAATCTGAAAGAAGGATGATGCCATCTGCATAAAGTAGTAGGGGGATCAATATGCCTGCATGTGTGGGACTAGCCCTGCCTAATCTGTCAATGAAGCTCGAGATCTCATCAATGTAGAGGCCAAAAAGAGTGGGTGATAGAGGGCAGCCCTGTTTCACTCCTGTAATCTTGGGCCCGCTCATTATGTAGTCTATGGATGGCCTTGAGGACCATGCTCTTTGTGAACAAGGTGGATGTGGTGGGGCAGGTATCTAGTGGTGGGGGTAGAGGGGATATGATAAAGGGAATGTGCATGGGAGTGCCATGTGTCCAGGTAGGTGATAAGTGTGGCGGGACAATGTTCTCAGAGTTTCCTCCAAGCCTCTTTATAGTTCGGCCCTAAGAAGTGTCGGTATAATTCATTCTCTTTCCAAGCGTGGAACTCCCATTTCTTGCGTTGAGTGAGGCGTTGAGAAATCCCTTGCGCTTGGTGCTTTGTAATTTACCAAATCTGCATGTCATGCTTAAGATGGCAGTGTGTGGCTCGGCATTCGTCATATATCAACAGTTCTGGGGCATGGAGCTGTAAGGTGGGTTGGCGGTAGACCGCCTTGTGCAGATGTGGTGGCAGATGTGTGGAGAACGGTGGTGAGGTGTGATGTGAGGGCAGCTAGGGGGTAGTATGATCCACATCTTGGAGGTGGCGGTAGATGTGGTTAGAGCTTGTAATCAAAATGGACTTGGGTGTAATGTGAGATGGGGGGTGGTGGTGGGGGGGCAGGTGGTGTGCAAGTAAGAGTGAAAGAGCGTAAGGCATGGTCAGCTTCAAAGGGGGGTGGCAAGATGGAGAAGTCGAGAAGGTGTGTCAAACTAGACATCGCGTCAAGTAGTCCATGATGCTGGTACCTCATGAGTGTTTAAAGCTAGTGTGGGCATTGGAGGAGGGCCGTTGCTACAACCCGTTATAGATAACAAGACCATGTGCAGCTCCCACCTCTAGCAAGTGCCTCCCATACATTGTAATGTCCTCGGTCCTATGATGATCTCTGTAACTGTGTTAATGATACCCATTTCGCGTATTTTGATAGAGTCGTCTAGATTAAGTAGTGGGTCCTGGCGACTCCCCTGAAGCTCTTGAGCAAGAGAACTTACCCCAATTGTGAGAACTCCATAATACCCCATATAATGGGGCCATCCAGTAAAAGGGGAAAAAAATAGGTATGCTCCTAGCCATGTATTCACAGCTTATAGGGGAAAGTAATTAGAGAAAAAAACAAATACCCGTCCACTCTAAATAAGGCAATGAGCTAGATAGTGAATTATAACCCAAACAGTCCGTTCCCACGAGAATTAGAAATAAGAGTAGGGCATCCAAGTGTGGTAATATAAAGAGAAAGTGAGAACACAGGCTACTATGTACAAACACATTCCAGGGTTCCGGCCGGAATTAGGTGCCTGAAAGGTGGGTGTGAAAACCCCGGATCAATATGAAATGCATGAACATAAATTTTCTATTCCAGTCTAATCCACACCTAATGGAGCTTAACGCTCACAATCATGTAAATCACCGAGAAACGAGGGTTTCGCTCTTCCAAGAGATGAAAATAGAATGCCCTAATGCAACAAGCTTCAAATCAAAATAAAAAACCACCACCTAAATACATCCAAGACTCCAAAATTGTATGTTTTTCGGACTGTGACCTCCTAATCAAACACTGACAGATTTTGGGTGATTCCAATGGCTTAGAATGGACGGATGAACAGAGCTAAGCCTTAGGCTAGTCTCTGATGGCGGCACCAAATAGCTTACCTTAGCCTTACCGAAACATGTGTTCTTGGGCCTTGCCTGAGAGCCGCAATTGCAACTTCTCTATCTGGGTGCGCTAGCTCGTCTGTTGCAGCCTCACTCCATTGTTACACTGGAATGCTCCTTGCCGATGGGGTGAAGGGAGAGCTCTCTTTGCCTAGATGGAGGCAAATAGAGATTGTCCTTCGAGATGGTTCTCTTATAAAAGGCGGAGGAAGAATAGGGAAACTCACAAACCTATCTATCTAGAATGCCTCTATCAAGCAAGCAAGATTCAATAGCATACATGCAAGCAAGAAGAGGGAAGAGAAGAGCTCATAAGTATTCTATTGCAAGGGAATGATTGTGTATTGCTTGTGTCAAAAATGACTTATATACAAGTGACTAGTTTTTACACTAGGCTGGCCAAACTTAAAAATGTTCGGTCTCTATTACTAGTCTTAAGCAAGCATGTACATGAAGTCCTTAGACTTTCCCTATTTGACATCGTTTTGGATTTTCAGGTGGACGAGCTTTTGAAATCAAGGGAGAGTATTCAGGCCTCATTTTCCATTGTACCACAGGTGAAAAGGCATTCCAGCAGCAGCAATTTGGGGGTACAGGGCAGCGAAGAGAAAGCAGGGACCTCTGCAGATGAGTCTCTGACTGAATCAAGCGATAAATCCAACAAGAAGAGGTGGTTTGGGATCAATTTCAAGGCAGAAAAGAAAGCTTATTAAACCTATGTAAACTTGCGTGCTTCTTGTTGTGTCAGCGCAAGTGTCCGACAGCCATCACAGTGAATAGTGGGTATTGATCATCATCTTGTCTGCTGGCCTATTTTGATATCAAAAAGGGCGTATGGTCGTGATGTTGAGTCATCTCCCAATAGCATCAGTGAGAGGGGGATGATTTCCTCTCAAGTTGGGAGCGGTTCTCGTAAGCATGCCTTCGGGTCCAGCTGATAATGTTCATTCAAATCTCAAGGTGTATAATCTAAGTTGGTATCAGGTTTAATGCAATTTACTATCATATGCCGTGATGATGTACGGCCGTTTTAGCGCGTCTGTATACACAATGAAGTCTTGGTTATCAATAGCAAGAGTGGCTGCTGGCCACAAGCTTGCTCTAATTCATTCTTTTGACATAGTGGAGGTATCCGATGATCGGTGGGTACCTATGAATAAGATGTCGTTTTAGAGAATGCAGGTGATGTTGGCACCTGTTGTACACATGAAAATATATTTTGTGACTGCTTTCTTATTAAGGTTTACTGGGAAAGTTTTGTAATAGGGGAGGGGTCCTTGAAGAACGTATTGATTTGCTGTGTCGGAACATCTAGGTACACTAGCAAGATTGGTCAAGATATCAAAAGCTTGTTGAATTTTGCTTTTATCCTCTGTGAGTTGACTTCTATTTGTTGGCTGATAAATTTAGGTATGGTGGAAAATCAGGAGGGTCATGTTTATGGCTTGAAACCATCCTGCTGGGTAATGTTTTGTGCATGTGTGCTTCCACAAATGTATGCATGCATGAGTGTAGTACATATGTATGTGTCCACACAATTTTCTTTTCATGTATGTGGTTATCTTTTAATGCATATAGTATAAAATGTTTTTTTTAATGCATGTGGTGTACATCTCTGTTTTAACACTTTCTAAATTAACTAACCATATGAATGTAGGCAGAACCTTGCTTGAGTGGCTCTTACACTTCACTTCATAGGAGGCAGGAGCTTGCAAACTGCAATATATAATAAGTAAAGATTTCCATCAAGGTAAGGCTACAAATCTCCCACCCTCATAGGGCAGCTTAGTGGCAACGAAAGGGGGTTTCCAAGGCATGGGCCTGACTTTCATCTCTTACTAGTGGCCTTGAACTCAATTTATTGCACTCTTGAAAAAAGAGGGGAATGCAAAGCCTTGGCTTGCCACAAATTTCACGTAAAAATTTAATTGTGTGGATATGAGATTCGAGGAAATCAACCACAAAGGTTCGAATAAGCAAGACCATGCCACATGAGTTGGTTCATAATGTGAATATTTGCACAACTCTATATCGCCTGAGATAGACATGAATAGGTTCATGCAATTTCATCTAGAACATTCATTGATGACCACTTATGCATTAAATTTGTGCACGTGTGAGTACATGCAAAACAAGTACGACGATAACATCAGAAAGTCTACATGGACTTTATTTTGAACTAGAATGCTTAGGTAGCTGTGCTTGCGGTTTCTCGTGTACATTTAAATGTAACGTATGAGGTCCATGTATGGTGTTAGTCTAGACAATGAATCAACATGGCAAAGGTGAAGGTTCTAGTGATAACTTCTTTAGTAATAGAGCTCTTCATTTCAATATTGCTCTTCTCAAGGAATTGGGCACCTTGTACAACTCGGTCATAATTGATCATGACATTATTAATAGAGCTTTTCATTTCAATATTGCTCGAGGATTTGGGCACCTTGTACAACTTGGTCATAATTGATCATGACCCAGATGAAGGTTCGAGCGATAACTTCTCTATTTGTTTTACTGTAGCTCTGACAAAGGTAGGTCATTGTGTTGAACCGTGGCATGATGCAAACCTAAGCATGCAAAGCATTGATTCAATGAATCATTCATTGTCAATGTTGCCATAGAAATAAACACTTGTTGAAACAACATGCCATTTAAGCAAATTTAAGCATGTGTTACATTGATTTGTGGACATATTATTGTTTTTGCTCACTGGTGGTATAAAACGTTGGTTGAGGACTTATTCCCATTCTTGCTATAAAAAAGAAAAAGTTGACTTTTTTTAATTTTATAAGAATATTTGAGACTTTACGCTTCAATAACAAGTCAATGATTCATTCTCGATGTTGCTATGAAGAAACATAGACATAAGATTATAGTAAGAAAAAACTAGAATGCCGATAGAAGGATACTTGTTAAAATTTTGAGTCATTTTGAGGAACGAAGATGACGTAATCATTGAATTTAGAAGAAGCGTCTCACATAATTCTTGCACATCATCATATCAAATAATGTTAATGCTTAATGTTAATTATTACAACTACGGCAACCCTTCTTCCGTGCATGGGTGAAAACAACAAAATACACAAGGTACAACGGGGACGTGGCATAAGTCTCTCCTAGAAACTAATCATAGGGAAACATGCCATTCTCTTTGATGGAGGTGGAGGATAGTGAATTGTTACAATCGTACATAATGTGATAATGTACTTACATGGTAAGCACTTACCTTGAAATCGTTTTGGAGGGGTTTTTTTGCTAATTTAATATTTGTTATTGAGTTATCGTTTGGAAATGATATTATTTTAAAATATGTAAATATAATGAAAACAATTCTCACCTTGGAGAACTAAAACTTATAACTCTCTCCTAACTTAGAATTTTTGCTTCTATTGTACATATGAACCACAAACACTACCGTCTTCCAAGGCGTTTTGTGCATCCATCTATTCCTTAGCATTGTGGTAGCAAGGCCCATCCTCTAAGTGATAATGGTGGAGATCTTGGAGAAAGTTGCCCCTCCCATGTGCTTGGATTCGTAACATTGGTGGTTGTGCATTAAGCTTGCATCCATGTTGTGTCAACTCTTCAATGAGGTTAACACCCACAAGCTCCACATCTTCCAAGGTAGAATGCACATTCACCTTTTCTTAGGTATCTTCCTAGGTTTCGTGGTAGCCTTCACCTCTACTATGCATTTGGATTGGCACCATTGGCTAGTGTCCATTATGCTTGTGTCCATGGCCTCACTGGTTGCTTTGGATATGCCAAAAGGAAAATTTGCATCTCCCAAACTAGGGATATTTATTGCTATTTTTTTTTAAGTCCAAAATGGTTGGTTTTTTTCAACTACTTACATAATGCTACATGGTGAAACTTGTTGGACATGTCATCTCCAGCATTTAATCTCCTTCTTTATCCCATTTTATTTTCCCCTTTATGTAGATATTTATTTGATGTAATTAGGGCATATTTTTTCAGCTCTTTTAGGCATTTTTATTAGTCGTGGACATTTGTCCTCCAGCCCTACAGGCCGATTGGCTCTATATATATGTATATAAGCATGACATTGTTCATTCATAATTCATTCAATAGTTTTCACTTTTTGGCTTAAGTGTTGGATCTCTCTTGGTTGTCTACTCCCTCTTGTGTAATCATTATTTGCTTCTGCTTCATATTCACATATTCTCACATGGTATCAAAGTAAGCTCTTATAAGTAATAGTTTAGTCAAATCATTTAAGTCTTTTCACACACAACTTTAAAAATAACACATCAAATGTGTTCACACACAAGTATGTATATTCTCTCACATATAACTAACGTAAAGTACATAAAATCATTGTTACACCATTTAATATCCAAAATACTTGCATCAATAAAAAATTACATAGTTTCAACTTGCATTTGCTCATTTGAAAACACTAGTATATTAAGATTTGACTCTTGGGTTTTCCACTTGTTTTCCTCTCTTTCTTGAGTTCTCAACCATTCAGCATGCTTTTCTCTACCTCAAGAATTCTCAAATCTAACCTTTCTAACCTGGTGTTTGGCTCTTTGTATTGCATGTGATCCATTCAACATAGGATTCTTCTCCTCTAACCTTATTACTATCTTTCTATACCACCATAGAAGTAATTATTTCATTGGATTGACATCATAGATTCTACCTCTATGAGTAGTTACCTTCCGAAAATCATATCATGCTGCCAATGAGATCGTTCCATGCCTTGTGTAGACCATATTGCCAAAATTCCTTCATTTGCAAAGTAAGGGCCATGAACATGCAATATATACTACATCTATAAACAAAGTAATCATAGTTAGTCTTGAAAACCATATAAATTACTCGAGCACTTATTGTAATGCCATACTTACCATGTAATGTGTTATAATACTTGAAGTCCAGGCTTCAACCAACTAATGCATAGAATTTACTAGTTACCTCCTTAAACTCCTTAGAATTTACTAGTTACCTCCTTAAACTCCTTAGAATCATATGATCCAAATGTCATCTTCTGCAAAAGTACTACCAATTTGTCAAGAGAAATCCACGCATTTTCTTTTTCTATTCTAGTATTTCCTTCCTTGCTTTGATCTAGAAAGACTATGTGTATTTTTTTTCATGCTTCATATTTCTTTGGTTGTTGTACTAGTAGTTCTCCATTTTCATTTCGTAGTGCAAAGAGGAATTTCCTTGCTTTTGAGCTACCAAAGCACGGCTTGCATGGTACATTGCCTCTTGCTTTGAACTTCTTTTCATCCTTCTTTATTTCTACCTGACCTCGGTGAAATTTCATCCCAGACAATACTTCTTCCACCCTTTTATATATTTTTTGGGCATCAGAAGCTGGCTGCATTTTATAAGCAAAACATGTTTTCTAAGCATTAAAAACTGGCTACATTCTATAAGAAAAACGCACATATTCATAAACCTATTCTGTCTACGATCCTCACTAGTGCATGAAAAGTGCACTCTTGTTAAGTGGATTTCAAGAATGGAAACCCACTTAGGATCTACTCATACCATTTTCCCCCTAGGAAAAACAAATTGATCAAGTGTATGAAAATCTTCTCTGTCTGTCTGTTCATTCCATTGTTTCTTTCCATTCTTACCTTTCTTTCTAGACTGCATATAATATAAACAAGGAAAATCTGCAATTGTTGCATTTAACATACCAAACATGCACTTCAAAGTTTTAAGATCTCCAGCAAGGTGCCATTCACTTGTTACCATAATATTCAACGTTGCAAAATATTAGGTATCTCTATCAAGTAAAAGATCTCCACCAGCAAGGTGCCATTCACTTGTTACTCACCATAATATTCAACGTTGCACAATATTAGGTATCTCTATCAAGTAAAAGAAAATCTTCAAATTCTCGTAATCTTTCTTTGGTACTTCAAATATTTCATTCTCAGTATATACACTAAAGTAATGACAAGGCAAGATGTAAGGGTCGAATGCTCTATTCATGAGTGTTAGATTAGCATGTTCTAACTTTTGATCTTTGATAATGTCACTTTTATTAAGCTTCAAAACAAAATTTAGATTGCCTCTGCATTCCACAATAGATTTATTGTAAAATGTTACCATTAGAGATTGTAACTTGCATACATCCTCAACACAAAATTTTCAAGACAAACGGAACTTCCTTTGATCCATACTTGCATACCTATCTATGATATAAGTGCATTGGCTCACCAATAAATTGTTCCACTTTACTGTTTACTGACTATCATGCTTGCACCACATGAAATGTTTTAGGAAGAGGCAACACCCTTTTATTTTGTAACACTTTTTTAAACCTTGTATCTAACTATTTGTATATCACGCCGCCATAAGATCGAGAACTTATTCCTACCTTATCATATATTCACTGCACATCATTTGCTATTGTGAAGGCATTACTTACATTTTGTAAGCATTGTACAGCATCTTTATCACCAACAACTACTAGCTTAAACTTTGAGAATTTAAGCGCGGACTTCACCATATCTTTAGTGGGTATCTTTTTAATCCCTTGATTCTTTTAATTTTTTGGATTTCTAAACATCATCTTCATGTTCTCACGTTGTGCATAGATCCTTCACCTGTATTGTCCACCTCCGTTTGCCAACAGGTGAAGTGGTTCAAATGGCCTTTGGCATTCACATTTAGAAAGAGAAGATAGAGGAGCAATATTTTAACATTATCTTTGCACTTTTCTTTGATTCATGGAAGAGAGAAAGCCCTTAGAGGGTTAGTTTGTGAGTCCAAAATTTTTCCAATGTGTTGAAGCTTCCACGCATCTGTTCATTTTTTAATAGCATTGTGGGTTCAAATGTGAGTATGATGGATTAAGGATTTTAGACATGTAGCAAAATGACCCAACAATGGAGAGTGTAAAAGGCAACACAGGCCAACCACATTTATAACCTAGATGTGAATTGGTATGGTGTCATGTGGCGGTTTCAAGATGAGGGTGAGCAATTTTTGGTAGTTTTTCAAAAAGTGAGACCCCCTCCCCCCCCCCCCCCCGGAGCAATAATTTCAAGTGGGCACCCTACTTGATCGAGGTTCTTGAACCACAAAAGAGAAATGCGTATTCATTGAACATATACCTTAATTAAGGTATATGTCCATGCCATGTTAATGCCGACCAAGCCTAGGACATATCGACACAACACATCAACCATCCCTCTACCATGCTCCCCTTTGGCCTTGCTCTTTGTCTTACAAACCCCTTTAAGGTTTTCATAAACTTTTCAAGAAAGAATATTCATTTACTATTAGCCACACCACCACAAAGTTCTACTTTATCAACCAAGTGAACCACAACATGCATTTATAAAGTGACTATTGTTCGAGGGAAGCCCTTTTCAATCAAGAATACGGCCTCTATTGCATTACATGAGGGGTCAATCTCCTTTAATGATATAAATATATGCAACCAAATGCATTTATCAAAGTACTATAACAATATGAGGGTTGGTTACATAAGAGTAAAATGCATGCAAAATAACATGAGTTGAAGTTAATTTCATACCTTAAACTTCTTCCATCTTATAGATAGCGGATCTCACATTCTTATCACCACATCCAACAATAGCAATTGGTAGGATGAAATACACATGCAATAAGAGGATGAGTTGCCAATCATGAGACTTGAGGCCATATAATTGCTCCATTGCTTTCTTCTTTATCTTTGTGAATACAACCTTCAATGAGTACATAACTCCTGTGCGTGTGAGAAAAGAGGTTATAACACTCTTCACCTTATATTGCTCTTTCTTTTTGAGTCTCCATAGTGCGCTTTGTAAAATGATAATCTTGCCATTGTCATCCTATGGCCATGCACTAGAAGATTGATTACCTTCAAGTCATCTCGCCCCTTTTTTTATCAGGCTTTGAGAAGTTCAAATGATCCCAAATGTTTTTTAATACATTCATAAAAATATGCATGGGATCTAGTAGATGGTTTATCTTTGTAAACCTTTGCACAAGATTCTTCACTCTCCCAGATCTTCGTAGCGTTGCATTCATGTCTTCCATAGCCTTCTTTACACCAGGTGTTCTCATAGCTGGTATCCCAAGATCCTCATCTCAAGGCTCATCTTTGAGCCACTAGACTCTCCATAAACATGAGAATGCCTTGCAGAAATGTCAAGCATACTAAGGGGCTCAACAATGTGCCTGTTTTTCTGCTCAGCAACTCCATTTTGATGCGGAGTGTATCTCCATGTAAATTGTCTCCGAATACCATTCTTCTTCAAAAAATCAGAGAAATCATTGGAGAAGTACTCTCCCCCTCCATCTGACCTTAGGCACTTTACATATTTCCCTGTTAGGCTTTTTAACCATAACTTTGAAATTCTGAAATCATTGGAGAAGTACTCTCCCCCTCCATCTGACCTTAGGCACTTTACATATTTCCCTGTTTGCTTTTCAACCATAACTCTGAAATTCTGAAAATGAGTGAACACCTCACCCTTCTCCTTCATGAAGTATACCCACACTTTCCTTGTGTGGTCTCATCAATAAATGTCACATAATAATACCTGCAGCCTCCCATAGACATGGTCTTCGTAGGACCCCATAAACACCATATTGGGGAATATGGGAATTTTTCACAAGTTTGGGACACGTGGTCAAACATTTGGATTAACCATAACTTGAACACCACTAATCCAAAATGAGCGCTTTATAGCTCTTTAGATTCCATTTTTCAAGCGCTTTCCAACGATAGGTCATATGATAGGGTTTTGAGAAACTTACAAACATGTTATCCATGTCCCCTTTTTTAAGTATTCAAAAATGGGAATTGGGAAATTCCCAAATTCACTAATATGGTGTTCATACATCTGAATGCACAACATCTAGTGCATTTCTGTTCACATTTTTGTCACGTGGAAATACATGCTTTGTTTGCTTTCCAAATTGGCATGCTTCACATATTTTCTGCATACCTTCAACTTTAAACTTTGGCAGTCCTGTCACAATTCCTTTAGTCGCATAGACTTCATTCTCTGCACATTCATATGTCCAATTCTTTTATGCCAACTGTCTGTGTCTGCAACAAT
This sequence comes from Cibotium barometz, assembly GCF_041138505.1. Lineage (NCBI taxonomy): Eukaryota > Viridiplantae > Streptophyta > Polypodiopsida > Cyatheales > Cibotiaceae > Cibotium > Cibotium barometz. The sequence goes on along the minus strand of NC_141079.1, from coordinate 31,457,974 downwards.
TCTTGAACCATTTGCAAACATCGCAGCACTCACTTTAGGCATGTTTACATTCAATGTAAACATTCTGCCCACTCTGTTGCCTTTTGCAACTAACCTGCACTTGTCCTTAAAGTCTTCAACATAACAACCATCAGGGTTAAACCGAACATGCAAACCCTGCTCAATCATCTGGCCAATTGAAACCAGATTCTTTGTTATGTTCGGAACATGAAGTACATCTGCAAGGTACTTCACTTTGCCATCCTGCGCATAGACAATGGCACATCTTCAACATGGGAAATTGGATGAGCAGTATCATCCCATGTTTCCACAAAACCTGGTCTTTCAAGGTTTTTCATCTCCTTGAACCACTCCCCTCATGACTTGTCATGTGGTTCGAAGCACCTGAATCAATGCACCATACATCATCTTTATGTGCTGCTTCAACATTTTCAAACATGGCATTAACGACATGCTGCATAACAAACCTTTCATTATCCTCATTGTTTCCGCTCGAGGATGCATAGTTGTTTTGCTGAAATTTTCCATTTTGCATGTCAGCCTACTTCTTATAACAATCTGCCTGCACATGTCCAGGAGGCTTACCACAGTAAAAGCATCCACGTGTAGTATCATTACACTACCTTTGCCAATTTCCACGACCTCTTTGACTCCCCCTACTCTGAATTGGCCTCTTCCACCTGCGTGTTGTTGTTGAATTCTGGGACTGTTGTTGTTGTTGTTGGCCATAATTCTGATTACCTGTTCGGCCACCTCCTTGGCCGCGTCCACGGCGTTCTCTATCTCGTCCTCTTCATGAACTTGTGTAGAAGGTTTGTTACTCTGAACTAATTTTATTTTGTGAAGACTGTTGGTCTTCACCCAAGCTCTTCTCTTCTATAATCAACATAGACAACACCGAATCTGCGAAATTGGGAATGTTTTCCTGAGTCTGAATAGACGTCTTGAACACCTTGTATTGTGGCTCGAGACCACGTAGACAGACTTCCAACTTATCATCATCATCTACTGAAATGCTAATAGATGCAAGGGATTCCACAATACCCTTGATCTTCAATGCATAGTCATTTACAAACATACTCTTTTTCTCCACAGTATGAAGTTCATTCTTCAACTGTATCTTTCGTGCCTTGTATTCGTTTCATAGAGTTTTACCAAGGTGTCCCACACCTCCTTGGGGGACTTGGCATCCTGTATGTGCCCAATCATGGTGTCCTGTATACTGATAGAGAGCCAATACATAACTTTTCTGGCTCCTTAGTTTCAATCCTTGAACTCTTTCACGTCTGCAGCAGCAGTCGGATTGATCTCTGGTATCTCCGATGCCTCTTCATGCTCACCTTCTATGTAGTCCCAGTAACCCTTTCCCACCATCAGGAAATTTGTCAACCTGAACCTCCAAGCATGGAAGTTGTTCTTATCAAGCTTCTCAGTAACAATTTGGTTTATGCCATCATTTGACATTGCCAGACACACAAATTTACCGGAAACAGTACTCTGGTGGTTTGTCCTCCTGCACAAACTGCTTTATTTTCTGCAGCGGTACTGTACTACACTCAAATATCACAATCAGTGACCTTAATGTGCATACATACACCCAATGGCAACTGTTGACCTCCTTGCAGCACACACAATGTTTGCATAACCAATCTGTCTTCTTGCAGTTCTTAAAATAGAGTTCTGCATAGAAACGATGACTTACCCGACGCAGTGCTCGAAATCGTCTCCTTTCTGAAAAACAGAGGTCCTAACGCGCCCGAAACGCGTTTTCGGCCCAAAAATTTCTGTCCAATAGGATGCTATAGTTGCCCTATAGCTTTACTCCCGTGAGGAAAGCTCCTCAATCAGAGATCGTTTGCCGGTGCCTCGTGTAGAGCTTGCGAGACAAAGGTGTAGTCGCCAACGCAAATAGGGAAGAGTAGATGAAGCTCTTATCCTCATACCACTTCCTGTGCTTCTCTTGCTTTTTGCAGCTCAGCCCTTAGCATGAACCAAGCTCTGATACCATGAAAAGATGCAGGGGAGAAGAGAGCTTGAGCTCTTGCAAGCACACACACACTCATAAAACTCTAAAAGAGAACACACAAGGTGAGAGGCTGAAAATCTTCTTCTTCTTCACACAACACTTAACACAACATATACAAAGATAAGAGTACACACAATATGAAAAGGTACTCAACCAAATACATACTAGGGTTCTCTATAGTGTGAACCCAACTAAATGAGCTGGCGCTATAACTATGCCAGCAGTCTCTAGAATGGCTGTCACACAACCTGTCATCCCACTGGCTGCATATCACCCATGATCTCACCAACCATGCCAGTGGTGTAAGTGTGGGGCCTATCCCCCAGGCGGGTCATCAGTGTCCCACCGCCTCACTAGATGAGCTCGATATGTCAACACAAACTCCCTTTGAAAGATGTTGTTTCACCATCTCATGCATGAAATCTTCTTCTTCATCCTTATGAGGCAAGGTAGAATATGGGTCCTCATTGTTGATAGTCAATGTAGGATGCTCATCCTCCATGTGTGCCACTCATTTCCACACATTTGTGCGGTGTCATGCCCAGAGGCCATGGAAGAAGGTGGCATATTATTGTTACAGGACCATGGTGCATGGAGATTAGATTATTCTACAAAATTAAATAATAAAAGAAATTAACCATACCATCATAGCATAA